>NC_056548.1:29759927-30468816 GCF_910596095.1 Thunnus maccoyii
ACAGTTTTGAGGAACTTTATACTTTATACTTCTACTCCAACACATTTCAGAGAGACGTACTTTTTACTGCAGTAAATTTATATGAAAGCTACTTTTCAAATGAACACTTTTATCTAAATCATGCACTAATAACAATGTTCTAAAATGCAGTATGATACACTGATACAGATTAAACTACTCAACAAAGTATAATGTAGTTAAAATGATCTAAAACCTCTTTAGGTTTCCCTGGACAGTGCTTTGTGCTGAGCTGTGATGGAGGAATAGTAATACAAAGATGGATTTTCATACTAAAAAGACTGTGACTTAAAATATCAAGATATCAAACTTGACTGACGTACTCAGGCTGCTGAAACTTCATATTAACATCAGCTAAACTTTGGACTGTATTTAACACAAACTGTGGATTACGGTCACTTCCATCGAAAATCTCTTTAGAGCCAGTATGAACAAGAGGAATGACTACAGCAAGCGAAACCTGTTTCAATGTACATATGGTTACCTGACTGTTGTTTTAAGACAGAGCAGAGAAAATATGAAGACTGAAAAATTATGAAAACAAAGATTGCATAAAGTTATAAAAGAGATATACCTAAGGGCATATATAATGTATGGATAACATAATAACAATGTTAAAATGTCAATTTTTCAAAATCAGTATATACTTGTCCTGTTACTTGAGTCATTTTCCATTGCGGTGTTGCTGTTTCTACTTCAGGGCAGGATGTCATTACTTCTTCCACCTCTGTTCACAGAGCAGTTTAGTGAAACTAACACATCTGTAATCGTAACCTGAATAAACACAGTTATGTTTTTTCTGTATTTCAACTCACTCATTAGCAGATCCATAATTTATGATAATGGATTTATGAGTTGTGACAAGTTAAAAGACCACTTTATCAAGCATGTCTGAGGCAGAGGGATTTTCTTTTTCTTTTTCTGAGAAAGTGAAAACAATGATGATTACAAATTAACCTTATGATCCACAGTGGCTCAAACATTGTTCAAACTTTGCATCCTTGCTTTATTTTAGATCCCAGAATTTCCAAAGATATCAATAATGCCACGCTGACTTTGGGCTACATGTGTTTAAAGTGATCCACAAGACATGTGAATATTTCCATGTGATGTAATAATGGAGCCATTGAACATTTCGCTCAGTGTAAACATCACAGCTTAGATACAGTATGTAAGATTTAACAATGTCATGTTATGGATTCATTTATTTCTTCTATTTTATTTTTTTGTAACTTTAAAATTATTAAAGAAATTTTGAGGGGCAGTCAGGTTTCACATCATATAAATATTAGTTTTATTTGTTAGAAATAACAAGCAAATCCTTAATATAATTAGTATTAATAATATTAAATAACAAGGGCATTGATTAATAAACATCTAATAATAATATTAGGAATGCATGAATTAATGAGAGAATAAATACAAGTGGAACTCAATGCATGAATCAGTGGATTTAAATACACACTAAGGGCAGATGTTGAAGTCAACTTGTGAAGTCACTGCTGGAAGGAAACATTTTTGAAGTTACTTTGTTGGAGGAAAACCTGGTATCTCCAGAGTTGATCAGTATGTAAGAAAAACTGTTCCATTATACGCTTAAGAAGAATGTATTTTGGTGGTAGTACAATTGGAATTTTAATTAGTTTGCAACCGTAAGAAGGTAAATAACTTCACAACTGTACAGAGGGGGAATGTGATGCCTTAACATTTATATTGATACAATAAGCTCGGTTCAAGTCAACTCGGTGAGATTCTTCTCACTTTAAGATTATTCATAATTTGCAGAACGTTGTTAGAATGTTATCTTGTAGTAGAGGTGAAAGAATCTAAAGTTAACTATACAGGGATAGAGAGTAGTGTTTGCAGCTGAACACATTTAATATAAAATGTAGTAAATAAGAAAAATAAGAAATGCCTAAACCTCCGGCCTGAGGCTGGGCTGCTCATCCACTAAACTGGATGAAGTAGTTGTAATGAGGAGCAGTGAAGCTCAAACAGACCCCTGTGGTCTGAGCCTTTCTGATCATGACGCAGAAGTAATTGACTTTTACTTAGGAGGTCATTAGAGGAGATAAGTGCTGTGCTGCTGAGCCTCTGCTCAACTTTAACCCTTTGATGGTATGCATACCAGGGGCCTCCAGACCCATACAGCCATGTGGCCCTCTGCTATGGTCAGGACTGTGAGATTCAGCACCTCAGAGGGCCTTGCTGAGGTGATCAAGATGCTCCATCTAAACTTGATCAGGCTGGGTCCAGTAGACACGTCAGACCGGGAAGTTATTAAAGGATGTGAACTTTTCCTCTTCTACAAAAACAAGCAGGTCCAACTAAGTGCAAACTATTTAAAACACATCCTGCAAACATTAATAACACTAAGATCATGTCCTCAGAGTTTTCTATTTGTGATTTTGAGGGGGGGTTAGTGGCCTGGTGGAGTTAACATTCTACAATTAAAATCTTACACAGTATTTTCTACACCGATTCCAGTATTTTTTTGACTCAATATATTTAAAGTCGACCACTTTATGCCAACAAAATAAACAAAAAATAACTAAAAGCTGTAGTAAAATAATATGGGGAAATATTACATTAAAAGTCCACCATTCCATTTTACATCTAGTAAAATATTAGTACACAAATAACTCAATCTGAACTATGACACAATAACATGCAAACAGTATTTTAATGTTTGAAGTGGCTCATGTAATGGCTCAACTAATTCAGGTACTTTGTTTCACAGTTTAAACCAGTGGTTAACAGCCATTTTGACATGTGACCCCTTAAAATCACAGGTTATGATCTGAATATGGATATGATTTGTGAGCAGATCTCAGATTATTTTATTTGAAGGATTTTTCATAGCCTAGGGGAATAAAGGTGTCCAATATTTCACAAGCAAAAAACAAAAACACAAACAAATGAGAGAAAAGTCTGAAAGAAATAAACATAGTTTTGAATGACATAATTTCTTTCTTTAAACATCTTGGGATCCATTGGATTTATCTGGTGACCTTGAGGGGGGTCTTTACCCCCAAGTTGGGAACCACTGGTTTAAACTATGACCCTGGATCAGATTTTATAAGAATCTGTTGAAAAGACAAATTAGTAACTAATTAAATAAATATAGTAGAGAAAACAGTTGAATAACTGCAAAGCACAAAGTTTTACAAAGTACCAGCACTTGAAGTGCAGGGACCCACTACATGCACGGAGGATAAGATGTTGTTATTAGGATCCTTGTGATAACTTTGAGTATTAGGCATGTAAGTTGACAGATTTCAGTTTTGGGGCAACATCTGTCCTTTTTCACATAAATTTCTTCTGATTTCTGCTTCTTGCTCTCTGTATTTATTTTAAAAACTATGTGCAACCAAGTTACGGTCCCTCCAGCTGAGATACAGAGCGAGCCACACCTTCCTACAGCTTGTTAGTATGTTGTGTCCTCATTATGTAGTACACTACGTGATCCTTATTTTCATATCTTGGCATTGATAATAACAGAGGGTCACAGAGGTGTGCTTAGATATCTGGGCCCCCTGACGACAGCTCCCTTGAGGCCTGAACCATTAAATATCTACAGTCCCTGGAAGCTCAGGGTACTGAGGTTGAAGCAGTTATTTAGGGTTTACTGCCCCTATATGGCAGACATACTCATTTTACCCTGCCGCTCAAAGGTTTTAATCCAGCCTTCATCAGAATGCAGCACTGACTCAATCTCACACTGTAACAGTCACCACAGGCACAATCATCTGCATGAGCTAACAATGAATCTGCATTTGCAGGTAAGACAAATAAATAAATACATGCAAGCTAACTGCATGTTTTTACAATACAACATGTTAACACTGAAAAAAAAAACCTTTCAAATTGAATTTTTGCCTGTAATTGTGTTCTATTTTCTTCAAACAAGGAAAAAAAAAATCTGCCAATGCGGATTATTTCATCCTGTTTCCAATGATACGTACTTTTCAAGTATTTTCTAACATCAAGTCTGATTATTTTTAGGACAGAAATGACTTGATAAAATGGACCTCTTGCTGTATAACTTCCATGATCAATAGATATTGTATTCTCAATCTAAAACAAATAAAATAGCATAAGCACATTTCATTGTATAGGCCAACTTCCACTAAACATTTCAGAGGGAAATATTGTACATTTTAATTCCTTCTACATTAACACATCAGTAATAATAATCCAATAATATAATATAACCGTCTGAAAGGGACATGATTACATGTAACTATATTTAACTGATAATACTAAAAATCAGTGTGATGTAGCACAGTGTGGTGTCTACTTTTACTTCGGTGAATAATCCTCTTTGAGTAACATTTAAATTAGACATTTAGACTTGTCCACCACCCTGCCTGCCTCCACACGGTGAAGCGGTGCTTGCTGCCCTGCCGGCAGCGCTCATGCTCAGCGCGGATAAGTCTACCATGATCTGGTCTCCATGAGCTGTGGTGATGAATAAAGGCCACAGGGTTTGACCCGTCACACCTGCCTCACAGACCTCTAATCTGGTGCATGTTGACTTTATTCGATCCCGGGTCTCATTAAACGGAGCAGCATCATTAAGTAGTGACACGGGAAGGGAGAGCGTCACCACACCGAACACAGAACCAAGGTGTTATAACTGCGAAAGCGGAGCTGATTTCTTCCTTCTTGTTCGTCACGGATGTCTGTGGTGATGTTTATTTGGATGTGCTAATTGTTCAGCTTTTATCTGTAGGCTATATAAATCTTTGTTTAACGCTGCACTGAACTGAGGTTCATCAAAGCGGGTTAACGATTTGCGGACGGAGATTAATAAGCGAATCCAACGAGCCAAAGGAAATAAAAACCAAGAGATTTTTCCATCAGAATTTCAACTTTCACTTCTGTCAGTCTGACCTCTGTAGAAATATTTCTATTAATATGTAACTCATAGCCGTTCGCTGATCATAAACAAAATTGTCTTTGGAGTTTTGCTTGCAGAAACAGATGAACAAGCATTTTTAAAATGAGATGTGTCATACCTGAGGTCTCACGTTCTTACATATGCACAATAAAACTATTCTGCTCCTTTATAGTGAATCAATTGAAAACAAAAATCTGAGACCAAACTTGGAAAAAGTGGAAAAATGTAGATTTTTCAGCGCAAAAATCCTTTTTATTAAAATAAAAATGCATTTTGTCAACACTGAAGCTTCAATATGTGAAGGAAATCAGTGCTGATGTTGACAATAGCATAAATGCAATGTAATTATTTTAAAGAACTGAATAAAGTACACCTGCTGCACTATTCTCCCTGAAAATCCAAAACCTTCATCTACTGTAGCTACAGTTTTTATGGGTTGTTATCATATTTTTTAAACAGAATATTTTAAAAATGTAAAATATTAGGCTACAATATTAGGCGTGCTGTTCGCGCTTCGTTTTAAAATCTAAATAACTCACAAAGCTCTGTTCCTTCACTGTCTGGATGCTGCAGTGGATTTTGTTTCATTTTCATTGAAAATATAAAAACAAAGTGAAGACTTACCTATTTCAAATATATATATATATATATATATATATTAATTCCTGTCGGTTCCGTTTGTGTGAGCTCCCTGAATAGCCTTGTTTTCGGGGTGGATGAGTTAATGGGACGACCGGAGTGGCAGCATTTTCCCTCCGCTGCTGCGGGTTTCCTCCGGTTTGAGCTCAGAGAAGAGGCTGAGATGTCAGGCACGGCGGTGTGGTGGTGTAGCTGTGGTATTGGGACGCCTGTTCGTTCCACTGTTCCGCGCTCTCAGCAGCCGTCGCCTCTTTATTGAGACTCCTACTGATGCGTCACTCCGCCAGCCCACATACAATAGGTACAGCACAATACATCAGGATACAGAACATTACTGCTGCTATGCTATACGATCCTCAGGCGGGGGTGGTCTTGTCTTGCGTTATGTGGTATTGTTTCATGTGCATGGGACACTGGACAGGACGTGGGTACACGAAGTGGTGCGAATAGGCTGTTAATCAGTTTTACCATTCACTATAGTGTAGCAGCCCTTGGCGCTGTGCTGCATGCCCCCTAATGATAGTGAAAAAACAAACAAAACAAAACGTGGATATCACACGTGAAATACACATTTCACACATGATTGAACATTGCATTTTACATGTCAATTATCAATAGCAACATCAACAACAATAATAATAAAGGTTACATTATTAGTTATCATTTGAAATATATCTTATTTGTAATGAAAATATGAAAAGAAACATCATAACTCACTGCAAGAGTAGTTCCCAACATTTTGACCTCTTGAAAAGACACAATGTCAGTTTGCTTGTAAATGTACAATAGAAGCACTTCAAACAAAGGGTGGTTATTTTATTTGAAGTTCTATTTTATTTTGAGTTTTAGAATCCTGAAGACTATCCAGTATTTCACAGGAAAAAAGCAACTCATCTGACTTTAGAGAAGAAGTCAGAGAAAATAAACTTACATTTGTATAAGAGGAATGTAGATTTTTTTCTTTCTTATCCCTTTAGTAATCTTGTGACCCTGCACATTTATCTTGGGATCTATTGTGGGGGCAACTCCCAGGTTAGGAATAGTTGCATTAGAATAACCATAGCAGACAGGAGGTGTGAGTTGTTTCCTTTACAAGTAATGTGACCAGTGGAGAGGACTCAGTGCCCCCAAATGTTAACAGGGCATTAAAGTTAACATCTTTCAGTGTTTCAGTGAACAAAATCTGCCATCTGCTGGAGAACTTTATTTAAGCAAATCAACTTCATCCTGACTTTTAATCCATCTGCTGTAGTTGTGACACTGGTTTTCAAAGCTGTGGTTTTCATGATCAACCCAAACATGAGTGTACGAGTGGTGAAGGAAACAAACTGATTCTGCATTATATGACTAAAATGGCATAAAGTGGATTATCTTGGTTTAGTGTACCCTGCTGTTATTTTATGAGAATTTAGGCAGGACTTGTTCACATTGCATAGCAGTGCCAAATTTATGAGTACAACCAAAGTAATCCATCAGAGAAGCTGTCACAGAAGCCCAGCTAACGCTCTGTCTATGAGCAGTGCAACACAGTGGCCAGACATCGTTTACACTGTGTAAGGTAGAAAAGGAATACACACTATAAAGAATGGTTCTGGTGTTAGTGCCCACACAGACACACACATCATGTACATACACACAGCACAGCACATCAAGACTCACTGAACCTCCTCTGAAATTATATTTACAGATCACTTACATACACTGTACCAGCTGTTTACATCATTTCAGCTGTAATCCAAACACTCAGCAGCCAGAAGGAAACGGCTGCCAGCACATCCAAAATACATCAGGCCCTCAGCTCTCTGGGTTTTATTTTGTTGTTATATGGTTGGAGTTTGGTTTGCGTGGTTTAATGCAAATGGAATGGAATGTAAAAAAAAAATCTAAAGCAACAACCCCTGTAAAAATAACAATAATAATGTATAATAAAGTAATGTATACTTTTTATGAATAAGAAAATTCACTCTTGACCTAGTAAATAGTAACTATTTTGACAAAATAATTGTGACTCAAGGGCCCAGTTGGACTCCCTTGTGTCTGTAGGGATATTTAGCCAGAGTCAGAAGGAGTCAGCACTAACCATAAACATCCAACACCTTAAAGGCCCTGAGAAATTATTTTCTCAATCAGTGTCTCACTATGACTGATGGATCTTACATGAACACGCTATTTTCTGCCAAGGTTTTAACAGTTTTTAGTATTTTACATAAGGGATATTTGTATTTCTGTTGTTTTTCTCTGCGCTCTTCCCAGTGGTTAGAGGTGGGTACTCAATTACTCAATTAGAAAATGGTTATGTCAAGTATGACTTTGATCCAATCAGGATTTAGCAACATTTGAACCACCAGTCGGATTGTTGGATTGTTTGGTCACTGTCAATCAAATCTGATCAAACCACACAGCACTAATGAAACAGAGTGCCTGAGTTTTGTAGGATTAAACTAAAAAAAGGTGTGATGTCACCCGTTGGCCTGCATTGAAGCTGGTTTTCCCTCTGGAGCCAGGACCTTTCACATAAGGAGTGTGGGAAGTTGCCTTTCATGCTCTGGGAAACACCCCACTAACTTGAACCTACGTTACTGCTAGCTTACTGGAAACACTGAGCGCTACACACTAGGGCAAATGTTAGCTACTTTAGCTACATTGTGGTAACAGGGCTGGTATCATAATCAAGTAACATTAAACTTAGTGAAATATTGTGACGGTAGTCTGACTCATTGCGGATGAGACAAATGTTTATCACAACTGTCAATCAATGCCCACACAGCAGACATCAAAGCTACTATACATCTTCAAATCTTATTAACGGAGCAATATTTTCCAAAATGACCACCAGCACACTTATTTGAGGGCAATTCAGTTAGATACTGACTTAGCATTTCTAGAGAGAAGTTGAAGCTTTTTGAATGGGAGTCAGTTGGAGCATCTAGCAGCTGTTGGTGGTATTACACTTTGAGCTACTTCCGCATTGGCTTCAGCCTCAAGCCATGGTAGTTGCTGCTTGTTTGTAACTGTTTTGGAAGGCCCAGACAAATAATGTTGCCCTGTTGAGAGTGGCCTTAGATAATAAAACGCTTATGTGTTGTTTTGGACAGCAGTTACAAATTACATGTTTTGTTTTTTAAGTTGGAGGACTTGTTAAACATAAAATATTTATAACATCTATGGATACAGACTACGCAAATCTCACTAGCCTAAAGACTTGCCATTTTCAAGCTAACACATTTTGGAAGTGGTAGCTAGACTTTGTTTCATGCTAACCCACCAGAAGGTGGTTGCTAAAATGTGATTCATAGGGTATTGTTAAGTAGTAACCAAGGTGTTGGGTATGCTACGGTATTGCTGCCAGCATGCGTCAGCGTTGTGTGCACCTGTCAGAAGTGCTGTCATAATTTGACATTTTATCCCATTTTTAAGCCACATTTTACATTAGACTTTTATGTCCCAGCTGTTTTATCCATATGTTTTATCCAGGCATAAGGTTTAAGTTATTAGGTGCTCAGATTTTAAGCTTCATGTTCGCGGTTGGGACAGCTGGCCGGCACAAATCTGGCTTGTTTTTAGCATTTTTTAGCACTCGGAGCTAACTTAGCAACAGAGTCTGCAATTGCCAGGTGTCAAGATGACAGCAATCTGGAGCCTAATCACTGCAGTGGGTCTACTTGGTCAGCTCAACTCCATCCCATCAGGAGCCCCAGTCACTGGTCAGTGCCCGTGACAGGAGAGGGAGGTGCTCCTCTCATGCCCACCCCCGCCCCCTCCATACAACATCCAGCTGGATAACAAATACAACATCCTGGACCTTCATGACTTCCCTCCTCTGGCTGTAGAGTCCCAGCTTCCTCCTCCTCCATTTCCTTTCCCTTCTTGTGGTTCCCACAGCTCTGTGTTGCCTCCAATCCCTCCACTTCGTTGCTCCTCTCACACCGGGGTTCGCTGCTCCATACCACTCTTTACACCAGTGCTGCAGCGGACTCCTGCCCCCACTCTGTCCAGCCCTCTCTATCTACTTCATCACTACAGGTGCAGCTTTCTCCACCGGTCCATCCCTACCCATCAATGCTCATCACTGGAGATTCAATAGTGCGGAATGTTAAGTGTAAATCTGCAGTGACATTTTATTTTCCAGGCACTAAGGTGTGCGATATTCTGGAAAAAGCATCCTGGCTGAAAATCCACTGGCCCCAAATATTGTAGTTCATGTAGGCTGTAATGATATTCCTAGTCAGCCCTCTGAATTTTTAAAACGTGACTTAAGCAAACACTCGAACAGTCTGGGCACATGCACTTTAAAAGACAACTTATTTTACACTATCTGGAACTCCCTCTCATCCTGACTACCCTCCAATGCACGTCCACTCCTGGTCACTTCAGTCTCCACCTGTAAACCTCTCCCTCCTCTACAAACGACAATAGTTACCCCTTGTGGCCAGGTGGGCTTCCTATTGCTATCCCCCTAGTCTCTGTTTCTGTTTCCACTCCCATACCCATGAACATCCCAGTCAGAGTCATGTACTTGCACTCATGCCCCTGTCATGGTTGGGATTGCCATGGAGTGCAAGTGATCTGTCCAATTGCATGCACCCCCAAAATCCCCTGTACTGATGATGACATGGCTTCCTCAACCAAAATGTGTTTGATTAATGCACACTCAAACAATGACTTGTTTAAAAGGGAAAATTTGGCTATCTTATTTCTGACTGAAACCTTTCCAGTTGGTGTGCACAGAACATTTTACCACTTTTGAATTACAACTGACTAAAGTTGGTTGGCAAAAGCTGTTTTATTGTGTTTTAATTTATCGACCTCCTGGTCCAGTAGGTCAGCTTTTATCTGAATTTATTGACTTTCTGACTTCTATAATTAAGCTGGATGAAGTGTTATTGGTTGGTGATTTTAACCCGCACATCAAGGTCCAATCATTTGGATCTTGTTTCTACTCTGGGACTAAATATTGATCATATCTGTTGTGAGGACCTACTGATCTGTGATCATAAATGTATTTTTGATCTCTGTGTAAATGCTGACCCCCGTTCCTAAAAGAACATTGCGTTCCCGCATCATTACTCAGAGTATGGTTGATCAGTTCTCAGTGCACTTTTGGTGTGATTTTAATACTAATCGTAACAATGTAGAGTTTTTAATGCAGTCTTTTAATGAGCATTGCTCCACGTTCCATCGTTTATGCCTTGGGCCTCACTTTAAAATAGTTTCAATAGAGCATATTAGGGGACTAAAAGGTCCCCATCAAAAACTGCCGTAAAAGTATTATATATCTTTTATTTCCTATATTCACTGAGTTAATTTTTTAACCAGCTTCAGTCTTGATCATAACTACCAAATATTCATTCATTTTCAGAATTTTAACCCTTTGAATGCCAGCTTTTGCGATCATACCCCTAATTTTCATAAAAGAAAAACACAAAAATTGAAATATTTTCAATATCCTAAGGCAGTTGGTAATTTTTTTTTGGATTATAAAAGTCTTGGATATGTCAATGATTAGCAACAACATTACTAGCATTACTATTTTTTGTGCAATGTCAGATTTAACAAAAAACTCCCTCTAAGCATGTTAGGGACCTAAAAGGTCCCCATCAAAAACTGTCATATCAATATTATCTATTAATTATATATTCATATTTTTTCCACTTTCACTGAATTTTTTAACCTTTCTTGATCATAACTACCAAATATTCATTCATTTTCAAAATTTTGACCCTTTAAATGTCAGTTTTTGTGATCATACCCCTAATGTTCATAAAAGAAAAACACAAAATTGAAATATTTTCAATATACTACTGGCAAGTGGGAATATTTATTTATTTATTTATTGGATTATCACAGTCTGGGATAAAGGTCCCCATCAAAAACTGCTATATAAATATTATATATTGATTTTTTTTTCTCACCCTGACCAAGTTAAATTTTTTAACCAACATCATTCCTTATCAAAAATACCAAATATTCATTCATTTTCAGAATTTTAACCCTGTAAATGACAGTTTTTGTGATTATACCAATAATTTTTATTGAAAAAAACCCCCACAAAAATTTAAATATTTTATATATACTAAATGCAAGGGGGATTTTTTTTTTATCATCACAGTCTGGGATATGTCAGTGATTAGCAACAATGATGAAATGTATGCATTATTATTTTTTGTGCAGTAAAAGATTAAGGTATAGAATCTGACCTGTTAACTTATAGTGTATGTAAAGTGTCCTATTACCCTTCAAAGTTTGTACTTTCTAATGGCATATTAACTTATTTTGCTCTAGAAATATAGCATAAATACAACATCACTTTGAACAACATTTATTTTTGCAAAATTTAACAAAATTCAAAATTTAACATTCAAAAATTCAGAACAAAAATGAATGAGTGCGTGAGTGAGTGAGTGAGTGGGTCTGTGTCTGCGCGTGAGTGTCTGCGCGTGAGTGCCTGCATGCGTGTGTGTGTGTGCACACATGCACGCACGCCCACACATACACACACACACACACCTTCAAAGCTCAATAGCATATACTGTACTGTTAATGATGTAGGCATCTGTATCAGGTATAATATCTTGGCATGAGTGTGGGTGGGGGGTGAAGGTGTGTGTATGTGTGTGTGTGCATATGAGAGAGAGAGGGAGAAAGGAGTGATGTTACCTGCAGCCCATATAAATGACTTCTTTTTAGCTGCACACACACACACACACACACACACACACACACACACACACTAGTTTTTCCAAACATACACATACACCACTCTTGGACGACAATATCAATACAAACAAACCAGTTTTAGAATTCTAATGATATGTATTTGGTCTTCAGGGCAAACAGGAGAAGATTGCTCAGTCAGCTGAAAAATAGTAAAAACTACAATTTTGAAGCCAGGGCTTCAGTTTGAAAGCCTAATAAAATAGAGTTCATGGTTATACAATATTGTGGCCATGGGATCAAAAAATACAGTTTTTATGGGTTTACATTGGGCTGTTTTTTTCCATAAGGATTTGAGTGTCTGTATTTTGGCCACACACACATACACACACACACACCAATTTCTCCATACACACACATACATCATATTTAGACATCCCTACCTGCACATACAACTCATTGAAACTATAATATCCTTGGCAACAGTATTCATAACAGAGGATTAATGCCCCATAGTGGAACCAGGAAAACAGCATGCATTTTGCACAAAGGCTTAAAAAGAGAAAATGGCTCAATCAGCTGGAAAATAGTAAAAACTAAAATTTTGAAGCCAGGGCTTCAGTTTGAAAGTCTAAAACAGAATGCATGAATTTATGCAGTAGCAACCATAGGATCAAAAAATGTGGTTTAAATGGGCTTCAATGGGACCTAAAAGGGCCCTAACATGCTGAAAGTTAGTATTGTTTCTACACAGTGTATTGCAGACTTAATATAGGATCTGCGTTTGGATTTCCAAAATTGGATAAAAAATACACACCTTTGCCAAAAAATCATGGCTACAGCATAATCACAGCCAAAATAATTGAAAAAATAAATGTCAAAGGCCCTTTAGGTCCCTAGTGAGGCACAAGGGTTAAGATTAGGACTAGGGCTAGCGGTAACACTTATCTAGCTGTAACACTAGATGACCAAAACTGTCAGCTGCATGAGATGGAAGTGTCACAGGACAGAATGACTATGGAAAGCCACTGGGCTAGAGGTGCATCACCTATATCTCAAAGATCTCTGATACGAAGTTTAAGGAAGTTTACTTACTGTACTTATTTTGCTTCAAGAAGAAATCCTTAGATTTTATTTGACACTATAAATAATATTGTTTCATCGCCACTCTTTATATTACCATCCTTCTCTAGCGATGATTGTAACAAGTTCCTTACCTTCATTGTTGATAAGGTAATGGCTGTTTGGTCAAGTATTCACCCTGGGACTTGACTGCCCAGCTCTTGCCCCACTCTATTTCCTTCTGTGCTGGACTCTCCAATCTATGAGCTTACAAGATCTGATGGGTTTGATTAGGAAAATTAAGCAATCTTCTTGCCCAACGGATGTAATACCATCCTCTCTATTTTTGAAAATTTTGCCAATTATTGGCCCCACTATATCAGCTATTGTCAATTCTTCATGTGTCCTTCCCTGTTTTAAGCATGCCACTATCCAGCCCATATTAAAGAAACCTAACTTAGATCCTGCTTTGCCAAGAACTATAGGCCCATATCTAAACGCCCATTTTTGTCAAAGATTTTAGAGAAGGGCTCCTCTGAGGGTTTCTAATGGCATTTTAATGTCCTCTGATGTGGGTGATTGCTCTGTACTAATCGACCTCAGTTTTGCGTTTGTCACAGTAGACCATCGTATCCTGATAAAAAGGTTACGTGGTTGGGTGGAGAAGTTTCACCCTATATTAGTGACTTTGTGTCTGATCCCTCTCCACTGGACAAAGTTCCGTTCTGAGGCCCTGTTATTCTCTTTATATTTGCTGCCCTTGGGACGGATCATAAACAGATTTGATGTTGCTTATCATTTATTTGCAGATGATATCCAACTCCACTTTTCATTCAAACCTAGTGAGGCTTTTAGATTATCTATGCTCCTAGACTTTCTTAATGCTGTTAAAGACTGGATGGCAGAAAATTTTCTACAGCTCAGTGCTGATAAGACGGAAGTTCTGGTTTTTGCTCCAGAAAAAGTAGCCCATGTGATTATGAAAAGTATTTGGCCTCTTTCCTCCGCTGCCCACTCCAAACTGCATAATTTAGGGGTAATTTATCAATCCTTGTCGTTCAACACCCATGTTGAGCAGCTCCACAAGAAATATAAGTAAACTGAAATCTATAGTTTCAACAGCTGAACTAGAGATGCTTATACATACCTTTATTTCATCTCACATTGACTACTGTAATTCACTATTGGATCTCTGCCCTTGATCGTCTGCAGATTATCCAGAAGACGCAAGACTACTCATTAGGTCAAATAGATGGTTTCACATTACTCCTTTACTTAAATCTCTTCACTGGCTTCCTGTTGCATATAGGATTCAGTTCAAAATTCTCATTCTTACTTACAGAGCATTGCACGGTCAGGCTCCTGCATATGAGGCGGATATACTACACCCTCACTCATCAGCTCGCTCTCTTAGGGCAAATATGATAAACTTGTTGCCTGTCCCACGCACCCACCTAAAGACCTGTGGTGATCAAGCTTTTGAGGTCACTGCACCTAAACTTTGGAATACTCTACCCCTATGGTCTGCTGATTCTGTGGATTGCTTTAAAAAGTAGCTAAAGATTGTGCAGATTGTGTTTTTTTCCTATTGTGTATTGTGTGATTTTTTTTTTCTTTAGTTTTGCACTTTTTAATCATATGACTTTGGGGGTCTCATCTATTCAGATTTCTCTCTTTTTTGTATGTTGCATCATGCTCTTGTAAAGCACTTTGTGACTAACACCTGGGACACTGGATGCGTGAACCTCAGCAGTGCGTGTGCATCACTGAACTGCTGCGTCTCTCACGCTTGCAGCGTCCACACTGGAAGCGTGTCTGCTGCGGCGCTTCTGCCACTGGCAGCCCTATCTTTCTTGTTTTCCCTGTCTATTTCTGCTGAGAACCGTGCATGTCACGCGGCAAAAATAGGCAAGACCTTGAATCTCTAGATGAAGCGATGCAGCACACGTGCTGCTCACGCATCCAGTGAGTCCCAGGGGTAATGTCTATCAAAAGCACCATATAAATACATTTTACTTAATTTTCATAGGTTTAAAAGCATACATATTAAACTGTGAGCATAAAAGTATCAACAAGGTAATTTAAAGCAATGAAGCAACAAACTGAACATTTAAAATGTTGCTAGCTTGAAGCTACATTGGTTGTCAAGTCTGCCACACCTGAATGACTATGTACATCACACACCCCCTGCCCAGTGCCTTCTTCTCCTCCTACAAGACCAGTTCACAGTATCTTTCCCCCTACCAGCTCCCCCCACAGGCTTCATCTGTCACTACCACCTCCACCGGCTACCTTCTCCATACAGACCATTATTTCCCACCATAGACGCTCTGCAACTGGCTCATCATCACGCACCGCTGCTGTAAATCATAATAACTTAATCCAAGTACCCCGGCAAACTCTTTCAGCTCCTGCTCTGAATTCTAAACCCGTAAATTTTGGTCTTTTAAATATCTGATCGTTTGATAACAAGTTGTTTTTATGTCATGGTTTCATTACTTTTAACCGACTTTTTTATAATCACTGAGACTTGGTTATCTGAGGAAGACTGTAGTCCTCTTATTGAAGCAACCCCCCCTGATTTTACATGCTTACATCAACTCCGACTGTCAGGCAGGGGAGGGGGGTTACTGTCATTTACAGAAATGATTTTAAAAGCTATGATCAGCTATCCAAAGGCAGTAAAAGAAGCTAAAAGATCATTTTTTTCGAGTTTAATTTTAGCAAATCATTCTAACCCCAGGATTTTATTTAAAACAATAGACTCAGTCAGCACTCCCTCCCCTTGTCATTTTATTGATGAATCACAAGAAACGTATGGGAAGTTTTTAAAAATTTTTTAGTGATAAGGTCATGGAAATAAGGCAACAAATCCCACCCCCAGCCCGTGTTTTACATAGTCAGCAGGGACATTAATTGTCATTTTAGTCATTTTAATCCTGTATCACTGTCATTTTTATCTGATATCATAGCCCATATGAAGCCCACCACGTGCAGTCTTGATGCTATCCCCACGAAATTTCTCAAAGAAGTTATTGACACAGTTGGCCCCAGTATTTTTTATTTATTTTATCAATAGTTCCCTCAAAAATGGATTTTTTCCTTCTATTTTTAAACATGTTGTTGTGCAACCTCTTTTAAAGAAACCTAACCTCAATCCCTCTGTTTTTTAACAATTTTAGACTAATTTCTAAACTTCCCTTTTTAAGCAGCGAGTTTTAGAAAAGTTGTTTCAACCCAACTTTTAGCTTTTATGTGTCAAAACAATATCTTTGAGAAATTTCAGTCTGGTTTCAGAGCTTTACATAGCACAGAAACTGCCCTCCTCAAGGTAACTAATGACCTCCTTTTAGCAGCTGACAGGGGGGAGAGCGCAATTTTAATTATTTTAGATTTAAGTGCAGCTTTTGACACAGTCGACCACACTATTTTAATTGACCATCTTAAAACCTGGGTGGGCATCAAAGACACTGCACTTGATTGATTTTATTCTTACCTTTTAGAAAGAACCTTCTAAGTCACCATTGGTAATTTCACTTCTTCCACGGCCCACATTACCAGTGGTATACCACATGGTTTGATTTTAGGTCCAATTTTATATTCTATCTATATGCTTCCATTTGGCCAAATCATTCAACAACACGTTTCTTTTCATAGCTATGCAAACGACACACAGATATCCCTTCCCCTGAGACCCAAGAAGCTTAGCTGCTGTTGTAGATTGTCTCAGTGATGTCAACTGTTGGATGGCACACAATTTCCTTCAACTCAACAATTCAAAAACAGAAGTCATACTGTTCAGTCCCCCTAATCCAAATAACCCCATCAGTCTTGGTCCCCTATCTACCTACATGAAGCCCACTGCCAGAAATCTCAGAGTACTGTTCGATTCAGGTCTAAGTTTCAAACCACACATTAACAAAGATGTCCAGTCCTGCTTCCTCCAAATCAGAACCATGTCCAGAATTAAGCCAACGCTCCGCCATTCTGACCTTAAAAAAATCATCCACGCTTTCATTTTCTCTATACTAGATTACTGCAACTCCCTCCTTTCCGGTATAACACAAAAATCCCTGTTTCGCCTCCAACTAGTTCAGAACGCAGCAGCTAGGCTTCTTACTGGTTTTAACAGACAACATTACATCACCCCGATTCTGGCTTCTCTCCTGTTCGTTTTAGAATTGATTTTAAGATTTTACTGATCACTTTTAAAGCACGTCTGGGTCTGGCTTCAAGCTACATAACAGATACGCTGACCCCGTACGAGCCAGCCCGCAGCCTTAGCTTCCTTAGGTGGGGCCCCTCTGGCTGTTCTAAAGTCGAGGCTTAAATCTAAAGGTGACCGTGCTTTTTCCATCAGGGCCCCTCGACTTTGGAACGACCTGCCTGAGGAGATAAGGCTCGCAGAATCAGTAACTTCTTTTAAATCACTTCTTAAAACCCAACTTTTTATTATCTCTTTATCGTTTTTCTTTGCCTTTGGCCGCCATCTTTTTAAGGTCAGATCTGTCATTGTTTTCTGTTTCATGTCTTTGCCTTGCATTGTACTGCTTTTGCTTTGTCTGTCAAAGCACTTTGTAAACTCTGTTTTTAAAAGGTGATATATAAATAAAGATATTATTATTATTATTATTATTATCATTTTATCCACTTGGGGCAGCATAAGCTGAAAACACACAAATACAAAAAAAACTCCACAGGTCAGAGTTTTAAAAAGGAGTGGGTATAAATATTCCACTGACAGACTTCCATTGTTGATTCTACAGAAAAATCTAAAGTATTCAACCAATCACTACCAAAAGCAACAGTGCATGTACTGTAGAGGGTTTAACGTGGCATCAAATGTTTGTGGTACCAAAAACCTAGGAGAAGGATGAATAACAATAATACGTAACAAACATGCATTACTGACATGCACAGTGTACAGAAGGGCTTTTATAGAATAATACCCACATTTAACCTAGCCATATTTATATTTTCTTTTCTGTGCTATAAAACTCTTTGCTGTTGCAGTGACTCAGTGTAGCCATGGGCGTCAATTAAGTTTTATCTCATCTAATCTTATTTGTTGTTTGGGGTCCTAGTTAGTTTTAGCTGAACTCAAACAGCAGGACATGATTAAAGCTGAACAGCACAACACAGTGAGGCCAGAGCTCCATTTCTCTCTCTCTCTCTTCCCCCCCCCCCACCCCTTCCCTTCTCTCTATCTCTCTCTCTCCCTCCTACTGATCAGTTCTTTTGTTTTCCTCCCTAAGTGCATGTAATGCTCCTCACCTTGTGACAATATACTTGATGCATTTTAGCACTTGCCTTTGGGTAAGAGCCAGTGGACTATAAAGGAATGTGTAATTTTATGATCATATGAAACCACAGAGGGTGGTTATTCGTAGAAACCAACACACTGTTGACTCACACTGGAACTATTTGTGGTTGGAGCTGCTTTTCATTTGGACAAATTTAGGACCACATGCAGGTGCGCTGGTGTGCATGCACATACACACACATGCTATACACACTTAATGCATGTATGCATCTACCATTGGCTCCAGGTTTAGCTGGTGGAGAAGACATTTTTATTGTTTTATTTCACATTGTTCTCTGTGTTACACTGTTCAGTTTGGACTCAAACAACTGTATCCAAGACTTCTCTATAGCAAGTATCTACATGTCCACAGAGGATCATTTCTAATGACCTTCAATTAAGGGTTAAATTGGATTAGGTTGAGACCAACCTGTCCACACATGTACTGAACATTCATGCTCCCCAGAAGATTAACCCTTTTGATTTTAATGACATTGGCTTCTCCTCTAGCCTCTGGACATATTTGATTTCTTTTTAGCTGCAGTCACTTTTTCTGGGAAAACCAATAATAATAAGTTATTTATTCCAGTTAAATAACTTATGTAATTATTTCATATAAATTAGATTATATGGTAGTATTTTCAGTAGAACAACAGTTCCTATTACAGAGGTTCAAAGGTACAAAGGTTCCAGGTCAGAATCCAACCATGATGCCCATCTTAAACCACATAACCACCAGGATGCCACCAATCCTCTTGTCTTCAAAGTATCTTCTAAATAAGTCTCAGTGGTTGTCTGAATGGTTGCCTGCATAGTTTATGTTTCCTCATTTTGTCACACAGCTAGACTGCAAGCTGCCATTTTAGCATGAAAAGTTAAGAGAAGAAATGGCTTCTTCTGAAAAGTTGATTCGAATATATTACCATTATTTCAAGGTTGGATTTTAGAGAACATGGCACACAGATACATAAGCACACACTTTTAAAATTTTGTGAAGAATTCCTGGGGAATACCAGGATGATGCCTAACTAGAACTAGTAAGCATCTAAAAATAGATATTTAATCAGTATGTTGTTTGTTCTATACAACACTTTTATATAATGCTGTATAATGGACACTACAACATCGATGAGCCCATATGCATTCAGGCTTTGGACTTGGACTGTTTCGGTATAGAGT
Organism: Thunnus maccoyii; assembly: GCF_910596095.1. Classification (NCBI taxonomy): domain Eukaryota; kingdom Metazoa; phylum Chordata; class Actinopteri; order Scombriformes; family Scombridae; genus Thunnus; species Thunnus maccoyii. The sequence goes on from NC_056548.1 coordinate 29,779,685, forward strand.
ACAGCAGTGCAATGAGTTCCCTGAATAATCTAGACAAGCCAGGCTTTAGCCAGGCTTTTTAGACTTCTAAAAAGTGAACTGGAAGCTATCACAGTGCTTGTTTATTTTACTTCCCCTCTTTATTCACCTATCATCTAATTGGAGGATGTTTTACTAAACTGGGAGCCCTGACAAGAAACCCATTTATATTAACTTGTTTCACTAATGTGAATTTGTGAAGTTTGCATTAAACCTTTAGGCTGAAATGAAGATAAATAAATACTAATAACTGAAACTTAATCAAATACAAACAAAGTTCATTATACTTCAGTGGAGAAGCTCATCAGAATTTGTGGTTCTGTATTTGCTTTATTCAGCTATAAGACATTGAAGCTGCTCTATTTACATTATTATTTAAAAACATTACAAATGTAACACTTACTAACAAATAGAATATGCCTCACAAAATAATAATTAAATGGATTAAAATTGTCACAACTACAATTATGCAGACTTTAGGGCATCCTCACTGTGTAGGATTTTATGCTGAGAAAAAACATTTAGTTTTCACTGTGCATCACTTGTGAGTTCTCTTCACTCAATGCAGTATACGCACTACACACACTCACACACCCCACAGAGTAATAGCCTCTAACATAAAAAGCTCTGAAATCCATGTGAGTAATGCCTTAAGATGTACATGATCAAATGAATCACTGTGCAGACAGTTTGTGTGAAAGTATTTTTTTCATAGAGGCAGAATAATAAATGAACGGTGTTTGGCTGGAGCAAGGATTATAAATCAAAGTGCCGGGATGCACTGTGTCTTGTTACCCGAGCAAAAGATGAAAGTATGGATTTCAGTGATACATCAAATTTGGCCAGAAGCTGGTCTTCAATCTTCAATTGCCCACCTTCATCCAATCCAGGAGGTTCCCCCCTGCCTCTTTGTGCCTTGCATGGAAGCTTGGAGTATAATTTACCAAAGAAAAGATCTGGCTTTGATGGAGAATGTGTACTACCTATTACAGTCATATTTCCAGTGCAGTAATGATATCCACATGGAAAGAGGGCTGCGGCCTGCAGTAGCCAGGCCTGTGTCAGTACACCTAGCATGCTCCAGCCATACAGGAGGCTAGTTATTGTAAGGCCGCGTTCAGACCAACCGTTTGTTTGCAGCTTGTAGCCATGTCTGTAGCCATTATATGCTTATACTGGTGCTTGTGTGCTTTACAGATCCACACTGTAAAGGGAAAACTGTTAACAAACATTCTATATTTATATACCAGGATTTCCAGATATATAGAAGTGACAAGTTCTGACTTGTCATTGCAGTGTTGTATGACTGTTGTTGGAACATTTTCATGTCTGGTAATAGTTCAAAAATAGATCCAAAGTTAAGGTTGAACTGACATCCGGGAAGTTACCTGGATGTCTTTCCTTGTCATTCCAATAGGACTATTTAGCTTTTCTGTGAAGGTTTATTTATGTTTATGTTTATGTGTATTTTATTTAGGAAGGGACAATGATCATTAATTAACAGAAGCACTTAGGTCCATCATGTAAATATGCCAGATTAGGCATACAGGCTAATTTTTATCTGCAGTCCCTGGCAGGTTGATGACATAAAAAACATTAAAAGAAAACATACAAGCACACATAAGCACATAAGCACATAAGCACAGACAAATAGTAAAACAATGACATAACCACTACTCCAGATTATGACAGCATGTTTGATTGTCCAGTAACCACTGTTCTATAGATCTGGAGAAAAAGCTGAGATGTGACGTTCCTTAATTTTGTGGTAAAATATTTTTACTTTTTTAAAAAATTTTATTTTACAATGATGATATAAATTTGACTTTTTATCCAATGTTCTCAAAGCCTGCTTATAAAGTGTTTCTACTGATTGTAATGTGGTCCCACCTGTCTGTGTCCAGCTGGGAAGACAGTAGTTCATCTCTGACAGAATCATTAAATCATTAAATTTTTCCTAATGTGTCTAAAATTTGCTAAACTGAATTTGATTCTGTTCACACTTTGTTATTTTGACTGATTTTGCAATTGTGATATGATTTGCGATATTAGAGGGAATGATTTACTTGAAGAGTTTACCAACTTTTATTAAACAGTGTCACAGCTCTTGTCAATCAGATGTATTTGTCTTTTTAATATCACACAGACACAGAGAAGCAGAATAACAACAATAAAAAATAGCTATAATAATAATAGATATATAATTAGCAATAACAAATAGCAGCAATAGCCAGAGAATGACATCCCCGCGGCATATGCTCACAGCCCAGATCCTGGGGATTCCTGTGGATGAGACAGCACAAAAAAAAAACTCCAAGGAAGAAGTCAAGTTAGTAACATGAAGTAATGGTACATGAATGCATACAGATGGAGAGGAGGAGAGAGGTGCTCAGTGCATCATGTGAAGTCCCCTGGCAGTCAAGACCTATAGCAGCATAACTAAGGGCTGATCCAAGGCGAGTTTGGTCGGCCCTATCTATAAGCTTTATCAAAAAGGAAAGTTTTAAGCCTACTTTTAAATGTAGAGAGGGTGTCTGCCACCCAACCAAATCTGGAAGGTGGTTCCACAGGAGAGGAGCCTGATAGCTGAAGGTTCTGCCTCCCATTCTACTTTTGGAGACTGTAGGAACCACCAGTAAGCCTGCATTCTGGGAGCGCAGTGTTCTAGTGGGGTAATAGGGCACTATGAGCTCTTCAAGATATGATGGTGCCTGACCGTTAAGAGCTTTGTAGCTGAGGAGAAGGATTTTAAATTCAATTCTGGATTTTACAGGAAGCCAATGCAGTGAAGCTAAAATGGGAGAAATATGATCTCTTTTTCCAGTAGTTTGTCAGTACATGTGCAGCTGCATTCTGGACCAGCTGGAGAGTCTTTAGTGCAGCCTGGTAACAGAGAATTGCAATAATCCAGCATAGAAATAACAAATGCATGGACTATTTTTTCTGCATCTTTTTGAGGAAGGATGTGCCTGATTTGTAATATTATGTAAGTGAAAAATGCAGTCCTTGAAATTTGTTTTGTGTGGGAGTGAGGATATATCCTGATCACAGATAACTCCATATTCCTTATGACGGTACTGGAGGCCAGGGTAATGCCATCTAGCTATATCATTAGATCATGTGTTTCTAAGGTGTTTAGGGCCAAGCACAATAACTTCAGTTTTGTCTGATTTTAGTAGCAGAAAATTGCAGGTCATCCAGGTCTTTATGTCCTTAAAGCATGCTTGGAGTTTAGTTAACTGATTGGATTCATTTGACTTCATTGATAAATATAATTGGGTATCATCTGCATAGCAATGAATATTTATGGAGTGTTTATGAATAATATTACCTAAAGGAAGCATATATAAGGTGAATAGTATTGGTCCAAGCACAGAACCTTGTGCAACTCCGTGTCTAACTTTTGCATGCTTGGAGGATTCATCGTTAACATGTACAAACTGAAATTGATCTGATAAAAATGAGTTAAACCAGCTTAATGCAGTTCCTCTCATACCAATTAAATGTTCCAGTCTCTGTGACAGGATGTGATGATCAATTGTGTCAAATGCAGCACTAAGATCTAACAGAACAAGTACAGAGAGAAGTTGTTTGTCCGATGCAGTTAGGAGATCATTTGTAACTTTGACCAGTGCTGTCTCTGTGCTATGATGTGCTCTAAATCCTGACTGAAAATCCTCAAATAAACTGTTATGTAGAAAGTCACACAACTGGTTGGCAACTGCTTTCTTAAGGATCTTAGAGAGAAATGGAAGATTATGATGAATCAAGAGTAGGCTTCTTAAGAGGAGGTTTAATTACAGCTACTTTAAAGGACTGTGGTACATAGCCTATTAATAAAGACAGATTGATCATATCTAATAAAGAAGCGCTAACCATTGGTAAGACTTCCTTAAGCAGCCTAGTTGAGATGGGGTCTAAGAGACAGGCTGATGGTTTGGATGAAGAAATTGTTGAAGTTAATTCAGGAAGGTCAATTGGAGAAAAACAGTCTAAATATATATCGGGTTTTAGAGCTGTTTCTAAGGTTCCTGTGTTTGTGGATAAACTGGTGCCTGTTGAGGGCAGGAGGTGATGAATTTTGTCTCTCATAGTTAGAATTTTATCATTAAAGAAGCTCATAAAGTCAATACTACTGAGAGCTATAGGAATACATGGATCAATAGAGTTATTACTCTTTGTCAGCCTGGCCAAAGTGCTGAAAAAATCTTAGGGCTGTTTTTATTCTCCTATATTAATGATGAGTTATAGGCAGCTCTGGAATGACAGAGGACCCTCCTATATGTTCTGAGACTATCCTGCCAGACTAAGCGAGATTCATCGAGTTTGGTGGAATGCCAAATCCTTTCAAATTTTTGCGATGTTTGCTTTAATTTGCGGGTTTGGGAGTTATACCATGGGGCTAACCTCTTATGTTTTATAATCTTCCTTTTTAAAGGGGTGATGGAGTCAAGTGTTATTCGCAGTGAGCCTGCAGCACTATCAACAAGATTATCAATTTGAGAAGGACTAAAAAATTAGCATAAGAGTCCTCTGTAGTATTGAAACATGGCATTGAATTGGGTGCTGATGGAATTGCTTCCTTTACCTTTTAACATCCACCGTGTTGCTGGCGACCCACTTAAGCCAGTTGTAGGCGGTGGCATCACGCAGTAATGATTAAAAGCAATTGGCACTGAGATGATTGGCGAGGTACGGGGACACCAGTGACACCACAAACTAAAAACTCCCTAGCTCTCATAAGGTTAGGCCTAGAAGTCTGGGATTTAATACAGGTTGACAAGAAGTAGAAGGTATATGATGTTCTGCATAGTTCTGGCATAAAGCATGTCCTAATTATTGTTATTAAAATATGACTCATTATAGACAAGGACCAAAAACACCTTTTTGAGCCTTATTTGAACTGATGTAGTTTTGTTTGTGTTTTAGCCACTTGCTAAACAAGCACAACTTAGAGCAAAACAGAAACTAGGAGATGTTACTTGTGAAATGAAGCCTAACACATGCATCATGGCCTTACAGTCCTTCTGTTATAAGCTTTTCTGTTTGGGTATGCCAAATAGGCAAAAATTCTATAAAAAGGGTGGATGTTAAGGGATTAAATTTAGCTACAGCACTTTCAGATCGAAGACATTTTTTTCTAATGGTGTGTAATCCAGTGATAGGAATTCAAAAGTTATCAAATAATGGTCTGATAAAATAGGATTTTGTGGGAAAACTATTAAATGTTCAATTTTGATGCTGTAAATCAGAACAAGATCGAGGGTGTGATTAAGACTAAGATTAAGTGAGTGGGATTATTTACACTCTGAGAGAAGCCAATTGAGTCTAACAATGAGATAAACACAGTGCTATAATATAAACACAAGACTATCATTATTGATGTCCACATGAATATTGAAATTACCCACTATAATTACTTTATCTGTAGTAAGGACTAAAAACCCTGGTGACTGGTATGAGGATGGTACACCATAACAAACAGAACTGGCTGTAGTTTTCCAGGTTGTCGTATTGTATTTATTGGGACAATGTACAGTATCAAATATAAATGTTAACATCTGATGTACTGCACCAGAGTTAACTTAAAGCTAATTTTCATCTGCAGTCCCTTACAATTGAAACATATAACAACACAATAACAAACAGTACAAAGCAAAAAACACACAGGACACATTATACAAAATACAAAGCTACACACAATAGCACATCACATACACCCACAATGTCAACTAGAAATTAATAATGTAAGCTTGTCAAAATAAAGGCAAGATTATTTGCGTTCATGAGAAGACCATCAGATGAAATTTAGATTCAGTGGTTATAGAGCTGAGTAGTTTTTAGCAGATTTTTTAATTTGGTTTTTAAACGTACTGATGGAACTGCAGATCTTCATATCATATCATCAGGGCATCCCACTGAGTTGTGGCTTTCACAGAGAAAGCTGATTGCCCAAATGAAATGTGACGAAATAGTGTGGTACAATCTTGTATAGAGGATATTCTGGAGGATCTAATAGAACTTACTGAGCGAGTGTACACAAAGTCACATAGTGGAGGGGCAAAACCATTTAAAATTTTATGAACTAGGCACAAATTTGAGAATAATCTAAAATTCTCAAAGCTCAGTAAATTGTATTTATCCAGTGCCCTACAGTGATGAAAATGCATTGGCTTTTGTCCAGAGTTTTTAGAGTTTGTTTGTATAAGGACTCAATAGGTTTTATGGTTGTTTCTCCAGCCTGCCCCCAACATGTGATACAATAAGACATATGGGAATGAATCATAGCATGCATAAATATCTTGGCTGCGTCCAAAGAGAGGCAGTTTCTAATATGTCTAAAATTTGCTAAGTTGTACTTTATGGTTTTAACCATTTTATTAACATGTTTCTTAAAGTTCAAATTTGGAATCAATGTCACACCAAGATATCTGAAATCAGTGACTATATCAATCCTTTCACCTTTGATGAAAATATCAGCATTAGGAGGTTGTAGCATGGGTTTAGAGAAAAACATACCCTTTGTCTTGTTTACATTTAGACTCAGACATGATTGATCAAGTCAATGTGTGATCCCATCCAATGCAATTGTTAGTTTAGCAGCAGTTAACTCAGCTATTTTTGCATGTGTGTACACAACGGTGTCATCTACATACATTTGCAGTTCTACATCATGACACTGTTGAGGGATATCATTAATATATAACAGGGGACCTAACACTGACCCTCATAGAACACCCATTGTGTACTTCATGTTACTGGACAGTGTGTCACAAACTTTAACACATTGTATCCTGTTAGATAAATATGAAGACATGCATGCCAGTGCTCTAGATTAGAAGTTAAAGTTAAAGAGTTTCGATATTAAAACATCATGATTGACTGTGTCAAACACTTTACGCAGATCTGAAAATACAGCACCAACTACTCCTCCTTTATCAAGTCTTGATTTAATTTTTAAATTTAATTAAGTCCAATGTAGCAGTTTCAGTGGAATGATTTGCTCTAAAACCAAACTGCATACCATTTAGACCAAAATCGCTTGTATTAAGAAATGTTGTCAGTTGTTCAATAACAACTTTCTCAGCAAACTTTGAGAGTACTGGTAGTAAACTTATTGGTCTGTAGTTACTGGCTTCAAGGTGGTCTCCAGATTTAAAAAGAGGTGTGACAATGGCACATTTCCAGTAATCAGGAAAGGAGATGTGTTTAAGAGACAAGTTAATTAAATGAGCAATGGGGGGAGTTAAAATATCTTTGTGTGATTTAACAAACATGCAATTAATATATTTTAAAAAATGCATGTCATAATGCTTAGTCATAATATTTATCAGAATTAACTAATCGCAGTAATGACGGATTAAATTGTTTAATTATTTGACCAAATTGTGGCAACATAGGTAGGTATTTAAACAGGCAGACAACAATGGATCAGACACAGATCAACTTTCCTGCTGCATCAATACATGATGACATGAGGAACACATGAGGATAATGAGGTGAAAACAATGATTAAACTAAAGAAGGAAATAAATCTGCACAGTTCCTAGTTGCTGCCAGCAGCAGGATCAGAACCTTGGAGAGCTGATCAAGTCCTGATAACTGTGTTGATGATTCTTCACATGATTAATATTAATGATTTTATTTTTGAACAATATTTAACAAATATTCTTTAACATTTTTGAGAGTACAGTGATCAGGTTTCCATACTTTCAGCAATTAAAACCCTGCTGATTTGACCTGTCACTCCATGACTGACCACAGGAGGGTCCAGGAGCAGCAGAGGCCAGTGTGCGCATTATGGATCATGCGCTTTCCCTTTGCGCACGAGCAGATCTGTTACCTCTGCAGAGAAGCGCTCCTTCTCACTACTTGGCAAATGCGCCGTCATAATAGCAATCGGCCAAGGTGCAAGCCCACCTTGCTCTGAAAGAGAATGGGAGATGACACTGTGATTGGTTTATTGCATGTTACGCCGAAAACACACCCATGATTTATTAGGAGACTAAGGACAACCCCTTTGAACCATGCGCCTGGCGCAGCGACCATTTTTCCACCATTAAAATAGCAAAAGTGGATTTGGACACACCCTCAATGCAATTGCACCATGTGCTTCAGACCATGCACTTTAGATTGTTAAAATAGGGCCGATGGTGTCAAATTTGAAAGCATCTCTACTTTTGGAGCTTTTTAAGGAGCTGATGATTCTGTTTACTTGTAACTCATTAGTCTCTACCAGCTCAAAAACCTGTCCTTATCAGAAAAAATTATTAAAGACAGAAGCAACAGTAAGATGATCCTCAATTAACTTTCCCTGTACTTTGAGTTTAAAATCTCCTAAAAATTTTTGGTCCCTCCTTGTGAGATTATCAATGTTTTCCAGATCAATTTACTATTGCCTTTTGTCTCATTCAATATATTGAGACAAAAACGAGATTTAGCTTCTCTTAGCTCTTGGATAACTTTGTTCCTTAAACCTTTGTAAATCAGCATGTCAGTGTCTCCTCTAGTTTTAATTCCCTACCTTAGTGCAGCATCTATAGATTTCATTAGCTTCCACAAATTTTCATTAAACCACGGTAAATTGATCTTATTTTTAGATTTTATCTGTATCCTCACATTAAATCTTTCTCTCACAGAGTTGATTCTGTGAGTAAAAGTATCACAGCCATTGTCCAGATCATCAGAGGACAGTGCATCATCCCAGTTCAAGCTGTTAATTTCACTTACAAATTCTTCTTGCTTAGCTCTAGGTATGCATTGAAGGAGGCATCTAAGCTAACAACAACATGTTCACTGACAGTCTAGGAATATCAGTACTGCAACTCAGCAGACCTTATGTCTGAACTAACTAACAATTTCTCACAGTAAAAATCATAACAGTTAAACACTAACATGAACACAGTCCGTTACACTACACCCCCCGTCTCAAAGTCCCTCGCCCCTGAGGGGGCAAACAAAGTCTCTCAGATGCACCGGTGGCCTGCGGTCCCTCTGAGGGCATGCTTGACCTCAGGAAGGGGTAAGAAGGGCTGGGGCAGAGGTTGGGGAAGGCACAGGGCAAAGGGGCGAAAGTCCAGTAGAGGGTACCCTACTGATAGGGGGTCAACCTATCTCAATGCAGGGTGAATCTCCTTCTCCTTGGCGGTAGCTGGACCCTATACACAACCTCACCCAGTCAGGGTCCCACCCATTCACTGTCCAGCTTTGGGCACTTGCCTTTTTTCCTCTGTGGGCTGTGCACCCAGATCAACTCCTGGCCTTGAAATGCCATCCTCTGGCCCGCACGTCGTTTGTTTTGCCCCTGCACTCCATAGCGGGTCTCTGGTGAATTCATGAGTAGACTCAGGAGCTGGCATAGTTAGGCCCAAGAGGGTCCCCCTGGGTGTCGGATGGTTTACCCACCATCATCTCAGCCAGAGTCTGGATCTCCCTGCCAAGCAGGAGAAGGGCGGGGGAGCAGGAGGTGGAGTCCTGTGCAGCAGACCAGTATGCCATTAGCACAAGGGGCACATGGGTATCCCAGTCCCGTTGGTGTTTAGCTGTCACAATGGCCAGCTGTCGTGCCAGCATGCAGTTAAATCTTTCAACCAGGCCATTGCTCTGAGGGTGGAGGAGTGTGGTGTGGGTCTTGTGGGAGCCCGGTTTTTCACACATGCTACAAACACATGGGACTCAAAGTTCCTTCCCTGGTCAGTATGAATGACTTCGGGCACCCCAAACCTGCTGTACATTCCCTCCACCAGTGCAGCCACTATGGTCTTTGCTTCCTGGTCCGGCAGGCAGAATGCCTTGGGCCACTTAGTAAAATAGTCCATGGCAGTGAGGATATAGCGGTTGCCTCCCTCTGTGTGTGGAAACGGACCAAGGACATCAATCCCCACTCTCTCCATCGGGCACCCCGCTGGTAACTGCTGGAGCAGGGCATGAGATCTGTCTGTGGGCCCCTTACGGGCCGTGTGGCGGAGCGTTTTCCACTGCTGCACCCACAGCTGTTAGTTCATGCTCAGCCAGCTGCCTTTCTGGCCCTGCTGCCGCACATTTCACATCAGTTTGTAGCTGCTCAGCCTCTTGTGCCTCTTTCCTCTCACAGTAGCAGCAGTCATCAGAGATGCAGGGCCGGCGGGACAGTGCATCCACGTTTCTATGTTATGTGCCTGGCCTGTGGACCACAGAAAAGTCATATGCCTGCAGCTCTTCGATCCAGCGTGCCAGCTGCCCCTCCGGGTCTCTGAACAACATGAGCCACTGCAGGGCTGAGTGGTCAGTCCTGACTGTGAAGTAGAGACCTCCAAGGTAATATTTAAACTGTCGGATGGCACTGATCACCACAAGCAGCTCCCGCCTGGTGACACAGTAGCGACGTTCAGCTTTGCTGAATGTCTTGGTGTGATATGCCACCACTCTCTCCCCTCCGGATGTCACCTGGGCCAGCAAAGCCCCTGAGCCGATGCTGCTGGCGTCGGTGTCGAGGACGAAAGGTAGGGTGGGGTCAGGTGGGGATAGGACCGGGACCACCACGAGGGCTCTCTGTAGTGTGGTGAATGCTGCCTGACACTCCTGTGACCACACAAACATCTCCCCTTTCTGCAGCAGGTGGAACAGGGGTGCAGCTATGCAGGAAAACCCCCTCACAAACCTCCTGTAGTGGGATGACAACCCTAGGAAACTCTTCAGATCCTGCACAGAGCTGCACCTTGCCGTCCATGGTGCTAGCACTGCCGCCTTAGCCTTTGGCCCAGGAACGTGACCTCCCGCTTCAAAAAGCAGCCGTCTGGGGGTGCAGTTTCAGTCCTGCTGCCGCCACCCTCTCCAGCACCTCCCTGAGGGCCTTGAGAGCTGACTCAAAGGACCCACCATGAACAAAAATGTCATCCAGGTACACAACACATTCTTGGCGGGGGATGCCAGCCAGCAGTCTGTCTATCAGTCTCTCAAATGTGGTGGGGGCATTACAGAGGCCAAAAGGGAGAACCTTGAACTGCCACAAGCCCCCGCTGGTGATGAAGGCAGTTTTGGGTCTGGCCTCCAGGGCAAGGGGAACCTGCCAGTATCCACTGCGTAGGTCCAGAGAAGAGAACCAGAAAGACCCTGCCACTGTGTCCAGGACCTCATCGATGTGCGGGAGAGGGCATGGGTCCTTTTTGGGTACCTTGTTGAGGGGCCTGAAGTCTACACAGGACCGCCAGTCGTCCTTTATCTTTTTGGGGACCATGACAACTGGGGAGGCCCAGAAACTGGTGGAAGGCTCAATGAGACCAGCCCATTGCATCTCCCATAGGGCTTTGTCTGCTGCTGCCTGCCTGGCTAGTGGGAGGTGTCAAGGTCTCATCCTGATGGGTGTTGCATTCCCAGTTTCGATGTTGTGTTGGATGAGATCTGTCTGGCCAATGTCATCTTCTGACAGTGAAAAGCAGTCCTTGAACCCCAGTAGGAGCTGCCACAGCAGACCACTGGGAGTCAGTCCATCACAGTTTCTCTTCCAGACCTCCCTCACGGCCACAACTCTCTTTCCCAGGTCAGGCAGCGTGGGAGTTTAGGCCCTCGGTAGGCAGGGTGGAGGGTGGAGCAGGTAGTTCGTAGGAGGGGGTGCAACAGGTAGCTGGCAGAGCTGGGTGTGGCTGTGGACCAGTGACAGGTGGGTTGGAGGGCGGTACAGGTGGTTCACCGGGGGGGTGCAGTGGGCAGCCATGTCAGTTGTTGTCTCGGCTGCTGGCACTACAATGGTGTGGGCCATGGTGCAGCCTGGCTGGGGTGTATATCTGGATGACATGTCCCTCTGGAAAAGTGAGTGTTCCTCTCCTGGTGTTAATGACACAGTCCAATGCCCCAAGAACATCCAGTCCCAGTATACAGTCTTCCAGATTCACGACCCACACCGGGCAGCGAATTGCCTTCTTCCCCACACTCAGGGTCACCAATGCCTCTCCCACCATGGGGGCCCGCTCTCTGGTGACTGTCTGAAGTCTCACTATGGTGGGAAAAACAGTTGTCCCTGTGTTCATCACATTGGGTCTCATCAGGGTTGCTGAAGAGCCTGTGTCCACCAATGCAGAGCAGTGTGTCCCCCCAGTAGTCACTGGGGCATACCAGCAGTCCCCTATCCAGGTTTGGCCTAGTATCACAAATCGCTCTGGTTGGCCATCTACCTTCTCTGCCAGTTGCACCGCCCCCACCTACTTGTGCTGTGCTGCATCCCAGGGTCGGGTTGCCACCCCGGGGATCCGCATTGTCCCGATTATGTGGTCCCCGTCCCTTTTCCCGCCGGGGGTGGGCCAGCAGCGTCTGGATACGCAGGAAATGGTCTCAGGCTAATTCACTCTTGATGGTGGGGGGCATGTGAGCATAGGTGCAGTGAACCAGCCCCTCAATGTCATTGGTGAGATCCCTCAGCTCACCTGGTTGTCGCTGTCGGCTGCACAGCTCAGACCTGAGCAGGCTAGCCACTGAGCATTGTTCAAACCGCCTCTTTAGCGCCCCCACTAAAGCATCATAGTCACTCCTATCACTTGGGCTTAGCCGCAGCAGGCTTGACAGAGCATCACCAGTAAGGCACATTGCTAGCTGGAGGGCTTTCACTTCAGCAGACCACTTGCTGGCCTGGGCTAACAGTTCAAACTGGGCATGAAATGCTTCCCAGTCAGCCTTGCCGTCATACCTGGGAGTCTTTATTGAGCCATTTTGACAGTCATCTCTCACCTGCTCTCTGTGTTCCGCCGCTCCCCAAGCCTCAGCAGTGCCATAACGATCTCGTTCGTCAGCTCCCTCCTCTCGCTTGATTGATCACATGGAGATATCATAGTTACGTAATTGCTTTCACAAATTAGAATGAATAAGTGCCGTTATTGTGGTAATGCTTCTTTGTAACATTTAAAGGTGGGGGCTTTGACTTTGAAAATTCCTAGGGGGCAGACTTGAGTCATTTTGCCCCACCCAAACTGAAAACCCATATCAAACAAATAAATACACCCCGTCTTACGCATATGCCAAGTTTCCTGAGTTTTCAAGCTTCCCAGCCCCTCAAAAACGGTTTTCTCCTTCATGGCAAATAATGTGTTGCCATGGTAACAGCTTTTGATGAAAACTCAAAAGCTTCACCATTTAGCATCATCAACGCCTTACACTTTAGCTGGCCACATTTTAGGTGGATCTGGTTAACCTGTTAAGAGTAGTTAGTAAAAGTATGGGGCCCATAACTTCCTGTTGCTAGTAGGTGGTGCTATCATTATGATTCAAAATTGGCTTGTAATGTGTTCAGACTGGGACTCTTATCAAGCTTGTGAAATTTAGAAGAGATCTGACCATGTGGAGTCGAGTTACAACTGTTTGTTTTACAATGGCGAAACATCGAAATTCGCCGTAATAACGGAGTTCAACGAAAACTCACAATCTAGACAATATAGTGTCATAAAGGTCTTGGGGGTTTTCAACCAAATTTGAGGTGGATCAGTTGAACCTGCTAGGCAGAGTGAAAGTACAGCACCTGTAATTTCCTGTTGCCAGTAGGTGGCACTATGAGTAGGACTCAATATTGATGCATAGATGTGCTTGGGTGAGGACCCTCATCAAGCATGAGAAATTTGGTGTAGATTGACTATATTATTCAAATCCTGGCTCATTCCCATTATCACAAACTTCAGGCCAAAGAAATGTGTCCCCGTTCTAAAATCTACAGCAAACGGTAGCAACCTGATCCAGATTACCTGCAATCATAAACCTTCATTGCAATCCACTCCAATTAAGATTTTGTTAATCAACATGAGGTCAGTGTGTGATAAACTTTCACCCTAAGGGACGTTTTTGCTTCTTATGACCTGGGGTGTCATTTATAACTGTTGCGTATGCACAAAACGGGGCCTGAAAGAGGCATACGCCACTTCCCTCACAAAAGTTGTGATCTATAAAAACAAACTTGACGGGACAATGTGTGCGCCTGTACATAATCTCTGACCCATGCGTACGAACATTTTGGAGATGGGGGAAATCGAAGACACAGATGATGAAGCAGTGAGTGAGCATATAATAATCCTCTCACACATTTAATTTCACTTATTATCAAAGATATATATTATAGATCCACGTTATCATGAACATTCAAACCAGCAGTGTTTTCCATACTTGGACTTGTAGTAAGCCATAACTATTCCATAAGCATCTTTCAATCTGAAAAGATATAAGCCAACTCAGATCTTAAAGCCCACCCAACATTTCATCAGCGCTGCCTCACCCAGGGCGCAAAGGAGAGATTGTGGAGCAGCGCAGCAGCCGCTGAAATGAATGATGTCAGGATGTGGCAGGTGTCAGGATTCTGCAAAGTCTGGCTTGCCTTTCTCCGATATTAGCTAAGCGTGAATAAATTGATTCATTTTCACCTCAGCCACATTAACTAACTGATGAAATTATCATCATTGATTGTAGAAACAAACGATTTGTAGAAACAAACGTAACTAAAAATATTTGCAGCACAGAGCATTAATAGATTTTTTATATTTCCTTATACTGTGCATATATCACCAGGTATGAGTTTGAGTTTCCATATAGTTTATGTGTGTAAAATCACTACATTAAACACAACTGTGTTGTCAAGCGCAGAGACACTGGAGACACCACAGTGGCTGCCACACACACTCTGCCTTCTCCAGTCACCTCACTGCCACATCTTCACCACCTGCACTCACTGTTTAAATTAGAGAAACACCTGTATGCTGGATTTTGGAGTAAATATAAACAAATACAGTGTTTATTGTACTGTAGATATTGAGTGTGTGGTGTAAAAACTATTTATACTGGTTAACTGGGAGCTGGCCCGCTGCAGGGTGTGGTAAACATTTAACCAGAGATGTCTGACTTTACAATCCACAGGAATGTTTATTGTGTTGTGTATGGTTGTTTTGGGTTACACACATAACTTCAAGACGTCCGAAAACAGGGAAATAAAACGGTAAAAGTCTGATCATGCCTGTTGCTGTTCTCTCTCTGTTGCTGCTGAGTGCAAGTGACAAGAGAGGGTCCGATACACTGATTCGACACTGATTGGCTAGGCGTCTAAGGCAGAGAGTGTGATTGGTGCAGCGAAAGACACAATTACATCAATATTTATGAATATTTTTGCATTGACCATTTATGGTTGAATGTGGGCGTGTAGAGGGTGTGATATGAGGCTGATTCATGTGCGCACATTTCCAGGTGGACTTTGACTTATAAAGGTAAATTTACGTGTATTCATGCGTATGCATGGTTTTATAAATCTGATTATTTTTTGGTGCATGCCATTTTCAGTTTTTGTGCGCATGTACACTTTAGTATGGATCCTGCACACTGTTTTATAAATGAGACCCCTGGACTTTTTGTTTATTACTGAGACCTGGTTGAAATGTGGAGACAACATGGCCTTGACTGAACAGTGTCCCATGAACTATGACTTTCTCAGTGTGCCGAAGATCTCCGGTTGAGGGGCAGGCCTAGCTGCTGCTTTTTCTGAACAATTTATCTGCCGCTCCATGGACATTGGTGAGTTCAACACTTTTGAGGCATATATGCTCAGGATTGGATTGGCTAATATAATTTATTGCCCACCAAGCCCAAATAATGGCTTTCTAACTGAATTTGCCGACTTTTTATCTTCTGTTTTTGTTAAACTTGACAAAGTTTTGATTGTTGGTGTCTTCAACATACATGCTGATGATGCATCAGATAAATTTGCCACTTAAATTTTAAGCACAATGGAGTCTTTAAATTTAAGGTCACATATCACACCAGTGTTGGTCAACCTACATTGGTTACCCATAGAATGTAGAATTGACTTTAAAATTCTTTTAATTACCTATAAAGTGCTACATGGGCTGGCCTCGCTTTAAATTTCTGAATGATTGTGTCCCTTCGCTATGGCTGTCCTGAAATCTAGGCTTAAAACAAAAGGTGACCGTGCTTTTGCAGCTGTGGCCCCCACCCTCTGGGACTAGATATAAAAAAACGCTGAGGCAGTCAATGGTTTTAAGAAGCTGTTAAAAACTCACCTTTTTCATAAGCGCATTGTCCCATAATCTGTGATTGCCCTCTGTGTAGCTTTTGTTGTTTTTATTGTTTGTGTATCTTATTTCAGTGTTTGCCCTCAGTGTTGTTTTATTGTTTTTTATTGTTGTTGTTTTTTTAAAATTGTTATATCCTGTTTTTAACTTTGTATTTATCTCATTTGTTTGCATTGTACAGCCCCTTTATAAATAGAGTTTTCTTATTTACTTATTAACTGTAATCCTGCTTCCCAAACACATGTATATTTCAAAATAAGAGCCCAATGCATTACTAATTCCTTCACAATATTCACTCCTTGGCATGGTCAATATCACTGCTTCGAAGTTGAAGTATTTTATACTCACGTTATTTTGTATCACAAGCCAGTGTGATCATGTGAACCTGCACCAGCATAAAACTCCACAAGGCATCCTGTGTCACTTCACAGACACAGGACTCACCAGTATCACCTGTTTGCAGTCAGTTCATTGGAAACTGTACTGTATACTTCAAAAACCAGAGTATAACAATTTGGTGACAAAACAAAATCACTCTCAATGCTACCCTCAATAATGGCACCTTTAAACAAGAAAATCACAGAGGAGAAACCCTTCTGATGCTGAGTTTTTACTGTGGTGCACAACCGTGTTATAACATACTGTTGGACCTCAAACACGAGGTCACACAGAGAAGGCCTACATGTAACCTGTGAAGCCTGACCACGAGGTGATTTTATTCTTTGTTTCCCCCGGAGACAAAGGAATACCGCCAAAATGCTGCTTACAAACAATGGGAGTCCATTGCAAACTCCATTTCCAAGGATGCTTTGCGATTTTCACACCTCAGCAGGGAACAGGCAACATAGAGTCTCTCATTGGCGGAGACACTCCTGCACAGCAGAGCGTCCTGATGACGCAGCCATGACATCACCACCCCTTTAAAAACTGAACGTGCCCTGAAGCACACGCCTTTCCCATGTCACTGAGCTAGGGGTAACCTCTGTTCCTCTGTGAGTCAGCTTGACTAAAGGGGGTACCCCACGCACGTGTTTTCCCCTCATCGAAGACTCCTCTCGCCGGACAAGACGAGATTTCACCCGTGTTCACCTGAACACATTCCTGGATCCGAGAGAGACCGCTGCTGCAACCAGCGTCCTCAAATTCCCTTGAGAAGGAAGAAACAAAGTTTCTTCAGGAAGACGTGGAACTTCTCTGCCCCGCTCTTCTTCACCGAGTCGACTCTGCTGTTCTCTCTGCCACGCCGCTGAGAGCGAGAACGGCCACCGTCTGCATCTGAGCCAAGGACAAAGCTGGACAGAAAGGCGGACTACACACACACCTTGCTCGCTTTCTGAAGCGACCAAGTAAGAGGCATAAGTCTGGGCAGAGGCAGTTTTAGTTGTGTGTTCTTTTCAGCATCAGTTGCTGTTGTTTAGCATTTAGCTTTTTAGCTTTATTGCTATTGTTCTTGTTGTGTGAGTTGACAGACCGCCGAGTCCATTTTCTCTGCTTTACTCTGAGGAGTATTTTAAGTTTTCTGCCTGTTTAGTTGTGTTCACCTAGCTAGACTGTTTTGTGTTTGTCCTGCTTGGGACTACTGCTGTGTTTGTGCCATCGTGAGTGAGAAAGTAAGTTGCTTTGTCGATCAGAAACCAGACAACGTGCATCACAGACTGCCGTCCATACGTGCGCTCTCTGTGGACAAAGGAACCGCTTCTCTCACAATCGCTTTCTCTCCTTCTTCCCTCTCTTTTGACTAACACATACACGCGTGCACACACACATACACACACCGACATCTTTTTGTACATCTGATGTAACGTCAGACAAAGCTGTCACGGAATTGGGTGAGTGCAAGACGCCGACCACCAGGCGGTGCCATCTTGCTTCTGTCTAACCACGATACCGCCATACTTCCGCCATTCGGTTCTCGCATGACGTGACTTCCTCCCATAGCCACGTCTGCGTCACAGACCGACGATGTCATCACATCAGGCCCCATCGCCATCTTGCCACACACACACACATACACACACACATGCATTACCCTGCATGTGTCCAACCCTGTACATAGCTGTTTGTGTTTTGTTTGGTAGAGTTAGATTTTAGAAAAATTGTTTATTGAATGAAGCATTTGTTAACTTTGTTAATTTTGCTAAGTTTAATAAACACTGTTATATCTTTAAAGAAAAGTTCTTTTGTCATTATTGTGTCTAACATATTGTTAAAAGTGGCTGATTGAAGGAGTCAGAGCTTGAATTCACCCGTCTTTGTTTACCTTTGAATGTTGATATCCCTCAGATATTAACATTCCAGGTGAACTCCTTTTATGAGACTACCTTGTTTGGTTATTGGTCGCGGTTTCCAGGTGGTGCCCCATATTTGTTAATTCATATTAATAATTCTATTAATTGTTATAATTAGTTAATTATCTTTGATGATTGATAATTATTGCAAATAATCAACTGTGTTCCTCACAGATCCAACAGTTGGTGCCAGAATTATTGATTAATGTTAACAGTATCTTGATTTCATAATTCATAATTATCAATGATAATTATCAATTATTGCTAATAACCAAACGCACTACTGCCCATCCCAACAATACTGTCTCTCCATACTACAGCAGACCTCTCGGTCATGAAACCAGACTGGATCATTGTCTGTGACAAGGTGATCCTGCTCCTCCATGTGTAACCCATTACAGGGCTCTTATGGCTTTAATTATCATAAATGAAAACAAAGAAGGCAGACCAACCAAATGTCTGTTGGGTATATTTTACATGTGACACTGGGGCGAGAGAAGATAGTTTCTGCTGACGCTCCACATGGAAACTTGAAGCACTATAAAATATGTCATCGATTGTATCAAAACCAGTATAGCAAAGGAGCTTGTAACAAACTTGTACTTGTAACAACTTCTCACTTTCACAAGCATTTTTCCAAGCATATTCTGTGCCCTTTGCTCAGCAATTCTTTTGACCAGCAGGCACCCCAAATGAACACTTGAAGCCCCAAACAAGGAACCAGAAGAACACAAGTAGATGTAAAGTACTGATGTTCCATCTGATGCCAGAGCTCTGAGGCTTGTTTCAATTCTCTGGGGGACATCTGAAACATTTCACTGGCACTTGCTTCAAGCTGCAAAAAAAAAAAAAGTGACTGATTATGTTTGAAGCAGTTTACTGCTTCATTTTGTCAGTGAACCTGCGGGAATTTTAAAAGGTCTTACCCACTGTGGGCTGTTTTTTCATTATGAAGTTCACAGGGTCATACACAATTAGAGGTGGAGTTGTAGTCAGTTGGCAGTTGCAGTGTCATTTGTACAAGTAGCCAATTCTAAGAAACCAAAAATTGGTTGCCAATATAGCCAATACAACACACTTACTGCTTACTGTCTAATATGTCTAAGATTTATCATCAAATTTGAAAATCAGTCAACAAAACTTGTGTGCATACTACCAACGGTAGTATGCACACAAGTGATCCTCTATTTGGGAGGCAAAAGCATTAACCAGTAAGCAGTTTTCACCAGCTTATATTATGCAATATTCAAGTGTACATTATTTGCAGGACATTTAGATGTGCACTGTTTCAAATACAATAATAAATAAAATAATAATAAATTGTGATGTAGCACTTAAGACAAAGTGCACTTGTATTTAGAATGTTTCTTAGCTGCTTAGAACTCGGTACTTTTACTCTTATGGCAACTGTCTGCGGTGGACATCCAGAATTATGAAAATTATATTTATTTCAAAAGGGTATTATTTATTATGCGTGGAGTGCAATTCACTTGTAATGCCAGTGCAATAAGTAGCAGCTAAGATAAACAGTGTGATACCACTAAAGACTCTCAAGTGATGACGGATGGCTCTAAGTATGCACTGTGACATTCTTGGTTTATGCAGGAGCCCAGGAGGACCATACTCATGCTGAATGCATTCCAGAGAAGCAACGCATCCCTGTATAAAAGTAATGGGTTCAGGAGAGACTCAACCCACACTCTGGTTCCATCTCTCCACTCCTATTGTTAGCACTGGTTTCTGCTGTGTCAGACACAGAGACGAACAGGATCAATAAAAGGCTACATGCAGTGCAATCAAACAACAAGGGTATCGTGTATGTCATCAGTCCCTGCAGAATCCTCCCATCTCCTGTCAGTGTTTTTGAAACTTAGAAGCTTAGCTGATTTCCCCATTGACATCCATGTTTATTTTGACAGAGAGAGACATTTCATTTCACTCCAGAACATGGATTATACAGTGGAGGTTCTGCTCCATTTAAACCACAGCAGCCAGTTGTTCTTTTAGAGGGGCCAGTTAAACTAAAATATGTTCATTTTACCAAAGGTGTGACAAGTGAAAAATATGTGAGGTGAGCTGAGATTTCAAGTGAGACAGGTTCTCTAAGTATATACAAGTTGCTAATATTTTGCCCCACTCATGTTAATGGCATGGACAAAATATTAGGAACACTTTTCTATGTAATGCACTCCAGTGCACCACCACCCATTACAACACCAATAATAAACATAAAGCAGAAGTTTCACCTTTCTGACAATGTTAACAAAACCGAAAATGTATTCGCTTTGTAAAAGTAGAATTTATGGTAGAGCAGTTGTATTGGATTACATTAGATTGCACAGGTGTTTCTAATAAAGTGCTCCATGAGTGTATATACAAAATGTATATAATAGAAATATAATAACATATATATAAATAAAGTGTAGAATATACCATATTAATTCAATTCAAAGTAAGGAGAAATTGTTAGTGCATTTCAGGGGGCACAGGTCTGCTGTCACAGGTGCACTGGCCACTTATGGACCCATTCAAAACCATCACTGGAAACATGTTAAACAAGGTTGTGCTGCATGATCATGTTGCTTCTATTCCATGTTTCTGTGCATCCCTTTGTACATCACCACAAAGACACACAGAGACACTCACACATATTTATTGTAGTGCTCCACAGTTGATGATCCCTGGCCTCCATCATGTTTTATTTTGCTCTTCCATAAAATGTATTACGGGCCATAACTGTTTTCTAAGGCCAACTCTTGTAAATGTTATATTATTCTGACATAGGAAAAGCTGTGGAGAACGCAGAGGTTTAACATATGATTCATATTTTCTTCTTTTTTTGGAGAAAAATATTTGCAATGCTTCTATTTCTGGTGGGAAAAGAGAAACATGGAAATGGTTTTCACCGGCCAGTCCTGTCCAGCTCAGTTTTTGAGGAATGTCTGTCACACCCTTTACTACTGTTCTCTGGACAGAGGGCTACTCTTAAGCAACAGGTTATACAGTATTTCATTCAGCATGTTAGAACACATGGATCAGATTCAGCTGCTGCTCTGAGGGCAAAATGTGTCTCTGTGTGTGAGAAGACAGATTTTTTTTGTCTGAGTCTTGATGTATTACTGCAACTTTTCAGGTTATGGCTACCATATTACCCTGAATTGAAAAGAAGTGACTTGCAAGCAGAGAACAAGCTACACAAGCAAATATCAATCAAACCCATACCAACTTGAACTTTGAATATGGATTTGAGCATGTGTATCTGTAAAGCAACCAGAACTATGAGTCAATAAGCTTAAAGATCCCATCTAGACATGTATTAAGACATATTATATACAAATACTCTTGGAAGAATAATTTGTGTCTGATATGGTTTTTCCACAAAAAAGTAGAATTACCATATCACAATCATTTAAATTATGTCTACTCCTTCTCCCTGATTAGACATTCTAGAATCTATGAATATGCAAATTTTGTTCATTTTAAAAGTGTAACTGTGGGACACAAAATGTCTCCTACTTCACTGAATGGTCCATTCTCAGAGTATGTGCACTAGAAGTGTCAAGTTTCCACATCACAGTTGTGTAAGTTGCATATTGGACCACGATTAGTTCCAAAATAGTTGTAATATCACAAATCATGCTCGTAGGTCCACCCTTTAAAATCTGATTTTTAATGAGCGCAGAGAAATTTTCCACTTTCAGCAGATGAATGTGAAAATAGCCTTCTAGTGTCAAACTCTGCACAGTAAAGCTCAAATATCCAACTGTAGCAACGGGGAAAAAAATTTGCGTGGAGGGGGACTTTAAGCTTAAGCACTATTTTGTTTTGGCTCAGAGTCTCCATATACTCCATATTGCATTTGACTGACACATCTGCTGAAATAGATGTGTATCTGTTCCATGACAGGAATGATGGAAAATGCTTCAAACATGCTTCTGAGTTACGTCAAAACTTATGACTAACATTACTTATTCATCCAGCAGAAACAGAGCAAGAGTCTACTTTCTGTTCACCTGTTGAATGTCAGTACAATAGTCACTGGTGTTTCAGACTAAGTTAAAAATATCTGCCACTCTTAAGCACAACTTTAGTTTCTACTGTGTACACCCTAACTGCACGTGTGAACACATCAGCCCATGTATAAATAAAACTGCATGCACACCATTGTTCATGTTGGCACCAGTTTTATCAGGTCCTTTAGGATTTCTAGATGTTCCACTTTCTTCACCATCCACTTGTTTAGTTAACTTTTTCAGGCAGGTGGTGTTCAATCACCTTGTGTGACCTTGTGAGACCAGAAAACCCACAAAGTCCAACTGATTTATTAGGGAAGCACAATATTATTGGCACGTCATTGGTATCAGCCGATAAAAGCTCTAAAATGAAATATCGGCATTGGCCATTTCTGCTGATTATAAGAGGCCGATTTGCTGCCTTCTCCTCCGCCACCTGACTGTGCTTCCCTCCATGGACTGTTTCACCTTGACGGTCCCGGTGCTTCCTCCACAGACTCCACTTCAGTCAAGCTGCCCGTCAGACCCACTGGTTCTTCCCACTTTAACTTGAATAACAAACCGGGGCTCAGTGCTCTGGTTGGATCCACATGCAGAGCCGGGCCTACGTTAGCTGAGAGGCTAGCGGAGCGTTAGCTGCAGCATGGCCACAGGGAAGCACAGGCTGTGTGTTAGCTGCAGCCTGTGGAGGAAGCACCCGGATCGTCAGGGAGAAACAGTCCATCAAGGAGCTGCTAAAATCGGCTGCACAGACACCTCGGCTGACAGGATGTACCACTCTGTTTGGAAAAAAAACTTTTTGGTTTATAATGGCAGTTGGCAACCAGTGTATTAGGTGCATTACCGCCACCTTCTGCTCCGGAGTGTGGACCAGAGATTAAATCCTACACACTAATCCTGTCTGTCTAATGAACTCAATGAAAACTCTACTGCTCCTCTCATTTGGCAGGTTCATTAAAGTTTTAAGGCTTCCTAAATTCTTCCTTCATATATTGTCTTTCTTGATCATACTTAGTACAATCTATGCTTGCATGCATAATAGTCTCCTCAGCCATCTGGAAAAAAATATGTGCATATATAGGTATCGGGGCATATATCGGTATCAGCAACGGCAATCGGCCATAGTGAGTTGGAAATATCGGCATATCGGATATCAGTAAAAAATCCAATATTGTGCATCCCCCTCAATATACACAGCTTCTCTTACACTCGTCTTTTAGCTCCCCCTCCCAATGAGCCCACTCTGTTCTGATTGGTCAGCTTTACGTATCAGAGTTGTGTAACTTTACTGTCAATGTAAACCAAACATTTCCTGCTTTAGTGCGTCAAATTAAAAGCTTTTCAATGACTAACTAATGCAAGACTTTTATTGTGAAGAATTTACAGGGAGTAAAAACATGTTCCTCACTGAATTAGCGGAGTTTCGTTAGTGGCACTTAAAACCTGTCAAAACAACAACATATGGAGCTATTTGGAGCTATTTGTTCAGCAGATCAGTTAGAAATAACACAGGGAGGAAGAGTAAAAGCAGAAACAGCCACAGTGAGATGTTTTATGAAGAGCTATAAACAACCAGCACACCTCCAACAGGTAAACTATTTATTTTACTTTGCTGTGCTGTGTAATGGTGTTGTGGCTTGGCGTAAGTACTCCCGGAGTGAAGCAGCAAGCTTGTGCGCTGTGCATGCAGCAAATGTCCATATAAAGAAATCCATCACGGACTGACGTCAGCTTGGGCCGAAAGTAGAAAAAACTGTTGGAAACCAAGTGTTCAGAGCAGTCTGAAGCTGCTGCTTTTTGCTCACAGAGATTACTGCTACATACATTTACCTCGATATTTGACACGTCTGCCAGTTTTAACATGAACATCCGACATTGTGACATTATATATATGCCTGAAAATAAGGAAAATCATAATACGTCCCCTTTAAAGGATCAAAGTTACAGACAGAAAATAGTTTCCAATGAAAAGTTTTGTTAGTGAGGTCTGAATTATCCTGAGTAACAGGACATTGTGACAGAACACTGAAACATGTTGGGGTATTTCAGTTTTTCAAATGTCATTTTTGATACTTTGAATACCACAAACAAATTCTGAGATTTTCTTTGGAAAAAAAACAAATATAAATAATAACAAACCCTTTTAGCCTTCATGATAAGAATTGTGTTGAATGCACTTAACACATGGTATGTGTAGTATTTGCCTCTTTACTGGATGTTGTAATGACCCAGAGTGTACGTAGAGAATATCTCAGAAGTGTAGTCATATCTTTATTTATGGGCCTTTCCTGTTGGATCCATATCCATATGTTTTTAGTTGCATTTGGCACAGAAGCTATGGATTCCTGCTCGTCTCTGGTAATGGGAATTACAAGACCAAGGCTTGTGTAAACAGCTCACCTTCAACTCAGATACTCACTTTTTAGGAATGGACTGAATTAGTTTATGTTTATATTGGGGAGAAAACAGAGGAAAAATGAGTCAATCCCCTGAGGACCATGAATATATCACTAAATTCCAACTCAATCTGCCCATTATATTTTTATATTCTCATGTGTCCCAGATGGCACTGGAGGGAAAGTCTGCTCCAAGTTTATGGAAATTCAACCATTAGTTCTTAACCTTAACCATAAGTCTTCCCATGAACCAAGTACAAATGTTGACCTAATGATGGTGCTAGTGGAGAGGACAAAGGGTCACCTAATCATCTTCAGGAAACCACTGACAGAGTACTGAAGACACAAGACAAAAAGTCTCCTCTCTGAAAGGATAATACTTATTTAGAATACTGTGCAAGTCAATATATAAAATCAATTAGTCAGCAATTTCAGGGTGTCTGATTCCATCACATTCTATTTAAGTAACTGAGCCAACTGACTCACAGTTCCCATGCACTGTAAAACCTGATAAGTTGATCTTACTTAAAAAAAAAAAAAAAAAAAGAAAGAAACCGATTGGTTTGAAAAAGGTAAGTAAATAGAACTGTTAGTTTTAAATTATATTTATTTCATATTTACTTGTTAAGTTTACTTAAAATGTAGTTGTATTTACTTAATTTAGAATTTCAAAATGGCAATTAAAACTGTTATTCTTAAGTGTTGGCATCTTAAGTTATTGTGACTTAACGCTTCTGTTTACTCAGTAGAATTTAGCAAATCTTTTGCTTTAGAAAAATAAAGAACAAAGAATGATTAGTCAAGCAGGATTATTTTTTTATTTAAAAAATAAATGTCATTCTGAGTGTTATGTTCGGCAGGCTAGTGGACCCAAGTGCAGAGAACAACCAGCACAGGAACTGAAGTATATCTTTTATTCCATAAGAGTGCAAGCAAAGCAAAACTGGCAGTTGAGAACTAACAGAACTCCGACAAGACTAAACTGAATATATATATATATATATATATATATATATATATATATATATATATATATATATATATATATATAAGAGGCCCTTTTGCAGGAAGTGGACAGGGGAAGAATCACATTGCTCTCTAAGATTGTGCTTAGTAAGACTTAGCAAAGATTGTGACAGGTCCATTATCTGGTTTATTTGCTGTATTACATCTTGCACAGCACTCTCAGATATATTAGATATGGTCCACATTCTAAGGAGTTGGGGCAACAAATAATGCTTAAACTGCTACTTCAAGTCATCAATATTATTATAATTCATCATCATCCTCCTCTTGAAAATCAGTTATGTCTTGAATGCCTCTTTCATTTTTAGTTTGGACAACTTCCAGCACAGTTTCAGTATGTGTTAAAATTCCTGGCTTGAACTGCAACTGGATATGCATCTGTCTGCCATGGTTCCTGCTTTTGTGGGCATTAAACGTGGTATAGACAGTGGTTTCAAAATTACAATCCTGGTAGGGGCACTTGACTTTTTGGTGAATCCAGATATGTGTACGTTAATGTGAAAAAACCCTTTTTCTGTGCATGGCTCCTCACTAGGACTGCCATTGATCTGGGAGTGTCCTCTTGATAGATGTACCCTCAGTGCATTAAATGACTTAAATGTGCAGAGGCACATTTCATAAAGATATGGAAATGGTGATATTCTTGTGTAGCCACCATGTTTCAGTCCATAATATCTAAGTAGTTGCCCTCTCTTTTCAAGCTTCAAAAATGGGAAAAAAGTCACAAAAATGGCTTTAAACACATGTGGATTGTAACATATTCTAACAACAGCTATTGTCAGTGCTCACACCTGAAGTAAAAAATGTCTCATAAAACAAAATATTTTGTTTGTAAATAACTTAACTATACCACTGATTTATAGTATGACCTGGTCAAAATACCTTCATGTAAATACAGTGATAAAAAAATATTGTACACTGCAGAAATTAACTAAAATTAACCACATACAAGCATATTAAGAATATGTATCATGATGCTAAATTTAATGCACATAGTTCAATGCGTAAAAGAATGTTCACACTCTTAAGGGGTTTTTCTGTCTGTCTGAAGTAAACAAAATAATTCTCCATGAAGCCTTTAGTCATGTTTCACCTGTTTTTAGATTAACCATGCTGCAGAGAGGGTGGTTGTCCAGAACTAACTGACAGTACAAAACAACATTTGATAACCTTCAAACTCCTCAGAATTGTATGTTTTACCTTGCCTTGTGTTGTATTATATGGTTTCCAATTTAACTTGGGCCATATCTGAGCATGTGAATGATATAATGAGAAAAGGTGAGGGTGGGAGCACAGCAGAGTGAACAGAGAGTGTGCGTATGCGTGTATGTATGTGTGTGTAGTGTGCACGCACACTACACACACATACACACATACAGACTCTGCTTTAATATGTGTGTTTGGGCTGCAGCCACTGTGGAGTTTACGTTGCTTATACATGACCATGTTGTCCATCTGGGTGATGCTTAATTCTGGTTTTAATTCCATAAGATATGGCAGGCTATTTAATTTACATAGCTTAATAATGCTTGTTGCACCTGCCACAGTGTCCATAGCTCTCTTTCTACCTGGTTGATTCTATATACTGAGGAAGGCAGTTGTACATTTATAATTGATAATCAGTTGTATACACAGGCTGCAGAGTGGCCATCTGTAAACAATTATTGTTATTGTTGGTTTGGACATGATTGCTCGGTTGTGCAGTTTGCACCCAGGAATTTTGAGGTCTAAAAGCGTAGTTTAATAGTTCTATCATATAACATCATCATCATATAAAATGTAACAGTAATGCTTATTCACAATACATTTTAAGTGACTTACTTTTTAGTTTTATGAAAGTACATTTTTACACAATTTTACTTTTACTTGAGTAAAATGTATGAGTACTCTTTCCATCCCTGCCAGTGACTCAGTTTGTTTACAGCTTTTCTAAAGCAGATGTCACAAAATGCCTTACAATGACTTAACACTAACAACAGCTAAGTTGGGAAACAGCTAGATAGAGTAGATTGCTTACACCTGTACAATAATTACCTTTTATTTTTAGCTTGCTAGACAGGCTTCCTGAGCCAATCGGAACAGAATTCCTTGGATACTGAGTTAGGATGACCACATAAACGAGGAAATCTGGCCAGATGGATTCGACAGTGTTAGATATTGCATTTCAGTATCCCATTGTTTTTCCTTTTCTTTTTTTTTGAAAAAATGACTGATGTTGGGGTTTCTTCAGTCTCCAAACAGGAATTTGTAAATGTAATGTGAACCTGACTCTAGTGTTTAGGTTTCTCTGTGCCTAACTCATTTCAGGCCCACCTGAGAAACACAGGTGTGTGATGCCACCTTGAAAATCAGCAACCGCGAGTTGTTATTAAAGCTATAAAATGTAACTTTTCCGCATAAAGATGTCTAAAAACAACTAGACCTACGTTATATATTTTGTTTAGTTGTGTACTTACATTATCCCAAATGTTTCCAACAATTTTCAAACCCAGAGAAATCTGTAATTTTAATCAAGGTAATGATCGGTTTCATTTGGTCACCTGTCAGTGGCGTCATACTCTTCTACCAAAGAGTATACACCTACAAGATAATATGTCGGCATTGTGTTTGTTCGACAGAAGCTTATAAATTGACTTTTATTTAGTTTTAAGCCACATTTACGTGATAAACTTTTTAGATCTTGGTTGTTTTTAACTGTACCTTTTTACCAGATGAAGGATTTTAGTCATCGGACATCTGGATCTTAAGCTATCAGAGAAACAAGCTGGGCAAATGTTAGCAGCAGCTCAGCTGGCAGCCCCTCCCGGAAGTCTGGTGCTCACTGAACATCGTCAGAGAAACGCTGATATTTTACGTAAAACAGCTTTATTCAGTATTTTTATTAGTTAGAATCCCTGTGTATGTTTGTTCTAGAGAGGAGGCGACCTCTGCGGATGATTCGGCTCCCGGTAAAAACCTGCTGAATGTCTGAATCTTAAGTTATCAGCGAAACAAGCTGAGCAAATGTTAGCAGCAGCTCGGTTAGCAGCCCCTAATAAACAGGATGTCCTGTACCCACTGAACAGTGTCAGCGAAACACTGATTTTTTACGTGAGGCAGTTTTATTTAGTGTTTTTACCTGTTTGAATCACCAGGTCCATTTGTTTTGGAGAGGAAGAGACCTCTGTGGATAATCCGGCTCCCGGTAAAAACGTCCTGAACTATGAACACTGGCGTAATCCTAACCCGAAGAAGCTGGTTGTTTAACAACAAAGACAACAACTCCCATGATCCCATGCTACTTCACAATGTCATCACACTCTGTCTTTTGTTATTGTTTTGATTGAGAGACCCCTAGCGGCTGAAATTACATGTATAGAAATGTATAATGTAGTATGAAGTTGACGAAAGAACATGTCACCCAGTGCAGCGGTGTGGCTCATTGTGTTTTTAATCATTTTTTGTCTATGGTGGTCTACGGCACGGAGGAATTAGATATATCAGACTTTGGATACACACACAATACTTGTAAATAGGATGAGTTCATTGTTGGTTTGGCTCTGCCCACGAGATTTATTGACAATAAGAAAAATACAGAAAATCGCCAGCCAAATCCTTTAACATGATGAACCAGTATTAAAAATTAACTATACATGTAGAATGACGTAAAAAATCTTCTCACACCCTTGGCCAGTCCTCAAGGTACCCACTTTGGGAACCACTCCCCTAGAGGCCCTACCCCTTCATTTACATACACTAGAAAAGCAATTTGACGAATGGAAAAGAGTGAAACAAACAAAAGAAAGATAAGAAAATGCTACTTCACATTTTTGCAGGACTTAAAACCTGAACATAATGTTGAATCTGATTATTGTATCTTTTCCCTTGAGACCCCTTCAGACATATTAGTCACACATATTAGTGGCGGCTGTGGCTCAGGAGGTAAAGCATGTCATCCACTAATCGGAGGATTCCCGGCTCCTCCAGTCCACATGCCGATGTGTCCTTGGGCAAGACACTTAAACCCAAGTTGCTCCTGATGGCTGTGCCATCAGTGAATGAATGTGTGTGAATGGTTGGCTTCCTCTGATGGGCAGGTTGGGACCTTGCATGGTAGCCCCTGTACCCGTTCAGCGTGTGAATGGGTGAATGTGATTCGTAGTGTAAAAAGCGCTTTAAGTGGTCAGAAGACTAGAAAGGCACTATACAAGTACAGTCCATTTACCATAGTGACAGACTGAATGAACTGGACTTCACAGGGACAATTTCCTCAATATGATGAGATCTGGTTGTCTCACAGCAGCACCAGATTTCTCTGTGTAAAACTGAGTGACTTAGCACTGTGCACTGTTACTGTCACATTTCATTTCACAGATGAGTGCATTCTCCTCCTATGGGTTCCAGCTCCTGTGCTCTTTACTGTGTGAGCCAGGTGTGTAAGCTAAAATTTGATTCCAACGGGCAATTTCCTGCATTGTTGTAATCAATGAGGTAATAATTGACATGGGCAAAAAGATTCGTTCCTCCTCTGAACAACTTTAATCATTGACATCAGCTCAATTTAGCACAATTAGACAAATTGTCCTAAGTTGAGGCAGATGGGGATAGGCTCAGATGACAGAGGCCGCCTCCTCACTAAAGGGATGGAAGTCTTTTTCTTTTCTTCTTGTAAAGCAGGGCTTTCAGGGGCTGTCAGTCCTCCCTAAGTAACATATGTTATTGGTGGCACCATTTCATAAGTTAATACAACTCATGTAAGAATAGATATAGATATTTATTTAAAAAATAATTGAAACAGCATGTATTCACAAACACAGTTTCATTTTTCCTGTTTTTAATAATTACTGCCACCACAATGAACCATCCATAAATGTAGACAAAAGTCAGTAGTTAACATGAAAACTAACTATTCCCAAACATTGAAAGTTTAATGGCCAATAAGAACACAAGTGTGTGTACTCACTGGTTCACAACACTGGGCTGGGAGTGCTTATCTTGATGTGGGTGCATTTTGAATATTCTGCCTTCCCTCCACATTTGAGAGCTTCTACAAGATGCACACTCTGACAGTCTCTATGATATAACACTAATAGGATGTGATGTACTCACAGTTGAGTATCTACAACTGTCATAGTTATGTCTTTTTAAAAAAATGGATAAAGTCACAACATACTGATAAGTAGTTACTTTAGGAATGAGTGTGAAATAGTAGTTTGACAAAAAAATCTCAAGATCAACTCAGTTTTTATTTATATAGCCCAACATCACAAATCAAAATTTGCCTCAGGGGGCTTTAAGGTGCATGATATGAGATGACTGGTAAAGGGACAACCCACACAGATCACTATTTTTAATTACAAACACCTTTTCAGTCTTGTTACCACCAATTTTGGATGTAATGCCAGTGTTATTTCTGCCAGCACGCACTGCTGTACCATATCACCATGGAACTAGTGACCTCTAAGTGTCATTATTCATTATAAAAAAGATTCTTACAGATCTGGAGAGCAGAAAGTCAGTGAAGCTGAAGTGCAAAAACATCATATTTCCTCTTTTGTTGTTCTCTTGTTTCTGAAGTCACACAGTGTGTGTATGAGTGTATTAGACAGAGCTCTGATGTCACACACTTTAAACTCTATGGGTACATTAGTATCCTACAGTGTAGTATTACTATGAAAACATGTTAAACACACATTCACACAAGACACATTCATCAAAGATGCTTGAAAAGTGTGGAGCTCCGCAGCCAGAGGAAACAGAGGAACTGTTTCAACATCAGCCCGCTCTCCTTCTCTATTAAGATGAATTACCATGTCCTCCCCTTGCATCCCTGCATCCCCATGGAGGGGGGGGGGGCTGCTGATTCCACAAAAATCCACAACTATCTCTATAAAAACACTATAAAATCACTATAAAAATGAGGCCAGTGCAGAAGTGCCAAAAACTGCAGTTCCTCGAATGGCCACTTGAGGCTGGCTCCAAAAGCGAGTAAGTCCCCATAGACCCCCATGTTAAAATGCCCAACTTTACAGTAGAAATAAAACCTTTACAGCCTGGTACAAAAAACAGTTTCGGTCTCTGTAGCTACTTTCCTTTTTCATGACAACTGTACAGGGGATGATTTTTTTTTTTATAACTCACCCATTTAAATTTTGTTAAGCGGTAAAGTTATGCATGATTAAGGACGTGGCCACTTTGAGAAACAGGTTGCTAACCGCTAGGTGGCTTGTTTCAGCAACTAGGCTTCATTTGGCCTGCCTCAGCTCCACTTCTTTGCCCATTTTGGATTAGCTGGGAATCAGACAGAATCAGGCACTGCCAAGATGGCGATGGCCAGAGCTGCCCACTTTGAGCTTCAAAACCCCTCTTCAGAAACCAGTGTGTGACGTCATGGTGGCTACGTCCATATTTTTTACAGTCTATGAGCTTACATAATCAAACCCCATGTTAAAATGTGCAAAAGCAAGGCTGGAGTAGTAGCAGCATGGTACAGCGTTAACTGTCTCAGCAGGGAGGAAGTGGAACAACAAGGCAGTTTTACAGGCTCAGGCAGCACTTAGACATAAACATATTGTAGGGCAAATACAACATGGATGTGGGGGGTTTGGACTGGGCATAGCACAGCCTACATGGAGCAAAGCAACAGCAGTTGGCAGGAGGACACTTGTTTAAGAGGAGATTCAGAGGCAAGGAGAGACTGCTATATATGTAAGAGTAGTTTCTCAGGCAAAGCAGGGCCAGTGGATGAGTTTGGAAAGTGTAGAATAGAAGAAACTTAGCTGGAGGTAAGTGTGAGGAATGGAAACAGTCAGAATTAAATTCATGCTAGGAGCATCTTATGATGTGCTTCCATCTCCAAAATCTTAAAAAGTGAAAGGTTGAGGACCCAACATGTCCTTCAAGTTCAAGTTCTTAGAAGTAAACTCTGCAAAAAGGAAACAGGGGATTTTGTTTTTTTCTTGAGGGTGAACAGGTCAGGCAGCAAGCAATTTTGATCAGACACAAGGTGGGCAGCTAAAGGTGGGGAGGGACTGGGGGAGACTTTGGAAAACAGGTCATAGTTCCCTTATTAGCTACCACTAATCTAAGAACAGTACCATGGGAGGTTGGCATCAGAGGAAAAAGCTTAGATATACAGAGTTGGCAACAGAGGAGCATGGTTGGAAAGCAAAGGTCTGCCCAATGGAGGTTGGCTGTAAGGGTTTTGTTGGTGGATCAGTTTTGTCCCTGCTAGCTGAACCAGGTAGAAGAGGGCAGAGCCAAAAGCAGGCAGTGAAAAACATGGCAGAGGCTACAGTCAATACCACTGGATGTCCACACTCCTGTCCAGTAGGTGGATGGTTTGCCAACTACCAATAAACCCTAAAACAGAAGAGGAAGATGTTCCAGTGAATGGCTGTGGATTAGAGGAAAGGTGAGTGACTTGGGCAAAGACATTAAGTGCAGAATCCCAGCCCTGTATTGTTCAACATAATGATAAATGACATCTTTACAAATTTAGATGGATGCATCAAATCAGCACTATATGCAGACGATGGGGCCATATGGATGAGGGGAAGAAATGTGACATTTGTGTTGGAGAATATAAGAAAAGCAATAGAGAAAATGGAAAGTGGTCACACGAGTGGGGGTTCAAGTTGTCAACAAGCAAGACTTGTTACATGATGTTTACAAATAGGCCAGAGTGCTGAGAAGTCACCATTACATGGTCAGCCGATGGAGAGGGTAACTAAATTTAAGTACCTGGGTCCATGGCTAGATAGCAAATATACATGGAAAGTACATATCAAATACCTGGAAACAAAATGCAAAAAAGTCATAAATCAACTGGGGGGCAGATAAACAATCATTTATTATATTTATAGGGCAATTATGAGGTCAACAATCGATTACAGTTGTATAGTATATGAAGCAGCAGCAAAGACATTGCTGCTGTTTTTGTCATTGCAAAAAGTGGATAGACCACAGTATAGACTACTACAATTATGTATAGGAGCTCCATTATCGCACTACTAATAGATGCCGGAGAGACATCGCTGGAGTTAAGAAGAGAGAAACTAGCTCTTGCGTATTGGGCCAGATTAAAAAGAAGTGGAGAAAAAAACCCTACAAAGAAGACACAAAAGGATTGTTGGGAATATTCCAAGTTCCAGGGGTATGGGTTTGAGTGGACAAGGGAAGAAAGAGTGAGGACATATAGAATGGAGGCTTTCGAGTTCACCAGGTCCACCTCAGTAAGTAGCATACCCCCTTGGCTGTTTCCATAAGTAAAGATAGATGTGAGTATTCTGGAAAAGAAATAGAAAATGAATGAAGCGTGAATTAAAACAAGTATTTACCTGAGGAATAGTTATCACAGTGATCTCAGAATCTACACAGATGGTTCTAAGAACAAACAGGAGTGTGTGGGAATTGGTATGTATATACATGAGTTTTAAATTTCTATCTCCAAAAGATTGTCCAACCAGTTATCAGTATATACAGCAGAAATATTGGCAAACATTATTGGGTTATAGTGGGTTGAAGAGGTTAGACCTGATAGGGTGGTGGTGTGCACAGATTCAATAGCCATTTTGGAAAACATACAGTCAACAACAACTGTCAGACAAGATTTACTTATTGAACTTTACCGTAGATTGCTAAGCCTTCATAGAGGTGGCACATGAGGGATTGAAAGGGAATGAGTGGGCATTGCAAAAGGAAATAAAAGTACCAGTTCCACTTGGAAAATGAGAAGGAAAAGCGATGATTAAGAGGAAAGGAATGGACATATGTCAGAAAAGGTGGGAGGAAGACTAGAAAGGAAGGGGGTACCACAAAATACAAAAGTTGGTCATAACAAAGAACTATAAGGAAAAGAACAGAAGGGAAGAAATCATCATAACAAGACTTAGATTGGATCACACAAGAATAAATGTTGAGTTGAGTTCAAGAAAATGTATTGTATTATGTATAAAGTGGAAAGAGAAAGCTTACATTATTATTACTTTCTTTATTAAACAAGAACTATGCACAAAAAACATTAATCTCAAAATGAGAATAGATGATTTATGCAAGATTTAGGTATTAGCTAATTTCCATCTGCAGTCCCTGGGCAGGTACACAGAATAATTACCAGATAATAAAAACATTCATTTACATGCAACACCATGACATAGTCTCTATCACACTAACAATTCTATAGACACATCTAAAAACACACATCAACATATAAATACCAGCACATTCATCCAGTACAACTACAGAATTACAATTCATTACAATTTAAAATCTTAATCACTGTAAAATTAATATACATGATAAAGTCTGAGAGGGGAGACGGGAGTGGGATCTCATGGGGATACTGAGAACAGAGGGAGAGGGTGAGGGGGTAAGAGTCACCAGGAAGGCACTCTACTTTTTTAAGTGACACAAGGTTAGTGGGTAGAATTTATAAAATAGGATTTTAAAGTTGTTTGTGATTCACCAGTAAACCAAGAAGAGAAAGAAGTGCAGAATCCTGAACTTATAGTGTGGACTGGTAATATGATATAGAGAAGTATATGGATTGAGCATCAAGCTGCCATCACCAGCACTTAATCGCAAAATGTGTAATTTCTGCAGTAGTGTAGCGCATTAGCATGGAATTATGGGAGTTGTTGTCTTCATTATTAAACAACCAGCTTCTCTGGGATAGGATTACTTCTTTATTCATCGTTCAGGATGTTTTTACTTGGAGCCAAATTATTCGCAGAGGTCTCCTCCTCTCCAAAACACACAGATATGGTGATTAAAACAGGTAAAAACACTGAATAAAGCAGTTTCACGTTAAAAACCAGTGTTTCTCCGATGCTGTTCAGCAGAAAGAGGACGTCCGGGAGGGACTGCTAGCTGAGCTACTGCTAGCTGAGCTGCTGCTAACGTTTGCTCAGCTTGTTCCTCTGATAACTTAAGACAATGATTAAGATCCTTAACCCGGGCAAAAGATACAGTTAAATACAGCCAAGATTTAAAGAGTTTATCGTAAAAATGTGGCTTAAAACTGAATAAAAATCAATTTATGACAGTTTCTGCTGGACAACCACAATGCCGACATATCATCTTGTCTTGTATGTATATAGGCTACTCTTTGGTAGATGCCATTGTGACGGACAACCACAATGCTGCCGACTTATTATCTTGTATGCATATTCGCTTTGGTCGAGGCCATTGTAGCAGATAACCACAATACTGACACATGCATCTTGTGCGCGTATACTCTTTGATAGAGGGGGTGCGACACCATTGACAGGCGATTGAAATGGACCATTACCTTGATTAAAATTACTGATTTCTCTGGGTTTGAAAATTGTTGGAAACATTTGGGATAATGTAAGTACACAACTCAACAATATATATAACATAGGCCTTGTTGTTTTTAAACATTTTAATGCAGAATAGTTACATATAGCTTTAACAGCCTGGTTATTTGGGGGTTCAGACAGTATGCTAGTTGGCTTAACAATTTGTTAGCATGTTAGTTAACTTAGTGTGATTGGTAGACTGGAGCTGTATGCTTTGTTGCTTGCCAAGGTGAAGAAGCCTACAGGGGATCGAGGGCCTTGTAGACTCTGTAGACTTGCTTTTTGTCACAGTCAACTGACTAGTGGCTATATGTACGACTAGTGGAATCATATATTTTAATCAATACAGCTGTCAACACAGGCTGCTTAACAGCTCGTGCTTTATACCTGAAGGTGCGACCAGAGGACTCTTTTTTAGGCTTCAAGTTTGTTTTCTTCCATTTTCTGTGCTTTATTTTAGTGATTGTGTATTGCCAAAACATGGGTGACCTACAGGGTGGTATTGTGCCTGAATGTATCCTGTGTGACATTAATGGAGGACTGGGTCGCTGAGTTGTTCTCACTCTGCAGCATGTGTAGACATTGTTTTTGGCTAAATCTGGCGTTCATGTCTTCTGAAGGAAACTGCTTCATGGGCAATCTCTTTCAAAGGAGCTCATTCAGCTCCATGTAATCTTCCTTATCCCACCCTGTGTCAAAGTGCACTGTGGAGTCACTCACAAAAATAACAAGACTATACTGAACCCCGTATCTGCCTTTATTGTTGTCATTTATATTATTTTATAAAGGAGACATGATATTCACTGTGCTGGATTACTCCAACTATCTACAACAAGTTTCAAGTCTCTGCAGATTGATTTTCATGCTGTGGAGAAATTAATGGAAGCTTCAGATGGTGTACTCCACTGTTTTCTAATCATTAGCGGTTCCATTTTCCGTTTCTAACTATGAGAGAACTGTGGAGGTTGTACATAGCTGGATGTTGTGAATGACCTGCAGAGTCACTTACTGCATACATATAGGACAACTACATGATATAAATTTGAACATGATGCAATGCTAAATGATGTTCTGTCTTTTGTCAACTTTTTTTTTTCAATTTTTCCCCAGAGCCTCCAGGGATTTCTGGCTCTGGACAATACATACTATGATGATTAATTTAAACCAAAGTGAAGAAATGTTTTAAAGCTCATGGAGAAAAGCATCAGTTTACTGCTGCAGTATTTGCATTTTATTCCATATCTTCCACTTGATCAGAGTGGGAACACTGTGGGGAAAATGATGGGCTGAACAGGCCAGGGGGTTGAAACCAGATCCCCTTTTACAGCCATTTGCAAAACAACTTCTCTTTATAATATAATGCAGTGTTGATCAGAGTCCCACTGAGCCAGCAAGCTGCAGAGGCATTTTTAATTGTTGCAGGTGGTCTGGCTAGGGGAACATAGCTGTGATGCTCAGGGATCTGCAAATAAAACTCCAAAGCATGCATGTGCGAACGGGTACACAAACAAGAGAGCTGGGTCCAAGACAGCTGTGTCTGAGATCGCTATGCCAAGGTTCAAGGCCTGAGGTAACATCATGGCCTCCTTTTACCTTATGTCACTGACTCAGAGTCTGCAGAAGGCCACTGTGGATTCAAACAGTCTGTACAATCATTAGGCCCTCTGAGGCTCAACTGAAGGGGTTTTCATGATTGTGACAAACAGTGTAAGTTCTTTTAGGCAGGTTTTTTCTCTAACTTGTAACATGAAGTGCAAATTTGTGTGCTGGACTTAGATTGAGATTAAGTGAATGAATAAGTCCGAATCTAAAGCAAAGGGAAATACTGTATTTGAATGTCTGACCTCATCAACATGTATGTATCCTTTATGTTTTTGAAACTATGTACTTTCATTTAAGCAAGTCTGTAACATCTCCTAGTGGTCAACTGAGACCAGAATGTTCATGAAACCCATGATAATACACGCATACTGGCATTATTTACCAGTGAAGCTTAAGGTGTAAAGTCCTGAGGATGGCCCTTAAGTAATTAACATCAAAAATCTCCTTGGGAGCATGGATGTGCTCAGCAAATGTTGTGTCTGAGATCAAGAAACCACTGAGTGCATTGCTAGGCAAAACATTTTCACAACATTAACTAACCAGTAACAGCATCATTTTGCAATCAGTCGAGATGTGTTATCACCCAGCTTGACCCCTGAAATATTTAGGCATTGACCATAACAAGCATAGTGCCCGTTCAAAACATGCCTGTGTATGCTTGTTCGTCTCTCTCCCGTTCAGCAAGTCAGAGCCCCGCCCTGCTGTGATGTGACAGTGTTTGTATCAAACAGTCCCTGCTGCACTCAGACACAGAGCTGAGCAGCTTGCTGTTTGCTTGTTTATTTAAAGTTTATTAAATGTGTCACGTGTCCAAATTGCACCTAAAGAGCGTCTGTCTTCACAGTAAATCACTTTTTGAGTGTTTGATGGCTGTTTGTGCTTTAGAATGTGACCACCGTGAAACAATCAGAAAATAATGTTGTATTCACAGGCTTTCTCTCTCCCAGAGAAAGCTTTCTAGCG
Source organism: Thunnus maccoyii (assembly GCF_910596095.1). Taxonomy (NCBI): domain Eukaryota; kingdom Metazoa; phylum Chordata; class Actinopteri; order Scombriformes; family Scombridae; genus Thunnus; species Thunnus maccoyii. The sequence continues at coordinate 29,818,320 of NC_056548.1, forward strand.
CTGTCTCTCTGTCGCTCGCTCATGCTCTCAGTGCACTTGCCCTGAGACAGGAAACCCACAACAAAGCCTAACATCCAACATTATCAAACCAAAAGAGATGTAGTCCCCTCCTCTCCCCTCTGTAGGGGATGGTTAAAATATTTGGAAAGTGATTCCAAACAGTTTTCATAAACCTCAATATTCGGTTTGAATTTGAAACAAAGCACAAATCTTTGGAGCAAACATAGCATGAGCCGCATGTTTAGCAGATCAGCACCAGCAGCACTTGAACCGTTGTGTCTACACAGGAGGCATTCAGGTATATGGTTGAGCATTTTGGAAGCGCTCAGAGCCCAATACATTCATTCACAAACACTGTGTACGCACAAATCTTTGCTTAAACCGTGTGTACGAACGTTTTAAGCACTAATCTGGGATTCAGCAATATGTTCTTACCTGAATTAGTTAGTAGAATGTTAACTTCTTTCATGTTTTTGGTGTATATACTCATCCACACCTCTCATAAACTACATTCATTTTTCTACGCATTGAAGTTGCAGCTGGAGGCCAAGCAATCGACCCATTCCGAACAGGTACGTTTTGAACAGGCACTGCACTAGTGTTACTTAATGTTTAAATTATGTTCTCGGATTTGTCCAGTGTGATGATGTGAATTCTTTTATTATGTGACCCTTTCTGATATGTATTGAAAGCTTGGATATAACTATAGGTAAGTAGTGTGTTTTTCCACACCCACGTTCAAACAAACAAATGATGATGACCAAAGGATAGGGGCGTGCTGAACAGCCTAGATTTTAACTGCCTACAACAGGGGTTTACAAAGTCTGAGACTGTGGGCCCCCCCTCAGACATAGCTTGGAAAAAAAGCTGTACTCCACTAGCAGGCTGAAACTGTGCTGTTGCACCTTTAGTACAGAATGAAGTGGCATACATTTGTACTACAGGCTGTCACAAAATACTCTATACTTTCATGGTGGATTAAAGATTATGCATTTGGTCTCATTACTGTAATAATCTTATTATTGGTTACTCTGTTCTCTGTTGGCATACATAATAATAATATGAAGAATGAATCATGTTGTGTTCATTTGATGATGTAAAAAATGAAGTTGAGATTTTTGAACTCTAATAATGATTTAGGTACACTGATGACATTTATTGTGGTCTTTAAATGCAGCACGCTTCCCAGTGTGCATGAGAGATGTGTTTTGTCTTGACAACACACTGTATGGAAATGATTTGAAAGAGCTTGACCAAATGCATTAGTTCCACTGTGCGTGTCCCATACTGACGCTCCAAACTCACATGTGCATAAGAGTCAACAAATTCTTCTCTGTGAGAAGGGAGAGAAACAATCTTTCCAGTCTATATAGATTCCATGTCTATCCAAACACTAAACAGTGAAACTAATTTATCATTTTCAGCATGTGTATTCTCTTCTACCGTCCATAAATACACAAAGCAGCTGCAGGAAAGGATTCTGTTCTGGTTAGAGCACAACCTCCCAGAATTTGATAATACTCAATAACTTCACAATAAACTAACATGTGCTCCTCACGTTTGGGTGCAGGGATGATCATGTCATCCAATCAGAGAAGGCTCAGGCCCATACGCAGTCATCACCGTGCTGCTTTCTAACCCTGAACTGATCCATTTTACTGCTGGCTCACCCTCCAGCCCCACCTTTCTTTCCAAACCGTCTATCTCCACATCACCACCTTCTACAAGCATTCCCATAAGTGCAGAACAAATTCTATTACAAATGGAATGCATAAATTTAACATGCTCACTAAGCAAAGCTAAAAATAACCAAACTCATTTATTCTCTGCTTAAGTGAAAAAAAGCTGTTTGTGAGTTCCTCAAATGGATTCCACAGGCAGTGTTTATTAGCTGTAATTTGTTACAAAATGGGTCAGCCACTATTTTGCCACCTGTCATTTAGGTGAAGTTCAAGGATCTGGCCTGCACTAGGAGCACAGCGGCTATTGCTGGTGAAATGCACTCTGCGTGATGAACAACTTCCCTTTCCTGCCGTTCTGCAGCTGTAGCTGGGCCCACAGCTCCTCATGGCTGTAAATCAGAGCCTTTGTACTCCAGAAGGATCCTATCAGCCACAGGTGTGGGCTCTGCCTGGGGATTAGTAAGCCCTTTGCTGGAAACACTGAACACTGAGGAGCACCGGCTAGCCTCAGCCAAACACAGGAGGAGAGGAGGATAGTGAGACAACTGAGGCAGGAGTTCAAAAATCCAAGAAGAAGAATGTGCCAAGGGTGTCAGACAAATTGGTGTTGTAGTTACACAAACAGTTCTCAGAGACAGAACTGCTCAGGAGGCAGAAAAAAACAAACATGTTCACTGAGTCAAACCTCAGAGGGTGGAGCCAAAGAACCTTTAGACAGATGTTCTATTTAAAGGTGTGGTCAACTGCTCTTACCTATGCAAAAACACAGGTGCCATATGACTGGTCCAAAAATGGCTTGTGAGTTTTCCAGCCACCCCTATGGTTATGTTTTGGTTAAGTTTAGGTAACAAAAAGTACTTGGGGAAAGATCACGGTCACGGTTAAGAATGTTAATAAGACTAGTAACTGCAAACGTGTGTCACATCTTGAATGAATGCAAGCACAGTGAACAAAAGTGAAAAAAGTACTTGTTGCTCAGTTATGGTTTGTGATATTCCAAATATATGTCAAAAAAGTAATTTTTGAGTAAATCTACTGTGAAATCCATCAATCAATTCTCTTTTTTTCCGTCCTGTACTTACTCTTCACACCCACTTTGCATCAATCATATCAAAGCTGACGGACCCCTTTTGTAATGACACCCTGCCCACATATTCTGTGTCACGCGGAAATACAGATGGGTGACAAATTAAAGGAAACATTGGTACAGGCCTGAATGCTTGACCCCTACAGTGAGGGGATCTAGTGCCCTGTGGGGGGCATTTTGCTGGCATAGTTTAGGTCCACTTGTCCCTTTGGAGAGAAGGGTCACTGTAAATCAATACAAAGTTGTTCTGAGTGATCACCTTTATCCTATGATGAAACATTTCTATCCTGATGGGAGTGGTCTCTTCCAGAATGACAGTGACCCCATCCATAGGACACGAGGGGTCACTGAATGGCCTGATAAATACGAAAATGATGTGAATCATGTGCTAAGGCCTTCACAGTCACCAGATCTCAACCCAATTGAACATCTAATGGAGATTTTGGGCTGCTGTGTAAGACAGTGCTCTCCACCACCATCATCAGTGAGGGAATATCTTTTGGAAGAATGGTGTTCATTTCTCCAGTAGAGCTCCAGAGACTTGTAGAATCAATGCCTAGGTGCATTGATACTGTTCTGGTGGCACGTGGTGGCCCAACACCTTACTAACACACTTTATGTTGGTTTTTCCTTTAATTTTTCACCCATCTGATTGACCTAATAGCACTCTTCTGTTCCACTGTGACTTTGACTTTAAATCTCACTGACCAGCAGGTGTACCGATCACTGGGCTCATTTGAAACTGACTGCACCTTGCCTGGAAAGTGGACAAAAAAAAAAGCTGTTTTCAGCAGCCCTCCCAAAATATACAGAGATCAAAGAAATGTTTACATCCCATTAGATCAGATGCCAATTTCATAAAATCTTACCAGAACTATCTATTCAGCTTTAAGCCAGTCATGTCCTGTATAATACAGTAGGTTATTAAAATGACATATAGGCTATCTGTAATATCATGACAGCAGTTATTCTGTAACCACCATATTACTGTCATTTTAAAAATTTAACATGCCAAGCATAAATCAGCTGTAGATTAGAATTGTTTGCTGGACCTGTTCACAATGGCGTGGCATGACTTTTCCACTAGGTGGGGCGACAGCCCTAGGAAGGTCTGTGTATTTTGGCTGTGAGCATGCGCTGTACAATGTAGTAGGGGGCCGGCTGCTGGTGGCTAGTAGGGGTGCAACGGATCACAAAAGTCATGGTTCAACATTCAAGATGTTTAAAATCTAAAAGCCAATATGAGGCATGATACCTTCCTCTTTTAGACATGGTAGGGAATGAAACGATAGCATGTGTCCACATCATCAAAACTCGATGATAATTTACAAACATGAACACACGTCTTGTCCTGTAGCTTAGTTTGTTGAATAAGCCACCAAACAAACATTCACCAGGGAAAAGAGCACCGCTAACATCAGTAAGCAGCTAGATAGCTAATTAGCTGCTCAGCTGCAGGATCGTGAACAGCATGTAAATATACCTGCAGATGTCAATTCGGACCCATTAGATGCTGGTTTGGTTGTTGCTCTTAAAAATCCATTAGCGACACGCTGTCTGTCCATGACTTATAGCTACAGCAGTTTGTTTACTTTGTCTTAATTGAGACATTCAATTTTGCCAAAAAGCTGCTGTTCAGAAGTGTGCCAAACTGAGGGGGTGATCCGTATGAATCAAGGATCAACTACGTTCCGTTACACACTAGTGGCTGGCGGCTAGGTTAGCGGTTTCTAAAAGTTTAAATAGTATCTTTTGGTGGCCACTCAGCAACTGCTTTTACTTTACAGTATCACCACAGTACCACAACAACCTGTGTACGTTTTGCCTGCCTTCAGGGGATAAATGTTATCTAGTAAGGAAACAGCAATTGGGCAGAAAATCATCTTATCTGGCAACATTTCTTGGGTGTAAAATTTTCCGCCCCAGATCCAATTATTTTTGGCGTGCAGTGTCAACCAATCAGAGGCCACCAAGAAAAGCCAAACATATTACACACATACTGCCATTCAGTGGAAAGATTGTAGGCAGCACTTTTTCATTAGTCATCGCATGTTTCTGTAATTATGTGTGATTTATATGACAACAACTGAAATTTATACAAACACAGCACAGCAATAACAAAAATGATTTTTCATTCAAATATGTATTTCACATTTGGAATTGCAGGAGGGAGAGAACAACAATCAATCAAAGTAAAAATACACAGGGAGCGGAAAAGCAGGAATACAATATTTTGTTATTGATCGGTCAAATATTTATACTGTCAGCTTCACATGTTTCTTTAAGAATCCTCACGCCAATGAAATAAAACATGGGCTACCATGCAAGGTCCCAACCTCCTCATCAGAGGGAACTAACCATTCACACACATTCATACACTGATGGCGCAGCCATCAGGAGCAACTTGGGTTTCAGTATCTATAAGGACACTTTGACAGGCAGACTGGAGAAGCCAGAAATCGCACCACTGATCTTCCGATTAGTGGACAACCTACTCTACCTCCTGTGCCACAGCTGCTGAAAAAACCACGTTCTGATACACAAATCTGTTTTCATTTTTTGGACTTTTTCTATAATCTTTGATTTTTGGTGAAATATTGGGACATTTGATTTATTGAAATGAAACCATGTGAGAAGTTTAGAGGGAAAAATCACTATTTAGTGGAGCTGTTAACAATTCATAGAAATTAAATATGACCCCAAATACACACTGCTTTTTGTCAAAAGCCAAAAAGGCTAGAAGCCATGGGTTTCATCTTTAACAATGTGTTGTATTTTAAAAGCTTGTTATATTATCCATTGCATCAAATCTTCATCTGAAAAATAACTCAAGCTGTAAAATAGATGTAGTAGAGTAGAAAGTACAATATTTCCCTCTGAAATGTAGTGGAGTGGAAGTATAAAGTAGCCCCAAATGGAAATTGTCAAGTAAATTACAAGTAACTCAAAATTGTACTTAAGTACAGTACCTACATGTACCTAGTTACTTTCCACCACTGTTTACTACTGTCTTGTTTACTACTGTCTGAATTTTTGAAAATCTTTGAATTACCTGTTGCATCGAATGAACATGTAATGGTGTTTGATGCTATTCAGAAAGGTGATTTAAAGGTTCTGACAAATTCTCTTGATGATACAATTACAACAAAGAAAGAAGAAAAACAGTTTACTATAGTACAAAGATGAGATTAATAAATTTAAAGTCTTGATGAAGCCATTTATATGATTGCATCCAATGTTATTTCAAATTAAGTTCTACTGTATTTCATGATGCAAGTGATCACATTGTATTGTAATTGATGTGACAGAAGCATTTGCACCATAATACATTGAAGGGATAAAAGAAACATCACTTTTACCAAAAACTAAAATTGGAAAGGAATTGCACACAGAATTGATGAACCCTGATAATTTCTCCCACATAAAAACAATACTGACATTTTAAGAATTTTTCTGTCATTGCTATTATATTTGCTTCAAGTAGAATGTCAGCAAAGTGACATTATGCCAGAAACAGACGTGGTTCTGAGACGTTTTCAGCGTCAAAGACCCTATTCGTACCATAATACCAACAACTCTGTTTGTGCTGCCTCATTTGATTGAATCTCACGTCTTATTGCACCTCTTCTCCAACCTGTGCACCATGTGTGCTACACTCAGCACCAAAATACCACAGAGACGGACAAAGTGAATTTCAAGGTCTGGAAAATACCAAACTGCCATAGCACTGCTTTTGCTGGCTGTTGCACCTCCATGAAAACAGGGCGCTATGGCTCAGATAAGTAGTTTTTAGAAAGCTCATATGAGTCATTTGCGCTAACAGATGACCTATGTTATAGTGTATATGAGACTTGTTTTTTTATTTTGCTAATGAAGACGCACACCATTTAATCCCCCACTCACACATACATGCACAAACCCACACCACAGAAGCAAATTCTGTCTAGGCCCCTCACTTCCTTTTAAAATGATTTTAATATATCATTTTATAATCTGGGAAGGTTGTTGCATAATATGATACCAAGGAAGCAAAATGAATTGCAAAACTGTTTACCTTAGAGGTTTGCTTTTGGATCAGATATTGTGGTAGTGAAAAATAGAAGGTCATTGGTCGTTACATTCCTGAATTATATTTTGACCAGAGTTGTCTCTTTACCTTTTTAATTAGTCAGTAAAATAACCTGTTCTTAAGAAAATAGCCCCATCCACTGTTGTTTAACTTATCTGCCTCTAGAGCAGCCCTGCCTCCAACAAATGTTTGTAGAAGTATAACTCCAATCTGCATTCCATGTAGGGAGGGGAGGGTGGGGGACCCGGTCAGGGTGGGGGTTAGGAGGACTGAATGCAGCCAAGCCCCATTTTGGACACCAGCGAGGGGAAAATTCACTGATGAAATGTGGCACAGGCCCACGGAATGCAATTTCAAGCTTCCACATCTGCAGGAAAGATGAAACCAGGTTCCTAATTTTACAATGATGATGTCAGTGAGAATACATGACAGTACTGGGTCGGGGTGCCAAGTCCCCCTCCCTATGTTTCCTCCTTCTCCTTTTTTTCTATTTCATGACTTTTTTTCTCTTTTTTTTTAAGACCAAGAATGGTTACAGGGGAAGTTTTTCAACATGCAGTACTTTCTCTCTCGGGGGAGAGGGTAGCCATAATAAAAGATTACCATTATTTTTGGTTAAATGGCGATGTGTAAGTCTTGAAACTTGCTACATTTTTTTCAGTTCAGGGAGAAGGACATTTAGCTGATTCCTTGTTAGAGTTTATTTTTACCTAAACTGTTTAAGGTGACCTTCAGTAATGACTATAACTTCAAATGGAAATTAAAATGTGTATTGCTAAGAAATAAATATATATTCTTTACGTGTGTAAGTGTGTATATAATTCTCCTGCACCCTCTACATAAGCGGAGCAACCATGGGGGCAGCCGCCCCCAGGGCCCACACTCAGTAGGGGCCCCGCTGGGGATGTAGCATGCAACCCCACAGACGCAGTAGGAATAGGAGAACTTAACTCTCTCAGCTTCTTCTATTCATTCCCTATAGTAGGTCTCTACGGTAGTTCTTACCACTATGGGTGTAATCCCCCCTCCAACCACAATGTGGGTTGCAATGGCAGAGTGGCGCTGTCCATATTTCTGCTCGTTGATTCTGCGGGAAGTGAAGACTGCAGAGGTAGGGATTCAGTGTTTATGACTAATGTTTAATGTTTATGAAAATTTAATCCAAAATATGAAATATTCATGTCTTTTTATGTTTGTGGTGAATGAAACTCGCTAGACAAAGTTTAAGCCTTCTGAGGCTCATTAAGAGCTATTTGCGTTCATGCGTGGATGAGGCCAAACTATCCAACCTCACTTTGCTGTGTGTTGAGCAGGACATAAACACTAATAAGGACAAAGGAGGATGATGAGAGAGAGAGGGGCCATGATATGTACAATGTTTGTTAAACTGGAGGATGGAGAAATACACAAATGGACTAATGTTACACTAAACTACAGCAGTCTAAGCAGGGACAACAACTGGTGAGTGAAACATCCATAATTAGTCTTTATTAACTTAAATTTTGGTCATGAAGAAATCAGTCAGAATATTAGATTTATCTGTTGTTTAACTCCATGCTTACTGCATCTCAGCACCTGTCTGTGTCATTGCCTGTGGTGTTGTAGACTGTCCACTTTGTATTTGAATAGGCCTTGTAGTGTTGTAGACTGCTGTGTCTATTATGTTATTCCCATGTAAGAAAGACATGGTACTGAGACAGTACCAGTGGCTTGTGTATTTGCAGTGGTGCTGAACCATTTGTCAATCGATGTATGTAGAGCGCCACGTGCGGTCCTCAGTGCTGAAACATTTGAATGCAGCTGGCGACCTGTTTTCTATTTTGTTTTTCAGAACAAGCTTGTCTCGAAATGGCTTCACTGTATGTTTCCTTAGACATAGGCTTGCTTGGCTCAATAACAATTTGTGATTATGGATAGGATATATCTGCTATTTTACAGTTGTGAATTTTGAAATGACTGTTTTAGAAGGGCCCCTTGAGAATGCTTCGCCCGCTCTGTGCTGAGAGTCTAGCTCTGCCCCTGACCCTCTATATTGATGTTCTCCAGTGGTTGGGAGTTTTTGCAACCCAATCTCACATCAAAATGTGTAATAGCTACATTGGTCGACAGGGCAAAACATATTAGTTTCACAATAATGACCCTAAAATTGTGAGATGTTAAGTTTTTTTTGGCCTATTCTTTTCTATTGGCCTGCATTCTTTTCTGTTTTCAGAAACAAACAAAATGGCTTTTGTTTGACATTACTTTTATTCTCAATGGAAAATGCAATATTTTAAGATAGTTTAGGCATTAAAATGTTTTTTGATAACATTTCTAGTGAGAAATGTGCATTTTTATTTTCATAATCTTCGTCCAGTGAATGTATATGAAGCTTAGCAAAAGTTCAGTCAGGAAGACTGTCTTTTGTATGCTCAGGTCTGTAGTATTATTTCTCAAACCATCTGTCATTACCATTTCTCATGCATGCTCAGTCATAATTTCCTTGCTGTCATTCCCTTGGGTGTCAATTAAGATGTCAGCTGTTCACATCAGCTGGTCACATTTAACCAGTAGCACGGTGACACACATTAAACATCAGTCTATGATAGTGAGGCTGTCTTTTTAAATATCTTTTCTCCTTCTCTGGCTTAGTGCTTTCATGGTGCTGTTTTGTGTGCCCCACCACCTCCTCATCACTGCCCAGTCTTCAAAGATTCATCAGTTTATCACTTCATCAACCTCATCAGCCTTATCAGTCTCAGAGGTCATCAGCCATCATCACCACCACCAGTGTCTGGACTCCATGGGGGATTTATCTTGCTGCTGCTCAGGACTGATGTCCCTCTATTCAAAATCTCCCTATAGAGTCTAAGCACCAAAGACTTGTAATATGATTTAATCAATATTATCTGTATAATAAACATTTCTTTTTGCTTCATTCATCTGTCTCTCCTGATTGAGGTGATGTTTAGTATGTCAGTTATTACAAAGATTGTTCAGGTTTCGCCAGAATTGGCAGAGATTGCTCTCCCCCTCACCTGTTACTGTGGGAATTGTCCAATCATTCAGTCTCACTCTCTGCTCTGCCACACCCCTCATTAGTTCAACCACTTTCACCTGGTGCTCCCACCTGCTCATCATCTCCAATCAAGCCAGTATATAAGTTGCCTCTGTCCACTCCCTCTTTGTCAGATTGTCTATGCTACTATGCTAAGTCGTCTTTCCTTCATCTCCGGACTGCCTTCCTGGTTCCTGATCGGCTCGTCTCCAACCATCACTCCTTGTCTCTGCCCCGGTAAACTCACCAGCCTTCTGTCCCTGACTCTGAGTTCTGGCTGCCTGTTTCCTGGTCTTTGTTTGCTTGTGGTTGAGAGACGTTCCAATTCCTGCTCTGCCATCTTCTCTGGTTACATCTGCTCTGCTGCCTGTTTACCCGCTGCTGAAGCAGCCCAGTCCACGACCCCCTGCCTACGGCTTTCCAGCAGTGAGTATTCCACCCCCCTCTCCGCACACTGCTGCTTCCCCCGGAGCTCTGGACTAGAGACTGTTCTTGTGCAGTGTTGCATCTTTCCTTTCTTCGTCACCGATCAAGCCTGCCGAAGAACTATTGGACTGTTGCCAGTGCTGTGGTTTGTCTGCCTTGGGAGTGGAAGATCGTGGTTCGATTCCCGGTGGAGCCATACTCACCAGAACTGTGTTTCTCTGACCGTGCTACTATTGTCTTGACATTGTGTGGAATAAAGACTGCAAAATATATACTGGTGTTGTTTGTGCTGCAGTTGGGTCCATTCTATACCCGTTACAGTACAATCTGACCAATTAAGGATCCAGCACACAATCCTTGACCACTGAGTCGCCTCGAAAGTATTGAAGGCGTCCTTCAACAGCATGAGGCCATGATGACAGCAGCGGTGACTGAAGCCAAACAGGCAGCAGCAGCCCACGAGCAGGTGCTAACGATGTTAGCTGGACAGCTGCAGCAGTTATCAGCCCTGCTTACCCAAGCCCCTCAAGCCGCTGGGGCTGCTTCTCCTCCTGCTCCGCCTGCTACAGCTTCTGCACCTGCTCCAGCCCCTTTGCCACCCATGGATGCCCCTGAGCCCCGGGTGGGAATCCCTGAGCACTATGAGGGTGACCAAGAGACCTGTGGCCCTTTCCTCACCAACTGCTCTCTCCTGTTTGCTCTGCAGCCCCACACCTTCACCACTGAGGGGGCGAATGTTGCATTTGTCATCAACCATCTGACGGGCAGAGCTTGATTATGGGGGACAGGCGGTCGCCAGCCTGTGCTTCCTTTGACCTGTTTGCCACAGAGCTTTGCAAGGTGTTTGGCTTGGAAACCTGTGGTCCTGAGGCAATTGGACTGAAACAGGGCGAGAGAACAGTGGCAGACTATTCCATAGATTTTCGCACTAGAGCCAACCGAAGCAAGTGGAACACTTCCTCAACGTGTTGGCCGACTACATCAAAGATGAACTGGTTTCTCATGACATGCCCACCACGTTGGATGGGGTGATTTAGTTGGCCACCCGCATCAACCTCCACGTCCAGACCCGGCGATGAGAAGCATCAGGGGGGAGCCCATCGCCCACCCAGTTTCACATCCTGAGCTCACTCCATCTGCCTCCCATCCTGGGGTATCCTTGGCTCCATCTTCACAACCCTCACATCAACTGGGTCATGGGGGCCATTCGGGAGTGGAGCCCCTCCTGTCATCTTAGGTGCCTGCAGCAAGCCTCCTTGCCACTTCACTCCCCCAACCTCAGCTCCTCACCCAATCTTTCCAGGGCGCCGCCGGAGTACCTTGACTTCTGTCTGGTCTTCAGTAAAGCCAAAGCCACATCTCTGCCTCTGCACCGCCCCTACGACTGCACTATTGACCTCTTGCCTGGGACTTCACCCTCCAAGGGGTGCCTGTACTCCCTGTCTCAGCCCAAGAGAAAGGCCATGGAGACTTACATCAATGACTCACTGGCTGCTGGTCTCATCCGTCCTGCTTCCTCTCCTGCTGGGGTGGGTTTTTTCTTCGTGGAGAAGAAGGACAAGACCCTGAGGCCCTGCATCGACTACCGAGGGCTAAATGAGATTACTATCAAGAACAGGCACCCACTGCCACTCATCTCCTCCGCCTTCGAGCTGCTCCAGGGGGCCACCATTTTCACCAAGCTCAACCTGCGCAACGTCTACCACCTTGTCTGCATCAGAGAGGGAGACGAGTGGAAGACGGCCTTCAACACCCCGACAGGGCACTACGAGTACCTCGTCATGCCATTCGGTCTCACCAACGCCCCCGCCATCTTCCAGGTCCTGGTAAACGACGTTCTTCGAGACATGCTCAACCGGTTCGTCTTTGTCTACCTGGATAACATTTTCATCTTCTCACAGTCCAGAGAGGAACAGATTCACCATGTCCAAGCCGTCCTCCAGCACCTCCTTAAGAACTCCCTGTTTGTCAAAGCCGAGAAGTGTGAGTTCCATGCCTCGTCAGTGTCTTTCCTGGGGTACATAGTTGACAAGACAGTGTACTGATGGACCCAACTAAAGTCTCCGCCGTCACCTCCTGGCCTGTTCCTGAGACCCGCAAACAGCTTCAGTGCTTCCTGGGTTTTGCCAATTTCTACCGCCGCTTCATCCACAATTACAGCTCCATGGCAGCTCCACTCACTGCCCTGACCTCCTCCAAGGTGCCTTTTCAGTGGTCACCCTCCACTGACAAATCCTTCCAAGCCCTCAAAACACGGTTCACCTCAGCACCCATCCTTCAGGGGCCCGACCCTAATCGCCAGTTTGTTGTGGAGGTGGATGCCTCTTATGTGGGGGTAGGGGCAGTCCTGTCTCAGTGCTCTGCCACTGACCAGAAGCTCCACCCATGTACCTTCTTCTCTCAGCGTTTGTTGCCTGCTGAGAGGAATTATGATATTGGCAACAGCGACCTGCTTGCAGTGAAGATGGCCCTCGAAGAGTGGCGTCATTGGTTGGAGGGTACCAAAGAACCTTTTCTTGTCTGGACTGACCACAAGAACTTGGAGTACATCCGATCTGCTAAAAGACTGAATTCCCGCCAAGCCTGTTGGTGCCTGTTCTTTGCCCGGTTCAACTTTACCCTCTCCTACCACCCTGGGTCCCGTAATGCCAAGCCTGACGCCCTGTCCCAGCAGTTCCAGAGAGTGGAGGAATCTGGAAAGAGGCCAGAGCCCATCCTCCCTGGGTCCTGTCTTGTTGCCGCAGTGACCTGGGACATCGAGGAGAGGGTGAGAGCAGCCACTGAGGGACAGCCTGGTCTTAGCTCCTGCCCGCCAAACTGCTTGTTCATCCCTCCAGCCTTGGGGTCAGAGATGCTGCAGAGGGCCCACTCCTCCAAGCTCTCCCGCCACCCTGGTGCTCGATGGACACAGCACGCCCTCCTCCAGCGCTTCTGGTGGCCCAATTTGAAAGAGGACACCCAGGACTTTGTCAAAGCCTGCCCAGTCTGTAATCAATGCCCCTGCAGGACTTCTGCAGCCTCTTCCTGTTCCCCACCACCTGTGGTCCCACATCTCCATGGACTTGGTGACGGGCCTTCCCTCTTCTGAAGGCCATACTGTCATCCTGACCAACGTGGACCGATTCAGTAAAATGGCCCACTTCGTGCCTCTGCCCAAGCTCCCTTCAGCCAAGGGAACTGCTCAGTTGGTCCTGCTCCACATATTCCATCTTCATGGCCTCCCTGTCGACGTGGTGTCAGACCGTGGGCCTCAATTTGCCTCAGTTTTTTAGAAAGAGTTCTGCAGTCTCCTGGGTGCCACTGCCAGTCTGTCCTTCGGCTTCCACCCTCAGACCAATGGGCAAATGGAGCGCATGAACCAGGAGTTGGAAACGGCCCTGCGGTGCATGGCCTCCCAGAACCCCTCCTCCTGGTCCTCACAGCTGTTGTGGGTAGAATATGCCCACAACTCCCTCATCTGCTCTGCCACCGGCCTCTATCCTTTCCAATGTGCCTACGGCTATCAACCGCTGTTGTTCCCCACCCAAGAGAAGGAGGTTTCCTGCCCATCTGTCCAAGCCTTCATCCGCCGCTGCCGCAGAACCTGGCTCCGGGCCCGTTCCATCCTCCTTTGGTCTGTGGACTGCTACACTGCTGCCGCCAACGGCCTTGGTCCCCGCAGCATCGCCACCACCTCCTCCACGCATCGTTGATGGGGGTCCGGTCTACATGGTGCATCGCCTGATGCGCTCCTGCCGGTGGGGGAGAGGCTTCCAGTACTTGACGGGGAGGGGTACGGCCCAGAGGAGAGATCTTGGGTTCCTGCTCATTTCATTGTCAACTCCAACCTCATTGCTGATGTTCATCGGTGTCATCCTGACCAGCCAGCTAAGATGCCTGCCCGTCGGGGAGCCCACGCTTTGCCTCCGCCAGACCAGTCTTTGATAGTGCCTTTTTAAGGATGTCGGGAGCCATCCCTTGAGGGGGGGTTCTGTCAGAGTCTGCTCTCCCCCTCACCTGTTACTGTGGAAATTGTCCAATCATTCAGTCTCTGCTCTGCCACACCCCTCGTTAGTTCAACCACTTTCACCAGGCGCTCCCACCTGCTCATCATCTCCAACCAAGCCAGTATATAAGTTGCCTCGGTCCACTCCCTCTTTGTCAGATTGTCTATGCTACTATGCTAAGTCGTCTTTCCTTTATCTCTGGACTGCCGTCCTGGTTCCTGATCGGCTCGTCTCCAACCATCGCTCCTTGTCTCTGCTCTGCCCCGGTAAACCCACCAGCCTTTTGTCCCTGACTCTGAGTTCTGGCTGCCTGTTTCCTGGTCTTTGTCTGCTTGTGGTTGAGAGATGTACCGATCCCTGCTCTGCCATCTTCTCTGGTTACATCTGCTCTGCTGCCTGTTTACCTGCTGCTGAAGCTGCCCAGTCCACAACACCCTGCCTACGGCCTTCCAGCAATGAGTACTCCCCCCTCTCTCTGCACACTGCTGCTTCCCCCAGAGCTCTGGACTAGACTGTTCTTGTGCAGTGTTGCGTCTTTCCCTTCTTCGTCATCGATCAAGCCTGCCGAAGAACTGTTGGACTGTTGCCAGTGCTGTGGTTTGTCTGCCTTGGGAGTGGAAGATCGAGGTTTGATTCCCGGTGGAGCCATACTCACCAGAACTGTGTTTCTCTGACCGTGAAATTTTAGAGCGCTCCAAGCGTGATGTATTTCTTCTTCTTCGGATTTCTGACAGACTGCATCAGTCCGGTGGGTGGACCGGAAGACCTGCTACCAGGAAATAGCCCATTTTCCTCACTGTTGATTTTAATGATATCCTCAACATTTCTCAACACTAAAACACAAAAGTGTTCTTGATAACTCAACAATATGATAGGTTAATATTAAGGCCATCAGTTTTAATTATTTCACCTTCAAGTCTGAGAAGAAGGTTTTTTTTGTCAGTTTTTGATAGCTGAAGCAGCTACATTACCCATAAGCCTCATTGACTATTATTATGGAGACAAAGACAATCCACTTTGCATTAGGTTACAAAACTTTTATTTACTATTATATCTGATATTTAATTTTAATTACTGAATTTATTCCAAACCGATGGCGATTTTTGTGTGCGGCTGGTTCACTGGGTCACACAATGTTGGAGTGCTCTATTGGATGACATGACTCAAATGTAAGGAAGTGTGTGTTCGACTACTGTTTTGGTTTTTCTTTTGTCAGTGGGCTTCATTCCATTTCAAATTGCTGCCAGTTCACCACAACCTGAATCCAAACACCACTATCTCTGTGAAGAAAAAGAATTTTATAGTCTGTGATTGTAAAATGTGAATTTGCTCATTTAATTTTATATTTCCAAGAATATGTGGCTGAGGATATTTAATATGAAATCATCTTTCTTAAAACATAGTCTTCCTCATATTTAGCCACGTGTGTGTGTGTGTGTGTGTGTGTGTGTGTGTGTGTGTGCATCAAATCTTGTGTCACAGCCACATAAATGGGATGAACACAGGGTTATCAAACTGGATTTAACATTTCCCATCCCTCATTTAATCCCAGAACTTGTCACTTTTTTATATGTTTCATCAAACTGGACTTTAGATTCAACCTTCACTGTTACATAATTTAATTATTTATGCATGTCACATTTAATTTTTGCTCTTGTCACCTTCACATATTTCATACACTTCATTTCTTTGTCCATTGCACAGTCCATATTTCCTTTGTACAGTCAATATTTCATTTCAAGTTTTATATCCCATTTCAAAACTATTACTATTCCATTCTGTAAATAGATTTTAAATTTTCAATTTAATTTAAATTTAACCTAACTTTACTTAACCCTAAAGCCACAGATATACTCCAGAGTGGACGCGTACACGGACAGCTGCAGACACCTTGGATGTGTAACCAAGCACTTCATGCCTTCCTCCAGTAATGCCCTAGATTGTCGGCACTATCGTAATCTCCACAAAATTTCCACTAAAAAAGAAAAAACAAACAAAAAGCCTAACTTTATATATTGGGCCTTCAAAGTGCTCTCTGAAACTAGGCGGGATGGCTTGTGTCCATGAACTGAGAAAATTAAAACTTTGTTATATAGCTAAACCAAATGCATCATTGGAAAGATTTCAACCTGGATAGTAGCATATGGCAGTATGAAGATTCTATATGGCTCTTGCTTTGAAATACTGACCTTTGAACCTTGACCTCAGAGCATGTTTGAAGCCTTATAATTCAGCAACAAAAGGGGCTACAGACATGGGACCAGCTGGTACAGAGAGCTCTTGACCTCACCTACCATGTGAGTATAGTCAACAACTGGGGGTGTTGTCAAATATGGGTAAAATATGGTTAAAATAAATTTTCACCCATTTAACAATTAGATATTTAAAATCTGACTACACAAATGTGTTTACCATCCCCTTAAATTTCTCAGTGTACTCTCAATTCAGTATTTACAACTTCCAATTCTAGGAAAAACACTAATATTTTTTTAAAAACTACAAATCCCCAGAGCCATGCCATGCAGCTTGGTACAAGTCAGCACCGCAATTGTAATTCCTCTGGTTTGCAAAATGTGGTTGTAAGTATAGGGTCGTAAAAAGATATATCTACCAGGGGTATGCCCAAATACAAATACGTTATTTGGCAAAGCACAAATAGAATACAAATATTTTTAAAAGTATTCGTTTTCAGGAAGAAAAAAAACCCATGTCAAATACCAGCACGCAGGTTGGTTACATCGCTATCTCAGTCTCTCTCCGCTGTCACGTCTATGAGCTGGTCTGAGGGGGAGTCACATGCACCTGCTACATGATGCACATTTCCTAATTTGGACATTACTCCCGGAGTTGGGGGTGTTTCCCAGAGATAATGCTGAGCTACTGACACATGCAAAGTGCTCCCAAGGACTCTCCATTACCTGTTGTTCCCCTTCTCCTTTCCACAAAGTTAGGTTGTAAAAAATAGGCAATAAATGAAAAATGCAAAGCAAGAATCGCCTTTGAAGTTCTTCCCTACACGTAACACGGTGTGCTGTCTCTGTTATGGGTGTATAAATAGGTAGAGGTCTGCCTGCAGTGAGGTGATGAGTAAAGTTTTAGCTCAGTAGTCAGCACAGTCGTCTATGATATAGGAGACTCCAGTTCGAGACCCGGTATGGGAACTTCCTTGGTAAGGTAGTTAATTCATGAAAACTTATCGTAACACTTTAAATCTATAAAATTAAAAGAGTAATAAAAACAAAAACAGGATTTTTAAGCCTCTTTCCACTTTTATTTGAATACAAATACAAATAATTTTGCTGCCTCAACAAATATAGATACAAATACAAATGCTGGGCTCTCCGCACACTCCTAATATCTACTGAATATATTAAATTAAAATTAATCTATTATGGACGAAACAGTAATTACACTGCAAACAGATGATCCATTGTTAAGAAAAAGTAAAGAGAAGAAGAAATACCTCATCCATGGGGCAGTTTTGTAATGTAACGCAAACTGTCTTCATCTCTATAATAACGATCAATGAGGCTCATGGGTAACAGAGCCACTTCAACTATCAAAAACAGACAAAAACAAAACAAAAAAACTTGATTTCTCAGAATCAAAGGTGAAATAATTAAAACAGATGGTGTTAACATTAACATTAATTGTTGAGTCATCAAGGACACTTTCATGTTTTAGTGTTGAGAAATGTTGAGGATATCATTAAAATCGACTGAGGAAAATGGGTTACTTCCTGCCAGCGGGTCCTCCAGTCCACCCACTAGACTGATGCAGTTTGTCGCAAATCCAAAGAAGAAGAAGTACGTCATCCCTGGGGCAGTTCTGTAGTGTAACACAAAGAAAACTGTCTTCATCTCTATAGTAACAATCGTATAGTATTGTAACCACTTCGACTTTCAAAAACTGACAAAAACATCCAAAGAAGAAGATCCAAAGAAGAAGAACTATGTCATCCTTGGGGCAGTTTTGTAGTGTAACGCAAAGCAAACTGTCTTCATCTCTATAGTAATGATCAGTGAGGCTCATGGTAATGTAGCCAAAGAAGAGGAAGAAATACGACATCCCTGGGGCAGTTTTGTAGTGTAAAAATCTACATTTTTTATTGAAAGAACATCATCGAACAGTTACATAAAATAATACAAATAACATAACAGCTCAGATAACTACACAACGCGAAAGCAATGATTCAAACAACATGCAAACTATGTGTTTTCAGCAATAGCAATGTCCATAGCAACCACCATAACAATGATAGAAAACGTTGCATTCTAACAATTTTCTGGCGGGCGTAATAACTAACAAACTAAACATCATATACATTCACTGAACAAAGATTATAAAACTAAATTGCACATTTCTCTCTAACAATGTTATCAAAACACATTTTTAATGCTGAAACTATCTTAAAATATTTTCCACTGAGAATAAAAGCAAACTCAGCCCTTAAGTTATGTAAAGGATTGTTCATGAACAGATTGAGTAACGGTAAGGATTTAGAAGCGCCCAGTTGACTGAAACCTGTATTCTGTACTTAACTGACAGAAGGAGGAAGGAGCCCGTAACTTGTGAGGGCCCTCACGGGAGTGTCCTGAGGCCAGTATTCTTTTTATTAGATATTAGTGACTTAAGATTTGCCTGTTCATACAATCTCTTTCTTTATGCGGATGATGCTGCTTTAATAACGTCTCATAAAGATAAAATCTCTGTATACTGTAAATATGTTGAGATGGAGAATACTGCTTTTTGGCTCTCTGATATTTGCTTGCTTATATCATGCTATGCCTTTTCTTCATTTACAAAAAACCTGAGGCCCTTCATTTTGAATCTTGAGTCAAGCTAAGACAACTTAACTTTAAGTAAAGGTATGACAGACAGTAATAGCAGCAAAAACTACTCTAAATAATTTAGGTTATATTATAGATAATCAGCTCTCAGGGGAGGCCATGAAAAGCAGTCAATGGATATGGCTGCCGATTCTCTATATTTTTCTTCTTGTCAACAAATCTCATGTGAGAGCCAAACCAACTGATCTACTAACAAGTATTGTGTGTGTATCCAAAGCCTGATATATCTCATTCCTCTGTGCAGTAGAGCTCCATTGTTATCCAAAAGCTGTTACAAACATGTCAATAGGTCACACCGATGCACTGGGTGACATGTTCCTCCACCACAACGGGTTTGGGCATGGTAGTTTGTTTAGAAACAGTTCCAAACACTAATAACAGTGATCACCTTTTCATTCTCCAGAGAGTAGTTAGAGTTGTGTAAGGCATACGCCATTGAGCATGTGCAGGAACACAATTCCATTTTGAGAAAGTATTTTGAGAAATTTACAATGTACAGGGTTGTATCTGAATGTATCTAAACCACTGCAGGTCAGAAAAGATTTTCAGGGGCTGTTAAGTTACTATTTAATGTCCAATGCCAATGTTTTTAAAATTCACAGTTTCTACAATATTCATGCATAGCAGCCATAGTATGGTAAGAATATCGTAATGGCAAAGAAACTATGGTTATGATATGGTTAGAGTTAGGCATCTAAAAGATTTGGTTAAGGTTAGGACAAGATTGTGCTTATGATTAATAACAAGGTGAAGATTAATTGCAGGTCTGTGATGGGACACAAACTCCACACCTTTACCTGTATTGAAATTGGTATTGGACTTGGGTGCAGAATCATACAATATAGACAAAATTTGCAGGATAAAAGGCTGTTATGATGTTCTCCAGTCAGTTGACAGAAGTTGACACAGCGTCTCCTAGCAACTCCAGCTCTCAAACACTGCCATTCAGAGGCTCAAGGCCAAAAACATCAGTCCTCTTTTGAAAAATTGAAAGCAATGCAACTATGCACAACAGCTGTAGTATCATCATAATTTGTATGTCCTAACATAAAAAGTGAGGAGAGTTTAAACATCAGTTCCACTTTATACTAATTATGGCATTTTATTCCTTTCACTTTACATAAGGCTGATAATGTGTTGATGTCAGACACTCTGTATTTTAAACTCCCTGTTCTCTGACTGAGCATGTCCACTCTGATCAATCCTAGTCACAGAAAGGTTACTGTGACTGGAAGTGGTGATGATTCTCCATTCACTTTGGGTAAAGAATTTTTAAATACTGCTTCTGATTGCCTGTTTCTCATGTTCAAATCACACCTTTTTAAGCCACAACCTTCCTTGCTTTTATAAGGGGGACAATCTGCCCATTTCCATGTCTTCTTTCTCCAGTTGTTTTACTCAGTGTTTCTTATGTATTCAGATCAGTTAGCCTTGATGAAACACCAAATATTATTTTTATCCAAGTGCAACCAAGGTAAAATATGACCCAATCAACTGTAACTATATATGAATGCCCATGCTCTCACTAGACAGCATGATATTCCTTTCATCCAAGTCTACATATTGTACATTACTGTAAACGGAACAAAGATGGAAACATTTTCCCCACTGTGTGCCGGTAGCAATGCCTTTTAAATTTAGCGAATGAGGCGAAGGAAAACTACCGAGAGAGCAGGGACTTCTTGTCAAAGAAAATGCTGCAAAAGTATATCTTGTCTACCTGTCGATCAGATCTAGTTAGCCATGTGCTTTGATCAGAGGAAAATCACTTTCCCCCATTTAAATGTCTGTCATGGTCTTGAATTTCAACTGTAGGGAGATGTATTTACATATTAACAAAAACCTCACATTGGACAGACTCGCATTTGAAAAAGCTGGAGTCCAACTGGAACCATTTTGCAGCTCCAACCACCAAAGGCACAACAGCTGGCCTGCTTTCATCTGCCTTCAGTCAAGGTTTCAGTCATAAAAATGACAATGCATGACTGAGTGCACACATGCACACGCACTCCATTAATGCACATATTACAGTATATGTAACATAATACTGTATTTTGCTTTCACATTATTAAATTCTTACCTCCATGCTTATCTTTGGAAGACATTGTATATCAACAAACACCCAATCCACAGTCAGTTTACAGTGTCTCATCAGCCCAATTAGCATTTCAGTTAGAGCAACCACATTTGATAGATTTTGGCTGTGTATCTGTTGTTATATAGACTAGTCTTTTTCTTTTTAAGATTTTCCACACAAGGACATATTTATAATAATAATAATATATACAAAAGCGAAAAGTTTGTTGGTTGCTCCAGAGCACAACAGCTACTCACCACATTGCCAGAAATATCAATATCAAATAGGTTATCAGTCAGCATTATCTGTAAAAGCCACAACTCAGTGGAACGCCCTACCTGACGATATGGAGAGCTGCAGTTCCATCAGTACGTTTAAAACCAAATTAAAAAGCCACTAAAAGCTACTCAGCTCTGTAACCACTGACTCTACATTTTATCTGATGGTCTTCTCATGAACACAAATAATCTTGCTTTTAATTTGACAAGCTTACATTATTAATTTCTAGTTGACATTGTGGATGTATGTGGTGTGCTATTGTGTGTAGCTTCGTATTTTGTATTATGTGTCCTGTGTATTTTTTGCTTTGTACAGTTTGTTATTGTTCTGTTACATGTTGTAATTGTGACCGCATTGGGACTGCAGATGAAAATTAGCTATAAGCTAACTCTGGTACAGTACATCAAATGGTAACATTTATGTTTAACACTGTACATGGTCCAAATAAATAAATAAGGCCGAATCTAACCTACAGATGAAATGTATTAAGCACGTCCCTAGATGAATTTCGTCCATTTTGGACATTCCATTACCTTTCCTACAACTCCATCCTCAGGCCAATTTTTTTTATTTTACATAATACCTCACTGGTAGATTGCCATGAAATTTAGTAAACAGGTCACCTGCCCTTTTACTCCACCCATGACAAAATAACTAATGCCCCAATTTCCATGAAATTTGTTGTGAAATTCATGATGCCCATGACATCATGCTCCCCAAAAAGAAGAATTCAGTGAAATTAGTTCTGCACATCTATCCATGTCAAACTTCACATTGTTAGTCACACTGCTGGTGATTTTCTTTAAGTAAACTCCTGCAAAGGTTATTTGTTGCATCCAACATGTTATTGAGCACTGGAGCCTCTCTGGGTCTCTGGTGGGGCTTTACACTCACAGGACCGGTGGTGTGATGAACTGTGATCACACTTGTTTCACCTGTAGCCTTACCTTACCTACCTTACATTTACATGGACAAAATATTCTGGTTTTTGCTCTTATTCCGAAAAAGGCAGTATTTCTACTAAGCTGTTTACATGGCTAATGAAAATGAATATTCCACTAATATTCCCATTTACACGGAAAGGATTTCCAGGGATTTTCCTCTGCTCCAATGGGAACAGGAATCAGGAGTTCTGCAGGCAGTGAAGTAACCAGCAAGGCAAAAAACATTAGTGAGCTGCTGTCTATTAGTTATAAGTGGTATTGATATGACTGATATTATAAATTTATAGTTACAGGCACATTCCAGTACCTAGGTTGTCCCATGATATTTACTACACTGCTGAGTGTTTTTGATGCCTCACACCGAGTCATCACTGTCAGTCAGTATAATAACCAAACCCCTCCATACCTGTTGTGGAGAGGGCACACTCTCTTTTCCAGCCCACCCTGAACAGTTCTCCAATCTCCTCTCATTCCTCTCCTCTGTCTGCCTTCCTGCTCCTGTGCAGGGATAAAAAGGCAAGATCAAAAAACCCAATTGAGATGCATATTCTGATTGTGCTGTGTACATGTCCAAAGAATGCTCCTAAAATCAGAATAATACTGGCATATCTTAATCGGAAAATGATATATTCAGAATAAGGCCTAATTCAGAATATCCAAACGGAATATATTCAAATTCAGAATATTGTCATATTCAGAATAACAGTGGAATATTAGTGTGCATGTAAATGTACCCATTGTTGTTGACCTGTTTAGTAGACCTATGACAGTCTTCAACTAAGCCGTTTCTTGCATACAAGCATTTTCTGCTCTGATGTTCCTATGTTAGATGACATTGTCTCTCAGTGGTTTAAAAAAAAGTTTCACATGACTGTTACAAAAAAGATCCATATGAGCTATGATTCTGCCACTTCTATTGCTAAGGTTTGGTTAAGTTAAGGGACCTAAAACTGCTTGGCTGAAGTTGGGGGGAAATTGTGGCAATGGTTAAAAAAAACAACACTGACTTTTGGTTGGGTCAGAAACAGTCTCGGGTGACAAAGTCAGATGTTTTGTGCAGTGAGCCCTGTGGTCCTGATGCACTGTATTCCATAGAGCATGATAACCATGGTTTGTGAGGAACTTCACTATTATTTGTGATTTCTTGGCTTTTCTCCGGTGTGTCATGGTGTTTGATAATCTTGATAGTGGATAGGATTGTCTCATAGGTTATGTCTAGCACTAATGCTCCAATAAATAGAAGATGATGAAATGTAGCATGTCTCCTCTTGTACAATGGATAGACCAGCTGGCAAACAGAGTTTTCACATAACATGGAAATAGTATCAAAATGTATTTATCTATTCTAAGGAGATTTTCTGGAATGTCCATCCATATTTTTGTGGGATAATGGTTTCCACATTGCGTGTGGAATATATGTAGGTGGGGCCGTTGGGAGGAACTCCTGTAACAAATAAAGTGTACTGCCATTGTATCAAAGCATTTAAACCACCACAGGCCTACATTTGTGAACAAATCCTGCAGAGTTTTTCTCAGAGGAAACGTAATCTTCTTGGGCGTATAAAGTTTCAGATAGAATACAGCAGCTCAAATATGCTGCCAAGAGCAGATGATGTCATTTTTAAGTTGAAAGGATATGTTGATGATCCAGTAATCACCATGTTTTCTGTGCGTAATAGTTTGCGTTTTCACTCAGCATCACAATGATCCATACAATAGCCATCTGCAATTAAATACCACCTTAGAGTCTTATGTGAAATAAAAGCAGAATTCAAAGTTTTGCCTAGTATTTTGCATCTTTTTTTAATTTCAGAAAGTTAAAATCAGATTTGACTGTCAAACATGCCAAAATAAATGTTGGCCTTTTGGGAACAAAATACTTGCCAATTTAATCTTCATACTGTGACATAGAAATGATCCTGTTAATGATCCAGCAATAAATTGGTATTTTTAAGTTAAAACACTTAAATAAAATGTAACCTGAACAATCATGTTGGTCATCACAGCCACCCCTGTATTATGATTAAAATGCGGAGTTCCAGACAGCACTTTAGCCAGATCTGATTTGTTAGAAACTACACAGAATAATTAATCATAATAAACAAGTATGATGTGCATATAAGCACAGAGGTTTATGTGGACACGTCTAAAAAGGTATAATATCAAAACAGATTGATGTATCGAAAAGTTTCCAAAATGACCACTGACTTCCTGTTGTCAGTTGGTGGCGCTATGACAATGACTCAATAGTGATATGTAGATGTGTTCAGGCCTGGACTTTTATCAAGCATATCACATTTGGGTAAATGACAAGTCTAGTGGATTTACAACAACTTCCTGTTTCATGGCAAGACATGCAAATTGAGCAGCACACCACGTCAAGGGCTTTCCACAACAGCTTTTATCAAAACTGATTTTGATAAACTTTTACCCAAATTTGAAGTCGGTCAGTTCAAATCTCTAGAAGGAGTTTTTAAAATACAATTCCTGGCAAAAACAGAGCAAAAATGACAAAGTTAATTCAAAATGGCTGACTTCCTGTTGGTATGGCTCCATGAGACTTTTTTGTGTGTTTGGACATGATACATGTGCCTGCCAAATTTTGTTCACCTATGTCAAATTTAAAGATGGGAGCTTTAACTTTGAAATATTCTAGGGGTTTTGCTACACCCAACCCCAATACCCTTACCAGATATTATGTTTCCCTACTTCTAACGCATATGCCAAGTTTCTGCAGCCCCTCAAAAACAGCCTCCTGTTTCATGGCAAACAAGTCATTGCCATGGCAACAGCTTTTGGTGAAAACTAAAAAGCTTCAGTATTTAGCATTATCAAGGTCTTACAGCTTAGCTTTTAGGTCCTCATCCACTGCATACATATAGGTCCAAAGCCATATCTTCCTAAAGTATAAAATAAATATCAATCAATCAATCAATTTTTATTTATATAGCGCCATATCACAACACAAGTCATCTCAAGGCACTTTTCACATAGAGCAGATCAAGACCGTACTCTTTAATTTACAGAGACCCAACAATTCCCCCATGAGCAAGCACTTGGCGACAGCGGTAAGGAAAAACTCCCCTTTAACGGGTAGAAACCTCAAGCAGACCCCGGCTCTTGGTGGGCGGCCATCTGCTTTGACCGGTTGGGTTGAGAGAGAGAAAGAGAGAGGGAAAGGGGAAGGGGGGACAGGAGAGCAACAATCACAACAAGCATAAGCATCAATAGACAGGGAAGGATGCCATCAGTACTGTGAAGGACCGCGAAGGCTCGGCCCGGGACCCAGGTTTTCCTGTGAGATGAGAAAGCACAAAAAACTCCGGGGAAGAAGCAAAGTTAGTGACATTGATGTTACATGAATGCATACAGATGGAGAGGAGGAGGAGGAGAGAGGAGCTCAGTGCATCATGGGAAGTCCCCCAGCAGTCTTGGCCTATAGCAGCATAACTAAGGGCTGATCCAAGGCGAGCCTGGTCGGCCCTAACTATAAGCTTTATCAAAAAGGAAAGTTTTAAGCCTACTCTTAAACATAGAGAGGGTGTCTGCACCCCGGACTGAATCTGGTAGATGGTTCCATAGAAGAGGAGCCTGATAGCTGAAGGCTCTGCCTCCCATTCTACTTTTAAAGACTGTAGGGACCACCAGTAAGCCTGCATACCGGGAGCGCAGTGTTCTAGTGGGATAGTACGGTATTATGAGCTCTTCAAGATATGATGGTGCCTGACCATTAAGGGCTTTGTAAGTTAGGAGAAGGATTTTAAATTCTATTCTAGATTTTACAGGAAGCCAATGTAGCGAAGCTAAAATGGGAGAAATGTGGTCTCTTTTTCTAGTTTTAGTCAACACACGTGCAGCTGCATTCTGGACCAGCTGGAGAGTCTTTAGAGACTTGTTAGGGCAGCCTGATAATAAGGAATTATAATAATCCAGCCTGGAAGTAACAAATGCGTGAACTAGTTTTTCTGCATCTTTTAGGGACAGGATGTGCCTGATTTTAGTGAAAAAAGGCAGTCCTTGAAATTTGATTTATGTGGGAGTTAAAGGACATATCCTGATCAAAGATAACTCCCAGATTCCTTACGGTGGTGCTGGAGGCCAGGGTAATGCCATCCGGAGTAGCTATATCATTGGATAATATGTTTCTAAGGTGTTTAGGGCCAAGCACAATAACTTCAGTTTTATCTGAATTTAGGAGTAGAAAATTGCAGGTCATCCAGGTCTTTATGTCCTTAAGGCATGCTTGGAGTTTGTTTAACTGATTAGGTTCATCTGGCTTCATTGATAAATATAATTGGGTGTCATCTGCGTAACAGTGAAAATTTATGGAGTGTTTCCTAATAATATTACCTAAAGGAAGCATATATAAGATGAATAGAATTGGTCCAAGTACAGAACCTTGTGGAACTCCGTGTCTAACTTTTGCCTTCATGGAGGATTCATCATTAACATGTACAAACTGAAATCGGTCTGATAAATAGGACTTAAACCAGCTTAATGCAGTTCCTTTAATGCCAATTAAATGTTCCAGTCTCTGCAAAAGGATTTGATGGTCAATCGAATGCAGCACTAAGATCTAACAGGACAAGTATAGAGACAAATCCTTTGTCCGATGCATTTAGGAGGTCATTTGTGACTTTCACCAGTGCTGTCTCTGTGCTATGATGCGCTCTAAATCCTGACTGAAAATCCTCAAATAAACTATTGTTATGTAGAAAGTCACATAACTGATTAGAGACTGCTTTCTCAAGGATCTTAGATAGAAATGGAAGGTTAGATATAGGTCTATAATTGGCTAAAACACCTGAATCAAGAGTAGGCTTCTTAAGAAGAGGTTTAATTACAGCTACTTTAAAGGGCTGTGGTACATAGCCTGTTACTAAAGACAGATTGATCATATCTAGTAAAGAAGTGCTCACTAAGGGTAAGGCTTCCTTAAGCAGCCTAGTTGGGATGGGATCTAAGAGACAGGTTGATGGTTTAGCTGAACAAATCATTGAAGTTAGTTCAGACAAGTCTACTGGAGAAAAACAGTCCAAATATATGTCAGGATTTACTGCTGTTTCTAAGGTGCCTGTGTTTGGGGAGAGAACGGTGCTTGTTGAGGGCAGGAGGTGGTTAATTTTGTCTCTAATAGTTAGAATTTTATCATTAAAGACGCTCATGAAGTTGTTACTACTGAGAGCTATAGGAATACATGGATCAATAGAGTTATGACTCTTTGTCAGCCTGGCCAAAGTGCTGAAAAGGAACCTAGGGCAGTTTTTATTCTCTTCTATTAATGCTGAGTAATAGGCGGCTCTGGCATTACAGAGGGCCTTCCTATATGTTTTAAGACTATCTTGCGAGACTAAGCGAGATTCTTCTACTTTGGTAGAACGCCAAATCCTTCCCAATTTTCGCGATGTTTGCTTTAATTTGCGGGTTTGGGAATTATACCATGGAGCTAACCTCTTATGTTTTATTATCTTCTTTTTTAAGGGGGTGATGGAGTCGAGTGTTTGTCTTAGTGAGCCTGCAGCACTATCAACAAGATTATCAATTTGGGAGGGACTAAAGTTAACATAAGAGTCCTCTGTAGTATTGAGACATGGCAGTGAATTCAGTACTGATGGAATTGCTCCCTTAAATTTATCTACAACACTATCAGAGAGACATCTAGTGAGGACATTTTTGTCTAATAGTGTATAATCCAGTAATAGGAATTCAAAAGTTATTAAAAAATGATCTGATAAAATAGGATTTTGTGGAAAAATTATTAAATGTTCAATTTCAATCCCATAAGTCAGAACAAGGTCTAGGGTGTGGTTAAGCCAATTGAGTGAATGAGATAAATGCAGTACTGAGTCATTATCAACGTCCACATGAATATTAAAATCACCTACTATAATTACTTTATTAGTACTAAGGACTAAGGACTAAATACGACAAAAACTCTGAGAATTCAGATAGGAATTCAGAGTACGGGCCAGGAGGACGATACGCTATAACAAATAGAACTGGCTGTAAAGTTTTCCAGGTTGGCTGAGAGAGACTAAGAACAAGGCTTTCGAATGAGTTATAATTAAATTTACGTCTAGGGTTAATGATTAGGCTTGAGTTGAAAATGGCTGCAACTCCTCCTCCTCGGCCAGTGTCTCGAGGAATATGAGTATTAATATGACTGGGGGGAGTGGATTCATTTAGGCTGACATATTCTTCATGACACAGCCAGGTTTCAGTGAGACAAAATAAATCAATATGATGATTTGAAATTAAATCGTTTACTAAAACAGCTTTAGATGATAGAGATCTAATGATCAAGAGTCCACATTTAATTATCTTATTTTGTTGTACTACTGCAGTAGTGGTTTTAATTTTTACTAGATTTTCATGAATGACTCTTCTTTTGTTTACTTTGGATTTAATTGATTTAAGTGGTCGGGGGACAGACACAGTCTCTATGTAGTTTTGGGTGGGTAACTGCTCTAATGGAAGCGCAGAGAAGCATGTAGGACTGCAGCTCTGCCTCCTGGTCTCAACTCTGGGTTGGTTTACTAATAAACTTGGCCATATTTCTGGATATGAGAGCAGCTCCATCCAAAGTGGGATGTATGCCGTCTCTCCTAATCAGACCAGGTCTTCCCCAGAAAGTCTGCCAATTATCTATGAAGCCCACATCGTTTGCTGGACACCACCTCGACAACCAGCGGTTGAATTGTGACATGCGGCTATACATGTCATCACTGGTCAGATTAGGCAGCGGTCCAGAGAAAATTACGGAGTCCGACATTGTTTTTGCAAATGTACACACCGACTCAACATTAATTTTGGTGATCTCCGATTGGCGTAATCGGGAGTCGTTGCCGCCGACATGGATGACAATCGTACCATATTTACGTTTATTCTTAGCCAGCAGTTTTAAATTTGACTCAATGTTGCCCGCTCTGGCCCCAGGAATACATTTAACTATAGCTGCTGGTGTCGCTAACTTCACGTTTCTGACTATGGAGCTGCCAATAATCAGAGTTTGTTTCTCAGCGGGTGTGTCGCTGATTGGGGAGAACCTGTTAGAAACATGAGCTGGTTGGTGGTGAACCGTGGGCTTCTGCTTAGGGCTATGCTTCCTTCGGACAGTCACCCAGCCGCCCTGGCTTCCTGGCTGCTCGGGAGCTACCGGGGGAGTGGGAGCTACGCTAGGTCATAGGCCATTTGATGCTGTCAAATTCTTTTTCAGCATCCAGCAATAACATTACTGCTGAATGCTGAGGTGAAGCAGCTCTATGCATTATCTGAAAGAGCCTTCTCATGTTACTTGAGGCATGACGGCCTTTTACAAATACTACTTGGTCAAAATGGACCAATGAGGGAACCACTCTTTCAAGACATATTGCAAGTATTTTAACAAATAACTTGTAGTCATTGTTAAACAGACTAAGAGGTCTGTAATTGCTCATTTTCATATGATCTTTGCCAGGTTTTGGTATTGTTGAAATTACGGCTGTTCACATCCTGACAGGCATTGATTGAGACATTATAACATCATTATATAGCATTGTAAGAAAGGGAGTCACAACATCCTGAAAGCATTTATAAAACTCAATACAAAACCATCCTCTCCAGGTGTATTACCGTTAGACAGACACTTTATAGCCAATTTTACCTCTGCATCTGTTATATATTCCTCAAGTTCTTTTTTGTCTGTCTGTTCAACCGAGGGTAAGCATATTACCAAAAAAATTGTGAGCTTCCTTTAAATTAAAATGACCTTTGGATTCATATAATTTCTCATAATAAGTTTAAAAACTTTGGGTTTTATATAGTTCTTCCTCTACCATCATGTATATTTGATATTAAATGTTTGGATTCTATTTGTTTTAGTCTCATTGCCAGCATTTTGCTTGCCTTCTCACCTGACTCAAAATATTTCCTCTTAAGTTTAAACAGTGCGAATGCAGTTTCTTCATGCATTATTTCTTGCAATTATGCTCTGCAAAGTAACACAGAGTTCCTTAATATGTGATTTTCTGGTTCCCTCATATGTCTCTTTTCAAGCTTGTTTAGTTCTTCTTTTTCCTTTCATTCTTCTCCTTTTTCTTAACAGTTGAATAACTAATTATCCATCCCATACATGTAGCCTTAAATGCTTCCCATACGGTCTGTATTGATGATACTGAATTCATGTTTAAAGTGAAATACTCCTTTATTTTAGCCCTTATTAAGAACATAATTTTTTTTTCCCAGGAGTGAATTATTAAGTCTCCATTGTTTTGTTTTTGAGAGGTAAAAGCTAACGGAGATAGGAGCGTGATCTGATATAACCATATTGTGAATTACAGAATTAACCACATTTTTAATCATCTGGCTAGAATAATAACAAATAGTCAATCCTAGAATATGAGTTATGGACCTTTGAATAAAATGTATATTCTCGTGCATCATTACTGATACATCTCCAAATATCTGTTGTATATGTTGTTGTCTGAAATTCTTCAAAGGCTACGGCAAGTGTGCCATCAGTTGGCAAAGGCTGCTTGGACCGGTCAACACTAGGCTGAGCTGCTACATTAAAATCACCACCAATTAGTATTGGGATGTCCGAGAACCTTGATAATAGGACGCTCAATAATAAATTTAGCTTGCCCAGTGTTAGGACTATAGATGTTAACAAGCACCATTTTTTTATCACAAAGAAGTCCTGATGCTATTATGTATCTACCTTTCTTGTCAGGCAGTGATTTGAAATTGGTAGTTTTAGCAATCAAAATACTCACACCTCTTGAGGCACTATTTCCATAGGCAGCAAAGATTTGGTCCACCCACCTCTGTTTTAATTTTAATGATTCACCTACATTCAAATGAGTTTCTTGTATCATAGCTATGTCACATACAAGGGTTGTCAAATGTGAACGTATTTTATAACATTTAACTTTGTTTGATATTCCATTGACATTCCATGATATAATCTTAATAATAGACCAGACCCATCTTTCACATAATTCATTTTACAAATGATTCCTCATTATATGAAACTCATATCAATCAGTTTACTCTGTTCCTCTGATGTTACCATAATACAACATAGAAAAAACACAAACAGATTAAATGAAATATCACCATAAGGGAATAAACAACAAATAATTCCTTCAGGAACAATAGGGCCTTCACACCATTCAGTGCTCAGACCCTAACAATTCCTGCAGTTTCAATAGAGCTTTCATTATATTACTTTCATTATATTATTACTATTATTAGGGCCCGACCACCCTAATAGATTTAGATTTAATCCGACCAATTTGAAATCTGGTGAGTGTCATCTAAAGACCTTTGCAATGAAAAGTTATCAAAATCGTGAGTTTGCATTGAATTACATTGCCATGGTAACACGGCGAATTTCAACATTTCTCCATGAAAAAGGAAGTTGTCATAACTCGAATCTGGGGGGGCGGGGGGGGGGGTTAGTGAACTCAGCAGCCACACATTTCTCCGTTCTCTATTTCTCTATTTTGTGTCTTCAGGTTGGGCTAATCTATTGTTGCTAACTTTGGAGCTTACCCCCTTCACATTTCCAGCACTTGGGGAAACAACAGACGTGACTTTTTAGCATTTATTAACTGTTGCACTGTATTCTGTACTGTACATTTACTGCCAGACTGACAGCGTACCGCTAACCTTTTCCTCTGCTCCGCTCATATCCACCGTCACTTTCTTGCCGATCGGTCTTTCCCATTCACGATGCAAATATATTACGCAATGTACTATTCCTAAACAAAGTTACGCTACCAATAGTTTCCTAGGTAACGACGCAGAGGTTGACTCACATATCAGAACAGCGCTGCACAGAGGCTCCCAAACGCTATTGATTTCTGAATGAGTGGATATTTGGCATTATTTTTGGCATTAAAAAATTTTTTTTTGGTCTGGCAGGGGCTCTCATTGTTATAATTATAGGAGAAACACTGATTCAGTAAACATTCAGAACATTCAGTAAACGCTTAGTAAATGTTGAGTGCAGTTAGACCTAGCAGTCTCCATTAGGTTGGGCAAGTTCAAAGTTGTGAAAATAACAGGGGTGTTTTGAATACACCCCCGTCTTCACAGGTAATTTGTTAGTCTGTCCCTCCCGCTGCAGGAAATAATGGATTAATCCTGGAAAGCTATTGATGTAGCACTTCTCTCCATATGAAAGTAACAAAGAGATTATTCGACCAATGAGAATTTGGTCAGACAAGAGCATATCAACCAATATTGACCAGTTGACCAGATCCAGATCTTTCCTAAATTTTACATGACTGATAAGAGTCCTGGTCTGAAGACATGCACATGACAATATTGAATTATAGTAATAGCGCCACCTTCTGGCAACAAAAAGTAATAGGTGCTATACTTTTACTAACTACTCCTTGCAGGGTAACTAGATCCACCTAAAATTTGGTCAGCTAAGTTAAAAGATGTTGAGTTTTCATCAAAAGCTGTTGTCATGGTGATGGATTATTCATCATGAAACAGGAAGCTGTTTTTGAGGGGCTAGGGATGCCACGAAACTTGGCACCCCTGTTAGAAACGTTGTATTTAGTTGTCTGATATGGCTCTTGGGCTTGGGTGTGGGAAAATGACCCAAGGGCGCCACCTAGAAAATTTCACAGTAAAAAACCCCACCTTTAAATTTGACTTGGATAGACGAAATTTGGTATCATGTATCATGTATCATGTTATGATTTACAAAAAAGCCTATTGGAGCCATACCCTAAGTCCAAGAGGAAGTCAGTCATTTTAAATTTCCGCTCTGCAATTTTAGCGCTGTTTTTGCAATTTACAGGCATTGTAACTCCTCCTAGAGATTTGAGTCGACTGACTTCAAATTTGGTCAGTGTCATTGATAGATCTTTGCCATGAAAAATTATCAAAATCTTGAGATTTCATTATATGTCAACGCTGTGGCGACACAACAAACTTTGATGTTTCGCTACGAAGAGGGAAGTTACTGTAACTTGAATGTACATTGTCCAACCTGCACCAAATTTCTAATGCTTGATAAGAGTCGTGGCCTGAACACATTTATATGTTAATATTGAGTCATAGTCATAGCACCACCTACCGACAACAAGATGTCAGCCTTTTATGACAAACATCATCCGATTTACATGGAATTTACATGGTGTGGTCTACATGTAGGAGTTTTAATACTTTATTATTGAATTACCTTGTTATTGTGGGCACCAACTCTTTTTTGCTTAGAATTTGTTAGTGCCAGGAGGGAGCACTAACCCTTGTTCAATTCAATCAATGTCCCATAATCATAAGTTCTTGTCCCAAACAGTGACCTCTGTTTGCAGATCAAAGAAACAACCAAACACTTTTAGGATAAATGAAGACATTTATTAATAGCTAAAATGCTTAAGGATACATGATAAAGCATAAGATAATACACAGAAAAGTAATAAAAAATAATAAAAAAAGAAAGTAAAAATAAATAAACAAATAAATAAATGAGGTCTATAAATGATAATCATAATAATAATAAATAATGATAAGAAAATTATTCAGCAAGAGTGGCTCTAAATGTGTGACTTAGAGCTTGGTTTAATATACTGCAACAGGGAATGCTAAGGGAAAGCTAATTCAACTTCTCTAAATAATATCTTTTAATTTTGACGTTATTCAGCATCAACCCTTGATCACAAAGCCATGTTATGCCTTACTGTTGAGGTGTTTCATCATGGTAGAGGTATCATCTCAGCAGGTCCAGCAGTGTTTGGCTGTCAAAGAGCCCGGATCAGGCTTCGGGCTGTGGGTGCATCTTCGTATGTAAAGGTGTTGAAAATTGGTAAAAGGAATTAAGCCATTCCAGACTGGTCTGAAAGAATCTTTAGGCCGGCTTAACTTCTAGTTTGCAGTATTGCTCTCAGAAAGCAGGTAGAGGTCCAGTTTCAAGTGTTGTTTTCTTCTTCAGGAGTTTAAGTTGAGGATTTAGGCTTTGGTTGGCTTGTAGTAACTTGAGTTGAATGTCGAATAAAGTTTAATCTGACTATGCTCAAATCTTCAGCGGCATTTACTTCAAAATTAAAATACTGTACGTGGAAATATGAGACTTAATGTTAACAATAAAACAAAACAAATGAACCAGTTGCAATAAAAGATTAAATACGGATATATTTGTTTGAAAAACAAATTAAAGGGACATCTTAAGAAAAAAGAGTTCTTGGAAGCCAGCTCAAAGAGAAATTTCTTTGAGGCTCTTTTATAAGTCGGCGGAGTTTGGGTGTGTTCTAAAGATTTTTGTGCCCAATTGTTGATGAATATTCAATTTCTTTGTTCTCAGGGACTCTAGGTGTGGCTGGTGTTTTCAGCCTGCATCTCCTGAAGTAAGGGAATTTTGGGGAAGTCTAATTCTGAGTTTTACACACAAAAATTACACTTGAAGTCACTGTTGAAGCTTTTCGAGATATTTTCTGATTAATAACAGTTCTACAGCTTGTGTCATATTTGTAAAACCATTCAAGAAACAGTTAAGCAGTTTACATATGTTTCATAATAAGTCAGTTTTTCAAACAACATAACATTAACCTTCATATTAACACTTCATGATGTCTATGCATACAACCTTCATTGATTCAACTTTCTCAACCTATTTACATATCTTAAACCATCTACACTGAAATAAATTTAAATACCATAGTGAAAGGAACTAAAGTTAGGAAATACATATGATTAGATTACTTTCAGACACATATTTAAATATAAGTTCCACACAACCCTTACTTCATAATATAAAAGCATTCAATGTGACTATTGTTTAACAATAAAAGAAAACTTTAAACTGAAATCCTTCAAACATTATATCTTTATATTCCTGTTACTTCAGAAAATTCACTCTTTAAATACAACTACTTATAGACCGATTGTCTATGAGGTTAATAGATCAAAAATTAAACACTTGTGTTTAACACAGGTGTTTTAAAATACAAATACATAGTTACCAAACATTCATCAACTCATAACATAAGGGAATTTAACTCTTGTCACTAGAGGGCAGTATTATTACAT
Source organism: Thunnus maccoyii (assembly GCF_910596095.1). NCBI lineage: Eukaryota > Metazoa > Chordata > Actinopteri > Scombriformes > Scombridae > Thunnus > Thunnus maccoyii. The sequence continues at coordinate 29,853,783 of NC_056548.1, forward strand.
CTAGGATAAAGTTAATAAAAGTTAATAAGATCAAGGTTTAATATCTCCTTGGTAGATAGTCACACAACTATGAAAGTTATACCATTCTTCTTGTATTTACATGACAAATAAAATGATATAACTTGCATAATAATTAGACATTTAATTTACATGAATTTCAGGTTTGGCTCAGATTTGCAGGGAGGCTTCACAGAAGTCCTCAGGAATGTGGGTTAGAGTTTATGGCTTTGGTGAGATAAGAGAGTCTGTGTTCCATCTAAGGTTCCAGGAAGACAATGCCCCTATCCATAGGGCATGAGGGGCCACTGAATGCTTTGATGAGTATGAAAATGATGTGAATCATATGCTATGGCCTCTGCAGTCACCAGATCTCAACCCAATTGAAAACCTACGGGAGATTTTGGACTGACATATTAGACGGCACTCTCCACTACCACCATCAAAACATCAAATGAGGGAATATCTTTTGGAATAATGGTGTTCATCCCTTCAGTAGCATTCCACAGACTTGTAGAAACATTGCCAAGGTGCAGCGAAACGGTTCTGGTGGCACATGTTCAATTCAATTTTTCAATTCACTTTTATTTATAGAGCGCCAAATCACAACAAGAGTCGTCTCAGGGCATTTTTCACATAGAGCAGGTCTAGACCATACTCTTTAATTTACAGACAGAGAGACCCAACAATTCCCCCATGAGAAGCACTTGGCGACAGCAGTGAGGAAAAACTCCTGGTAAGGGGGGGGGGGGGACACAAAGAAGCAGAACAACAATAGTAACAACAACAATAACAATAGATACATGACTAGCAACAACAAACAGCAGCAACAGCAGGAGCAGCAGGAGAAGGACAGAAGAAGGGCATCCCCACGTCAACGCGGTTCATGGGGTTACCTTGGGATGAGAGAGCACAAAGAACTCCAGGGAAGAAGTCAAGTTAGTAACATGCATTAATGGCAAATGAATACATACAGATGGAGAAGAGGAGAGAGGAGCTAAGTGCATCAATAGGAAGTTCCCCGGCAGTCTAGGCCTATAGCAGCATAACTAAGGGCTGGTCCAAGGCAAGCGTGGTCGGCCCTAACTATAAGCTTTATCAAAAAGGAAAGTTTTAAGCCTACTCTTAAACATAGAGAGGGTGTCTGCCCCCCAGACCGAATCTCGAAGATGGTTCCACAAGAGAGGAGCCTGTTGGCTGAAGGCTCTGCTTCCCATTCTACTTTTGGCAACTGTAGGAACCACCAGTAAGCCTGCATTCTGGGAGAACATTGTTCTAGTGGGGTAATAGGGTACTATGAGCTCTTTAAGATATGATGGTGCTTGACCATTAAGGGCTTTGTAGGTGAGGAGAAGGATTTTAAATTCAACTCTAGATTTTACTGGAAGCCAATGCAGTGAAGCTAAGATGGGAGAAATATGATCCCTTAAATGTGCGGCTGCATTCTGGACTGGCTGGGAAGTCTTTAGAGACTTATTAGGGCAGCCTGATAATAATGAGTTGCAATAATCCAGCCTAGAAGTAACAAATGTGGGGACTATTTTTTCTGCATCTTTTTGAGAAAGGATGTGCCTGATTTTTGCAATATTACGTAAGTGAAAAAAGGCAGTCCTTGAAATTTGTTTTATGTGGGAGTTGAAGGACATATCCTGATCAAAAATAACTCCCAGATTCCTTACAGTGGTGTTGGAGCCAGAGTAATGCCATCTAGAGTAGCTATATCATTGGATAATGTGTTTCTAAGGTGTTTAGGGCCAAGCACAAAACAATCAGTTTTGTCTGAGTTTAGTAGCTGAGTTTTGATAAATATATTTGGGTATCATCTGCATAGCAATGAAAATTTATGGAGTGTTTTCGAATAATATTACCTAAAGGAAGCATATACAAGGTGAACAGTATTGGTCCAAGAACAGAACCTTGTGGAACTCTGTGTCTAACTTTTGCCTTCATGGAGGATTCATCATTAACATGTACAAACTGAAATCGATCTGATAAATATTTAATTATTTTAAATATTTATTAATTATTTTTTATCTGATAATATTTAAACCAGCTTAATGCAGTTCCTTTAATGCCAATTAAATGTTCCAGTCTCTGTCATAGGATTTGATGATCAATTGTGTCAAATGTGGCACTAAGATCTAACAAGACAAGTACAGAGACAAGTCCTTTGTCTGATGCAGTCAGGAGGTCATTTATGACCTTCACCAATGCTATCTCTGAGTTATGATGCACTCTAAATTTTGACTGAAAATCTTCAAATAAACAATTTTTATGTAGAAAGTCACACAACTGATTGGCGACTGCTTTCTCAAGGATCTTAGAGAGAAATGGAAGATTAGATATGAGTCTATAGTTGGCTACAGCTACTTTAAAGGACTACAGTACATAGCCTGTTACTAAAGACAGATTGATCATATCTAGTAAAGAAGTGCTAATTAAGGGATAATCAAAATTGTAATGACTTTACTGTGACTTTATTAAGAGTAAACAGCGCGTTTCACCTGTAGCTTCTTCAGGTTCTTCAGGTGTACTGAGCGAACCTGAGCAAAATCGGGAAGCTTTTTTGCCCTTGGTGTGGCATGCCAGTGAATTTTGCCCAAAACATGTTTGGGGCATTAAACAGGAAGTTGTTGTAACTCCACTTTACATTTGTCTGCCCCAAATTCCTCATGTTTGATAGGAGACCAGAGGGGTGTTCCATCAAGCTGGCTAAAGGAAAAGCCTGGTTTATTTCAATAAGCCTCACTAATTTAAATGAGAGCTCTGTTCCATCACTGCAGCTTGATGATTCCCAGCTCAGTAACCATGGTAACTTATTCAGCAGGACTAGCCTGCTCTGTGGAAGGATACCTGTCAGGCTTAATTTAGCTGTGTGTCAAAGAATGTCTGACTGACGGAAACAGACTCCCAAAAGACGGTTCCATTAAGTGTCTTTTCACACTTGCATCACTTGTCTGTTTGGAAACATAACATAGAATAACTGTGAGGGACTTTTACAAAAACACTTCAGTTAATCCCCATTTTATTCATGGTCACTTCTGTGTTGGAGTGAACCCTTTTATTAAAAAGCTTAGCATTTATAATTTAAGAAATAAATGTGTGCCAATGTTGTTTTGAAGTTATTTATTTATTCATTCATTCATTTTGTTCAAGCTGTGAAGACAAAATGAAAACTAAATAAAGTCCAAACCATGACCCTCTGTTGTGTTTAAATGTCCCAGTTGAACATCTATGACAGATTTTGGACTGACATGCCACCACCATCATCAAAACACCGAATGAGGGAATATCATTTTGAAGAATGGTGTTCATCCCTCTAGAAGAGTTCCAGAGACTTGTAGAATCAATGCCAAGGCTGAGAAAAATGCCCCCTAAAGCATAACAGAGCCACCAGATCCCCTCACTGTAAGGGTCAAGCATTCAGACCTGTACCAGTTTTTCCTTTAATTTGTCACCCATCTGTATGCATGTATGTATGTATTAGGGATGGGCCCGAATCCAAATACGTTAATAGTGTTTTTTTTATTTTGCACAAATATCTTAAAAATGAATTGTTTTCAAAAAGAAAAAGAAAAACATGTCAAATACCAGTGCACAGTTTGGTTTTATCACTATCTCAGTCTCTCTCCTCTGCTCTGCTGTTACATATATCAGCAGGTCTCAACAAGGGGAGTCACAACCACCTGCTACATGACGCACATTTCCAAATTTGGACATCACTCCTGGACTTGGGGGTGTTCCCCAGAGATGAAGCTGAGTTACTGACAGGTGTGAAGTGCTCTCAGGGGGCTCTCCATAACCTGTTGTTTCCGTTCTCCTTTCCACAAAGTTAGCAATAGGTGATAAATGAAAAGTGCAAAGCAGTAGTTCTTCCCTACATGTTACAGACTGTGCTGTCTGTGTTGTGGGTGTATAAATACCTACAGGTCTGTCTTCACAACTGCAATCAATAAAGTTTTAGCTCAGCTCTGTATGATCTGGGAGACTCCAGTTTGAGACCTGGTGTGGGGACCTCCTTCACAAGATGGTTTATTCATAAACATTTATTTTAACACACTAATATCCTAAAATGAAAAGTGTAATAAAAACAAAAACTGGATATTTATGCCTATTTCCACTTTTATTTGAATACAAATACAAATATAAATGATTGCTGCCCCAACAAATATAGATACAAATAGAAATACTGGGCCCTCTGCACATACCAAGTATGTATGTATGTATGTACTGTATGTGGGTCAGTATGCATGTGTTTGTGTCTGTATGTGTGTATTTTGCTCCCTTTCACTTCCATTGTAAAAAATTTTGTTATAAAAAGCTTAAAATCTTAAAAAGTATAGTAAGTTATGAAAAAAAATAGCAGCAATGTCCTGAACAAGCTGAATATTTGGATATATGAACGGTTTTTGTAGCTGAAAGCATGTAGGAGTAGTTAATGGTCAAAAAACATATAGAAGAATAATAAATAAAGAAATAATAATAAAGAGCGAAGATAAAACGACTGTAGTCTGTGAGAGCTGTACCTGCTGAGATCTAATTGTAGCAATGGTGCCGTGTTCTGAGATCTCACAAAAGATCAAGTCAGAGCTATGAAAATAAAACAAGTTGTAATTAAATTGCAGTTTAGAGGTCTAGATTTCATATAACCATTGTTTCAGCAGTATATCAATTATTATTTCAACAAGAAGCAGGTTCTATGATCCTGGACATATTTCTTAGCACTATTCATTGGAAGCGCCAGAGTTTTCCCTGTGAATTCTTATAAAACAAGGCAGTAAAAGGACCAAGTGCTGAGACGCACAGAGATGACTGCATTGTTATTCCATGGGGTGTCATTACAAACTACATCAAATCAGACACAAACACAGAGGCAAATGAGTCATAGTTTAAGCAAACAAACAGGTGTGATACTATAAAGTCTTCCCTTGAATAAAAACAGCAGCAGGACCACAAGCTGAGACCCTCAGTCAAGTTAAACCATGACCTCAGACAAAGAAAAATTTCACATATTGAGTCACTTAACCACAATGTTGCTGTCATAAACACAAACACAGGGTTTCAGTCGACAAACCACATGTGTCCATCTTGGAGTTAGCTATCCAAACAACAGCAAGAGAAGTGAGGAATTTTTCATGATGTCACTGAAAAGGGCATTTTATAACAGGAATAAACACTTGTTCTTTGTCATTATCTATGAAACAGCTTTGGCTCTGGTAAATTAATTATGACCCCAAACAAGGCTGAAGAGCTGATCACAATTCACAAAGAAACCTTGATTAAAACTGTGCAGCTGACAAGCCCCAAGGCCTGAAACATACCCTAGACTAGTATCTGAATTCATGCATTGATGCCTTTGAAAATGTGCCGCCAGAACTTCTTAACATGATGCAGCAACGGGCAACAACAGGATTAAGCGTTCCTAAACAACAAAATAAGTTGATAGCATTCTAAAACAACCAATTTGACATTTGAGATATGAGTGTTTTCTAATTTCCACCTATGTTTAAGGCTTGGGTAGGTTTAGGCAAGTACTACTTGGTTAAGGTTAGGTTCAGACTATATTGTTGTCATTGTTTGAGTTATAGGTAGGTGAGGGGGAGAAGGGTTAGAAATCAGTATTGACTACAAAGTACAACATGCAAAATACAAGCCTCTGATGTCAAACTCAAATGTTTTCCACCCTAGCCTTCTCCCTAAAGGGCAACACACACACATATTGACTGCATTTTAAAGCACAGATCATTGACACGTGTCATCACAAGTTGACAAGCATCAGGAGAGGGCTTCTGGTGTTTTTACATCTTCTGGGTGTCCCAGGCGCATACTCCAGCACTTGGCCTAATTTTGACAAGTATAAACTTGTGTGTCCGCACTGTCCTATTTCCCAGTCCCGACATGTCAACTCTCCAGAAAAGCAGCAGTTTTATCACATATGCTTTCTGGATCAGCAGATTCTGTCAACCATAGCTTCACTTCTTCTTCTGACTTTCTGGCAGGTTTGGTGTGTGTTATGAGAGTCAATTTACATTTACATTTAAACCTTTGCCATATTTTTTCTGTTTGGGCTGCTGTTACTGTTGTTTGGTCAGTAGCATGCTGTCTTATCCTGATAATCAGACTGGACTGCTATTCCCTTTCACTTCATTCATTCACTTTGACATTGTGTTTATGTGATCCAATTTTTGTTGGGAGGTGGGTAATTTCTCTAGTTTGTCCTAACTAATCTGGAGTCATGTATCCATAATGCTGATCATTTTCAGTCAAAATGGAGGCCACAGTAGTGGTTTCTAGGAGCAGATGACTTTATGTTTTTCACATTGATCAAAGAAATTTGTCAATCTAACCTGTTAATCTGTGTTGATGTCATCCATAATTGTTGCCATTCTTCTTTTGCTATTTTTCAATGATGTAGTCAGGAGGCAATCTTGCTGTGAAGGAAGATAACATCACGATTCTGAGTCCTGCCTAAGTTCTCAATGGTCAATTGTTTCTTCAACTGGGGAAAACACCACAACAGCATATTTATTTTTTCTGACCAAATTAGAGAAGTGGTCAGCAATTCAGGGGTCTGGAACCAACTTAAAGCTATCTGTCACTGTTTTGTTTTATAAACTTACATTGGGTGACTACAGTAAAAATGTTCAAATTCTACACTTAGGGGCTTTAAAGAAAGTTTTACAGTCACAGTTGGCATGTTTGACAACTCTAAGCTCCACATCTGGATACATTGCAAATTCCAGGTTTTGCCTGCTTTCTGTTGAAGGTTCAAAGTTGCATGTGTTACAAATATATACTCAACAATCCTTCAGGCACTGGAATAGTTACAGACTATTTAGTCTCATCACATTTGAAGAGGTAGTGTATACTTTATCTGTAGTCTTAATGTTTTTTCTGTAGAACCTAATGGTTTCTACCATTTGTAGTTTGCTACCCCATAAGCATTCCTCCCTCTCATTGATACTACCACCACAGGACTTGAAAACAGATGCAGTCATAAAGGCATTTATTAGTCCTTGCTTTAATGTGAAGGTTGCACCTGCTAGCCTGCTAGCCTAATGTGATCCCTCCCCTGCTTTGTGTGAGAGGGCTCCTGGCGTTTTAACACCTTCTGGGAGTCCCAGGTGCATACTTCAGCACTAGGCCTAATTTTTCCTATCCATGTGTGTTTTTTTTTCATTTCATTCAAAACAGCAGAGAACAACAAGAAAATTGTAGAGTGAAAGAAGTAATGGACATACAGTACATGCAAGTTCCATGCTAGAAAATGTTCAATCACTTTTAGGACATGACTAAATGCTTCTCAGTTTTCTTTTTTGTGACTTTACTGCCACTTAATACAATGGAATAGTGTGTTGCTCAGTAAAGCTTTTATGTTTTCAGTACCATTCTAAAGACCTAGTATCATCTCATAAACACTCTAAAGCCCAGTCCCTGTTGCTGTGCTCGATGTAGTCCATAACATGAATGTTTTTACTATTTTTTTACTTTTACTATACTACTTTTTACTTTACTATTACTTCTTTTTACTAAACCTAACCCTAACCCTAACCCATTAAACAATAAACTAATTATTTTTTCTCTTTTCTTTTTTTTTGCTTAGAGACAGAATTATGTCGGAGTTAAAAATGTAAAGTTTGTCTTGAGGGTGGCATGAGAGTAAAGCTCATGAGTGTCCAAATTGGAAAACGGCACCTTCTAGGACAGCGGTTCCCAAACTTTGTCTATGGCACCCCTTCAAAGGAAAATTTTTGTCACCCAGAGCCACCCAACTCCCAATTTAAAATGCATATATGTAAACAAATGCTCAGTTTTAACTATTTTATTTTATACTAGGACCTATTATATCAACAGTTAAATTATTATATCATAAGTTAAATAATATAGGCCCATTCTCAATCACTCAGAATAAAAGCCAACAGGTGCTGTGAACCTTTACATTTATATAATATTTAACTTGAAATAAACAATTAATGCAATTAAATCAAATGTGTTAAATATATTTCTTTCCTTTTTTTAGTTAAAATGAGCTTATATTTAAGATGTACAAGGACAAGCAAACAAAAAGAAAAAAATGTTGCAGGTATTTAATGGGACATGTGAGCTAGGGATATGCAGACAGTCCAGTATTGGTATTTGCATCTGTATTTGCTGAGGCAGCAAAATTATTTGTATTTGTATTTGTATTCGAGTAAAAGTGGAAAGGGGGTTAAAAATCCTGTAAAGTGTCACAATATGTGTTCATGAATAAATTACCTTACAAAGGAGGTTCCCACACCGGGTCTCAAACTGGAGTCTCTCAGATCATAGACGACTGCACCGACTACTGAGCTAAAACTTAACTCATCACCTCATTGCAGATACACCTCTACCTATTTATACACCCATAACACAGACACAGCACACTGTGTAATGTGTAGGGAAAAACTTCAAAGGCAATTCTTGCTTTGAACTTTTAATTTATTGCCTATTTTTTACAACCTAACTTTGTGGAAAGGAGAGAGGGAACAACAGGTTATGGAGAGCCCCTTGGGAGCACTTTGCATGTGTCAGTAGCTCAGCTTTATCTCTGGGAAACACCCTCAACTCCGGGAGTAATGTCCAAATTAGGAAATGTGCATCATGTAGCAGGTGGATGTGTCTCCCCCTCAGACCAGCTCATAGACGTAACAGCGGAGCAGAGGACAGAGACTGAGATAGCGATGTAACCGACCTGTGTGGTGGTATTTGACGTTTTTTTTTTCTTCCCGAAAAACATAATTTTTAAAATATTTGTATGAAACAAATATTCATAAAAAACCCACTATATAGAAAGAGATCAGCAGCCGCAGTTAACTGATGTTTGAATGGCTAACTCTTAAAAGTGACTTAGTCTCAGTTGGTGTCCCTATATATCATTTTACATATATCATTTTATATATCATCTTACATAAAAACTTGTCCAGCAAACTGTCTTCAAGTTAAGTTATATTGTATATTGCTCATCACTGCTAGCACAGGGCATTTGTAAAATCTGGGACCAATATATGCAATATGATTATTTGAATGACCACTACTACAGGCATTGCACTTGAAAAATGTAGGAGACATCAGCTTCTTGTGTCTTAACTCTGGGTATGTTTTATGTTGTATGCTAAACAGGTTGTGGTCTTATGTAGTCTTATGTTTGGCAGATGACAGGCACAGTGATGCAGAGGTTGACTAGACTGTTCCACTGTCAGTGTCACCAAAGCATAAAGATGTTGACACTCAGTGGGAGGTTCAGGCGCTGATGTATCACAGCTACACATGAGGAGAAAAGAAGAAACTTGAATGCGACAGGGAAACAGTGTGGTGGTGAAGAACTCATTGCCGATGCCATTGTGCAGAATGATGCTAGCTCTGTGTTGTACACAGGCCTTTCTCTCAATGTCTTCTTTAATTATGTTAAATATCTGCAGTAGTTCTACAAAGCAAACTCTAAGATGCACATAATGGATTGAATATTGATGACCATGATGAAGCTGAAGTTGAATCTACTCCAGTTTGATCTTGCAGAATGCTTTGCTGTGTACCGGGGGTAGTGAGCAGGATCCTCTCCTACTGGATAGACACAATGGGGGAGCACATGAGGATCTACATTCCATTGCTGCCATGGGAGACAATCCAGAGCAGGATGCCTCAGTGCTTCAGGGAGACGTTCCCCAAGACCACTGGCATTATCGACTGCACTGAGAACACGCTGCATTATTATTATTCCAGCAATACGTATTAATTAGGTATTTAGTTGCGATTGCCCTATTACTATTGTGGGCTTGTTATGTTCATTTCTCCTGCTGATGGAGGCAGATGTAGCAACAAGTTCATGACTCAAGAGTCTGGCTTCCTCAAGTACCTGCGTCCTAGTGATGAAGTGATGGCAGACAGAGGCTTTACTATCAGAGATTTGCTGTTTGAGAGAAGGGTTAATCTGGTTTTACCAGCGCTCACTCAGAAAGAAGGGCAGTTGTCTGACAAGGATGTTACTGGCACAAGGAGGATTACAAATGTGTGCATACATGTGGAAAGAGTTATCAGGAGGTTCAACGTGGGTTCAAAATAATCTCCCAGACTGTACCTATCAACCTGGTACACAAAATGGACAAAATCCTCCGAATCTGTGCAGTGCTTGTGAACATGCAGGGTGAGAACATCCATTAGGATGCTGATGGAGGATGGCAGTTCACATTTTCAGAAGATCCTGGATATTTGTAAATATTTACTAATTTGCCCTTCTGAGTGGACCTGCTTACACAGCCCACAGTGCCTTTTGTACTATCATTTGTACATATTTTGATTTTTAATTGTTTTGCGTTTTTCATTTCAATTGCTAATATTTGTTGTATTTACTAATATATTTGGGGAGTGGATTTGCTCACAAACTGAACCAGATTTAAAATTATTTAAAATTAAAATTATTATATTATATTATATTATATTATATTATATTATATTATATTATATTATATTATATTATATTATATTTATAATTATTATTGTACGTACATAAACTGGCGAGAAGATTTATTAAACTCATGGAATTTGTTTACCTGGAAGGTGATTACAATTATTCGCTATTAAAATGGCAAAACATCACTAAATTAAAACAAAATTTAATTTATATGGCATTTATTTAAACCATGGAAGTTATATGTAGAAGTTCACTACAATTACTATTAAATGTAAAACACCACTTAATGTATACAACTGAAGCACAAGCAATAAAAATAAAAAAATAAAAAACACCAAGGAACTAGCATTATGTGGGATCAATCAATCAATTATCAATCAATTTTTATTTATATAGCGCCAAATCACAACAAAAGTCATCTCAAGGCACTTTTCACATAGAGCAGGTCAAGACCGTATCAATATCCCCATGAGCAAGCACTTGGAGACAGCGGTAAGGAAAAACTCCCCTTTAACGGGTAGAAACCTCAAGCAGAACCCGGCTCTTGGTGGGCGGCCATCTGCTTTGACCGGTTGGGTTGAGAGAGAGAAAGAGAGAGGGAAAGGGGGCAACAATCACAACAAGCACGAGCATCAATAGACAGGGAAGGATGCCAACAGGACTGTGAAGGACCGCGAAGGCTCGGCCCAGAACCCCAGGTTTCCTGTGAGATGAGAAAGCACAAAAAAACTCCAGAGAAGACGCAAAGTTAGTGACATTGATGTTACATGAATGCATACAGATGGAGAGGAGGAGGAGGAGAGAGGAGCTCAGTGCATCATGGGAAGTCCCCCAGCAGTCTAGGCCTATAGCAGCATAACTAAGGGCTGATCCAAGGCGAGCCTGGTCGGCCCTAACTATAAGTTTTATCAAAAGGGAAGTTTTAAGCCTACTCTTAAACATAGAGAGGGTGTCTGCACCCCAGACCAAATCTGGAAGATGGTTCCACAGGAGAGGAGCCTAATAGCTGAAGGCTCTGCCTCTCATTCTACTTTTAAAGACTGTAGGAACCACCAGTAAGCCTGCATTCTGGGAGCGCAGTGTTCTAGTGGGATAATACGGTACTATGAGCTCTTCAAGATATGATGGTGCCTGACCATTAAGGGCTTTGTAAGTTAGGAGAAGGATTTTAAATTCAATTCTAGATTTTACTGGAAGCCAATGCAGCGAAGCTAAGATGGGAGAAATATGATCTTTTTTTCTAGTTTTTAGTACACGTGCAGCTGCATTCTGGACCAGCTGGAGAGTCTTTAGAGACTTGATAGGGCAGCCTGATAATAAGGAATTGCAATAATCCAGCCTGGAAGTAACAAATGCGTGGACTATTTTTTCTGCATCTTTTTGGCACAGGATGTGCCTGAGTTTTGCAATATTACGTAAGTGAAAAAAGACAGTCCTTGAGATTTTTTTATGTGGGAGTTAAAGGACATATTCTTATCAAAAATAACTCCCAGATTCCTTACAGTGGTGCTGGAGGCCAGGGTAATGCCATTTGGAGTCGCTATATCATTAGATAATGTGTTTCTAAGGTGTATAGGGCCAAGCACAATGACTCCAGTTTTGTCTGAGTTCAGTAGCAGAAAATTTCTTGTCTTTATGTCCTTAAGGCATGCTTGGAGTTTAGTTAACTGACTGGTATCACCTGGCTTCATAGATATATATATTTGGGTATCATCTGCATTGCAATGAAAACTAATGGAGTGTTTCTGAATAATTTTACCTAAAGGAAGCATATACCAGGTGAATAGTATCAGTCCAAGTACAGAACCTTGTGGAACTCCGTGTCTAACTTTTGCCTTCATGGAGGATTCATCGTTAACATGTACAAACTGAAATCAATCTGATAAATAGGACTTAAATCAGCTTAATGCAGCTCTTTTAATGCCAATTAAATTTTCTGGTCTCTGTAATAGGATTTGATCAATTGTGTCGAATGCAGTGCTAAGATCTAACAAGACAAGCACACAGAGAAGTCCCTTGTCTGATGCAGCTAGGAGGTCATTTGTGACTTTCACCAGCGCTGTCTCTGTGCTATGATGCACTCTAAATCCTGACTGACAGTCCTCAAAGAAACTATTGTTATGTAGAAAGTAACTGACTAACAACTGCTTTCTCGAGGATCTTAGAAAGAAATGGAAGATTAGATATAGGTCTATAGTTGGCTAAGACGCCTGGATCAAGAGTAGGCTTCTTAAGAAGAGGTTTAATTACAGCTACTTTAAAGGACTGTGGTACATAGCCTGTTACTAAAGACAGATTGATCATATCTAGTAAGGAAGTGCTAATTAAGGGAGACTTCCTATAGCAGCCTAGTTGGGATGGGGTCTAAGAGACAGGTTGCTGGTTTGGATGAAGAAATCATTGAAGTTAATTCAGAAAGGTCAATGGGAGAAAAGCAGTCTAAATATATATCAGCTTTAACAGCTGCTTCTAAGGTTCCTGTGCTTGAGGATAAATTGGTGCCTGTTGAGGGCAAAGGTGATGAATTTTGTCTCTGATAGTTAGAATTTTATCATTAAAGAAGGTCATGAAGTCATTATTACCGAGAGCCACTGGGATACATGGATCAGTAGAGTTATGACTCCTTGTCAGCCTGGCCAAAGTGCTGAGAAGAAACCTAGGGCTGTTTTTATTCTCCTCTATTAATGATGAATAATAGGCAGCTCTGGCATGACAGAGAGCTTTCCTATATGTTTTAAGACTATCCTGCCAGACTAAGCAAGATTCTTCTAGTTTGGTGGAATACCAGTTCCTTTCCGATTTTTGCAATATTTGCTTTAATTTGTGGGTTTGGGAGTTAAACAAACACACCAAAGCTGATCTTAAAGCACTGAACTTACCTTTAGAAGAGCTGAATGCATCTTGGAAGTGAATCTCCTCATAACTATCACCTTCCACTCATTTCGGCACTTTCAGTTTCAGTTTCAGTGCCATTATCACACTTGGCATGGCCTCCAAAATGTTGTGCTGCCTTAGAAGCAGTTTTAGAAGTGTCCACTTTTCCTCTGTTGCCTGGTCCATCTCAGTTTGAATGAACTGTTTCTCCACAACAAACTCAAATTCCACAACAGTCATATTTATTAAGTCCAGGAATGGTTTCATTACTTTTGTGTCCAGAAAAGTGCCATGCTCTGGATCGAGAGCAGCAAGCACCTTTGTAAACACTGTTATGCTTACTGAAACACATATTCATCTCCTGTAGCACATTCTATCACACTGAAGTATACTCTCCTCCGCTCTGTTTTGTTTTTGTCTTTGGAGTCTGTTGTTGGTTCAACAATATAACCGTCAAGCATCCTGATTTCTGTTTATCTCCTTTTTGGTGCAGGGATTACTGTGGCATTGGTGGCAGTATCCCATAACTGTCATAGCTCTTCTTCACAGTGCAGCTTGTGTACACATTCTGTTGCACTTGACACAAGTTTCAGACCATTGGCAGGTCTGTCTCTGCTCCCTGAAGTTGCTTATTAGGGGGATCTAGTAGCAAGAGAATATGGTGCACAAGATGTGAAATAAACATAAATCTTGGTTCACACAATTCTTTCAGTAGCCCAGCTGCCTCCATCATTATTTCAGGGCCAGAGAAATGATGTTGTTAAAGGATGTAATGACAACTGACAAAGTGGCCAAATGACCAGTCCATCTATGACTGAGCAAATGAAAAATCCTATAATTTGTTCTGTTGACAGTGCATGAACAACAACAAAGTGCAGCTGGTGATTAAGGCAATGTAGGTATGGTATTTCTCTTTTAAGTTTATCTTGCAAGATCTTCTGAACACCACCATGCTTGCCAGACATGACGGAGGTTCTGTCATAAGCTTGACTCAGTATCTTGGATGTGCTGAGTCCTGCTTTTGTGAGTTCAGTGATTATGGTGTTGGTCAACGTTTTGGCATCCCCTGCATCCACACAAGCCATGGAGAGCAGATGCTGACTTCTTTGGTTTCTTCAGAGACAAAAAGGAACAACTACAGATAGATTCTCCATGCCAAGACTATATATATATACTGGTATTCTATACCAAGACTCTCCTATTTTGTTGACTATTGCATCATTGACATCACTATTCATAATGCCGATCAACTCGTTCTGCACATCATGGCATGTGTACATCGCATTATGTGGGATAGTTCGCACTTTTTTGGCCAACTCACTGTCCTTTTTGATGGTGTAATCAAATAAAGACAAAAAGTCCACTTCCTTCATCTGCAAGCTCCTGAAATGCATCACATTTTCCTCTAAGAGTCAACTGATTAGATACTAGAAATTCAATTACATCAATAACAGACAAAATATAGTATTTATTATTTTTCAGCTGGTCTGAATTCACAAGCAATATTTCTTTCCCTGTTTCACATCTTGATTCCTGTTCCTTCCACAGAGACTGACAGATGAGATGGTCCTCGGAGGTGGTGTGCTTGGGGAAGCCTCTGTTGGACTCCATGGCATGATTCCAGTTACAGTAGCCCTTAAGGTGCTGCCACCCAAAATTTTTGGCACAGATATCAGAATGTGGTGTCAGCTTTGACTGAAAATATTCTAGCCAGTTTCTGCCATGAAACCACAAGCTCATGAATGAATGCTTTTTCCCCTGAAACACACAGCTTGGGTATTTTTCTAATTTAACCTGTCCAGGGCTGTCTGTGCCATGGCCATCTGGTGGTTCAGTTGGGACTGGAGTTCTCACCGAAGTGCTTTTTTTTTACATTCTGTGAAGTGGGGTCAAAGTGGTCTAGGTTTCTTTGTTTGATGCAAATCTTCAACTCAATTATACCACAGAAATAAAATTAAACAAAAAATTAATGTACAACCAAAACTGAAGTAAATTAGAAATTAGGAAGTGTTCCCCCATTTCTGTGATTTTTTGGGTGGGCCTTAAATGGTGGCTCAATGACATAGATGGAATATTAGTATGACCCCTCCCAACACTGGAGGAGGGAATACACATTTGGGTAGAGACTTAATAATCAAGTGATGTCCGGGAACAACCCCTTGATCAACAATATGCCAACTGTGTGTCTTTCCTGCCTTTTGACCCCTGCTGATTTGACCTTTTTGATCCTGTCTGAATGCAGCACGCCCTCCTGTTTCTGCCCTGGATTTCATCTGTCTGGGAGCCCCACCACCCCCTTACTAAGTTGACCCTTGATCTTATCTGTCACACTGTAAGGTCTGAATGCAAACGCTTCCTTCCTTCCTTCCGTCCTTTTGATCTGATCACAATTCCTTTACCCACAACTGTATTTACATAAGGTCTAATTTCCACCCCTTAGCCCACTGTATAACTGTCCCTCTGTCCTCTGCTCTGGGTCAGTCTACTGTCTCAGACATGCTCTGTGTCAATAAACTCATCATATTCTGGAATAGCTAATAAAACCACTATCACCACAGCCAACTCTGAACAAGGACTTGGGTGATTTTCAACAAATGGTGCCATGACCCGGATGGCAACATACTTCCACAGGAGACTCCTTTTCCAGACCAAAGACACACCAGTGACATCATAATCCAAAATTACACTAGAGGTAAGGGTCCTTTTGAAAACCCAATTATTGGTATTGTGTGTTGTGGGAGGTCTGTGAAGCTGGAGTCCCAAAGAAGTTGATGCCATCCTCATTTTTAAGTAAGTTTGCTGTGTGGTTGTGAATGGGGGGGTTAATGAAAAGGTTACTCTGTGAGATGTTTAGGAATTCTTGTATTTCATATCCTAGGAATTTGACTTTGTTGTGAGGTTGCTTGCTTCTTCCCAGCCTTAGAATCCGACTCACTCTTCAAAAGGTTTAACATCTCAGGTAACATAGGAAAAGAGAAAATGGCCAATGAGAAATAGATGCTAGGTATGATCGGTCCACAGTGTATGGAACACTGAAAAAAAAGTCCGGTTGGGAACTAGTGAGAAATAGGCCTATGCAGGATTGGTAGGAAGAAGTAGAGAGATTCGTTCTCCCAGGGATGACTCACTCTCCCAATGCTTAGGGATATATTTCATTTTTGTAAGGATCTGATTTGCTCTCCTTACACAAACAGAAAGGACTTGTATCCTCTGAGTAGAATGTTAATTGGAAGGATCAGAAAGTGAATTGTGGACAAAAGCAAGTGTAAATGAAAGTTTTTGGAAGGGATTTTACAGAAAAACAATGTGAAGTTATTTTAGCAGAGGGTTGGAGAAAAAGTTGACTGGTCCTGTAAAATACATGTATGATAGTTGGTACCACGAGCCTAAAATTTGTTGCAACACAAAAAAAGGAAAATGTGATAAACAAAAAAAAATTTGTACAGGAAAACAAATGTTGAGGTAACAACATTTACAACAAATACGAGAAAAATGTGGTAAAGAAACTAGAAAGAAATGAGCCACAAATGTAAAATCCTACACAACTGAAAGTCTGCTTAATTCCACAAATATGAAAGAAAAAAAAACACAACGCAGACTTAAACTAGTGCAACAACTAGAAAGAAATAACACAACACAGAGTGAAACTAGAGCAACAACTAAAACAAAATAACATGACACAAAATCTAACACAAAACAACACTTCGCAGAAAAATTGGATAAGTGTTCCCGAAGCACCAAAACAAACAAGAATGATTAAATCGAAAGATTTAATCCCATATTACTGGGTTTTGTTGATGTTTGTCACTTCATCTGTGTCTTTGTCTGTAATTGTTGTGGAACATGCTTTATTTTTTTGTAACCCCCTAGGTTATTTTGTTCATAAACCCTAGGATGTTTCCCATGTGTCTATGAGTATGGTTTCATAACATGTAATGTAGTACTTCAGTGTTTAAGTATTTACATCGGAGGTAGGATGCTTTACTGATGACAGTGAATGCAGCATAAAAAGTTTGGTTGAATGTACAATGTTGACACATGTTTGACACGCATGAGGTATTAAGACCTAGCCTGCTTGTTTTTTGCACAGCCCATATCGCCGTTTGTTGTAATCGCTCTCAGTTTATTCAATCAAGGGGCAATGTCAAGTTCTGTAGCTAGTGATTGGCTGGGGGCAGGACAACAACAACAGAGGGTGAGGCAAGTGTGTGTGCAAGTGCTTTGTTTTGTCTCGTTTTTGTATGCCGTCCATGGATGTATAATAAAAGCTAGATAGGGCACTGCTGCTCAGCCTTGCAGCCAATTTTTCCCAGTGGCCACTCGCGGTATTGCAGCGACAAATCCCTCTGCGGCCCACAAAGGATTTTCCCCATAGACCACCATTGTAAAAGAGACGTCTGTAAAACTGTTGACAGGACCCCTCAAACTGCAAACAACGTCAATTATGACTCTTTCTATTATGAACTTTTGATCTATGGAGGTTTTATGTTTGTAAAACTTTCCTCGAGGCGAGAAAAGCAATTTAAAAATCTGTGACGTCATCACAATGTAAAGTCTATGGGCCAAGCAGAAGCTCGCAAGTGGGGCCAACGGGGGAAACACTACTGCGCATATTAAGTGGGCCACACAACGCAGAAATAAACCCGGAAGCTAGAGACTTTTTTTGGCATATGCGCCAAGCGAGCAATTCCTATAGGACTGAATGGGCACTATTTTTGGTCCGGTATCCAGCTCTTATAATACATCCATGATGCTGTCCCGGTGAGAAGATGGAGAGGAGCTCCCGAAGTTCATCGTGCACTTTGGACTATTACTGCTGTCAATTTGCTACAATAAAGACAGTATTGAAATTGTGAAACACAGTGAGTTGCTGCCGCTGCTATTTTTTAGTTATATGCAGTGTTTTGTTTTATCAAAGTTCAGTGTGAGCTCTTTGGCTAAGCTAACAGGTAAACTACAGCCGAGTTAATGCATATGGACTTTGGATTTAATTAGCTTTGGCACTAACCTCCAGCTAGCCGCTTAATGGACATCGTCAACGCGACGACGGACGAGAGGAAACCAGACAGCGCACTGGGTGACCAGGCCAGTGCTCAGTTGCACCTCTGGTAATGCGGGAAGAGAGACTTTCATCATCCACGGTCGAGGACTGGGTGCAAGGAGCAACCATTTCAGTTCATCACGGACTGTGGTAAATGGGACTTCTGGGTGGTGAGTAACCCATTGTCATAGATGGTAATGTTTGGTGGCCGTCATCTGAAATGTGGCCCAATGCACACTAGCCACAATCAGGCCTGCTCTCGGGGTTAAATTAGATGACTTTGCTGGCCGTATTTTGTTTTGAATAGAGGTGGGCCCACCGGTATTTTGTTTGCACTTCTATATTGTTGAATCCTTTGGAGTAAGATATGTGAGAGTACAAGTGTTTAATGTGTCCTTAACATTCAACTGCTGCATTTTATTAGCATTCAAGTGAAGCTGAGTAGGCTATTTCACTCCAGAAGGGAAACCAAAGTGAAACCCTCCACCGGTGCATTATATGCTAGTTCATGTGAGATTTGCCTATTTATAATATTTTATTTTATCGTTATTTAGGCCTAATGCTGGGTTAATAAATCTTTTACTTTTGAAGTTTGAAATGATAATGTGTTTTGTTTACTATGTGTAGCATTCAGTGGAGTTTAAAGGTGCACCATAAGTGAGACCATGCACACAGTTTGAGTCTTTCTTATTCACAAAGTAGACTGTCACCCACTCAGTACACATCAGAAGTGCACAGTACAGGTAGTATTACTATTGAGTGTGAGTAAACAAATCTAGGCACTGTTCATAAGGCCTATAGAGCAGAACCGTGTTAGATTTTCTTTCCCCTTTCCAAATCTTAAAGTGACTGTTGTAAGAATGATATGGTGATCTGATACTAAACAAAACTGTTTATAGATCAAATTATAATGGTTTTCTAAGTATCTCACTGCATAGGCAGAGCAGAAAAAATGGCAGAGAATCCCTGTGGGATCCCTGTGGGACTTCACACTTAGAACAAAGCCACCCTCCTGGAACAGAGATGTTGAGAATTCCTTCCTTTGGGGTGAGAAATCACTCATTTGCAGCAACCCAATCCAAATCAACCCTGTCTATGGCACCTCTAGTAGAAAAGTGTCTGTATCTGAATGTACCTGTATCTGAATGTACTTTTACTGAAAGCATGCCAAGTTTCAGAACTTCCCACTCTTTTTTCTGTCAGACATCACACCCTTGAATCTAATGAGGCAAGATTTGTTATGTAAACTAAAGTGTACTATCTATTACCCACCAGAACATGGTTCAGTATTTGAGACACATTATCTGGTTCTACAAGGGTCCTTATTCCCTTCAGAGTGAAAGCCATATTAGAAGTGCCCAAACCCACAGATGAAGACATTTTTAGGAATGACAGGTTACTGTAGACAATGGACTGTGGATTATGCATCACTTGCAGCACCAGTCCAAGACATATCCAAAACCTTCAGCCTGTACTCAGCCCCTTACCTGGTCGCAACAAGCCAATGAGTCATTTAATGAGTTGAAGCCGACAAAGCAGTTAAATTAGCATTCCTGTCCATGTAAAATGCTGTCCTCCCACACCTGCTAACAATCTTGCTTCTGCTAGTGATGTAGCCCTCATATAAGAGAGCACTGATGTGGAGAAGCATAGATTGTGACTTCCTCATGGATGTAAATATGTAAATGACCGTGGGTCCACAATGACGGCTGTGTTGTGGCACCCACACATCTGTGCCCATGGCTAACTCGCATGTCACCTGGCCCATTACATATGAGTAAAAGGAGGATGTGTCAGATAAATTAATGTTTTAGTGCCCATCTTGGGAAAAATAAATGAAAAAAAGGGCGACACATCCTTCCCCACATGGACTCTTAAAAGCTTAAGTGTGAACATTTTCAAATGTGAATTTTTTGTATATGTGTTGAGGTAAACGGATTCTAAAATTGGCCAGAAGTCTGAACTTGCCATAGCCATCTCGACCTTCCTCTGTGCCAAATATCCCAACATTGTAATCCTATGCAACAAATGAGAAAACTTTCTTTTGTGACCTAACTTCAACTGTTCACCCAACCCATTCTTAGGTAGAGACCGTTCCAATTTACTCCAAAGGACAAACCATGCTGCATTATCCAATCAGGAGACTGAATCTGCATCAGAGAGCTCCACCAACAAACGCCCCGAAACCCTGCTGGTCCAGACTGCAACTTGACAGGCTCACCACCAACCCAACAGTCAAGAGTGAAGGTTGTCCCACTTGGGCCCAGGCATCCCTCTAATTTTAGCTGCACCCCTGGGAAGGACCTGAAGGGCAGTGTAGGCACCGGAAGCCCAGAAGAAGATGCACGACACCCTCCAGAGCACCCACAGCTGTCAGAGGAGCAGAGGAGCAGAACAGAGTTATCTACACAATAGGCATCACAAATAGGACCTGTATACTGGATTTGTGGCATGAAGGCTTATGAATATTTACCAAAAGGATGGTCTGGAAGATGTGGTCTGGGTCATGTGATACCAGTCATCAGAGTCCTTATCATGCCACCTGAGGTTCACATTGTTAAAAGGAACTTATGCACTGTAACGGGTATAGGAAGGACCCAATAGCAGCACAAATGACACTGGTTTAAACTCAGCAGTCTTTATTTCACACGATGTCAAGGAAATATTAGCACGGTCGGAGAAACACAGTTTTTGAACCCCGATCCTCCACTCCCACAGCGGACAAAGACCAGGGAACAGGCAGGCAGAACTCAGAGTCAGGGACAGAAGGCTGGTGGGTTTACCGGGGCAGAGACGAGGAGCGATGGTCGAAGACAAGCTGATCAGAAACCAGGAAGGCAGTCCAGTGAAGAGAGCAAGATGACTGAGCATAGTAGCGTAGACAATCTGACAAGAAGGGAGTGGGCCGAGGCAGCTTATATACAGGCTTGATTGCAGATGATGAGCAGGTGGGAGCGCCAGGTGAAGGTGGTTGAACTAATGAGGGGTGTGGCAGAGCAGAGAGTGAGACTGAATGATTGGATAATTCCCGCAGCAACAGGTGAGGGGGAGAGCAGACTCTGACAGAACCCTCCCCTCAAGGGATGGCTCCCGACATCCCTAAAAAGGCACTATAAACGGGGCAGGAGATGGGCCTACAACTCCTGGGAGTCGGACCAGTCCATGTCCTCAGCCGGGTGGGTGGAGGGGGTCTGGTGGAGGGATTCTCCATCATCTGTAGCTTCCCCCAAGGAACGGTCCTCCAGAGGCCGGTCTGGTGGAGGCAAAGTGCGGGCTCCCCGACGGGCAGGCATCTTAACTGGCTGGTCAGGATGACACCGATGAAAATCAGCAATGAGGTTGGAGTCGATGATGAAACGAGCAGGAACCCAGGATCTCTCTTCTGGGCCATACCCCTCCCAGTCCACCAAGTACTGAAGGCCTCTCCCCCGCCGGCGGGAGCGCATCAGGCGGTGCACCGTGTAGACCGGACCCCCGTCAACAATGCGTGGAGGAGGTGGTGGCGGTGCTGCAGGGACCAAGGGACTGTCATGGACCGGCTTCACCTTGGAGACATGGAAGGTTGGATGGACGCGCATAGAGCGCGGGAGCTTCAACCGTACTGCAACAGGATTGATGACTTTCTGTATAGTGAAGGGTCCAATGTGTTTAGGTGCCATCTTCCTGGATTCCACGCGGAGGGGCAGGTCTCGGGTGGAGAGCCACACTCGCTGACCCGCTTGGTAAGTAGGTGCAGGGGTGCGGCGGCGGTTGGCAGCGGCAGTGTAGCGGTCCACAGACCGAAGGAGGATGGAACGGGCCCGGAGCCAGGTTCTGCGGCAGCGGCGGATGAAGGCTTGGACAGACGGGCAGGAAACCTCCTTCTCCTGGGTGGGGAACAACGGTGGTTGATAGCCGTATGCACATTGGAAAGGAGAGAGGCCGGTGGCAGAGCAGATGAGGGAGTTGTGGGCATATTCTACCCACAACAGCTGTGAGGACCAGGAGGAGGGGTTCTGGGAGGCCATGCACCGCAGGGCCGTTTCCAACTCCTGGTTCATGCGCTCCGTTTGCCCATTGGTCTGAGGGTGGAAGCCAGAGGACAGACTGGCGGTGGCACCCAGGAGACTGCAGAACTCTCTCCAAAAAACAGAGGCAAATTGAGGCCCACGGTCTGACACCACATCGACAGGGAGGCCATGAAGACGGAATATGTGGAGCAGGACCAACTGAGCAGTTCTCTTGGCTGAAGGGAGCTTGGGCAGAGGCACGAAGTGGGCCATCTTACTGAAGCGGTCCACAATGGTCAGGATGACAGTATGGCCTTCAGAAGAGGGAAGGCCTGTCACAAAGTCCATGGAGATGTGGGACCATGGGCGGTGGGGAACAGGAAGAGGCTGCAGAAGTCCTGCTGGGGCCCGGCGGGAGGTCTTGTGTTGATTACAGACCGGGCAGGCTTTGACGAAGTCCTGGGTGTCCTCTTTCAAGCTGGGCCACCAGAAGCGCTGGAGGAGGGCGTGCTGTGTCCGTCGAGCACCAGGGTGGCAGGAGAGCTTGGAGGAGTGGGCCCACTGCAGCACCTCTGCCCTCAAGGCTGGAGGGACGAACAAGCAGTTTGGCGGGCAGGAGCTGGGACCAGGCTGTCCCTCAGCCGCTGCTCTCACCCTCTCCTCGATGTCCCAGGTCACCGCGGCGATAAGACAGGACCCAGGGAGGATGGGCTCTGGCCTCTTTCCAGATTCCTCCACTCTCTGGAATTGCCGGGACAGGGCGTCGGGCTTGGCATTACGAGACCCAGGGCGGTAGGAGAGGGTGAAGTTGAACCGGGCAAAGAACAGGCACCAACGGGCTTGGCGGGAATTCAGTCTTTTAGCTGATCGGATGTACTCCAAGTTCTTGTGGTCAGTCCAGACCAGAAAAGGCTCTTTGGTACCCTCCAACCAATGCCGCCACTCTTCAAGAGCCATCTTCACCGCCAGCAGCTCCCTGTTGCCAATATCATAATTCCTCTCGGCAGGCGACAAACGCCGAGAGAAGAAGGCACATGGGTGGAGCTTCTGGTCAGTGGCAGAGCGCTGGGACAGGACACCCCCTATCCCCACATCAGAGGCATCCACCTCCACAATGAACTGGCGATCAGGGTCGGGCATCTGAAGGATGGGTGCTGAGGTGAACCGTGTCTTGAGAGTTTGGAAGGCTTTGTCAGTGGAAGGTGACCACTGAAAAGGCACCTTGGAGGAGGTCAGGGCGGTGAGAGGAGCTGCCACGGAGCTGTAATTGCGGATGAAGCGGCGGTAGAAATTGGCAAAACCCAGGAAGCACTGAAGCTGTTTGCGGGACTCAGGAACAGGCCAGGAGGTGACGGCAGAGACTTTAGCTGGGTCCATCTGTAAACTGTCTTTTGCAACTATGTACCCCAGGAAGGACACTGAGGAGGCATGGAACTCACACTTCTCAGCTTTAACAAACAGGGAGTTCTCAAGGAGGCGCTGGAGGATGGCTTGGACATGGTGAATGTGTTCATCTCTGGACTGGGAGAAGATGAGAATGTCATCCAGGTAGACAAAGACGAACCGGTTGAGCATGTCTCGAAGAACGTCATTTACCAGGGCCTGGAAGATGGCGGGGGCATTGGTGAGGCCGAATGGCATGACGAGGTACTCGTAGTGCCCTGTCGGGGTGTTGAAGGCCGTCTTCCACTCGTCTCCCTCTCTGATGCGGACAAGGTGATAGGCGTTGCGCAGGTCGAGCTTAGTGAAAATGGTGGCCCCCTGGAGCAGCTCGAAGGCGGAGGAGATGAGTGGCAGCGGGTACCTGTTCTTGATAGTGATGTCATTTAGCCCTCGGTAGTCAATGCAGGGTCTCAGGGTCTTGTCCTTCTTCTCCACGAAGAAAAAACCCGCCCCGGCAGGAGAGGAAGAAGGACGGATGAGACCCGCAGCCAGAGAGTCATTGATATAAGTCTCCATGGCTTTTCTCTCAGGCTCAGACAAGGAGTACAGGCGCCCCTTGGGGGGTGAAGTCCCAGGCAAGAGGTCAATAGCGCAGTCGTAGGGACGGTGCGGAGGCAGAGATGTGGCTTTGGCTTTACTGAAGACTAGGCAGAAGTCGTGGTACTCCGGCGGCACCCTGGAGAGATCGGGCGAGGAGCTGGGGCTGGGGGAGTGAAGTGGCAAGGAGGCTTGCTGCAGGCACCTGAGATGACAGGAGGGGCTCCACCCTTGAATGGCCCCCGTGACCCAGTCGATGTGAGGGTTGTGAAGACGGAGCCAAGGATACCCCAGGATGAGAGGCAGATGGAGTGAGCTCAGGATGTGAAACTGGATTGTTTCGTGGTGGTTGCCAGAGAGCAGCAGATGGACAGGGGAGGTTTGATGTGTGACGTTGCCCAAGATGTGTCCATCTAGGGCTCTAGCGGGAACCGGTTGTGGCAAAGGAACCCGCCCGAGCCCCAACTGAAGGGCCAGCTCCTCGTCAATAATGCAGGCATCAGCCCCAGAGTCAATGAAGGTAGCCATGGTGTGGGGACCGTCCGGAAGGAGGAGCCGGGCCTGGAGCAGAGCTCTTTGGGGACGGGGAGACACTAGGGAAGTTGGGCTCACCAGGATCTCCCCCATTACTGATGAGCCCTGGCTTTTCTTTGCTGGACATCTGGAGATGAAGTGCCCTGCTGCTCCACAGTAAAGGCAGAGGTTGGCCTTACGGCGATGCTCCTTCTCCTCTGGGGTGAGGGAGGTGCGTCCCAGCTGCATAGGCTCAGGATCCCCTGTCTGCAGAGCTGAAGAAGAGGCAGAGTTGGCTGCGACGGCACCCCCATGGGAGCAGGACGGCAGAGGGCGATGGCCTCCCCCTTGACGCTTCTCTCGTTGCCGGGCCTGGATGCGGAGGTCGATGCGGGTGGCCAACTCAACCACCCCATCAAACGTGGTGGGCAGGTCATGGGAAACCAGTTCATCCTTGATGTAGTCGGCCAACCCGTTGAGGAATGCGTCGCAGAGGGCCGAGTTGTTCCACTTGCTTCGGCTGGCTCTGGTGCGAAAGTCTATGGAATAGTCTGCCACTGTTCTCTCGCCCTGTTTCAGTCCAATCAGACCTCCGATTGCCTCAGGACCACAGGTATCCAAGCCAAACACTTTGCGAAGCTCTGTGGCAAACAGGTCAAAGGAAGCACAGGCTGGTGACCGTCTCTCCCACTCGGCTGTCCCCCATAACCGAGCTCTGCCCGTCAGATGGTTGATGACGAATGCAACCCTCGCTCCCTCAGTGGCGAAGGTGCGGGGCTGCAGAGCAAACAGGAGAGAGCAGTTGGTGAGGAAAGGGCCACAGGTCTCTCGATCACCCTCGTAGCGCTCCGGGATTCCCACCCGGGGCTCAGGGGCATCCATGGGTGGCAAAGGGGCTGGAGCAAGTGCAGGAGCGGTAGCAGGCAGAGCAGGAGGAGAAACAGCCCCAGAGGCTTGAGGGGCTTGGGTTAGCAGGGCTGTTAACTGCTGCAGCTGTCCAGCTAACATTGTTAGCGCCTGCTCGTGGGCTGCTGCTGCCTGTTTGGTTTCAGCCACAGCTGTTGTCATCATGGCCTCATGCTGTTGAAGGACGCCTTCAATCCTTTCAAGGCGACTCAGCGGTGAGGGTTCGTGCGCTGGATCCATAATTGGTCAGATTGTACTGTAACGGGTATAGGAAGGACCCAATAGCAGCACAAATGACACTGGTTTAAACTCAGCAGTCTTTATTTCACACGATGTCAAGGAAATATTAGCACGGTCGGAGAAACACAGTTTTTGAACCCCGATCCTCCACTCCCACAGCGGACAAAGACCAGGGAACAGGCAGGCAGAACTCAGAGTCAGGGACAGAAGGCTGGTGGGTTTACCGGGGCAGAGACGAGGAGCGATGGTCGAAGACAAGCTGATCAGAAACCAGGAAGGCAGTCCAGTGAAGAGAGCAAGATGACTGAGCATAGTAGCGTAGACAATCTGACAAGAAGGGAGTGGGCCGAGGCAGCTTATATACAGGCTTGATTGCAGATGATGAGCAGGTGGGAGCGCCAGGTGAAGGTGGTTGAACTAATGAGGGGTGTGGCAGAGCAGAGAGTGAGACTGAATGATTGGATAATTCCCGCAGCAACAGGTGAGGGGGAGAGCAGACTCTGACATGCACACACACGCAAACACCATGGACATGATTTTTTGGTGCTCTCATTCTCAGTTATGGAGCCATGGCAACTTTGGATCAAATAAGAGACCTTTCTCATGTCGTTGAGGATCTTGCAGACTCTACTGGAAAAGGCATGTCCATGCTCTCACAAGAGATGACTGCTGTATGAATGATGACTTTACAAAATTGCGCTGCACTGGATTACTTATTGGCCTCTCAAGGAGGAACTTGTATTGTCACTGGGACTGAATGTAGAACGTATTGTGCTTGACAACGGTGCCACCATACAAAAGATAACTGGCCATTTGAATGATGTCACAATGACATTGCATAGCCCTGTCACTACTGGTTTGTTGAATTGGTTTGGGGAAAAGCTGGGGGCATT
Organism: Thunnus maccoyii; assembly: GCF_910596095.1. NCBI lineage: Eukaryota > Metazoa > Chordata > Actinopteri > Scombriformes > Scombridae > Thunnus > Thunnus maccoyii. The sequence continues at coordinate 29,880,645 of NC_056548.1, forward strand.
GGATTATTTTTGAAGTTGTCTTGCTTTAGTTTTTCTTTTTTTTTAATTTGTCTTACTTTGGTTTTGAATCTTGACTGTCATTGGTCCTTTTTTCACCAGCTTTAAGTATGAAAATTTGCAAATTACTTAACACTAGAAAACCACTAAAATCATGTAGTCCACTGCAACTCAGCCTGTAACACCAATGGAGGAGGAAAATTCAGATTTTTTAATTGAAATCAATTACAAATGAGTACGCTATGGATATAACCTGTAACAAAAAAAGTGTGACCCCTTCCAACACTTGAGGAAGGAATACACATTTGGATACAGACTTGATAATCAAGTGACGTCTAGGAACAACCCCTGGATCAACAATATGTCAACTGTGTTTTTCTGCCTTTTGACCCCTGCTGATTTGACCTTTTTGATCTTGTCTTAATGCAGTACCCACTCCTGTTTCTGCCCTTGATCTTCCTCTGTCTGGTAGCCCCCCATCCCTTTACTAAGTTGACCATTGATCTTGTCTGTGTCACAGTGTAGAGTCTGAGTGCAAACGCTTCTTTCCTTCCTTCCTTTTGATCTGATCAAAATTCCTTTACCCACAACTGTATTTTCATACAGTTTGATCACCATCCCTTAGCCCACTGTATAATTGTCCCTCTGCCCTCTGCTCTGGGTCAGTCTACCGTCTCAGACCTGCTCTGTGTCAGTAAACTCATCGTATTCTGGAATACTAATAAAACCACCACCACTACAGCAAACTCTGAACAAAGACATGGATGATTTTCTTCAACACACTATATTAGAACTAGAGCACCTGAGCATCAATTGAGGTGTGTAGTTTGTTGTTCCATGTTGTTCACCACAGACCATACATTGGCAAGGAAAAGGCTGGGTAGGGATAGCCGATGAGGAGTTACCCTTAGCACAGCCCTTAGCCCTCCCCTCTTCTCCCGTTTGTTCATGCTCTCTCTCGGCCTTTGGAGCGAGGTTGATAGCTGGTTGATTGTCAGGGTATTAACTGTTACTAGTGAATGGGGCCATTTTTGGTCAACAGTAGTGCTCAAGGAGTTATTTCAAACCCAGCTAAAGCATCCATTGATGGGTAGAGTCAGTGGTAAAGCTATGGTCCACCCAGAGGATCCATGTCCTGCTGCTACTGCATCAATGCTGCAGCAGCCATGCCTGTGTGGCTACCCACACTCTTTCCAGTCTCACCCTCATTGCCTTGGGCTGTGTTGCCTTTGCTGTCACTATAGATGTACTCCTGTGGCTTCTACATCTAGCCCCTGACCAGCGCTTTTCAGCAAAGAAGTTTGTCGGTCTTGACCTGCTCTATGTGAAAAGTGCCTTGAGATGACTTCTGTTGTGATATGGCGCTATATAAATAAAAATTGATTGATTGATTGATTGATTGTAAAGTTGAAACCAAACTTCATTGAAAAAAATGACAATTTAACGTGATTGGTGATGGATTGCTTGTTAACTAGTCATTTAAGTTATATTTTTATTGAAGTCCACATTTACCTACAAAATAGGTGCTGAATTTAACAATGGCTCCTAGCGTTACTTTATTTTTGAAATATCATCCATATTGCTTGTCTCAGCACAAGCTTGCTTGTCTTGTCTACACCTAAGAGCAAGGCATATTTTAAATTGTATTTTTTTTAAGGGAGTTTGGCATGAGTGTTGTTCCATTCAGAAGTTCAGAGGCTGTTCAGTTGGGGTGTGGTTTCAGCGCCTTCACCAGACACACTCCCAGTGTTTCAGAACAGAGAATATTGTTTATTTTTCCACAATTTTGAACCTAATTTTATATACTTGGTTGGTTAATACATTTTTCTGTGGTGTGAAAAACTCAGAACACATATTTATTTAAGCAATATTACACTTGAGGGTGTTTTCATATTGTGGGGCAGTTCACTCTAAAAATAAAAAACTTTTTGCTTGTGTTACCTCCGTTTCCATGGAAATACATAGGGTATGACGAATACCTGGAAAACAATCACTCACGTCAGTAGACTCCTATGTAATGAAACCTAATTTACTACTCCATCAAGTATGTCGACCCTTAGTAACGACCTAGCAACAGAGACGTTTTCTAGTCCCTGTTGAGTCAGCAAGCCAACTTGAGCTAATGCTTTCGAGAGATCGCGGCATTTCCCAAACTGAATAAATACCACATATATAAACACAAAACTGCTTTGCTTGCTCAATCTTGTTGTAACTAAGATATCCACTGAAAAAAATCATTTTTCCATGGACAGGTTTAGCTACTATGTCCACAAACTTCATTTTTAAGCTAGTAGCGCTGTGTCACTGACTAACCGGCACAGCTGGTGGAGGATGCCAGAGTGGGAGCTGAGATATACTCTCAACTGAAGGAAAAATGGCAAAGTATTGCTATGTATGGGGGTATTCTCCACAATAAAGAGTGGAGAAGGGTTTGGGTTTTTCAGTGTGTGTGAGAGTGTGTGTAACTCGTCTCACAGTCTCAGAGTTCAATCCACTCGGTAATGGGTCCGCTTTGTTTTCCCCACAACCCCTCATCAGTTCAGTTCAATTCAGTTTCACAAACATAAAAGAAAGACAACTCAAAACTCTGCTCCAGCTTTTCACAGCAGATCCCCCCACAAAACAAAACAAACCAAAGATGCTGGCAAAGCAACACAGTGCATAAAATAAAGCCAGCAGAAATGTAAGATAGGTCGGACCACTGTGTTTAACTATATATCTTCAAACATTACAGTTACGGCTGAAAATTACAACAGAAAAAAACAAGTTTGCCAAGTTCACACATCTCCGCAATTCAAATCAACCACCAGTAGTCTACCCAGAAATGACTGTTGTTCTTAGAGTGACATCACGGTCTGTAGTTCTAATGAATGGCGGAGTAATATTTTTAGTGATTATGCTTTTGGCTAGGTGTGGTGTCATGCTAATTTGAGCACATTCAAATGTCTAGTTGACCAATCAGATTGAATATTGCTTTACACAGACTTTAACATTGCTCGTCAACCTTGAGTGTCTTTGACATCAGTTCCGGTCAGTCTTTAGTTTTTAAATGCCTCGTGATGCAGACTATTGGAATATGCTACAATTTACCAGTGTTCCCCAAATGTCTCACATGCAGGACACTATTAGACAGTAGCCATGGATGTATTATAAGAGCTGGATACCAGACTAAAAATGGTGCCCATTCTGTCCTATAAGAATTGATTGGCTGGCGCATATGCCAAAAAAAGTTTCTAGCTTCCGGGTTTGCTTCTGTGTTGTGTAGCCCACTGACTATGTGCAGTAGTGTTTACCCCGCTGGCCCCATCTCATGTTTGTGCTTGGCCAATAGACTTTATGGATTTTTTAATTGCTTTTCTCGGCTTGGGGAAAGTTTCAGAAATATAAAACCTCTATGGATCAATAATTCATAACAGAAAGAATCATAATTGACCTTGTTTTCAGTGTGAGGTGTCCTGTCAACATTTTTACAGGGTCTCTTTTACAATGGTGGTCTATGGGGAAAATACTTTTTAGGCCACAGGGGGATTTTTCGCTGCAATACCACGAGTGACCACTGGGAAACTTTGACTCTTATAATACATCCATGACAGTAGGCAGGCAGTTGTGCACAGAAAAGTTTCTAGTCCCCCTTCAGTTACTGCCACGCATGCAACTCAGACAGGTGTGTGGCCAAAAAATTAGTTAGTTTGGAAAGTGTAAAATAAAATGTTTTAATGTAAGATTTACATAAGCTGAAGCCAAGTGGAGCTAGTGTGTTGCCAGAGAGAGAGAGAAAACTGTTAAGCCACAGAGTAGCTGTGGAAAAAGAATATTCAAGATACCGGCAGGCTTTTTACTCCAAATTAATGGATTATCTTCGTGAGTTAGCCACCCGAGTTTAGCTGGTTGGCATTAAGGTTTTGTTCCAGAATATATTTTACCTTGAAAGGTATAGTGAAGCAAAAAAAAATAGTCAGGATATAATGTTTGTTTATGTTATGTGATGACAATATAGCTAATGGTACTAAGCTTTTTAGCTGCGAACCACTGTAGGCCTAACTGCAGCCTAGAGGCTAGGCTAACTGCAACATGCACAGTTGCTGTTGTAGCCCTGGGAAAGCACGTAAGGCAATTAATGCATATGCTCAAAAGCTAATGTGTATTTACTATAAAATGTAAAAGGCCAGATAGGTGTATTCATTTGAAATGTATATGTCCAAAAAAAAAAAATCTGAAAGAGACAATTTAGTTCAGAAATGTGTATTTTAGTCACAATAAGGGTTGTTTAATTCTGTGTGGGTGCAGATTATTGTAGTTCTAATGTGTTGGACAATGAAACAAGGAAATTCTGACCGTTTTAACTGCTCTCCAAACTTCTGCGCAGGCTGTTTTTTATTTATTTATTATTTTTTTATTAATTTATTTTTGAGGGACGATTCTGTATGTGAGTGCAGCTGCTTTGTCGGGACACTGATGTGGATGTTGCACCCTTCCAAGGGGGCAGTAGGAACCAAATCAAAGGGAACCTAACTAAGGAGAATTCTTTTTTTTTCTTTTTTTTGAGATCTCAGATTTTTTTTTTCTTCTTGGGCCCAAGATAGACTAAAAACTGACTAGAACTGAAACTCAAAGTTGACAAACAACATTAAAGGAAGATTTGAAGCAAAGGACCTCAAGATCAAATAAGACCAATAATCTTGAGGGAACTTAGGGGAAAACAAAGACTATCAAGAACCGTTTACTGATAATACATACATTTTGGTCCAACAGAGGATACATTTAATTTGTGTATGAAGCACTGAGAGTTGAACACTTCCTAATTTCTAATTTACTTCAGTTTTGGTTTTACATTCATTTGTGTTTTATCTTATTTCTGTGATATAATTGAGTTGAAGATTTGCATCAAACAAACAAATTTTGTTTTTCCTAAGGATATGCTTTGAATATATAAAAAAAAGCTATCAGGAAAAATGAAATAGGATGGAATGCCTTTATATATACATTTTCCATTATTTTTCCTTAAATTAGTGGTGTGTTTTGTGTGGGCTAGAGTTCTCTCTTCTGTCTTTGTAGAGTCTGCTACCACCAACCTCCTTACCGAACCTAGTGAAGCTACTGAACCTAGAAAACTGAGTGAGCCTGTAATCGGACTGAATTGTAAGATCCTGGGTGTAAGATACTTTAAAGAACCCCAGATTTAGATACTGTAGATACTATACCCAGGATTCCCTACCACAAGGGGTACTCACAAGTTACTTCACATCCCTGATTTGATGATCATTAGACATAAAGCAAGCATATATTAAAACACACACACAGGTTATTATAGTTTTGGCGTCAGTCTAGTTTTCAATAGTTTTGTCTTTATCACATATTGGTGGAGACCATATCAAACACTGTAGCAAGATGGTTACATCCATTATCAAGTCAGCCATAGGAGACACTTTGTGCATTCACAGACAGGGTCTCATTCACAATACATTGAGAGAGCCTGGTGTACTTATAAAGAGAACATGAACCACTTCAGGGGGGAACCAAATGCCCACAGCTCTTAGGATGAACCTCAGATTCATCAAGTGGGACCACTGGTTGGCCAAAAAACACTGTGATGGAGTGGTTGAATGCCTTTTTAAAGACATCAGTGTTATTTAAGCTGTAGTTTTAACACAAATGCTGCATTTTCATTTCAAAAACTTTGTAAAAGTTACTTTTTCCCTGTTTTTAACTAATTTGTGTATTGTCTCAAAATATAACAAATGACATTTAACTTGTTATGGGGTGTGAAGTCATTATCAGGCCTCAATAAGCAAGCAAGGAATGAGACTTTGAAAATGGGCAACTAGCAACTTGATTCTTGATGATGAAGTTATATTTGTCAGTAATTAGCAATTTATGGTTGCTTATAATAAAAAAAAAACATCTACAAAATTTGTTACAAAGTTGGACTGTTCTGCTGAAATTAAACAGAAATTGGTGAGAATATAAATGATTAAAAAATGTACTTCAGTTTACTGGCCTGCAGAAGTTAGGCAGAGTAGTTGGAAAGCTGCAACAACTCATTTCAATTTAGTGGTCTGCTCCACAGAAGTTAGACAGAAACTAGTTGGAAGTTAAGCTGGCATGATCAGCAGAAGTTGAGTGGAAACTATTTGGAAACTATAATTACTTGCTAACTTTCACATGCTTACCATGAAATTTGAGGTAAATGTTTGGGGGTAATTTCAAAGAAATTTGGATGTTGGAAATTACTTGTGTTGGTCAAGGGAAAATCTTGACCTGAGGCTCACTGCGTCACCAAGATCACTAGAAACCATTCTCTAGGGCTGATCAGTATCCATTCCATTTCCAATTTCATCAAAATCAAAAATCCATCCATCCAAATTTTGCAACTTATTCAGGACTGGGCCGTGGTAATAGCAGGCCCATAGACTGTAAAAGAAAAAAAATGGACATAACCATGTCACCCATTGGTTTGTGGACTCCTGTTTTGAACTCTTGAGTCTGGCATTTTGACTGTCGCCATCTTGGATTTTTGGAGCCAGAAGTGACCCTATTTAGATGAGAGGGTGGAGCTAACTCGAACACTAGCTGCTAGTTTGGTTAGCATGGTGCATTTACAGTCTATGGTTAACTGTGATAATGCTAATGCTAATTTCCGCCAGCAAAAGACAGACTTAAAACCATTAAAACAAAATGTATTTATTGGAAAAACTGAACAGCTGAGTCTTTAGAGGGTCTTTTAGTACAACAAATGCTTTTTTCAACTTTTTTAAGCGACCAAAATGTTAAAATTAACTTTCGTGAACTGAAAACACACTGAAATAGCGATGGTTATGGCTACACTTATACTCTGTGAATCTGGGGTTATGCCATGGTCACATTACCTAATCAACACTGTCGCCATGGTAGTGACTTGTCATTTAACGTAGCTATGTTGTAAAGCTTACCCTGCTTTATCATCTTTTTTACTCTAAACAGGACCATAATTTACAAAATGAATATTATGCTTTATTGAGTAAGACTTGAAACTAGCAATCGAGACTAAACTCATTAGGAAACTGTTTACTGAGGTAATAAATCAAGTGAAAAGTGGCATCATTTTGTCATAGACTTCCATACAGTTGGACCTCTTTTTGGAGGCAGTGGAGTCGTCCCCTACTGGCTTTTAGAGAGAATGCAGGTTTAAGTCACTTCTGCATTGACTTCACTATTTTAGACCTGGTGCTATCTGCTTGAGCAGACCAAGCAAAATACCCCAGACACCCCTCTGCCTCGCCACTTCCTCCAGCTCCCCCCGGGGGATCCCAAGGTCAGATTTGTCCCAGGACAGATCTCTCCAGCTTGTTCTGGGTTTGCCCTGGGGTCTCCTCAAGTTGAACATACCTGAAAACCTCCACAGAGAGGCCTCCAAAAGGTATCCTGAGCAGATCTCATTCTTTTGGGGAAATACTCAAAACTCAACAAGAAAAAAAAACTGGAGTGTCCCAGTGCAGGTCAGATTTCCAGCCTCTTGCTGTGTCCATTGCCTCAGATGGCTGTGGGGGTCAGCAGGAGAGCGTTTAACAATGCAGACAGAACATGACGCCCACCAGGCAGCCTGGTCATATGAGAGCTTCTACACGGCATTTTAACTGCATATCACAACATCAACGCTCATTTAACCACAAACGTTTTATTGGTATTATAATGATGTGCATGGCTGTTGTAAATTAATAGGCAGCAGAGCTGAAAGAGTATGTGGAGAGGGTAAGGGGTGTTAGATAAGAGTTTAATAATAACTGTTATAGTGGAAACTACAAGCTTACGGCTGTGGTTTAAGGACAGCATTTAACCCTCTTACACCTGTTTTCTGCAAAGTAAACAATGCTGTTCCCAGTTTATGAGTCTGACTCATAGCTTACTTGAAAAGCCTTCACCGTGTACTTTAATCCATAACTTCAGCAGAGCCCATCTGGGGTGATTCAATGCTAATTATCATCACTGACTATCATCATATATGGTACACTTTTCTGTGGTCAGGTATGCAGACAGACAAACTAGAGTTTGTAGCTTAAAGCCGCATGACAATAAGTGAATATTCCTTATATTATTTTAACTGTAGACATAGGCCTACAGTGAGCCTCATTTTGCATTTCTATCCTACACTGCATTTATAATATGTGTGTATATATGTATATGTCTCCTTTGTTGTACAACAATTACTGAGGAGGTCAGTGGTCAGTGTAAAAACATGACATGACTGAAGTTTACTGGTTTTATGTTCTGTTGGAAAACAATTAAGGAAAAGGTGACTATCAGGTGGTGAAAAAATTAAACATTCATGACATACAAAAGCTAATTTTTCACCATAACACCCTTCACCCTCAGACTTTTACTATGATCCCTAACCTGAATTTGTCTGATTTACAATACTTATTTACCAATACATTCATACATTTATGAACCTTGACTTTCTTGTGTTCCTTAATGTGTCTACATTATAGCCACACTTGAGCTGTGGTGTCAGAGTTAAAGACATAGACAATAGACAAATAGAAAAACTGCCAGAATGTCTTTAATGGAAAAAAGGAAGTCCTTATCAATCATGACACCAGCATGTACAACTGACATTTATGGACAAAAGTTCATGTGTGAAAGAGGCTCTACTGTTCACTACATTTACAGAGTAAACTGACATCATTGTACTGAGTGTTCTGGTGGCCTAACAGTAAGTCTAAATGACAAATATATAAGCACATATACAACTCAAGATTTTTTGTGAAAATTTTCTAAAGGGAATTTTTAATCAAATAAAAAATCTATTCTGTCTGTGATGGAAAATACTGTATTTAATCATTGGAGGGCAGAGGTGCATTACAAAAGTGGGCATTATGCCAGTCACACACACACACACACACACACACACACACACACACACACACCAATAGGTTAAATCTCACTGGTACTTGTAATCTCATGTTTTGGAATCTGTAAGTTATTGTCTCCTAAATGTTCTCCAGATTATTGTTTGTGGTGATTGAACATCACCTAGTGTGCAAAATCAGGTAATGCAGCCATCACGTACAGAGCCATGCTGGTAATGCTGGAGTGCCCATTTTTGAATGACTTGTACACTAACAGTGATTTGATAAGCAAAAACTAAGTTGAGGGGAAAACATTTATTTTCATTTTTTCCACATGGTGCTGCATTACAGTGTTAGACAAAAACTCTGAACACATCTCTTTATAAAACTGCACAATGTGTTCATAAAAAAGGACTGTGAGTTTACAACACGTAAAGCTTCACAACAGTATATCATCCAGGGGCAAACACTAAGCAGCAGTGGCGGAACGTAAGTATATTTACTGAACTACTGTACTTTTACAATTCAAGGTACTTGCACTTTACTTCAGTATTTCATTTGATGATAATCTACTTTCACTTCAGCTTTGGCAAGTGAGTATATGTCAGTCAGAGGGCTAGGTAAGAGTTGGGCTGGTTAATATGTGAGGAGAATTCACTAAAATACACTTAATTTCTTTGCATGTATCATTAATTAACTGTCATGAAGCAGTGTTTGAAACAACCTTGGTCATGGGTTTGATTTTAATACATACATCTTAATATCCCTTTAATAGTGTCACAAAAGAAGTCATTCCAGGAATATATTTAATTATCTGCAAAAATCACATTTTATGAATTTGAGACCCTGACCTTCTAACATCCTCTGCACATCCCTGAGAGAGAATACATGATCATACATTCTAGGTGGACGTGATGGAGGCTGTGATAATCCTGGCCAATCACATTCGCTGCTTTTATCCCCTTTAAACACTTGATATTCCCCGTCATGACACACTGACAGTTTGAATGTGTTTACCTAAGGGGAAAATTATTATTGTCTGGGACATGCAGAGTTTCAGATATGAATATGGCAGCTCAAATACTGTATGCTGCCAAGAGCAAATTATATCTTTAGGGCCCGAGCACCAAGCGATGTGAAGGCCCTATTGGATCAGAGGGAATTATTAGGGCCCGAGTACGGACCAGCGCAAAGCCCTCTTGTATCTAAAGGAATTATTATAATTAAAGCTGTAAGCAGCGTTGGATGGGCCCTCACACCTTTACGCACGTCAGGCCGCAACGCAATCGAAGGGCTTCTGTCACGGGCATGTAGCTGTCTTCAGACCCGGGCTGCTTTCAGACAGTGCAAGAAGGAGATAAACATCACTTCCTTTGTCCACTATTTTGCCTGCTGCTGGGGCTGCTTCGCTGAAATATCATAGGGGGTGCTACTCAGTCAGTCACTGATGGAATATTGTCATGTAGACGTTTTCAGGCCAGGAGAAGTTTGGTGCAGACTGGAGCATTTACAATGAAGTTATAGCAGCTTCCTCTGTCATGGCGAAACATCCAATCTCAACGGTGTGGGCAAAGTGTGAGACATGTCGGTCTTGTTTACACCTGTGTCATCAAAATTATGCAAGTTTTGGCCCATTCACTTGAATTTCAATTTGTAAATTGAAAACTCTTGATGAGTTTGTGTGTAAAACAAATTAATTTCATAATTTTCATCAAGTCTATTTTTAGAAAAGTAAAGACTTTTGACCCACATGACTGTGTCAAAGTTTGATTGAAATGTGTACAGTCAGGTGTGTAGAGACAATAAGTAACTGCAGCTGGAAACAGAAAATTACTTATATATTTGAATGGAGAGTGTCAGGGTATTGCTAGGTGCTTGGGCCCTAAGAACGGAAAAACTGCAGTACAGAGCTACAAATTTTAGTTTTGATGGTATTTTTCTACAGCACTTTATCACTAAATTGTCACCCTCACTCCATTTTTTCCTTTCCCCTCATAGGTCATTCCCACTACTGAATTATGAATATAAGACCTATAATTATTGTAAAATAAATGATAATAACACCAATCCTCATACAAAGTTTGTATATAATGTACTGTATGTATATAGACCTTTCTGCTGTATCCTACAAAAATGAGCTGCATTCAACCCTCACACCAGTGGTGGCTGGTGACTCAAAAAATTGGGGAGGACAGGAGGAAAACCAACATGGAATCTAACAACAAACCACATCAAACTATATCATTGTCCTCCACCTCATGAAATCAGAGGGGTGGGGGGCAATTTTATATGCCAATAAAACAATTTGCTTATAAAAACAAAAACCCCTGAGTGATGTAAAGGCTGCTTCTTTAAAGACATTTAGCATATACATATTGTTTCTAAACAACGAAGAGCTCATTTTAGCCATGGTTCAGATGGTTCAGATGTGTGATTTTACCAACAAAGCAAAATTCAAATTTATAGTATTGTTCTATTGTGACAACAGATTTATGTTCTCATCAAAATCAGACAAGATATCACATGATTTACATGTGTTTCCTATGTATTTTCTTAGTATACAGAAATATATAAAGTACCACAAAGCTTATAATGTGATACAGGTTCAGATCAGTGCTGAATACTAGAAAGACTGAACACTAAAAACATTCACAGATCTAAAAGTGTAGGTTCACATCGGAACGTATTTATGCATGTATCAAATACATGACTTACACACTCTTATCTATGTGCATGACATACAAAATATAGTCTACAAAGTTGACATGTTAACACTAGGGGCCCTATCTTACGTCCGGCGCAGAGCGGCGCTAAGTGCAGTGCAAGTCTCTTTGCTATTTTAAGATTGATGCAGTTGTCATTTTCCTGTCCAGCGCCCACGTTGATAAAATAGCAATGGCACTTGTGCCCATCCATGCACCCATGGGCGTGTTGGTCTAAAAGTAAGGTGTGGTCAGGCACATTGTTGGCGCATTGCTATCTTGAGGCAGCAGGGAGCGATTGAGCTATTGACCAACAAAAACCTGGTCTAAAGTCAATGGCGCAGTGTTTCACTGTTATTTTAAGGGCACATTATCAAGACAGTAATGTGCGCCTACACAGCACAACAACAACATACACTCTGCTTGTGACACACACACAGAACGCGCAACAGCGCACAAACATGCAAAGGGCAACAAATAAAAGGATTATAATGTGAGATTATTATTGTGTATATTAATATATTTTTAAAAATACATGTCATAATGCTTAGTCATAATATTTATCAGAATTAACTAATCGCAGTAATGATGGATTAAATTGTTTAATTATTTGACCAAAACGTGGCAATACACATAGGTATTTAAACAGACGGACAACAACGGATCAGACACAGATCAACTTTCCTGCTTCATCAATACAGAGGACATGAAGAACACGAGGATATAAATGAGGTGAAAACAATGATTAAACTAAATCTGCGCAGCTTCTAGCTGCTGCCAGCAGCCGGATCAGAACCTTGGAGACCTGATCAAGTCCTGATAACTGTGTTGATGATTCTTTACATGATTAAAATTAATTCTTTAATTTTTGAACAATATTTAACAAATATTCTTTAACATTTTTGAGAGTACAGTGATCAGGTTTCCATACTTTCAGCAATTAAAACCCTGCTGATTTGACCTGTCACTCCATGACTGAACAAAACAATTTTAAAGAAACCAAAGCTGTGATTAAAAATAAACCTTTTCAAAAACCAAACAAAGATAAATTTGCAACAAATTAATGAACAGGATCTTAAACTGGTGGTCTGTGGCTGACCACGGGAGGGTCCAGGAGCAGCAGAGGCCAGTGTGCGCATTATGGATCATGCGCTTTCCCTTTTTGCACGAGCAGATCCGATGCCTCTGCAGAGACGTGCTCCTTCTTACTACTTGGTAAATGCGCCATCATAATAGCAATCCGTCAAGGTGCAAGCACACTTGGCTCTTAAAGGGAATGGGAGATGACACCGTGATTGGTTAATTGCATGTTACGCCAAAACACACCCATAATTAATTAGGACAACCCCTTTGAACCATGTGCCTGGCGCTTTGACCATTTTTCCGCCGTTTAAATAGCAAAAGTGGATTTTGACACATCCTAAATGCAATTGTGCCATGTGCTTCAGACTGCGCGCTTTAGATCATTAAAATAGGGCCCTATATCTGTCAGCCCTTTAAGAGTGAATTTTTTCTTCACTTGCTCAACTCCAGCCATGACTCCACCCCCTGCATGCCAGATTCCCTACAGACCACAAAAAACATGTGGGTCAGTTTTCTTGACTCTTGGGTCAGTTTTTGTGACCTATGGGTTACTGGAAGGGCAGAAAACAGCACCATCTACTGTGGCCGGTCAGTGCCCATCACTGATCTGCCACAGGTCAAAATATATTCCTATGTCCCTCTCCATTTCTCTGGGCAGGACTTCCCATCCTATCCAGAATTTGAAGGGGGCTTTGCGTTGTGCACATCATGCTATACCAAACAATATTATTAAATATCAATTTTTTTAACAATAACAGGAGCAAACAGGATGATGAAAATATTCACTCCCTCCCTGAAAAAAACATTTTCTCCATTCCAGAAGTAGTAGCTGAAGTCTGTGCCATTTTTGTCTTTGGTGCCAATGTGCATTTACAATGACATGTTTATCATGTTCCCTGTATCCATTATCTAACCAAAGAAGAAATACCACGAAAAGATAGTGATTTAGACATAAACACAGAGGATGCCAGCCATTCATGCAGTTTTTGCATGACCAAGCACACTCAGCTGATTTAGCTCCCAGCCAGTATTTCTCATAGCAAAAATCTTTGTTACGAAGGTCCAAAACAAACTGACAATCATAGACATATTTCCCTTACACTCCACATAATGACACAGATGTAGATGTAAACACGGACAAAGATACTGCATAGTTGGAAGTAGGAGAGGCCGCTGCAAACATTAGTCGTGCCACCATCACACCAGTTCATGGAGAAAGAGAGAGAGAATACCACCAACGAGGGCTCCTTCATTTCTCTTCTTATCTTCACAAAATCACTCCTCTGTTAGCTTCCTCAGTGCAGTTTCTCCTCTGGAAGGTTGGTAACAGTGGCAGGTAGCAGCTAGCAGTTGACAGCTAGCTAGTTGTTCTGATTTAAAAAATATATCCAAAGACGATATTTCCTCATCTGTTCTTGCTGATTAATGCTGTTACCTCTTCTTTAGAGTCTTTTCTGAAGATTATTTGAAGGTTTGCAAAATGTCCCACTTTTTAGGTCCAAGTTTGAGATGTATTCAGGAGCCCATCTCTGGTGCAGCCACTCTCTCTCATTCCAGAATGGAATACTATACTACTATTACACTCATAGACTGCTTATAAAGCTGGATGTTTTGAGGTGTGATGTCATCCATTGGTTTGCACTGGAACTGGTTTGAAGCCCAGAGTTGCAGCCTATGGTTGGTGCCATCTTTTCCGTTTGGAGCCAGGACCTTCCAAATAAGGAGTGTGGGGTGTGGCATTTCTTGCTCTGGAAATATGCCCTGCTACCTCGGAGTGGCTGGCTTACTGGGAACACTAAGCAGTGCAAACTTGGGCTAATGTTAGCTACTTTAGTTACATTTTGTTAACACAGCAGGTATCATTATCAAGTAACATTAAACTTACAAAAATATTAAGACAATAGTCAATGTTGGACCTCAAATGCCATGTGCATGAGACAAAGGTAGGCCTGCACGTAATCACAAAGACAGGCACCAAGTCAAACAAAAGGACTCCAAATGGACTTCACTTCCCATCATGCTCTGCTCAACTCACACCTAGGTGTAAAATCTGGCAGAGCCAAACTCTCGGCTTCCCTTGGATGAGACCCACGGAGGATTTGTTCTTTTGACCGTGATGTCACCGAGAGTATAAACACTCCATTGCTGTCTGAAGTATGCTTCCAGCTGCTCACCGGCTAACGTAAAGAAGTAACTCCCTTACATACGTGATGGTAACTAGGCCATACAATCTCAACCTCACTGGACGAGTGGAGATTTCTCTGTGTTCAACCAAGCACGTTGCTGGATCCGAAGAAGACCGCTGTGCAACCCAGCCCAACCCTTCCACCTTTCCTGCAGAAGAAGTTGAAGGATAACTTCTATGCTCCGCTCGCCTTTAAGTGAGTTGACTCCACTGTTTTGGGTGTGTTTACCACGCTAAACTGATTTGTGTCTGTCCAACTGCTTGGACTGCTGTGTGTTAGTTTGCCATCGTGTGTCAGATTATGGGTTGCATTTTATTTATTGAAATCAGACCGTGGCCCATGAATATGTTCGCATGCCACGTTTCTGTGAAAATAAAAGCAAGCGCCACTTCTCACGATCGCTGAGATCTTTTGCTCTTTGGTGCTTTGACCTCCTTTCTCCTCTTACTAACCACGCATATACACACTCCTACACACACCTCTGGTGAACAGATGACTCAGTTACAGCACTCAACTCTGTCCCCAAGTTATCCTATTGTTAGAGACATGTGTTAAGCCAGCAGACGCCATTAACCATTGTCTCTGTTCAAATCTCGTGGTCACATCCACCATCTTCACTGGAACCCTCCTGTGATGTAAGTGATGTAACCCCATGTGGTTCACATCTGCCATCTTGTTCCTCCTCCTTCCTGTCTCAACACCCCCCCCCCCCCCCCCCCCCCCGGCACGCATGCAGGCGCACGCACACACACACACTCACACACACACACACACATACACATCTTTTAGTGCTGTATATTTCCTTACTGTTTATAACCGCTGTTGTTTGTTGTTGACGTCCAAGCTACTATAAGTCTTCAATCTTATTAGCAAAGGAATGATTTCCAAAATGACCACCAGCACACTTATTAGAGGGCTTGAAATTAGCTATTGAGACCATACTTATTTTAAATAATTATTGACAGTATTTCTAGAGAGAAGTTGACAGAGAATGGGAGTCTGTTGGAGCCAAGGATTTTTTTTGAGTCAACATCTAGCAGGCTTTGGTAGTATTGCACATAAAGGTATTTCCACATCGGCCTCAGCGTGAAGCCATGTTAGTTACCTCCTCAAAAGAGACGATACATGTACAGAGACACTCCAACAGAGGGCAACATTAGACCACAAAATTTCTTATCAAAATAGTAATGACACATTCATCAACTATTACTTTAACATCTACTACATTTGAAACTATTTTTGCACTCTTAAGTAAAGTGGTGCATCATAGGGAGTAGTTAGCTAGTAGGCCGTCATTACTTCATTATTATCTTATCATTGAGTTGCTAAGTAGGAGGGGCCACTGATTCCGGAAGAGTTCCATTCTATATTCACATTTGAATTTTTTCTTTAACTGATATCTTAAATGTTAATTAACATAGAAACACAGGACCCTCCCGTATAATGAAATGTTTCTGTAGGTTCATTTCATGACCACTATCAGTTTTCTCAACACCATAATATTTAACTTCTGCCACTGTTAGCGGCATATGTGAATGAACTTTAAGCTTGGTGATAGGCTGTTTCTTGCCAAAATGCACAGCAGGGGTCATAGTTATAATGTAAACCTTGAAATCTTTATATACACAGTCTTGTACCTTCAGCTCCCGTACATACTTACACTTCCTGTACATGCTGAACTGTTGCCCCTATGCCAAAGAATACCGAAGAGACCACTTCGGGACTCACATTTGTTCATGTACCAACACAATAATCAGTTTCATAAGTTATTAGCTTTATAGTGGAGCCTAATAATTTCGGAGGATAATAAAGCATATAGCACTAGTTAAATGTGCTTGCATGTTTGCTCTTAAAAAAAGATTCAAAAGGACCAAAATAGTTAAACTTAGATTTTGTCTCTCTCTGTGATATTATTTTGTACATTTTTATAACTAACAAAAGCTGCCTTATGCACAACATGTTTGTAACCCATTAGTAGTTTGCATATGGCTAACATTACCTTTTGACAAGTGTAACCATAGCATGGACACTAGTTAGCATTACAGCATCTAACATACATCATGGAGGCTGTGTTTTCTTTTTTGTTTTGTTTCGGGGGTTTTTTGTTCAATTTATGACACAAGAATTAACTATGAATTAATGTTTGCTGAAAATATTGTGTTTTTCTCCGTATTCTAGAGAGACTGTGTGTTTACATCTTTTCAATTCTCCAAAATGTTATTTGTCAGTGGGTGCCCAAATGTTTGCATACAACTGTTCTTCCAATAGTACAGCTTCTGCTGTTGAGTTAGGGTGCCACAAACCCGCTTCTGGAGATTTTTGCCTCTTCGTCCCTTTTTATTATGGGTTATTTTATACTTTGTACTTGAGGAAACCAGGGAGTGAGATCAGCGGATAGTAAAATATGGTTCTGGTGTAGTTAATGGTTGTGAGTGCAATCTTTCCTCTCTGTCTTTCTCTCCTGAATTTATTGTTATTATTATTATTATTTATTTATTTATTTATTTTATTATTTTATTTTTTTATTGCACAGTAGTTGAAAGAGAACCAATAATAGTATTGATAAAGTACCAGATCCTAAAGGAGTATTGATTAAAGTAGTAGCATCAATACAATTCCAATGATACCCATCCTTGTCTTAAAACCTATCTGGAGGGGACTATAAAGTTTATCATACAAAGTAACTTCTTCTTTTTATTGAAGGACTTTACAATGTTAGCTAACTGTACCCTTGATAGAACTAATTACAAGTAAGAACGCTGAGATGAAAAGGCAGTTCTCTGAAAGTGCATAGGTACCAATTTTGCTATGAACCTGGTATACAAATAAACATGCACAGTTTGTTATTTAAATGTTCTTAGTTTGAAATTGGACCATTGGTCTATAAACAAAAGCAAAGTAATTATATAATCGCATAAGTTTATACATCACAGGTCTTCCAAACACATCGACTAAACAAGAATGTACAGTACTGTAAAATATTGTACAATTTGCATTTAAAAGTATTACATTATCATATACAGAATATTAACCCTGGTTGATAATTAGATGGTCAGTGCCTATCTAAAAAGAAAGTATGTGTGTGATATGTAAGAGCAAATAATGTGAAACAAATCAACAATATTGAGAAGGGGATCTTAACAACCATAAAATATTGCAACCAACTTGAAAGTCGACTCAACTGCTTTGAAATACATACAAAACACTTGAATAATACAGAAAATATTCTCAAAAAGAAAGGCTAGACTGGAGGGGACTATGAAGTGTTTCATTTGCCACATATTTGGTGTGAGAGGCACAATGATGAATGATAATCACACAAAAAAAGTAAAGAAACAGACCAAAAGGAAATTTGGTCTATTTTGTTCTGACACCAGTCAGAACAAGTGACCACATCTGCATATGGGCAACTTCAATACCAAGTTCAGAAAAATGTAAGGAAAAGGAAAAGTTTGAGTGTGTTTGTGTGTGTGTGTGTGTGTGTACATATACATATACATATACATATACATACACACACACACACACACACACACACACATAGATAGATATACATTATATACATATACATATATGCAGCAAATCCTTGGCCTTAATAGTGGATTTGTACAGCAGGATACCATTCTCTGTGAGGACTTTCAGTTTGTATTGATTGCACCTCCAATTTTTGATGTCACTGTGGCAACACCTTTCTATTTTATGGCTGTAGCTTTTGGATCTTGGATTTAGGTGGGTCTGACTCATGTGGGGATTGGCCATGTGAAACTCACTGCAAGTTTTGTTCCTTTTTTTTTGATGATGTTTTGTCCATATCTTCTCTTGTCTAAAATGAACTACTAACCAAGGAATGCCTGTCCTGACCAGCCTGGAATGCTGGGCTTTCCAGAGGTACCAGACCAGTCAACATTCAAGAATAAAGGAGAGTGAGATCGACAGGTCCATGCCTAACTGGACTGTGGAAGTAAGCCTATTCCTGCAGTCCAACAGCCAACACCAGTTTTATGGTCATGTACAGCTGGCAGCCCTGGAGTTCCCCTGCACTATTTAAAACCATTAGCACGCAGTTCACTTGGGAGTTGTAACAATGTAGAAACCTCCTTTGACAGACCTTTTCCGTGACCATAAAATGTGCCCGCTGGCCATTTTGTGCAAAAAGGAAAATGTCGTTTTCAGCAGACTACCTGGATACATGGGAGTATAAATGGAAAGCCAATATCCTCTTTAGAGCACAGTACAACTTTAAAGACTAACTGAAATGAATAAAAAGGAGGGATGCAAGAACAAAATGTCCACCACAGAAGGAACAATTTTAAATAGTGGGGGTCTCAAGAGGAATGAATGTTGTGTTATGTTGTGTTACCACATATAGTTCCACGCCTCCATTCCACCAGAATGGCCAAAAAGGTAAAGAATAAAAAGAGTGACAGTGTCACACCTCTTCCTAACGTACAGCAAGAGAGCGAACTGTAGCGCATGCAATGCAAAAAATTGTCCAGCTATACCACAAGCAATGTCTCAACGCTAAGTGTGAGTGTGTGTAGAGGACTGGAGGGAGCAGAGGGACAGAGTCGCTGCTCACTGACAGAACACCTGTGAGCTCTGGAGAGAGCTGGGGGCAGAGCCGGAGCCTCTGGAGGAATAACACCTAGAATCACACCGGATTCTGCTCTGATCTGGAGCCGTTTACTGGCGGGAGGAGAGCTCAGAGTTTGTTTTTTAAACTTTTGGGATTAAAAAGTGTTTTTTTCTTAACTCTTACTTTCTCTTCATCCATGTTGACTGCTACACTGGAGGGTTTAAGTGCTCGAACTTCTCTAAAATAGAGCCAGGGCGAGAGGTTTTTCAAACAAGCGACACGTTGCTCAGCCTGTTCGCTGACACACAGAGCAGGTTAAGACATCTTCATTGGGAAACATTGAAAGATTCTTGCATTCAGTTAGGAATCAGTGTCAGGGCTGTGCATTTGTCCAGACCATATACAAATGGTCTATTGCCCAGACACAGGTGTTGTTGCATGTCAACTCTCTCTATCAGTAGCTGAACACCACAAGGTACCAGGGACAGTCATTCATTAAGAACACGTCATTAAATGTGAAGCAGCAGTGCATTACCATACTGTATCAGGGTTACTGGTGCTTGATTAATGGTCTAATCTTGTCACATTCTCTTTCTCTTATGTTTAGTTATTAAATGGTTACTGGAACATACACTGATTCTATTTTGCCATTTTTGCCATTTTAATGGAAGCCTGTTAAGAGCTCAGTAATAAAATATTTTGTGATTGATTTTAATTACGAGTAAATATAGCTTAACAAAAAATAAAAAAATTTCAATCAATGTGTTAAACACAATGACACACATGCACCACTTTACTCGTTTACATTCATCATTATTTTGCCTGTGTTTGTCTGTCAGCAGAGAGGAGGCCACTGCAAGAGATAACCTTGGAAGGACATGTTGACCAGACGTGAAATCAAATAAATCTAATTCACACGGAATAAATGTCCTGTTGATTTCTTGTCTGCCTAGTAGCTCACTGTATTTATTTGGATGTTTGCTGTCCGTCTGCCCTTTCAGACAGGTCAATACTACTTTCACTCTCTGCCAGTAACCCTTAAAAGTGTATGTTGTAACACTGGTGCTGTTCCTGACATCAATGTGAGCTATGATGGTGAATGATTACCAGTAGAAGAGGAGGTAGAGGAGTAATTAGGGCCTGAGCATCTGGTGGTGCAAAGGCCTATTGTATCTCTTTTTCTCCCCAAAGAACCGCATTTTTGAGGGGCTAAACATCACTCAACTCATTAAGCTTTGCACGTGCATCAGAAGTGGTGAAAATTTAACTTTTCAATATCTCGATAGCGCCCCATGGAAAATTTCAAATTCAAAGCCCTTTTGATAGGCACATGTACTATCGCCAGACGCACAAAAAAGCCTCTTGGAGACAAGAGTACAACAGGAAGTCGGCCATTTAGAATTTACTTTGCAATTTTTGTCATTTTTAAGCGTTGTATTTTAAGGAACTCCTCTGAGAGATTTAACCCGACCGACTTCAAATTTGGTCAGTGTCATCTAAACACCTTTGCAATGAAAAGTTATCAAAATCTTTTTGCAACATCCAATATTCATGAAAATGCATATGCGTGTCAGGCCACCTCCAATAAATGTATTGTTACATTGGCTATATTGGCCCACTTCTGTAGCATCTCCTGGTGGCAACAGGAAGCAAACCTTAAGTTACAAAGTCCTTTTGACTTACATGAAATTTAAAGTGTGTGGTCTACATTTCATATGCAGCAACATAAAATACATTTAGTGCAATCTTTCTAACACCACATAGTGGACACAGGAAGTGATTGTTGTCTCTTGTATGCAATGTCCAGTACCCATGAATATGTATATATATGTCAGTTGGCATCTGGTTAATGTCTTGCTGCATCATGTTGCTCCACAATAACAGCACTTTGAGTGCAGCGCATCCCAATAAACACTAAGGTGCAAGGGCCCGATCATCACTGCTTGCAGCATTATTCTTAAAACATTGGCTCCTTCAATTTATATTGAGCTACCTCATCCAATTAAGCACTCCAAAGTTTGTGTGTGTGAGTGTGTGTATGTGTGTGTATGTGTGTGTCTGGTCCAGGTATTCCTCACATTGTGGGGACTTGCTTCCCTTATGGGAACAAAAAGTCCCCTTAAAGTAAAGCATTCATTTTAGGGTGAAGACTTGGTTCAAAGTTGAGGTAAGTTTAGGGTTATGTTAGCGTTAGGGTTAGGCATGTGGTGGTTATGGTTAAGGTTAGGATAAGTCTCCAGGAAATGAATGTAAGTCAATGTAACGTCCTCTGATGGAAACATGTCTGTGTGTGTGTGTGTGTGTGTGTGTGTGTGTGTGTGTGTGTGTGTGTGTGTGTGTGTTTGTGTGTAGAGGGTGACTCCATAAACCAGGCGCACACAAAATCTTAATCAGTTTGAAATAAATTACAGTTTTGTAATGGGTAACAAAGCAGATTGTCTTTGTCTCCATTGCAACGGTCGCTGAGGATCATGGGTAATTTAGCCTTCCTCTATCCAAAACTAACAAAAAAGAATTATTTCTCAGAATTGAAGTAGAAATAATTAAAACTGAGGGCCATAACATTAACCTACTGTATTGTTGAGATATTAAGTGGATTTTTGTGTTTTTGTTGAGGATCATTAAAAGAAAACCTTACCATGGCAATTGACAGTGAGGAAAATACTTCTGCGCTGTGGGTCCTCTGGTCCACCCACTGGACTGATGCTCACAGCATCTTATAGTGCCACAGTCGGGTTAATTTTGAAGTGAATGTATGGCCGGAGCAGTTGCTCTGGGTGTCTAATATTGCCACAGATTTTCATTTGAGTTAGTTGAAAGCCTGGTGCATCTCATACAGATGCTAAAGGGTACCTTGTACATCAGTATCAGATGCCAAGGGGCATGACAAAGCATTGGTATTTGAACCTACCTGGGAATGAGAACGGGTTGCTACAACAGCATAGGTTATCCTGATGCAGGTACAATTGGATTGATGTGATGGAGTTCCAACAGAATTGATACTGGCATGTTTAAACTGTGTTAAGTTAGAAAGAACCACAGAGAAACAGACTGGAAGTCCCAGTTGCCTTCAAAATAAAGGCCAAGGTTACTGCACTTAAAGTACAATTTCCCTCACTGTGTTTGCTCCCTGTGGTATCACACCATCACAGCTTTGAAATTATTTTGGACTTCTTGCAGACCAAATCTAAAATGTCTTAATGTGTTTAAAAAATATATAATAATCTGTTACATACATCTGTTGTAGCTAACTAGCGCTAGCTTGCGTAGCTGCTGTCTGGCTTTAGTTAATATTTTATGCCATCTATAAAACTAATTTGATAATCGAGTAAAAAATATTTAAATAAATAATGTTAATCTAAATAACTGGTTACAAGCAACATTATACATCACCAGAAAACACATTAAATTACAAACCTCCTGCTCATAGCCATCGCCATCTCTTGCCATTTTTTTTCATTGCTGAGGTCCCAATTTGAAAGATATATAATGATCCAAGGACTTCTTTTTCTTCCCTTTTTTCCCCCCAGGCCTCGGGGTTCATGAGTCATTGGTCAAAAATCAAAATGTACACAGAATCATATATTACTGGCCACATGGTGGCACCGTAGGTGCATATAGGGCTAAGCAAAAAGTTGACCCGGGTTCAACTTTTGCTGCAACGCAACCCGACATCATCCGACAAGGCACTGCATTGGCCAATCACATAAAAGCAAGCACACATTCCTGGTGGATCACTTGGTAATGTGAATGCCATATTTGACTGTCTTTAAATGCTTCTGATAAGCTTGGCATCTGACAAGCCTTTAAATGCATTAATCTGTAACTCCAACTCGACTTCCTGGATCATATTTCATTGTCTCACCGGTATCCCACCACCATAGCCCTTGTACTATTTTCACGCACTGCTGTTTTTGGTCTGAACACGGCCTTATTGTTCAGAGAAGCAAGACGGCTGCCTGGAGGAGGCTTGAGCGTGGAGAGACATTCTACACTGAAGTCTTTTATCAAACCGATACATCCCTTTATTGGAAATCTGCAGTGACTGGATGCCGTAGCTTATCAGACTTAGCTGATACTACATCATCACAGTTATACACTGCGACAAATAACATAAACCAACTCAGGTGTAATATCACTCCTAGGTTTAGATTTTTCAGATTGTTTTCTGATTCCCAATGTAGGAATTTGTGCACTCAAATATCTTTATAATTTTATGGGGAGAATTATGAAATATTATTGTGCACAACTCCAACATGAAATTATTCATCCAGTGACATAACTCATATTAGAGTATGCATATTAATAGGGAAATAGTCCTCCTTGTTGGACACACAAGAGAGGTCTATTAGAATTATGATTTTGCAAAGGTATAGGTCTTTTAAGGTTAAGTGACTGAGATGAAAGCACCAGAAAACACAAACAAGTTCACTTTAGATACATACACATTTATTACTAATACTACAGCTACAAGTACTTAACACTACAACATTTTACAGACCAGATACAAGAGGGAAAGGGAAACTGGTTCACAGGGCTATGGCTAGTGAATGATTGAAATGCATGATGCAGAGTTATCTATTAGGTAGGTGGTATGAAAAACCTGAAAAAACAGATGAAATGACTGTTACCTGAGAAGCAGCAAGTCAAATCAACGGTACCACAGCTAAGTTCAGAATTGCCAATTGAAATTACAAATCATGAAAGCACCAGGGTTTAACTAAGTTGATGGAGGTTTTGTATGAATACTTGCTTGCTCCCTGGGGTGGCTTCTTGTGGAGAACGGAGTCCATTGTGCTGGGGTGAGGAGCTGGAGTCTGGCTCTGGTAGTGATGAGTGAGTCGGCCGGTCCGGACTTGAAAAGATTCCTTTGGAAGAGAGCTCCTGGCTTATGCTCTCATGCTCTCCTAGGCTTGATCCTCAACTCCTGACTCCAGATTCAGAAGATGCTCTGAGTCACGTCTTCAGACTAGCAAACTGCAAGCTTTCCACCATGGCAGAAAGCAAGAAGAACCAGCAACCGGCATCAAGCAGTCCAAAAGAGCCACTTAAAAACAGCTTAAAAACAGCAGTTTAAAACAACGAAACAGCAGACAGCCCAAAAACAGCACAGAGTCTCAGATAAGACACTGTTTTAAAGTTTCAGTCTGCCCACCCAGAATGTGTCTCCTGGCCAATTCCAGGGTTGCAGAGTTCTGGGGGAGTAAAGTCAGTCCCCCCCATCCATGGACAGGAGGGTATAGTTCTTGAATATTAATCAAAGTATTAACAATTTAACAATTGCATGATTCCTAATTTTGCAATTTGGATTATAGCTTTAGCGTTCTTACAGTGAAACAAGCAGAACGGTACTAAACATGATAGTGTTGTCATAGATGATGGTATTATGTTAGTAGTACATGTCTTGGCTTAAAGGCAGTGGAATAAAAGTCTAACCAAAGTACATAACAACACACATATGATACACACATATCAACATACAACAATAATTGTCCTTAGATAAAATCTAAAACTAATTCATGGATTTTACAGTCCTCTGGTCTTTGGTCTGACTGCAAACGGCAGGAGTCCATGCCATTTGAGGGGGTGTGTGTGTGTTTGTGTGTGTGTGTGTGTGTGTGTGTGTGTGTGTGTGTCACTGGAGCATGGCATATTGTGCAGAATGTCTTTTGCCTTATGCTGGTTTGCCCAGTGATCAGTTCTTGGGTTGGTCACTCAAGTCCTGAAAATCAAAATCCACTGTGGGATTAAAGTTGGTGCCAGCTCATCTCTGTGTGTGACTGGCTCTTAGAGGTGAGTTATGATAATCAGTGGTGGGAGTTGTTTATCCAAATGGTACTATCATGTTGGGCTGTGGCTACAAGTTTGGCTATCAGCAATAATTAATGATTATCAAAGATAATTGTTAATTATTAAAATCAATAAGATTATTAATAAGAATTAATAATAACTGGCACCACCCTGGACTCAGGGAAAAAGATAGCCAATTCAGTCTCAAAGTGTACTAATCTATGAATTTGGGACTTTGATTAATAATTAATTTAATAACTATAAACAAAATCACCATGTCAATAGCTAGTTAAGGTTGAAGGATTTGGAGTTCTTTACGGAGCAGGGGTTGGCAAAACTCATTCTTGTGCAACATTAAAACGGACAACAAGTATATCCAAAAGCATTTATTTAACAAAAGGGTAAAAGCAACACACAATACTAATCTAGCTAAGTGTACCTATATACAAGTGTGAGTGTGCGTGTGTGTGTGTAGGGAAGACAATAGCAAGATGGCTGCAGTCACCTGGTGACTGAGCACATGGCATGCAGACACTTTGGCTGATAAAGGGAACTACAGAGATAAAAGGCCAGACCATGTGGTGTCTTGAACCACATGTGCTGCCTGAACCAAAGTTCGCCAAACTAGGTTTTAACCTCTTAACTGTGTGGTTCTCTATTCAAGGCCAATTGGTGTATGCTAAAGGTGCCAGGTTAAAATGAGGTTAGTTGCATGCAAGGCCTAGTTACTGGATGTAACATGTGTTAAGCATGCTAACATTAACCTAGCGGTGTGGCTATGCAGTAACCTGACTATAAGCAACAAGGACATCACAACAACATTTCAATGTATAACCTTAACCAAATCAATACACATACAGTACATTGTTTGAGTTAAACATTCTTGCTTAGCCGTACTATGCTTCACTGTGTTGCTAGGCTATGCCCAGTTGTTACCAGTCCATGAAGGAAGAGATGCTTTGTGGTGTCCTGCTTTGTAGCCAGTGAATCCATGGGTGAGTCAGGCTGAGAAGGCTTTGGCTCTGAAGCTGAAAGATGCAGGCGTTGCTGGGGAGAGAGCACTCCAGTCGTGCAGAGGGCCCAGGTCACTCCTTTGTGTAGAGTTAGCGACAAGCTAACTCCATTTCGCGGCTCCTGTACTTGGTAACTGGCCAGCAGACTTGTGTGTTAGCTGCTGGCACAAGGAAATGTAGTTTCTGAGTCTTAGGCAGGCTCTCGCGTCTTCTGCCGTAAAGAAGAAAGTGTGTGTCTGCTGTGAGCAGGCCACACAAGAGAGCAGAGAGCTGCTCCAGCAGCTGCTGGAGGTGTGAAAGATCAAGCAGCTGCTCCTGCAGCTGAAGGAGAAAGAGAGCAAGAAGCTGCTCCTGCTGCAGCTCGTGGAGAAAAGAGAAAGATAAGAGGGGAATCTCTTGTTTTGATAACCTGGATCCATGGGTGGAGCTTCACACTTTGGGTGCGAACCCCCAGGGCTCAGGTTTCTTGGAGTCTTGAAACATGTGGTAAACTCTGGTCCACATATTTTCCCAACAATCAGTTCACACTCCAGTGTGAATTGATCTGCCTATCTTGCTTGTTCCTGTAGCTTAAAGTATCAAAGATGGTTTGGGTCAGTGGTCTGGTTGTTGACCATGCAGGGGATGGGAGGTTCCTTATCTTATCCTTTCTGTTTGCAGGAGCTTGTTTAGATGGTTTGGTCAGTGAGGAGTCTGGGACTCTCACTTTATTGGCCAAGATTCCTGGGGGCTGAAGAAAGAGCTGGTCTATTGTTTGAGGCTTGTGCTGTTTGCATTCGAAACATGCAGGCACTTTATCCTACACCAGTCTAGTTAAAATTGTGTTATTTTTGTTCACTGCAGGTCTGATTGATAAAGGAAGCATAAAACAAAATCATTCATCAGAAAGATTTTATTTTTCTTTTCCCATTTTCACATGCATCATGATAATAGAGGGAGAGGAGCTGAGTCTGTTGTGTTCCAGCAGTGAAAACATTTTATTTAAATAGCTATTGGTTTTTATGAAGCTAAAAAAATCGCAACACAATACCATCCAACCAGTGTGACAGTCAGAAAGTATATTTTGACATGAGCTAGTCGCCAAAATATTCTTAGAAATTACAAGACATTCTCATCACAGATACTGTAATTAAATAATCAGTTTACAAAAAGAATATCAATAAATGTACACTCAAATAATTAATATATTAAAAAAATGTTTCTTCCAGTAGAAATGTGTCTGAACAGTAACTTTACAGTAACAGTAACTTTTGTGGGATCTGTTCTCAATATAGTGTGTAGATGTTTGTTAAACAGCTTATTTTAAGAGAAAGATGCAGATATTTCACAGTGTCTTTTGTCATGTTGTGCTGGCAGTGAACTGTGTGCCCTTATTATTATTTGAATAGATTTCACACTATCCGTGCAAATACAAACTACAGGGCATCAAAAGATGCCAAAGAGCTGTTAACACCTGTACACTGACAGGTGAGCCAACTTTGCCGCTGTCATCAGAAATTGACGTCACCGCAGATGATGGTTCAGAGTAAAGGATGTCTTATTTCTCTAAAAATGTGTTTCCACTACTCCTCTTCCCTCACATCTTTTCCTCCCTCGCATCTTACGTGGGAAGGATTAAGACACACAAGTGAGGGAAACAAGGAGACATTTAAGACTAAGGAGAAGCATCCACTCTGACACTGACACTACCCTACAAAGTAAGTTACTCAGGAGACAGAGAAAGCACTGGATGGCAGGAAAATATTATTATTTCTTTTTATTACTAAGAAATAAACTGTGAAAACAGTAAAATAAAGTTCACCTATCTCTTTTATATATGTATTGGGTTTCTTTATTCTTTATGGAGAGAGTAGTTTAATGTCCAAAAAAAAATCCCCCTCTCACCCTTCTCCCATGGGGGATGGTGGTGGTGGTGTGTCTTTCTCAAGCTTGAGTCCTCTACCAGAGGCCTGGGAGTTTGAGAGTTCTGCGCAGTATCTTAGCTGTTTCTAGGACTGCGCTCTTCTGGACAGAGACCTAAGCTGTTGTACCTGGAATCTGCTGGAGCCACTCTCCTAGTTAGTAGGTCACAGCCCCCAGTGCTCCAATTACCACTGGCACCACTGTTGCCTTTACTCCCCACATCTTTTCTAGCTTCTCTTTCAGCCCTTGGTATTTTTCGAGCTTCTCGTGTTCCTTCTTCCTGATGTTGTTGTCGCTTGGGATTGCCACATCTATCACCACTGCCTTCTTCTGTTGTTTGTCTATATATATATAATATAAAATAAGGCAATATATTTTCTGTCACAATATTAAATATTGAAAAGTGGCGATTCAAATACAAATAAGATAATCCTGCTGCACCACCTAAAGTGCTTTGACCTTGCAAATCTAATGTCACCATGTATTTTTCAGTCTATTCAGTATTTGTGCAGTGGAGGCTTCAAGTTTCCACATCACACTTGTCTAAGTTGCATACTGGACCATGATTGGTTCTCAAACTACTTGTGATGTCACAAATCCTGCTCATAGGTACAGTTCTTGAACTCAGATTTACAGATAGCACAAAAAAACTTTCGTCTTTCGGCAGATTAATTTGAAAACAGCTTTCTAGTGTCAAACTGCACATACAATATCATTCTGCACAGTGTAACTGTGCAGTCAGGAGACAATAATAAAAAGACATTTTTAACTAGAGGGGGACTTAAACAATAACAAAACCAATAGGGCTTCATCCAACACTATTGACGCTTGGACCCCTAAATTTGTAAAAAAAAAAAAAAAAAAAAAACAAAAACAAAAACAAAACAAAAAAAAACAGGCAACAATGACAAGGCGGGTTGGGGTGGCTGTGGCTCAGGAGGTACAGTGGGTCGTCCACTAATCAGAAGATCAGTGGTTCAATTCCCGGCTCCTCCAGTCCACATGTCGATGTGTCCTTGGGCAATATACTTAACCTCAAATTGCTCTTGATAGCTGTGCCATCAGTGTGTGAATGATTAGATTTCCTCTGATGGGCAGGTTGGGACCTTGCATGGTAGCCCCTGTACCTATTCAGTGTATGAATGTGTGTGAATGGGTGAATGTGATTTGTAGTGTGAAAGTGCTTGGAGTGGTCGGAAGACTAGAAAGGCACTATACATGTACAGTCCATCCATTTACAAGAATGTTATACATAAAGCCCACGTTAAAGACTATCCTCCTATTCTAATTGGGAGAAGAAAAATGATCTGACGAATAATGAGACAAAAGAAAAAGTTGTAAGGGTTTGTTTGTCAATCAGGCCTCATTGCCTGTGGTCATGTGGTTTTGAAGCCTGATTAGGAGTGACATCCAAGTCAGTCCTGGTCGGATGGTCTTGTGTTGCGAATCAATCTCTGAATCATGCAAGATATCTGTGTGTGTTTGTGAGTGAAGTGAGGTCATTGCAAGGCAAAGAAAGGATACAAGAAAAGGAGGCTCCCGTTATGATTCTGTACAGATCCTGTTTACCATTAGTCCTCACTCCTTTGGAAGGCTCTCTAACACACACACACACACACACACACACACACCGGCTCCTCTTTTCTTGTCTTTGGTGCTTGAACTTGTGTAGCTAATTAGTCTCTTCCTTTCCAGCACCGTATCCTGTCACACTTTCCAGCATCACTAAGCGTCTGGCTGGACCTTGTGTGCTTTTCAAGTGTAAGTAGACACGTGAATAAGGTCCTACTGTTCACTGCTTGCTATTTTTTCTGTTTTTTGTAAACAGTTTGAGGTTGATTGCCAAGGGTGTGCCACAAAACTTTCTTTTTCACACTATTTTAAAGAGAAATTGTACTGTCTTGCATTTGCCTCCACAAAACACAAGAAATGGGTGAAGGTGTCTGGAAAGAGAAAAATGGAAGAAAGTAAAAATATCCTTAATGTATTCTTTACTACTCCCTGTCCTCCTTCAGCCATGCTCTTAAAATGTGAATGAACAAAAGTTCAGCCTGGATGAATAGAGGGTCAGCCAGAGCAGAGTTTCAGAATCTTCTGTGTTACATGAACCCTAAAGCCTCCATTTCTTTACAAAATCTAAGCTACGAGAGAGTCAAGTCTTTAGGCATGCCACCACTAGACCCAAAATCAATTTTTCCAGATGACTTTAGAAACTTAAGATTGTTTGTATAAATGGTAGGTCAGACATTTCCTGATTTGTAATGAAAATATGTTTTATTTCTTAAAGATACTTGAACAAAAGACTTATTTTTTTCTCTTTTCCTCTGTTGGCAAGGCTTTTCTCTCTGACATCCAAGATTCATTTGGGACATAAAGATAACATATTAATCAGTTTCAGCAGCAAACATTCTCCTTTATTTTTCATTTTGTTATTTCTCTCCTTGACATATTAGAAAATAGAACATTGCACCTTTAAGCACTAATTAAAAAGCGCAGTAGATGAAATGGAAAACAGAGTTGTCTGTATCAGTTACTGAGACATAATCAGTGGTAGACTGACAATAAAAACAGATGCAATGGTTCTGTCTCATGTTGACTAGGTGTGGTTTACTATCCAACCAGAGACCGAGTCAGGGACTCTTTCATCACAGGTT
This sequence comes from Thunnus maccoyii, assembly GCF_910596095.1. Lineage (NCBI taxonomy): Eukaryota > Metazoa > Chordata > Actinopteri > Scombriformes > Scombridae > Thunnus > Thunnus maccoyii. The sequence continues at coordinate 29,911,373 of NC_056548.1, forward strand.
TTCATTTGCACACCTTTGTCATTGTGACCAGAACAAAGCATCTGTGTCCTATAGAGCTTCACTTCAGCATGACTGACATCCTCTGTACCCATCTTGACCACACATACCACACACACTTTCTGACCCTCAACACTTTCTGCCCTTAACATGTTAATATTTAAATATTAAAGGATATTTAATAGTTTTGTGTGATTAAACCTAAAATTTCAATCTGAGGAGATATCTACACTTAAAATGTTGCTTTAGCTTTAAGATATAAATACACCTATTTTGAATCTTATGCATAAAACATGACAAGTAGAGGTATTCACAGGTCCATTCAGTTCCTAGTAACCCAGAACCAGCCTAAATCCAGCTCCAGTTGAAATTATGCTCAATGTAATGGGCTCTGGATAGAGTTCTAATTGGAGAATTTCTAAGATGGAGAGTGCAAGAAAAATTCTTTGTAAATGTGAGGAAAATGTTTTTTTCAAATATAAAATAAATCTTTGAGCCTTTAAAGAGGAAATTATTTTTGGAATTAGTTACAGTATAACTTTGTATAACACTGATTCTTAGAACATATAATGCTGCTTATCAGTTGTTGAAGCACCATGCTGCCAGTGTTGGTGCTCTCTCTATTCAGGTCTGTCGACTCCATTTTGGATCAGGTCTAATTATTCTCAAGTCCCTTTTGGACCAGATCCGTTTTTTGGGAAAATTTGTTTAAGCATATTGAGCTTGAGTCGGTGTGGTATGGTGGTGTTTTGGATCAGGTCCAAAATTACTGACCATTATGGCCCAAATTATGGATCATTTGTTGTACAAATGAATGCGCTGAAGATGCTTTGCCGAAAATGTAATCCTAAAACAGTAACACCTCCCCTGACACTGTGTGATTCCAAATACATTCTATGCAATTCTTCATCTAATTGAAATTCATATATTATTTATTTACTAAATGTTGCATATCTTGCACATGATCAAGAAACATTGTATAAAAGTAATAAAACTGTGATGCTGACTTTATTTTTTTAACTAAGTATTGTAAATGCAATAGAGAAATATATTAGGTTAAGATCATGGTCGTGCTTTACCCCTTCTCCTATAAATTAACTTTATATACCCAATACCACTAATTTGCAACAGCAAATATATGTATTTTTAAGGAAACATAATGCCAATCTGATTACGTTTTTATCAACATAATGAGAAAATGTTAATGAACTTATATGCAAAGTTGCAAAATATTTGCACTGAATGCAAAACATTTGCTGTCAACTTTATTCATTGGTTTTCCTATAATATTTGTTCCTGGCAACTAAAAGGTGGCAACACTTGATTAAGGTCAGGGACAGATGGTGGCCTTGGACAAAATTGAAAAAGTCAAACTAAAACCACCATGGTCCCCCAACCTTAGCTTAAACCTAACCACATGCTGGATTCAGGATGTGAACCCCGTTCTCTGGTGTCAGTGTGGTGCTTTGTATGTCCTCCCTCCCATCATCCTTCCTGACCACGTCCCTACAATGTGGTACAAAAATGTAGCACATCCCTGAGTGGAATCAATGTTTCCAGGCATAATCTAAATACATAATCTAGGCAGCAAAGGTGTTTCCTTCTGAATGTATCTTCCAAATCAATTTAGTGACACAATGTCTAGGAGATAGGAGTTGTGGTGCTGCAATCATTACATGCAAAGTAAATGGATGCCCACATATTTCTCCTCACTGTTGGGGACATAATATGCTTTAATGATTTTTAAAGCACCTCATGTATATAGAAAATGTCATGACAGTTTATAATATGAAATGCAAATATTTCATGTTATAAACTGCATAAATGTATGCATGCAGTAGTTTACAGTACCTATAAAAAATGTTTGGGGATTTTTTGTTTTATTGTTTTACAATTCTGAATCAGAGTAGATTCAATTTGGGGTTTTTGCATGGATGTGTAAAAAGAACCGGATACAGTGTCAGAGGCAGGGCCCCATTCATTCCTATGAAGGTTGCTCAGTGGTGCATGAAGCCAAAAAAGTCATTTCCTGCTGTAAGAAAAATTAACCGGATGTAAACATACTGCACACGCTCTATGGGCTTACGTGCCCATGAAGCACACTCACTAGAGATTTCCACCAGCTGAGAACTTCCAGTTTAGCCCTAATGGCTGACTTGAGTGCGGATAAAATGATTCTATTATGCGGCTCTTCAAGACTTTCGAAATGTGATTGGACCAAATGGATATTGGAAGTTATTCACAATGTTAGCCTATGGGAAAAAGTCTTTTTGGGCCCACTAGCATCACGTGACATTGTAATTACAAGGTTTGGCCACTATGTCATATTGGCTTCAAGTTCTGGCGCTGTTCTTGGGGGCTTGGTTTTTTGACACTGATCAGCAGAAAACGATGATTCATACAAATATTAAAAAACAAATTACATGTTTGCATGAGCGTTTACTCTTTTTAATATGACATACCTAAATCATAACTTTTAGATGACATAATTAAATGGAAATTACCTGTGTGTAGTCAAGGGGTTTCAACTGTTTATAGTAGAAATACAATCGTATGTGGAAGGTCCAACTTTTGATGAGTTAGTATCGTGGCAAAACATAAGATGAGTGAGCATGCTAGGAGACTAGTGAGTTATGTCAACTTCAAAGGAGTTGACATAACTCCAGAGACTGTGCATACAACAACAGTTGCCTAGTTGCTTCACCTGTCGTGGCTTTATGGGAGAGTGACAAAGAGAAAACCACTCTGAAGGAACACCCCAAAAAATATACGACATATGGGATAAATTTTGCCAGAGGGTTCTATGGTCTGATTAGATCAAAATTGAGCTTTTGGACCATCAGAGCAAATGCAATGTCTGGCAGTAGCCTAACACTGCACATCATTGTAAACATAGCAGCCCCACCGTGAGCATGGTGGTGGCAGCATCCCGCTGTGGAGATGCTTCTCCGCAGCATGCTTGTGAAGGGGAGAGGGTGAAATGAATGCCGCAAAATACAGATAAATCCTACAGGAAAACATGATGCAGTATACACGACACCTGCCACATGGGAGTCAATTTGTTTTCAAGACAAGTCCAAGCATAAATCCAAAGCTGCAACGGAATAGCTTAAAACTGTACTCACAAAACATCCTGAGGCTAAAAGTAGCTCCTAACTGTCAAGTTAGAGGACATTTCTAAAAATAAAGGGCGTGTCAAGTCCTAACTTTTAGTTTTTGGTTCAAGACTGATTCCTCAAAACATATAAGTGCTAAAAGTAGTTCCTCAGTCTGAGAGAAGTAAGAGGTAGTCCAGAGGACTTTTATGTCATTAACACCTGCTCACAAAGAACGATCATTTACTGCAATGAATAAATGTTTAAAGCTGATTTAATGTCTATTGCTGGATTACCTGGTAAAATGGGCACTATATGTACAGCAGAGTTATCCCATCAAAGGATGAAGATTTGTTCAGTCAACTGGAATAAATATCTGTTTATATAAGATGGTGTCAGATACAATCTACTTGACAAGTCAATACATTACTTTGTTTCATGTATGAAATTTGTGAGTGTGTATAAAACATTTAAAAGACTTGTTCATAAAATCTATCCATCTATCTAATCACGTTCCTTTGTATTGATTAATATTTTCCATAACGTCCACTAACACAGACGGTCACCTGTAAACCAATCAGTGTGGAGACAGTAAGTTCATCAATGAAACATGATGTCATCCATAGCAAATGGGTCATTCCTTCTCTTATCTCAGGAATTCTCTCAGTTCTTTACTAAAAGTTGCTCTCAGTAGCTTTGTGAATTGATCTTAAGAGGAAACTCCTAGCTAGAAACTTTTAGTGCCATTTAGGAAGACTGCTAGTGGTAAGACAAGATTCTCTGTGAATACAGCCCCTGATCTTAATCCAATCATGAATTTGTGGCTAGACTTGAAAAAGGCTGTTCACTCACAATCCCTATGCAACCAGACCAGGTGCATCTACCAAATACTGACTTGGAAGAGATGAATAGTTATGCAAACAAATGTGTTATATTTTATATTTGCAATTAATATGGATCACATTGGAGAGATCTGTTTTCACTTTAGCATTCAAGGGTGTTTTTCTGTTGATCAGTGTCAAAAAAGTCACATGAAATCTGTTTTGCTTCAATATTGTAAAAACAATGAAACGAAAACTTCCAAGGGGGATATACTTATTATATGGAAAGGGAAAAATGTAGGTAGAGCTGTCAGATGGAGAACAATGGTCATTATATAGTGTATGAATGAACATGTATACAAAGAGAAAGGAGGGTAGATAAAGATCATACATAAAATTAAATTTTTGACATAGTCCATAAAAACATTAGACCACAGTGAAAAACTATCAAATATTAAAACCTCTATGAAATAAATAATTAAAATAATCCCTATTCAAGTTATTTGGTTTTTAATTTCAGTGGGAATCATGTAGTGAAGCACATACACTGTCAACTTTGTATGTTTTCTCCAACCAGCAGATCCAATCAGTGGCTCATCGGCACAGGTCCTTACACATGTTCATGTCAGCTGTAATGGATTGGTGTGAGAAAAGTTGGCCTGATTTCAAAACTAAAAGAAGTCACTCCACAACTCTGGAGCTTAATTCATCACAGCTTTTTGGCAGATATCACCATATAACACCTCTTTTGATTTTGCCTTTTATGCTTATACAAAACTGAATGTTCTCTTCTTTCCCAGATGAGAAAAGGCCCATGTCCTGCTTTTGATTACTTATATCGTTTACCATAACTTTGTTCCAGCCACTGCCGCACATCCTTCAAATTGTAAAAAAAAGGCCCCTTACCACCCAGGTAGGTGATCTTTTTCTGTTGTACTATACACACCCGTTCATTGGACACACCATAAGCCACATTAGCATTGTTGTCCATGCAGTCAGCCACCAGCTGACACTGTGGTGGAAGGGAAAAGTGATCAATGAGCTTGCGTGCCACTCCCAGCCTCTCCTCCAGGCTCTGGTGCTTCCTGACATTGAAAGAGCAAGCGCCCATAGGAGGGGCCACCCAGCCATCAGATGGGTGAGCCTCATCAATGTACACTAACAGAAAATCAGCTACATCACTGAAGTCTTCCACCAGCTGCCGGAAAGCTGGCAGGTGGCTGATGAAGGGGGGTCAGGTGGCGGAGCCGAAATTGACCACCAGAGGACGATCTGATGACTCAAAATCCAGGAGGTGGCATTCATCACCATTTTGGACTCTGGCACCAGATGGCACATTAGTCATATTGCTGACATTGCTGCTCCATTGAGGGCCATCGGGCACTTTCACCACTTTGGAGTTGGGTGCTTCACAGCCAAGTTTCACCTAAGGAGGTAAAAAGAGGCATTAATATCTACTACTTGTACAATGCACACATCAAGGAGATGTAAAGTGGGCTTTGTCTTTACCTTTTAACAGACTATTTTCATATTTTACTTCTTGCAAAACTGTACATATTGTGCCTTTCCTATGGCTTCAAAGATTGTGAGGGTAGATCTGAAAGGGATTCTGTCATTGCAATTGTATGTTCAGCATTACCTTATGACTGTTTATAGTATCAGTTTGTAATGATTATTGTTTCAATCAGTGATTCAGTTTACCTTCTACCTTTCCAATACACATACACATTGTGTGTGTGTGTGCCTAAACTCATCTCTAATTGCCTGTCGGACTGCACCTAATGATGATTTTCATTATCGATGAATCTGTTGATTATTTTATCTATTACATCAATAAGTTGTTTGGTCTATAAAATGTCAGAAAATTGTGAAAAATATCAATAACCCAAAGCCTTAGATGGTGTCCTCAAATGTCTTGTTTTGTCCCAACCAACCGTCCACAACTCAAAGATTTTCAGTTTATTTTCATAGAAACCAGATAATATTCACATTTGAAAAGCTGGAATTAAGGAATTTGGACGATTATTCTTAAATGATAAATCCAAAAGATGAATCAATTATCAAAATACTTGGAAATAAATGTAATAGCTGGTAACTAATTGATTAATTGTTTTAGCTCTAATCAACTACTTATACTTTGTTAACACATCCTGTCCTGTTTTTCTCAGTTTTCTCAACCCCAACACACACAAACTTGTTGTGTTTTATTGTTCTAGCTGATCAAGCTAAGGTTGGCACTGGGAGGACTTAGACTGGGACTTAGATGAGGTTGCAAAATGACAAACACAGCCCTTAACAGAAGCCTAATCAGGAAAATTTGTGAAAACATCTGTACAGGTGTGGGTGTGTAAGGGCCTTAACAATTATCAAGGGTTAAATTATCCCCACTGCTTTGCCTGTAGTTTCTGTTAAAAGGCTGCAAACTTTAGAAGTGTAAATCTCTTCCTGTTTTCCCAAATCTACTGGGAAGTTAAAAAAAAACTTATAAAAATTTAAATTAATTTACTGATAGCTTGACATTGATTAAACTAAACAAAAATAGTCACAAATGTCGATACACCTGTGAATTTTGTTTCAAAGCAACGTAAGCGACGTAATACAAATGTGAATAAATTTTGTTGAATTAATTTTACTTTATGGCTTCAAACCTGTCTGGACTCTTCTGCTCCCTGTAATCACCTGCTGTGTTTTAATGCAGCCTGAGTTGTTCTCATTGACATATTCTTCTAGTTGTTTTGCCAGATAACTGAATGACTTAGACATATAGTCACAGTCATAAATACTATGTTGAACAGCAGTCATTACCAAGCTTCTGAGTTACCCATGGAATTATTATTTTGTGATCACAAATGTAAGACAAAATATACAAAAAAATGATGATAGCACCTGTGCTGTGAGATGGCTGTTTTGACATGTTTGAAGAAACAAAAAGTAGCCTACAATTCATGTAGCCTATAGCCACATCTGGTACCTGTCATGTCTCATCTCATCTCATTACCACATCTAAATTAACAGCAAATGTGTATTTATATGTAGCTTTTATCACCAAAAGTATTAATTTAAACAAAGTTCACCTTGCAAAAGATGTTGCCCTAATACTACATAGGTAAGTTTAATTTTTGCGATAGTTTAGAATCCATGGGTATGGATGGTCGGACCTACCATTGTCAAGGTGTTGCTGAATTGTCCCTACCAATATTTGTATCAATATCAAACAATCTTGTCATTTAATTCACCTCCACATAATGTTACTGGTAAGATCTATGCAGAGTTGCCTGGTTTGTGTTTTTTCTGTGAAAAGACTGCTATGATAAAGAGTGAAGGATGGCTTTGGGGGATACTCAACTTGATCTCGCAACCCCCAGCTTCAAGTGTGCTACACACATTGTCCGCTAGCTGCACAGCAGTGGTAGAGTTGATAATGAATGGTGATGAATCTGGAGCTGTTAGTGCTTATAGTTTAAACGTTTCAACTGACAAACGTTCTTAACTGGACAAAGATTAACATTAGCTAGTTGATATTATATTTAAATTTCAGGTGTTAATTGTTTTTAAAGGTGTTTTACCTCATTTGTGACTGTTGTTCAGACATGATGTCCTTTATTAAATAACTTTATTACTTTAAGTGAAAATGCCTCCCAACAGTGGAAATAAGACATCAGGTCCTTTTTAAAGAAGAACCAAAGTGTCAATAACTGCTGATCTAATAAGAATGTTCTGTAATCAATCCAATATTTTGTTAGTTGCAGGAAACTTGATTTGTAGCCAAAAATCAACAAACTGCAAAAACAAAGACAAAGTATCTCGGGTGAGGTCTGAAGATGTCTACAGAAGATAGTTGATTTGTAACTGAGTAGCACATTACATACAGGTTATTATACATTGATTTTCTTGTGAAAATCTATCGTGTCAATTTTAAATATTAATTTTAGTCTCAATTCTTTATTAATAAAATCCAATGTAAATATCTGTTTAGAAAAAATATGCATCAAGGGATGCATTCATTCATGGCACTGTGAGCCCAAAAACTGAATTCGGCTTCATCGCAACTTTACCTGCTTATAGGCGTCTAGAAGGAAGCTATTCCAGATGGAGCGGAGCCCAGCTGAAGTTAACATACGGTGCCACTCTCCAGAGCAGGCAGACCTGGAGCAGCTGAGAGACGACACAATGTGCTTCACGAGTACCATGGAGTCGTACAGGGCAAGGAACAGACAGTTTGAAAAGAATCCAGGTATTATCTGAAGTGTCACGAGCAGATCCATCCCCATTTTCTGTTCCTACGTCTATACGACCGTAGGCTTACCTACAGCTGGCGAGTTATTTCGGACTGTCCTGCATACGCGCAACGCCGTATGGTCTCAGTCACTCCCTTCATAGTTTCTGCACTGCCCCATGGAGTGCTCCCGACTTTCTGCAGAACATAGGGGAGGTGTATAAGGTGTAACTTGCAGAACGGTCTTGTCTGTCCTTTTCAGCGGTGTGAGGAGACCACTGGAGCTTGATCACTCGTTTTATGAGCACGAGCATTGCACTTCTTGTTAAACCTCACGGCTTATCTTTGTAGCAAGATTCTGACGTCAGACCTAGTGCATCCCCTTTGTCCCCGCCTTCCTTTGCTCTGTGCACCAGTGGCGTAGCCAGGAATAAATTCTCTGGTGGGGGGGGGGGGGGGGGGGGGGGGGGTCTTATGTTACATAGATCCATACACATGTAATAAATTAAATGTTTGTGTGTATAATTTATAATCTGGTTTATATCAATCTTCACAAGAAGCACATTTACTCAAGTAAGTAGTGAGGCATGTTTAGTTTGCTTGAGTAATGTATATGCCACTTGAAAACTCACTCCATTATGTTTCATAAGAAAGTACTGTACTTTTTAGTCCACTACTATTCATTTATCTGACTGTTGCTGTTAGTTTCTTTTTAGGTTAAGATTTTTAACATTGTAACCTATGATGAGTTTATGAAATGATACATTTTTAAGGTGTGGGGATGGGCGTATCAGTATGTGTGTGCATTTGTGTGTGTGTGTGAGAGAGAGAGACAGAGAGATAGTTAATGAGCAACAAGATACACATATAGCAGTGGTGGGCAAATAGTGGCCCGTGGGCCAAATGTGGCCCTCCAACAAAAATATTTGGCCCTCTGACAAAAGCTTTAAGTTTTCCCTTTTATATATTGCATCAAAGCTATTACATGGCTCTTCATAAATCTACAGTACATAATGATGTAAACAAAAGGCACATGTAAATCCCAATAAATATGAGCTTGTAACCTATGAAAATCTGGCAAATGGTTGAACCTAATTGCTGACCCCTGATTTATAGAAATTTTGAATAAAGAAACATAATGCCTCTTACACCACCCAAAGGATGTTAAAGCCTCCACTTTGAAGGAGGTGGAAATGGTAGCTAGGCAAGCAAGGTCAGCATTGGCCCCTGGGCTTAATGGTGTGCCCTGTTGCTGTTCTTGTGGAGGCTTACTAGGGTAGCATGGAGGTAGGTCTTGGCGAAGGGCAGGAGGGATCTTTATTCTGAAGGAGAAAGATTCTGTTGATGTAGACCTTGCCTTTTTAATGTAGAAGGTAAGATTTTCTTAAGTGTCATGGCACAGAGGTTATCTAGTTACCCAGAAAGAATTAACTTAATCAACATCTTAGTGCAGAAAGCTGGGGTTCAAGGCTTTTCTGGATGCTTGAAGCACACAAGCATGATCAAATTAAATTAGGCAGGTACAGCATGGACATGGGGGATTTGAACTGGGCATAGCACAGCCTACATGGAGCAAAGCAACAGCAGTTGGCAGGAGGAAACTTGTAGAACTGGACGGAAGGGTGAGGAATCGAAGCAGGCAGGATTACATTCATGCTAAGAACATCTTATGATGTAAATAGTAAATGGACTGTACTTGTATAGCGCCTTTCCTTCTTCCGACCACTCAAAGTGCTTTTATACTACAAATCACATTCACCCATTCACACGCATTCATACACTGAATGGGAACAGGGGCTACCATGCAAGGTCCCAATCTGCTCATCAGAGGAAATCTAATCATTCACACACATTCACACACTGATGGCACAGCCATCAGGAGCAATTTGGGGTTAAGTATCTTGCCCAAGGACACATCGACATGCGGACTGGAGGAGCCGGGAATTGAATCGCTAATCTTCCGATTAGTGGACGACTCGCTCTACCTCCTGAGTGACAGTTGCCACCATGTGCTACCATCTCCCCAAAATCTCAGTGAGTGAATGGGCGAGGACCCAACATGTCCTTTATATTGAGGTTTAGCTTCACTTCAGTGCATTCTCTGTTGTAAAACAAGCCTCTCTCAGGGCAATACACCTGGAGACATATTCAAGTATCTATCTAGCAGCAGCCACTGAGAGTAAGCACTTAGATGTAAACTCACTGGATGCAAAAAAGAAAGAAAACTGGATTTTGTTTGTTTGTGAGGCTGAACAGGTCAAGTTTGAACAAATATGAGGTAGGGCAGCTAAAGGCAAGGAGGGACTGGAAAATGAGAGTAGTTTTAGAAAAACAGCTCATAGTTCCTCAGAAAATAACTGCCACTAATCTCAGACCAGATCTTGTGTTGTGGTTAGAAACAGAGCATGTTGTGTATTTTGTGGAGCTACCATGGGAGGATACAATAGAAATGGCCTATGAGAGGAAACAGCTTAGATATACAGACTTGGCAGCAGAGGAGCACGGTTGGAAACCTAATGTCCACCCAGTGGAGGTTGGCTGTAGAGGTTTGAGGAGTAACTGGCCGCAGCCTGTAGAATGGGGCATGGGTTCAACGTTGAAAGTTTAATTCCACCCACCATGGTTTGATTGGTTTGACTGTCACATTTGGGCAGGATTAAACATCGATTGTGATTGGATGTTAGCTGTGAGCAGGCTTCAGTCCGTTAGATGAACACACAATAGACTACAGTATGTAATAAAAACAGTTCAAGAAGCTATCAGTTCAAGAATTGCAGTTTAATTCCAATGGGAAAATGACAAAGGGTAATTTGTTTTTTAAGTAATCCATGTATTTTTAAGTTTATCAGGAGCTTAGTTAACCCATCAATATTGCTGGTGCTGTGCCAGATTCTGCAACCATATCTCAACCCAAGCCTGTCTCTGTGTGCCTGTCATTCAGGATGCACATGAGAGCATGCTGCATGCCTGTGTCAGGCAGTATTCAGAAAAATCAGGCATAGCAGCGCACCACTGCAGAGTTCAGCGAAGGTGTGAGGGGGGTGTGGGCAAGTTTGTGCTCTAGAATGTAACAACTATGAAACAATCAGAAAATAACATTGTATTGTCTTATTCACCAGTGTTCTTGCTACCACTGCTTCTCTTCATTCACTCTGTAGCTCAATTGACCACAGCTGCTCTCTCTCCCTTTCTCACTCTGGTTCTCTTTTTCTTTCATCTTTTTTAAAATGACTCGGGAAGCCAACAGAAAGGGGGTTATCAAAAGAAGAGAAATGTCTTCCCCTCGTCCTAGTAACTTTTTTTGTACTCAGGCAATCACAGCTGATCTGAGCTGAGCCTTTACTCTCACTGCCAGAGGGGGGGAGAAAAAAGTCCCACACTCCAACTTTAAGAATCCACATTTAATTATCCTATTCTTTTGTACTATTGCAGTAGTGGTGTTCATTTTTATTAGATTTATATGTGTAACTCCTCCTCTGTTTACTTTAGATTTAAATTATTTAAGTGGTTTTGATTGGGGTTTTGGTGTTCTAATGGAAGTGCAAAGAAGTGTGTAGGACTGCAACTCTGCCTCTTGGTCTCAACTCTGGGTTGTCATGCTTTTGGTCTACTAATAAACTCAGCCATATTTTTAGACATGAGAGCTACTCCATCTATAGTGGGATGTATGCCCCCTCTCCTAATCAGACCAGGTCTTCCCCAGAAAGTTCATCAATTATCTACAAAGCCCACGTCATTTGTTGGATACCACCTTGACAACCAGTGGTTGAGTGATGATATGCGGCTATTCATCACTGGTAAGATGCGGCAGGGGCCCAGAGAAAAATATGGAGTCCAACATTGTTTTTGCATATGTACACACTGACTCAACATTAATTTTAGTGACTTCCGATTGGCATAATCAGCAGTCATTACCGTCAACATGAATATTGATTTTACCATATTTACACTTATCGTTAGCCAGCAGTTTTAAATGGGATTCTATGTCACCCACTCTGGCCCCAGGAATACATTTGACTATGGCTGCTGATGTCACTAACTTCACATTTCTCACTATGTAGCTGCCAATAATCAGGGTTGGTTTCTCAGCAGGTGTGTCGCTGAGTGGGGAGAACCTGTTTGAAACGTGAACTGGTTGGTGGTGAACTGTGGGCTTCTGCTAAGGGCTATGCTTCCTTTGGACAGTCACCCAAGCCATCCTGACTTCCTGGCTGCTCAAGAACTACCCAGGGAGTAGGAGCTAAACAAGGTCAGCCTGCACTGGCTACTGGGGGTTGGTTACAGCAGCTTACAATTGGTTTTCCATGGTGCGGAGCCGCGCTTCCAATTCACTGAGCCTTGCCTCCAACACTGCAAATTTCTTCAAAAGAAGAAGCGCAGTTAGTGACATGCATTGATGTCACATGAATGCATACAGATGGAGAGGAGGAGGAGGAGAGAGGAGCTCAGTGCATCATGGGAAGTCCCCCAGCAGTCTAGGCATATAGCAGCATAACTAAGGGCTGATCCAAGGTGAGCCTGGTCGGCCCTAACTACAAGCTTTATCAAAAAGGAAAGTTTTAAGCCTACTCTTAAACATAGAGAGGGTGTCTGCACCCCCGACCGAATCTGGAAGATGGTTCCACAGGAGAGGAGCCTGATAGCTGAAGGCTCTGCCTCCCATTCTACTTTTAAAGACTGTAGGAACCACCAGTAGGCCTATATTCTGGGAGCGCAGTGTTCTAGTGGGATAATACGGTACTATGAGCTCTTCAAGATATGATGGTGCCTGACCATTAAGGGCTTTGTAAGTTAGGAGAAGGATTTTAAATTCTATTCTAGATTTTACAGGAAGCCAATGTAGCGAAGCTAAAATGGGAGAGATGTGATCTCTTTTTCTAGTTTTAGTCAGTACACATGCAGCTGCATTCTGGACCAGCTGGAGAGTCTTTAGAGACTTGTTAGGGCAGCCTGATAATAAGAAATTGCAATAATCCAGCCTAGAAGTAACAAATGCGTGGACTAGTTTTTCTGCATCTTTTTGGGACAGGATGTGCCTGATTTTTGCGATATTGCATAAGTGAAAAAAGGCAGTCCTTGAGATTTGATTTATGTGGGAGTTAAAGGACATATCCTGATCAAAGATAACTCCCAGATTCCTCCGGTGGTGCTGGAGGCCAGGGTAATGCCATCCAGAGAAGCTATATCATTAGATAATGTGTTTCTGAGGTGTTTAGGGTGGAAAAATTATTAAATGTTCAATTTCAATCCCATAAGTCAGAACAAGGTCTAGGGTGTGTTTAAGACAGTGAGTGGGATTATTTACACACTGAGAGAAGCCAATTGAGTCTAATAATGGGATAAATGCAGTACTGAGACTGTCATTATCGACGTCCACATGAATATTAAAATCACCTACTATAATTACTTTATCTGTACTAAGGACTAAATTCGACAAAAACTCTGAGAATTCAGATAGGAATTCAGAGTATGGGCCAGGAGGACGGTACACTACAACACATAGAACTGGCTGCAAAGTTTTCCAGGTTGGCTGAGAAAGACTAAGAACAAGGCTTTCGAATGAGTTATAATTAAATTTAAGTCTAGGGTTGATGATTAGGCTTGAGTTGAAAATGGCTGCAACTCCTCCTCCTCAGCCAGTGTCTCAAGGAATATGAGTATTAATATGACTGGGGGGAGTGGATTCATTTAGGCTGACATATTCTTCATGACACAGCCAGGTTTCAGTAAAACAAAATAAATCAATATGATGATCTGAGATTAAATCGTTTACTAATACAGCTTTAGATGACAGAGATATAATTTTCAAGAGTCCACATTTAATTATCTTATTTTGTTGTACCATTACAGCAGTGGTTTTAATTTTTACTAGATTTTTATGAATGACTCTTCTTTTGTTTACTTTGGATTTAATTGATTTAAGTGGTCGGGGGACAGACACAGTCTCTATGTGGTTTTGGGTGGGTAACTGTTCTAACGGAAGCGCAGAGAAGCGTGTAGGACTACAGCTCTGCTTCCTGGTCTCAACTCTGGGTTGTACATTCACTTTTATCGTTGCTATCCTGTTATGCATATCTAAGGGCAGCTGGGCTTGAAGAAGACTTGATACTAGCAATTGAGACCATAAACTCATTAGGAAAGTGTTTACTGAGGTAATAAATCAAGTGAGAAGTATGGTCATTTTCTCATAGACTTCCATGCAATTGGACTTCTTTTTGCAGCCAGTGAAGTCACCCCTGCTGGCCATTAGAAAGAATGCAGGCTATAGGCACTTCCGCATGGATTTCACTTTTCAGACCAGGAGCTACCCACTTGTGGATGCCCCAGTACCTCCACTCTACAGTACAACAGAAAATATATTTTCTGGTATTGCATTCCCACTTTATCAAATCAGGAGAGAGAACTCTACAAATAGGAGGTCCTCTCTGCGCATTCGCGAGCAGGCAGCAGAATTTTGGTGTTTACTGACAATTGCTGAACAGGTGAAGCTACCGACTCCAGCGCTCCCAGGAACAGCTTACACCACCAGATGTGCAAAGTGAATAAAGACGGCTGAAGAAAAGAAAGAAGAGAAGAAAGCTGCCAGGAAAAAAGAAGACAGGAGTCATGCAAGACCTGCATTCATAGTGGTGTGGCCTTTGATTGGTGGAAAAACCTAATGGCTTCAAAGAGTTTGAAAAGTGATGCGCAGCTAGCCATACTGCTTCTGGACATGTAAGCTGTATTTTATTCTGCAGTAGCTATATGGATATTTGTTAGCCAGGTAGGTTGGTTGATGGTTTTTACCCTGGTAGCTAAGGTTAGTTTATAACTGCCTGGACACTCGTCATTTGTGGTAGATTGCTGTTTGGTTTGCTGTGTAATGATAGGCTTGTTGTTAGCTCAGTGGCTAACATTATATGTAGTTATATGTGCTTCATTATAGGTTGTGAAGGATTCCGGAGGAGTGGCTGCACTGGGAGTGAGCTCCTGATTACATCTCAAACTTGGACCCAAAAAAGTGGAATATTTTGCAAATTAACCCTGACAAATCTTCAGAAAGGACTTTATAGAAGAAGGAATAGCATTGATCAGCAAGAACAGAAAAGAAAACATAATTTTTGGATTTATTTTCCAAATCAAAACAACTAGCTAGCTGTCAACTGCTAACTGCTAGCTGCTGTTACCAATATTCCAAAGGAGATACAGCACTAAAGAAGCTAACAGAAGAGTATTTTTTTTTAAAAAAACAAGAAGAAAACTTAAAGGATCCTCTCTGGTAATGTAATCCATGCATGCTGGAGCCTCTCTGTGCACCCTGGACTCAAGAAGTTATGGCATATGACTGGGGGTCACTCATCGGGATGGGGAGATGGTCAGCTCATCCCCCTGCCAACTCTGCTACCAGTCCAGTCCAGGTTTTCAAACATAAACATCAGATTAAACATCAAGTAAGACCATATGTACATCCATCTCAACATCGAAGGAAACAGTCCTGGCCACATGGATCTTCTGGGGTCCCTAACCACCCGGATGGCGGCTTTTTCTCCCTACTGAGGTCAAGAGGAGGTTCCAGGTGCACCGGGCCAGTGCTGAGAGGCTCAAGAGGAGCTTGAGGTTTCCTCTTCATGCTGATCCTGCTCTCCGGAGATGATCAGCTAAATCCTGGACCAGTGCCCCTGGAGTGCTGCAGAACTTCGATGCTGATTTGTGCCCGAGTGTGTCTGGGACTCCTCTGGTGCCAGTGACGAATGAGCAGCAACTTTCTGAGCCGGGCTTCTCCCTTAACAGACTAAACTTTGTTAACACAAAGCATGATGGCTCAATGAATAACTTTTCGCTACTGGGCTGTGGAAACTTTGATAGGTCCAGTGTCTCTCTCACAAAACCTGCTGCGGACACCACTGTGTGTTGAAACCCTGCAGTGAGGAGGCAGAGGTTATTCAAAACCTTCCAAACTGTCAATCATGCAAAAGTAAATGGTAAATGGACTGTGCTTGTATAGCACCTTTCTAGTCTTCCAACCACTCAAAGCGCTTTTTACACTAAAAATCACATTCACCCATTCATACACCGAATGGGTACAGGGGCTACCATGCAGGTAGGTCCCAACCTGCTCATCAGAGGAAGCTAACCATTCACACACATTCATACACTGATGGTACAGCCGTCAGGAGCAATTTGGGGTTAAGTGCCTTGCCCAAGGACACATCGGCATGTGGATTGGAGGAGCCGGGAACCGAACCACCGATCTTCCGATTAGTGGACGACCCGCTCTACCTCCTGAGCCACAGCCGCCCCGGGTCTTATGGGACCCGAGGCTGAAACTGAGGGGGCTATTCGGTGAACATTTTAACATCAGAAACATTACTGCAAAGAGCAATCAGCTAACTCTGACTCAAATCTGGACCTTCTCTGTCTGACTGAAACATGGTTGAAACAAACAACTCTTGCAAGTGTGTTCACGGTGCCCGGATACCAATGTATCAGAAGAGACAGACCTGATGGAAGAGGAGGAAGGGTGCTTTTTTATGTGAGAGACAACATCAAATGTGAGCGTGTCGTTTATAATGTGGGTAACACGTTAAAAACATATAAAAATAAAAAATAATGTTATCCCAACAAATGTCTTTTAACATCATAGGTGTCTATAGGCCCCCTTCTGCAGATGACACTTTCTATGATCAACTCATGGAAGTCTTGAAAGAGTGCAATCTCAACAAAGAATTATTACTTATGGGTGATTGGAAAAAACTGGGTGGGTGGGTGAAGAGGAAAAAACTAAAAATGATCCCAGAGAAATTCCAACTAGAACAACTAGTAAAAGGCTCAACTTGCAAAATGCTCCAGTACACAAATTGATCTGATATTTACTAACAAACCAGAAAGAATAACTAAACATTATAATTTAATCACTGGCTCATCAGATCATAACCTAACCCTATGTGCAAGAAACCTGACTTAAGTAGATTTAAGACCACAGCAACTAAGACAATGATCCTTCAATGCATACCCAGAGCTAAGCAAGAATAATTTACAAATGAAATTAACAGCTTTAACTGGGACAATAATTTCCTCTGATGATCTGGACTATGGCTGTGATACTTTTACTCACAGAATCAACTCTGTGAGGGAAAGATTTAATGTGAGGATACAGATAAAATCTGAAAATAAGAACAATTTACTGTGGTTTAATGACAATTTGTGGAAACTAATGAAATCTAGAGATGCTGCACTAAGGAAGGCAATTAAAACTAGGAGAGACAACGACATACTGATTTATAGCTATCCAAGAGCTAAGAGAAGCTAAATCTCGTTTTTATCTCAATATTTTGAATGAGGCAAAAGGCAACAGTAAGTTGATCTGGAAAAACATTGATAATCTCACAAGGAGGGGCCTTGTTATGCAATCTAAATTTGCTTTCAGCAATCACACGCAATTTCTACAGAAATTGCATTTTCTATTTCGTCTTTTTCTTCTTATTCTTCCGTACGTTTTTTAAAAGCTTTCAACTCCTCTATACTTTGAACGACAGAAACCATTCAAACATCAAAATGTTCAGCTCTTTCAGGACATCTATGCTATTACTTTTCAGCTTTCTATCATAATCCATTGATTTTATATGATTTTTTTTAATATTAAAATTTATAATTTAAAGTCTATGGGAGGCATGTTTGAAAGCTAATATTCAAAAACTAAAAGGGCTAGACTCTTCATATTTGAAGTACAGAAGTCCCATCTGAAAATGCTTAACATATTAAAAGATGGTATCAATAACGCCAGCATGTGGTCAGTTATTAAATGTTTTGCATTTTGGCTAATAACTCATGAACGGTAAGTCCTATCAAAAAAAAATTTGGTCAGGACCACCTTGCGGTCATAAATAAAACACGGCCATACTACTTATTATCTACCAAATCTCTTAAATGTAACATGCCATGGTAATTACATTGTATTTGTACAGATGGGGATCCTGAAAAAGTATTTAGTATTTTCAGCAATGCTTTGCGATTCCTTTCAGTTTCAGCATTCACACGCATTTCCCGCAGGAAATGCATTTCTAGTCTAGTTGCACATTATTACCTAAAATGTGGATTGATATGCTTGTTAAATACAACTTTTTCCATGCAATATAGCATGTGTGAGTAGTCCAGTGGTTTGAGCTCATGTCACTTCTCAACTTATTCCAGATCCAAAGACTGTGAGTTTGAGCCCTGCTTAGGGCAGAACTTAGTAGAATTGAAGGTGGAAAAATGCCTATACCTACAGGTGATCTGCTTATTGACACTGTAACTGATAAATTTCACGCAATTGAAAGACTAGATACCAAAATCTTGCTCAGTGTTGTTGTGTGACATGTTATCTTGGTGCATAGCATGCTTCACCTACTAACATGAGATTGTAGCTTCAGCTCTACCTATGGCTGAATTTACTCTTTGTAGGTTTTTCAATAGAATTAAATGATTGACACTGCAATTCAAAACTGTCTATCTTACAAACAGAAACAATATAACATACTGGTATGCACAAACTGTCAACAAAACTGTCTGAATATAGTGTTCACATGTCTGACCTTGTTGCATATGTTTATCAGGGGCTATCATTTAATGTGATTCCAGAGCCCTTAGAAGGTCAGACTTGCAACCCTTCTTTGTAAGGAAAGGTATGAAAATCTCATCTTGCTTGTACTTTTACATGTTAAAATAGAAGGCAGTAAGAGCATTTGCTCACTTTATAGCATGTAAAGTTTTCTGGTCATGTTTTCACAGCACCAGAAGAATTCAGATTTGCAACTTTGCTTTAGTAAGTTAAAATTGTCTTTGACATTGCATTTGTGTGATCTTGCCATGTTGAAAGGTCTTAAACTGCAGTTAAGCATTATAACTCTAGTGGCAGCAGTTT
Organism: Thunnus maccoyii; assembly: GCF_910596095.1. NCBI lineage: Eukaryota > Metazoa > Chordata > Actinopteri > Scombriformes > Scombridae > Thunnus > Thunnus maccoyii. Next base: position 29,930,384 of record NC_056548.1, read on the forward strand.
GTAGTCAGAAACCAGACCCACAAAACACTGCATTTGAAAATGCACACCTCCAGAATTTACATTAAGTTTCCAGGTCAGAAATGTGTGGTTTGCAGAAACAAGTACAATTTTGCTGTTCAACAAAGTCTTTAAACTGACCAATGTTTGTTAAATACCACAAAGTCCAAGATTTCAAACAAAAACACTTTATTTTCTCTCAGCAAACAAGCAGTGTTAACAAAGCAAGTCAAGAGTTTAAAAAAAACAGCCATGTCTTAGACTTGTAGGTCAGTGATTTCCTGGTCACTGAACTTTACATGGACCTCTATTGGTAGCTTATTTAAAATCAAAAAACTGAACTTCCCATAGGGTTTTGTCAATTTTGAAAACCTTGTCACCCTTTGGGGTATCCAGAAGCAGCTTTAAGCCCTCATCCTCTTCGAGGACACCCAAAATTGACACACACTGCCAGTCTTCAGGATTTTTGTCCTCCTGAAAAAAGACAAACATGTTTTAAGAAAGCATGTTCATTACCATAAACATTTTACACACCTAGACAAGTTTTACACATAGCCTTGTTTGATCAGCATTACACAGGACAGCTAGGGGCATCAATTGCTATACTGAATTTGTATCACTTGGATTTTGGTGTAGTTTGTACCCGTAGTCTGATTGTGTCCCCTTTAAGTGGGAGAGGCAAGCCACCTCCATTACTTTAATGTTCAACATTGCAGCCTCCCTCCACAGGCTCACCGTGACACATGTACCATCCTGTAGAAGACAAAGAAATAGCTTTTTGGTACAAGATACAGCCAAAACCAAGTAAAAAAAAAATGTTGTGCCCTCTCCCTAAGTTTTAGCTAAAAGAGGAAACAATTACTGAAAATAGACATTTGAAAGCTAAAGTTTAGGTTTAACTTGACATAATGAAGTACATACTTGCTCAAGTGTGGAAGTCCTCAGGGGGACATCTTGCCTGCCCACAGTAACCTTTTTGATTGAGCTCAGCTGGACAAAACACATGACAGATTATCACTTTCACTAAGTGGAAGACACAGTGCCATTAGTAATTCTAATATATGAAAGCTACATAGTACATGGAAAAATAATATTCACTGACCTCCACCACCTGACCCCTGGCCGTAATGAGGCCAGGAAAGTCTGTCACCCTGAGGTGTGTGACTGCCGAAGGTGGGTTGAGGAGAGCCTCCGCTTCAGCCGCCAAGGTTGGTGAGCAGTCCATGGGTGCTGTTTTGAAAAACAGGGGATCACGGCTGACACTGATGTAGAACTGTGGCAGTTGACCTCTAAGGCTGTAACCCCTCATTATGTAAGAATTGCCTTTGGCCACCCTGCCAGCAAATTCCTCGAAGAGAGTTACTTTCGTTACGCTGTCCCCATCACAAACAGCAATTAGTAGGTTTTTTGATAACCTCAGGTTTGCAGCCATTGTCAAAACTCAAAGATGTAACTCTTTCCTGAGGGCTTGTGGCCAACACCTTGATTGCGAGTGTAATATTATGTAATTATTATTTACCGTCATGCTAAACTATTCCTGCTCCATTTAATATCATACAGATGTCAAAATTGCAAGTCTTATTTTTTGTACAATTAAAGGTCTAAAGATGAAAATTGGATAATGGGACTGCAAACTGTTAACTGTGATAGTGCAGTGTTTAATAATTATACTTTATTAACAGTAGGTAGTGAGTTCAATGCCCTTAATGAACAACTTTTATCTTGGTAGACAAAGATGACCCCGGCAACAGCATTGTTGTAATTGGAGTTTGAATTCATGTTATTTCCTACTTTTTTCACAGTCAAATTCAAAATTCTAATTCAATACAATTTTATCTATCCCACTAGGGGGATTGGTTATTAGCACTTAGTTTCAAAAACACAGAAACATACAACAACATACATATAAAGAAATACACCAAGGAGCTAAAATGCTGAATGAAATCTATAAATAATGCTGATAAATGAACTTTATAAACACAATAAAAGATAAGATCTATATATATATATATATATATATATATACAGTACAGACCAAAAGTTTGGACACACCTTCTCATTCAAAGAGTTTTCTTTATTTTCATGACTATGAAAATTGTAGATTCACACTGAAGGCATCAAAACTATGAATTAACACATGTGGAATTATATACTTAACAAAAAAGTGTGAAACAACTGAAAATATGTCTTATATTCTAGTTTCTTCAAAGTAGCCACCTTTTGCTTTGATTACTGCTTCGCACACTCTTGGCATTCTCTTGATGAGCTTCAAGAGGTAGTCACCTGAAATGGTCTTCCAACAGTCTTGAAGGAGTTCCCAGAGATGCTTAGCACTTGTTGGCCCTTTTGCCTTCACTCTGCGGTCCAGCTCACCCCAAACCATCTCGACTGGGTTCAAGTCCGGTGACTGTGGAGGCCAGGTCACCTGGCGCAGCACCCAATCACTCTCCTTCTTGGTCAAATAGCCCTTACACAGCCTGGAGGTGTGTTTGGGGTCATTGTCCTGTTGAAAAATAAATGATGGTCCAACTAAACGCAAACCGGATGGAATAGCATGCCGCTGCAAGATGCTGTGGTAGCCATGCTGGTTCAGTATGCCTTCAATTTGGAATAAATCCCCAACAGTGTCACCAGCAAAGCACCCCCACACCATCACACCTCCTCCTCCATGCTTCACGGTGGGAACCAGGCATGTAGAGTCCATCCGTTCACCTTTTCTGCGTCGCACAAAGACACGGTGGTTGGAACCAAAGATCTCAAATTTGGACTCATCAGACCAAAGCACAGATTTCCACTGGTTAAATGTCCATTCCTTGTGTTCTTTAGCCCAAACAAGTCTCTTCTGCTTGTTGCCTGTCCTTAGCAGTGGTTTCCTAGCAGCTATTCTACCATGAAGGCCTGATTCACACAGTCTCCTCTTAACAGTTGTTCTAGAGATGTGTCTGCTGCTAGAACTCTGTGTGGCATTGACCTGGTCTCTAATCTGAGCTGCTGTTAACCTGCGATGTCTGAGGCTGGTGACTCGGATGAACTTATCCTCCGCAGCAGAGGTGACTCTTGGTCTTCCTTTCCTGGGAGCTGTGCATCCACCTGACTTCTGCACAACACAACTGATGGTCCCAACCCCATTTATAAGGCAAGAAATCCCACTTATTAAACCTGACAGGGCACACCTGTGAAGTGAAAACCATTTCAGGTGACTACCTCTTGAAGCTCATCAAGAGAATGCAGAGTGTGTGCAAAGCAGTAATCAGAGCAAAAGGTGGCTACTTTGAAGAAACTAGAATATAAGGCGTATTTTCAGTTGTTTTACACTTTTTTGTTAAGTACATATTTCCACATGTGTTAATTCATAGTTTTGATGCCTTCAGTGTGAATCTACAATGTCAATAGTCATGAAAAGAAAGGAAACTCATTGAATGAGAAGGTGTGTCCAAACTTTTGGTCTGTACTGTATATATATATATATATATATGTGTGTGTGTGTGTGTGTGTGTGTGTGTGTGTGTGTGTGTGTGTACTGTATAAACATGCCTGGTTACTACATACTGCAGTTTAGATTGGTCCAAAGCTAATTATAGAAATGAACTAAATGGGTGATGGTTAAGCAAAGAATATGAAACATAAATCAGGGAAAATAAAAAGAAGACATGTAACAAGAGTTAAATTGTCATAAAATACAAAGCAAACATAGGCGTTTGGATCCTATGAGGTAAATGGTAAATGGTAAATGGACTGTACTTGTATGGGGCCTTTCTAGTCTTCCGACCACTCAAAGTGCTTTTTACACAACGAATCACATTCACCCATTCACACACATTCATATGCTGAATGGGTACAGGGGCTACCATGCAAGGTCCCAACCTGCCCATCAGAGGAAGCTAACGATTCACACACATTCATACACTGATGGCACAGCCATCAGTCAGGATCAATAAATGGTAACACAGTGCCTTATTTAAGATGTGAAGGGCTGTTGTCATATGACGTTTTACACTCTCAGTGGCTGTAGAACTGCAGTTTCCGTTTATCTGTTCAGTATTTCATGTATTGACAGCATCACAGCGATGTTATGGAGGAGCCCTAAAAAGAAAAACAGTGAGAAACTTTAAATATGACATTCTTATAGACATTCTTACAGTTGTAATTTGAAATAGCTTGCACAAACAGTAATGTCAAAGTGTCTCTGTTAGTTGGTTATTAAAACACAGATTTAATTACCTTTACAACTAATTTAGGGAGGAACTCTTCTGCACCGAGGAGGCAGTGTCACCCCGAAAATGACGACTGTTCTGTGACAGTTTGTTTCCCGCAGCAGTGTGGCTGATCACTTGTGAAAGGGTCAATAGTAATTAGGCTCTATTGTGTGCAGCAGTTGATGTACAAACAGTGATGTGGAAGCAGCAAGATGGAGCTGGTAATTACAAAAGAAAAGAGTATATTGTTGCAATAAATTGAAGATGATTCAACAAATCAGCTTTATAATGTATATAATACATAACAATCAAATACCTTGAACACCACTGAACGGCAGAAATCAATTTTCTTTACAGTGGCACTTCACAGAAACTTTTGGAAGGCTGCAAACAGCCATGAAGTTCACTCAGTTAGCTGTTGTAGGTTTCTGAGCAGCCCTCTAGTGTCAAATGGGGAGACTACAGTAGGAAATACCTGATGTAAGAAATGAAGTACAATTAGGCAATGTGACAGACAATAAAATAATCAATAATGAACATTAATAGGTATTGCCAACATAACACAATTTAAATTAAAAATAAAATAACTTAATACCTTATGTTCTTTTGTGAGAAAACGTCGGCACTGACAGAGGGAAAACATGTCTCATGTGGCCTGGGAGGTGTAACATCTGGTCCATGGCAGCATGATGTCTCGGTTGTAAACAGATCCAGTGTCTGATGACCAGACAGCCTTGAAAAAAGATTGGAACTGGGAGGAGTTAGAACATGCTTATATGTGCTCCAGGAAGTCATGGTTCTGACAGTTAAACTGGTGTAACAGTATTTGGTCTATGACTGTTATGAAGTGCTCCAGTACCGCACAGTGTTATATTAGAGGAGGCAAAGACTGGCAGGGATTGACACAGAGGACATAGGAGAACTGCATGTCATATCCACAGACAACTAACCTAACAAAAAGTCTTTTCGGTTTTTTTTCCGGCTTCTCTAATTATTGTTTACTTTCATAATTTGGTAAACTCTATCATTATGATATACTCTATTTCATTTGATCATTGTAAATTTAAATCATTCGATCTCTTGAAACAACAAATTAATCGTTTAGAGTCTAATAATGTGTGTTTGTACTGATTGTGGCTGATCAGGCTAATTAATAGTTAATTGCACTCAGTTTCTAACAGCAGCATGCAGTAAATGGTTGCCTTTTGTGTCTGTGTTTTTAAACTGTTTTCCTAATTAAACATGATGTTCTGGATGGTATAGCTGTCACTGTGAAGGAATTTCCTCTGCGGTGATTCAGGATGGTTTAACAGCACAGTATGCAGAGTATGCAATATTAGAGGCTTTTAGACATGAGAGAAGCTGCTTGCTAACAGCTACCTGTGTTTACAACAGAGAGCAGGACTTTGTGCTGCAACTCTGTTGCTGCTGCAGATGGTCTCGGATCAGACATTTTTAGTTTATGACTGTAGTGTCCATTGTCCAACTAAGTATAGATAACACGTCTGGTATTTTACAAATTAGAGTTTTTTTTTTATTTGATGAACATGGGCGTTGATATGCAAAAATTAACTAAATGGGTTTTATTTCTCTAAAAATAAAAGCAAAACAATAGTGGGGGCTCTGGGCAAGTAATGTAATCTGTGTGTAACACCAGTAACACTTTTACACACGGCAACAAATTTCGCTCAGCACCAACCCCAACATATAACCGATACAAAGTATTCATACAGGCATGTTTTTAGCTACTGAGCATCAGCACCGACCCCCCTGTCAGCACACCGGGAGCCTGGCTCTGTCATAAGGGCTGGTTGACAGCTTAGCTCAGCACACAGGATCCTCCAGAGCCACCTAACATTCAATAAAAAAATAGTAAATTTCTTTTCTCATTTCAAGTAAAATAAGGGCTGCATTTAAAAATAAAATAACGTGCACCCTAAAATAAAGTGGAGCGATCATATTGGGCTCTGAGATCAATCTTGTTTTCTGTTCCTTCAGTTCAGATTTGAGTCATTTGCTAAAAAGATTTGTGCTTTGTCTATAGTGGTGCTTCACAATCGCCACAGTCTCAGAACACATGAGACAAACTGCTTTAAAACTGCCCATGGAAGTATTTGCTCTGTTTTAAATGCACAACTACAGTCATTGTGTATTGAGCTCCGAGCACTTCCAAAATGCGAATGACCTACACTCAACAATGTACCTAAATGCCTGCTATGTAGTCACTCGCTGCTGATCTGCTAAACATGCTGCTAACGCTACGCCTTCTGTCTAAACACAGGGTATGAGCATCCGTTCTTGATTAAAAGCTCTGATTTCGCTGTCTACTTTTCTCTTTTTAGAGCACTTTTCTCTGACTCATGTCATGCCTCGTCTCTGCTCTCTCCCTGACATATTACAGTCTGTCAGCAGAGCCCTGAAGCTCTGTCTTACACCTGCACAGAGCAGAGCTGGTTTAATCAAAGTTTATTAACATTAAATGTATTGTGTGTCCAAATTGCACCAAATTTGACACGGCACTCCCTTTGTTTCCCAGCCATGCACCCGCCAAGTGTGGAGTCGATTAGATGAACAGTTCAAGAGATACATGAAGGACATACAGAAAGACAGACATTCAGTGATTCCTTCCTTTAGTAGATAGATGATTTCAGGCCAGTTGAGGGAGTTAAACCTGTAACTTTCTGCCTTTGTCCAGGATGCTGCAGTTTCTACTGTATTTTGTGCAGTTTGCGGAGTTTCCAAACAAATACTCCAACATCCAGCAGCTGAAAGTTAATGGTTAAAGGTGGTTTCTGTGGGCTACTGTATAAACTATTGTTGGGACTACATGTGGACCACAGTTTACTACATGTTTCTCCATGGATCCAGGTTATCAAAACTAAAGATTCCCCTCTTATCTTTCTCTTTTCTCCACAAGCTGCAGCAGGAGCAGCTCCTTGCTCTCTTTCTCCTTCAGCTGCAGGAGCAGCTGCTTGCTCTTTCACACCTCCAGCAGCTGCTGGAGCAGTTCTCTACTCTCTTGTGTGGCCTGCTCACAGCAGACACACACAGTCTTCTTTACGGCAGAAGACGCTAGAGCCTGCCTAACACTCAGAACTAAGTTTCCTTGTGCCAGCAGCTAACACACAAGTCTGCTGGCCAGTTTAACAATTACAGGAGCCGCAAAATGGAGTTAGCTTGTCGCTAACTCTACACAAAGGAGTGACCTGGGCCCTCTGCACGACTGGAGTGCTGTCTCCCCAGCAACGCCTGCATCTTTCAGCTTCAGAGCTAAAGCCTTCTCAACCTGACTCACCCGTGGATTCACCGGCTACAAAGCATCTCTTCCTTCATGGACTGGTAACAACTGGCATAGCCTAGCAACACAGTGAAGCATAGTACGGCTAAGCAAGAATGTTTAACTCAAACAATGTACTGTACGTGTATTGATTTGGTTAAGGTTATATATTGAACTGTTGTTGTGATGTCCTTGTTGCTTATAGTCAGGTTACTGCATAGCCACACCGCTAGGTTAATGTTAGCATGCTTAACACATGTTACATCCAGTAACTAGGCCTTGCATGCAACTAACCTCATTTTAACCTGGCACCTTTAGCATACACCAATTGGCCTTGAATAGAGAACCACACAGTTAAGAGGTTAAAACCTAGTTTGGCAAACTTTGGCTCAGGCAGCACATGTGGTTCAAGACACCACATGGTCTGGCCTTTTATCTCTGTAGTTCCCTTTATCAGCCAAATTGTCTGCATGCCATGTGCTCAGTCCTGCTATTGTCTACACACACACACACACACACACACACACACTCACACTTGTGTATAGGTACACTTAGCTAGATTAGTATTGTGTGTTGCTTTTACCCTTTGTTAAATAAATACTTTTGGATATACCTGTTGTCTGTTTTAATGTTGCACAAGAATGAGTTTTGCCAACCCCTGCTCTGCAAAGAACTCCAAATCCTTCAACCATAACTAACTACTGATATGGTGATTTTGTTTATAATTATTAAATTAATTATTTAATTAATTATAATTTATTAATCAAAGCCCCAAATTCATAGATTAGTACACTTTGAGACTGAATTGACTATCTTTTTCCCTGAGTCCAGGGTGGTGTCCCGTTATTATTAATTCTGATTAATAATTTAATTGATTTTAATAATTAACGATTATCTTTGATAATTGCTGATAGCCAAACTTGTAGCCATGGCCCAACACTATGTAGCTGTTTTAAAATTGTAAAAAGTAGTGCAGTGCCCATTCAAAATGTGCCTGTTCGGAAAGACTGAATGCTCATTATCAGCTCCTTGTCATACCAGCCAGTCCTTCCATACAACAAAACATCAGCATCCAGCTCGAATCAACCCAACTCATGCCCACAAAGTCTGCCTGAAATTTGGGTGTCATGATTGATGACCAACTAACCTTTAAGGTTCATGTGGCCTCAGTCGCTTGATCATGTCGATTCGCCCTGTACAACATCAGGAAGATCAGACCCTACCTGTCTGAGCATGCAGCACAACTGCTGGTACAGGCTCTCGTTATATCACGAATCGACTACTGCAACTCCTTACTGGCAGGCCTCCCTGCATGTACACTTAAACCTCTGCAGATGATCCAGAACACGGCAGCGTGTCTGGTCTTCAATCAGCCCAAAACAGCACATGTCACCCCGCTATTGATATCCCTCCGCTGGCTCCCAGTTGCTGCCCACATCAAATTTAAAACCCTGACACTTGCTTACAAAATAGCAACTAAAACGGCTCCTGCCTACCTGAACTCCCTCATTCAGGTCTACACTCCCTCCCGCCCTCTACACTCTGCCAATGAAAGGTGCCTGGTACCACCACCACAACAGGGCCCTAAGTCACTAGCTAGACTCTTCTCTGTAGTTCCCCGGGGGTGGAACGAGTTACCAAACAATGTTCGATCTGCAGAGTCCCTCTCAATCTTTAAGAAAAGACTAAAGACCAAGCTCATTCGCGAACACCTCTGCACTTGATGAGCTGTAGGGAGAAAAAAACAAAACAAAAAAAAAAAACATACTTCTATGCACTCTATCCACTCTAATCATTGCCATGTTGCACTGCCTGTTGGCATCTACGTCCTATCGGGCCCAAACTTAAGCTTTATGGCACTTACTCGTGTTGTTTTCTCCTGACTAGATCCTTGCTTGTGTTGTATCAGTCTCATATGTACGTCGCTTTGGATAAAAGCGTCTGCTAAATGAAATGTAATGTAATGTAATTTATATATATATATATATATATATATATATATATATATATATATATATATATATATATATATATATACATACACACACACATATATATCAGCTGACATACATATCAAGTATAAAGATAATTGGTTTTAATCCAAACAGAAACTTCACCAGTGAGACTAAACTGAGGTTAAAGTGTAGAAGCAACCACCTATATATGTATCAATTGACAATCGTAGTATCAATTAAAACAACAAGGATATAATCAATTAAATGGTTTAAATTTTAAATCCAGACAGAAACTTCACCAGCGGGACTGAATCGTGTAAGCAGTTCACTGGTTGATTCTGCTGCCAAACGAATGTGTCTGCGCTCCTATTGGCCAGTTTTACTGCCTCCGCCTGTTCTTGTCTTTTGAGCAATTTAACTGATTGGGGCATGTGTCTTTGTCCCACTCAGCAAGTCAGAGCCCAGAACCCCCACCCTGCTGTGATGTGAGGGTGTTTATATCAAACACTGCACTCAGACACAGAGGTGAGCAGCTTGCTGTTATTGTGTTCTTACTCATGGTTAGGGGACTATTATTTTGTTTATCAGGACCCAATATGGCTACTCTATGTGACTAAGTGGTGGGCCATGGTTTTATAATCCTTGTTGTGTGTGTTTATTGTGTGTGCTTAGTCATGGTTTAGGGGGGCACAATTTGGTATATCAGGACCAAATATGGCTACTGTATGTGACTAAGCAGTAGGCTGTGGTTTTATAACCCTTGTTGTATGTGTTTCTTGTGTGTGCTTAGTCGTGGTTTAGGGGGCCACAATTTGGCATATCAGGACCCAATATGGCTACTCTATGTGACTGAACAGTAGGCTATGATTTTATAACGTGTGTGTTTATTGTGTTCTTACTCATGGTTTAGAGAACAATTATTTGGTATATCAGGATCCAAGATGGCTACTGTATGTTGCGAAGCAGTAGGCTATGGTTTTATAACCCTTGATGTGTGTGGTTTTCAGTTAACTACAGTATGTCACATCACAACTTGGAATATTGGGCTATGTGAAAAGATGGGCCTAGAGATCCATCACCACTAATGATCTATACATGCTAGCACTCACTTAACTCAGACTGCTATGGGATGTGGATTAATTGCAATTTTTCTAAAATTCACCATTTACGTAGTTAGCAACACCTATGCTAATAAAATACACAATGTTTGCATCACCTGATATATTTCATTATCTAGAAAAAACAATAAATATTAAAAATTTTAAATTTTATTTATATTTCGCCAAATCATAACAAGTTGTGCCAGGGCGCTTAAGTTAGAGAGACCCAACAGTTCCCCCGATCACTTGGCGACAGCGGCAAGGAAAAACTCCCTTTAATGGGAAGAAACCTCAAGCAGAACTGGGCTCTAGGTGAGTAGCAATCTGCAATCTGGTTGGGTTGAGAGAGAAGGGGGGAGACAGACACAGAGAAGCATGATAACAATAATAACAATAACAACAATATTAATAATACAGATATGACTAATAATAATAATGATAGCAATAATAGCTGGAGAAGGTGTCAAAGCAAGACACCCGCAGGACACCACCATCCCTGTGACCAATTTCAGATCTTGGAGTTTCCTGTAAGACGAGAAAGCACAAAAACTCCAAGTTAGTAACATGCATTAATGGTCCATAAATGCATACAGATGGAGAGGAAAAATAGAGGAGCTCAGTGTGTTACGGGAAGTCCCTCGGCAGTCTAGGCCTATAGCAGTATAACTAAGGGCTGATACAAGGCAAGTGTGGCCGGCCCTAACTATAAGCTTTATCGAAAAGGACTGATTCTGGAAGATGGTTCCACAGGAGAGGGGCCTGGTAGCTGAAGGCTCTGCCTCCCATTCTACTTTTGGACTCTAGGAACCCAGAGTAAGACTGCATTCTGAGAGCATAGTGATCTAGTGGGATAATAGGGTACTATGAGCTCTTTAAGATATGATGGTGCCTGACTATTAAGAACTTTGTAAGTGAGGAGAAGGATTGTAAATACTATTTTGGATTTTACAGGAAGCCAATGCAGATAAGCTAAAATGGGATAAATATGATCTCTTTTTGTAGTTTTTGTTAGTACAAGTGCAGCAGCATTCTGGACCAGCTGGAAAGTATTTAGAGACCTGTTAGGGCCGCCTGATAATAAGGAATTGCAATAATCCAGCCTAGAAGTAACAAATGGGTGGATTAGCTTTTGTTCATCTTTTTGAGACAAGATGTGCTTGACTTTTGCAATATTACATGAAATTTGTTTTATGTGGGAGTTAAAGGACATATCTTGATCAAAGATAATGCCCAGATTCCTTACGGTGGTGCTGGAGGCCAGGGCAATGCCATCTAACTATATCATTAGATAATGTGTTTCTAAGGTGTTTAGAGCCAAGCACAATCATTTACACAATAATGACTTTTGTCTGAGTTTAGTAGCAGAAAATTGCAGGTCATCCAGGTCATTATGCCCTTAAGGCATGCTTCGTGTTTCATTAACTGATTGGATTCATCAGGTTTCATTGATAAATATCATTGGGTATCATCTGCATAAACATAAAAATTTATTGAGTGTTTCCAAATAATATTGCCTAAAGGAAGCATATATAAGGTGAATAGTACTGGTCCAAGCACAGAACCTTGTGGATTCATCGTTAACATGTACAATCTGAAATCGATCTGATAAATAGGATTTAAACCAGTTTAATGTCATTCCTTTAATGCCAATTAAATGTTCCAGTCTCTGTAATAAGATGTGATGGTCAGTGGTGTCAAATGCAGCACTAAGATCTAACAAGACAAGTACAGAGAGAAGTGCTTTGTCCAATGCAGTTAGGAGATCATTTGTAACTTTCAGAAGTGCTGTCACTGTGCTATGATGTGCTCTAAATCCTGACTAAAAGTACTCAAATAAACTATTGTTATGTAGAAAAGATCTTAGAGAGAAAGGGAAGGTTAGCTACAGGTCTATAGATGGCTAAAATGCCTGAATCAAGAGTAGGCTTCTTAAGAAGAGGTTTAATTACAGCTACTTTAAATGACTGTGGTAAATAGCCTGTTACTAAAGACAGATTGATCATATCTAGTAAAGAAGTGCTAACTAAGGGTAAGACTTCCTTAAGCAACCTAGTTGGGATGGGGTCTGAGAGACAGGTTGATGGTTTAGATGAAGAAAGCGTTGAAGGTAGTACAGGAAGGTCAATTGAAGAGAAACTGTCTAAATATATATCAGGTTTTACAGCTGTTTCTAAGGTTCCTGTGTTTGGGGATAAATTGGTGCCTCTTGAAGGCAGGAGGTGATGAATTTTGTCTCTAATAGATACAATTTTATCATTAAAGAAGCTCATGAGGTCATTACTACTGAGAGCTATGAGAGTACATAGATCAATAGAGTATGATCCTTTGGGCCCTATTTTAATGATCTAAGAGCACGGTCTGAAGCGTATGACACAAGTGTATTTAGGATGTGTCCAAATCCACTTTTGCTAGTTTAACAGCAGAAAAATGGTCGCAGTGCCAGGCACAGGGTTCAAAAAGGTTGTCCTTAGTCTCTTAATTAATCATGGGTGTGTTTTGGGCGTAACATTCAATAAACCAATCAATGTGTCATCTCCCATTCCCTTTAAAATCCAGGTGTGCTTGCACCTTGGTGGATTGCTATAGCGCATTTGCCAAGTAGTGAGAAGGAATGCTTCTATGCAGAGGAAACGGATCTGCTTGAGCAAGAAGTGAAAGCACACGATCCATAATGAGTACACTGGCCCCTGCTGCTCTGGACCCTCCCATGGCCAGCCCCAGACCACCAGTTTAAGATCCTGTTCATAAATTTGTTGCAAATTTTCATTTGGTTTTTAAAAAGGTTTATTCTTTTAATTTCAGCTTTGGTTCTTTTTAAAATTGTTTTGTTCAGTCATGAAGTAACAGGTGAAATCAGCAGGGTTTTAATTGCTGAAAGTATGCAAACCTGATCATTGTAATTTCAAAAATGTCAAAGAATATTTGTTAAATATTGTTCAGAAATTAAATCATTAATTTTAATCATGTAAAAAATCATCATACACAGTTGTCAGGACTTGATCAGCTTTCCAAGGTGCTGATCCTGCTGCTAGCAGCAGATAGGAGCTGTCCAGATTTATTTCCATCTTTAGTTTACTTCACCTTATTTATTTCCCCATGTGTTCCTCATGTCCTCATGTACTGATGTAGCAGGAAAGTCGATCCGTGTCTGATCTGTTGTTGATATCTGTTTGCTGGGTCTTGACAGACACCCTCAACCTGACGGGTCTGTTGAAATACTTATGTGTACTGCCACGATTTGGTCAAATAATTAGACAATTTCATTGGTCATTACTTCTCAGCATGCCATATATTCTGTGAATGGAGTTTATTTGGCAATCAAAAATACACCTTTTAAACCCCACCTAACCATAAGAAAAAACAGCTGCACACACTAATCAGGGAATTACAGCAGCTCTTCTCGGCAGTGACAAAACATCTAACACTGATAGTTTACAGATCCCCTCCAGTCATGTTTGACTATGTACAAAAATAGTCTGTTTTGCTAATTATTTGTGTCTGACATAGTTTTTCCACTTAAGTTCAAATACCTCCTTAAAAATCTTCTCCCTCGCTGAGAGGTCAAGAATCTATGAATATGCAAATATATTTACTTTCAAAAGTTTAAAAGTTTAACTGCTGGATGTAAGATGTCTCCTTTGCTGTGAAGTCCATTCTCACTGTGTGTATTGGAGTTTTAAGTTGCCACATGTAGTTGCATACTGGACCTCTTGGCTCCAAAATCATTCTGATGTCAAATTTATGCTCATAGATACAAACCTTGAGCTTAGATTTAAGGTGAACACCGAGGAACTTTTCACCCTCAGCAGATGACTGTCAAACTGTCAGACTATCAAACTCTGCACATACTGCACATGAAGCTGTGAAACAGTGACGGTCAAACATCCAGTTGAAGAAACAGGAAGTAGGACTTTAAGCACACATCAGAGGATTGTGGTGCAGTATCTATAACCTTTTGGCTATTGTTTTCGCCATTTGAATTTAGTACAAAGACAATCTTGACTGTCATGTTCATTTTAATCAGCTCTAAATGTCAGTGATCACAAAGAGGTATTCTCAAATGTGGTATCTTTAAAACAATATTTTGATAACCCCAAAGTGTAGATAGGCTGGTTTAATTTATGTAACATAATTTACAAAATTGTTGACTTCAAGATGTGGGAATTTTGGGTTCATTACTGTTCATTTCCATTGATTCCAACACATTTACAACTGGGGTACAACTGACTGGTCTTCCTTTACAAGAGCCAGGGCAACATGTAGGATTTGTTGACTGAGTGAGATTATGTAATGTTAGATGAGGTTATCCTTGAACATTTGATTCAACTCTATGATAATTTTAGAGGTTGTAATAACAGGCACCTATGAGCTAAAATCAAGGCACAGTAGTAAATGACTTATAGTTTAATCCAACCTAATACTTTTAAAAATACCATGAAGTTTAACCTGACTCAGCTGCAATAACAGTTTTACAATATATATTAACAATGTATACAATATATACCAGTATTCACAACTGGTTACTGCAGAGTCATTTTATTGAATAGTAATAATAACTATATTATGTTTCTGTTGTTTTTATCCACTGCCTGATAGAATACTATGTGGGAAGAGGACTAGCGTGTGTAGGTAGGAGATTGTGCATGGAAGAGGATGGATCAATAAATGTGGCACAGTGTGCTGGACTCTATTACCACCCCCATCACCCTAACCCTTGGCTGGGCAAATATGTAACAATGAGTAAGTCTGTGCAGGTGGCATAACCTTATATAATGTCACGAAAGAGCTGGGTTTGATTTATAGAGTCCATCCACATAACGTCTGCTGTGTGTTTAGCTACAGTGTGACCTTGCTGGTGGTTTGGCTACAAGAGATTCTATAGCATTGTTAGATAGACCTCCAGCAGACCCAATAAGTTTAGTTTGGTTTTATTCTGTCATAAAACAGCCTACACATAACACACTTTCCTACATATTCACCAGGAAAACTAACACCAAGAAGAACAACAACAACACATAAAACAAAGTGCATGCATATAATTGAAGCATGACACAGGATAAAAAGGGTGGTGATTACAACATTTGTTGCTATGTTTTGGCTTTGAAAGAACAGCTAAATAATGAGGACAAAATTGAACCAGGAAGTCAGTCTGTAGTCTGTCTGGGGATGTTTACAAGAGACAGTTTGAAGGGAAGCGGAAGGCAAATGTAAAATTATTACCCAAAGTAATATTGACAGATCTGGGGGTTTGTTTACAACCTGTCTGGTCCTCTGACTGTTTGTGCTTGTTGCCCTGTTGGGCCTGTGCTCTGAGATTGCAGAAATTTGGCTTTGGCTACTATGGCCAGTTCAGTGTTATCATAAAGGCAACAGTGGGAGCAACAATAATAAAACCCAACTTGTAATAATCTGTAGTTTTCCTTTAAGAAGTGTAATGCCTTAGAATGAATGAAGTATAAATGGCATACGCAGTGACCCTCCAAGAGAATATCCTTTGTTACAACCAAATATGTAATAACACCTATGTAATGTCTGTCACATCCTCTTGACCACCTAACATTTAAGTCATGGACCACTTTGATTTAGTAAGACATTTTTAAGCATCTTCATGTTAAACAATTTATTTATTCATGTTAAATCATTTCTTTATTTCTGTTACTTTATAGCTCTGTGACAACAAGGTGTTGAAAGCTCTAGAAATATTTTACCATTTCATTGTTTGTCCCCTTACTACTACTGCAACTGCCATTGCCACAAACCTCCCCACAAATGGAGCAAAACAGGTAGCTGTATATAGCATTTTGGGCTGTTGATTATGTTAATGATCAATTCTCATGAACCTACTGCATCCGGAGGACGGTTGTCCCCTCATCATGAGTGACAATTTTTCAAGTGTGTCTTAAAACAACAGTCAGTATAATGACTCAGACCTCAGAAACCAAATGCACAAACTCAGACATAGTGGCAGAGTCCAGTGTCCTTTAATTCAAGTCCAGAAAAAAACAAGCAAGGGTCAGAAACCAGACAGGCAGGCAAATCAGGCAGACTAACCAAAGGTAACAGGCAAATTCTTCAACCAGAAAACAGGCAGGGTCTAAGGCAGGCAGAATCAAACAGGCAGGAGAATGCTGGATTGAAAGGTAAAAAACACCAGACAATCCGGCAAGGTGTCAGTGGATCTAGGCCAGTATATGAAGGGTGACTGATGAGGATGATGGGAACCAGGTGAGGAGAGGGTTGGGGCACTCAGGTGAGGGGAATAAGGTGATTGCAGGGCAGATGGGGATGGCAGGATCTGTAATGACAGGAAAGTAAGTGATCAGGCAGGTGAACACAGGGCAAAAGGCATCAAAATAGTCACTATGAAGGTGAACTTGTGGCAGTCAGGTACCAAAATGAACATTGAAACAGGTTTCTCTTGCCATAATCATTCTACCTGCTCATAATGATCATTAGAAGATCCCTACATAATGCACTTACAATGTGAGTGCATCAAAGTCCCTCTTTTTGGCTGGACACAAACAGCAGAGCCAGCCCTATAAATGCAAATGTCTGTCCCTGACTGACTGACTGACTGAATGATGAAGTTACATCATTGGTCGGCCAAAGCCGGCTGATGGCCGCCGAAGCTTGGGATAGCCAAGTATCCCAGAATGCATTTTTGAAATTTTGAACCAGGCTAAAAGCTGTTGCAATTTTCAGTGTAGGACAGTTAATATGTCACTTTATTAAGTTTTAATATTTTCAGGCGAGAAAGTAACCATTTAATTTCCCAATACGCGGCCAGTTTATAAAAATATGCTTATTTGGAAACTTGCTCCAATGTTTTCGGAGATGTGAAGAGCTGCTGGCTGGGTGACCAGCCGGTCATGTCAGCCTCTAGCAGCCTGACTCATGAGATGATCAGTAAGTTAGTGTCTGTTGTTATACCAGGAAGAGCATGATCCAAATAGTCCCTCCCAAATTGATAATCTTGTTGATAGTGCTGCAGGCTCATTACGAATAACACTCGACTCCATCGCTTCCTTAAAAAGGAAGATAATAAAACATAAGAGGTTAGCTCCAAGGTATAACTCCCAAACCCGCAAATAAAAGCAAACATCGCGAAAATTGGGAAGGATTTGGCGTTCTACCAAAGTGGAAGAATCTCGCTTAGTCTGGCAAGATAGTCTTAAAACATATAGGAAGGCCCTCTGTAATGCCAGAGCCGCCTATTACTCAGCATTAATAGAAGAGAATAAAAACAGCCCTACGTTCCTTTTCAGCACTTTGGCCAGGCTGACAAAGAGTCATAACTCTATTGATCCATGTATTCCTATAGCTCTCAGTAGTAATGACTTTATGAGCTTCTTTAATGATAAAATTATTATAAAACTATTAGAGACAAAATTAACCACCTCCTGCTCTCAACAGGCACCATTCTCTCCCCAAACACAGGAACCTTAGAAACAGCTGTAAATCCTGACATATATTTGGACTGTTTTTCTCCAGTCGACTTTTCTGAACTAACTTCAGCTAAACCATCAACCTGTCTTTTAGACCCCATCCCAACTAGGTTGCTTAAGGAAGCCTTACCCTTAGTTAGCACTTCTTTACTAGATATGTTCAATCTGTCTTTAGTAACAGGCTATGTACCACAGTCCTTTAAAGTAGCTGTAATTAAACTTCTTCTTAAGAAGCCTACTCTTGATTCAGGCATTTTAGCCAATTATAGACCTATATCTAACCTTCCATTTCTCTCTAAGATCCTTGAGAAAGCAGTCTCTAATCAGTTATGTGACTTTCTAAGTAACAATAGTTTATTTGAGGATTTTCAGTCAGGATTTAGAGTGCATCATAGCACAGAGACAGCACTGGTGAAAGTCACAAATGACCTCCTTACTGCATCGGACAAAGGATTTGTCTCTATACTTGTCCTGTTAGAGCTTAGTGCCACATTCGACACAATTGACCATCAAATCTGGAACATTTAATTGGCATTAAAGGAACTGCATTAAGCTGGTTTAAGTCCTATTTATCAGACCGATTTCAGTCTGTACATGTTAATGATGAATCCTCCGTGAAGGCAAAAGTTAGACACGGAGTTCCACAAGCTTCTGTACTTGGACCAATTCTATTCACCTTGTATATGCTTCTTTTAGGTAATATTATTAGGAAACACTCCATAGATTTTCATTGTTATGCAGATGATACACAATTATATTTATCAATGAAGCCTGATGAAACCAATCAGTTAAACAAACTCCAAGCATGCCTTAAGGACATAAAGACCTAGATGACCTGCAATTTTCTACTATTAAACTCAGATAAAACTGAAGTTATTGTGCTTGGCCCTAAACACCTTAGAAACACATTATCTAATGATAAAGCTACTCTGGATGGCATTACCCTGGCCTCCAGCACCACCGTAAGGAATCTGGGAGTTATCTTTGATCAAGATATGTCCTTTAACTCCCATATAAATCAAATCTCAAGGACTGCCTTTTTTCACTTGCGTAATATCGTAAAAATCAGGCACATCCTGTGCCAAAAAGATGCAGAAAAACTTCTAGGCTGGATTATTGCAATTCCTTATTATCAGGCTGCCCTAACAAGTCTCTAAAGACTCTCCAGCTGGTCCAGAATGCAGCTGCATGTGTACTGACTAAAACTAGAAAAAGAGATCACATTTCTCCCATTTTAGCTTTGCTACATTGGCTTCCTGTAAAATCTAGAATAGAATTTAAAATCCTTCTCCTAACTTACAAAGCCCTTAATGGTCAGGCACCATCATATCTTGAAGAGCTCATAGTACCGTAATATCCCACTAGAACACTGCGCTCCCAGAATGCAGGCTTACTGGTGGTTCCTACAGTCTTTAAAAGTAGAATGGGAGGCAGAGCCTTCAGCTATCAGGCTTCTCTCCTGTGGAACCATCTTCCAGATACGGTCCGGGGTGCAGACACCCTCTCTGTGTTTAAGAGTAGGCTTAAAACTTTCCTTTTTGATAAAGCTTATAGTTAGGGCCGACCAGGCTCGCCTTGGATCAGCCCTTAGTTATGCTGCTATATGCCTAGACTGCTGGGGGACTTCCCATGATGCACTGAGCTCCTCTCTCCTCCTCCTCCTCTCCATCTGTATGCATTCATGTAACATCAATGCATGTCACTAACTTTGCTTCTTCCCCTGAGTTTTTTTTGTGCTTTCTCATCTCGCAGGAAATCCTGGGTTCTGGGCCAAGCCTTCGTGGTCCTTCACAGTCCTGTTGGCATCCTTCCCTGGCTCCTGCTGTGTCATTGTCATTGTTGTTATGATTGTTGTTTGCATTTTGCATTTTTGGGCCAGATCCTCTATAGGTGGCAGTGTGACCCCAATAGTCCTTTCTGCTGTCCTCACCACTCTCCTCAAGGCCTTTCTGTCTGAGGTGTTAGAGTTCTCATGCCAGAGAGAGATGCTGCTGGTCAAAACACTCTCAATGGTGCCCCTGTAGAAGGTGGTGAGGATGGATGGATTGAGCCCTCTTCAGCCTCCGCAGGAAATGTAGACGCTGGTGAGCCTTTTTCACCAGAGAGGAGGTGTGCAGGGACCAGGACAGGTTGTTGCCTACATGAACCCCCAGGAACTTAGTGTTCTGTACAGTCTCCACAGTAGTTCCATTGATGAGGATCGGGGTATGCATGGGCCGTTTCCTCCTGAAGTCAATCACCATCTCCTTGGTTTTTGCGACATTCAGTACAAGGTTGTTGTTCCTGCACCAGTTTGCAAAGATCCGGTGCTCAGTGAGATGGTGGATGAAGTGTTGTTGCCTGCTCCCACGAATTGAGTCCTGTCTGAGAGAAAGTCCAAGATCCAGTTGCACAGTGGAGTGTGTAGCCCAAGTGGGCCCAGTTTGTTCACCAGATGCTGGGGGATTATGGTGTTGAATGTGGAGCTAAAATCAACAAACAGCATCCGTACATGTGTGTTCTTTTTCTCCAGGTGTTCCAGGCTCAGGTGAAGTGCAGTGGATATAGCATCCTCAGTGGAACAATTTGGGTGGTAGGCAAATTAAAGTGGGTCGAGTGAGGGGGGAAGGACAGATGTGATGTCATCCTTGACTAGTCTTTCAAAACACTTCATTATTATGGGGGTGAGTGCTACTGGATGGTAGTCATTTAGACCAGTAACTGTGAGTTTTTTTGGAACTGGGATGATGGCTGAGCATTTGAAGCAAGATGGTATGGTGGCTTGACTCAGGGAGATGTTAAATATGTCTGTTAGGACATGAGTCAGCTGATCCGCGCACCCCTTGAGCATACACCCTGGTATCATGTCAGGGCCTGCAGCTTTCCATGGGTTGATCTTCTTCAGGGTCTGCTGGACATCAGCTGGGTCTAGGTGTAGCACCTGGTCATTGTGGTGCGGAGTGGCTTTCACTGCTGGTGTATTGCTAAGTGCTTAAGTGTGTGGGCTTCTAACAATGTTAGTAACATAGGGTTACTGCAAATGTATGCGTCTCAGTGTGTGTATGTTTGTCTGTGCTTTGATCCACCAAGCTAAGATAGAGATAATGTTATAGATATAGTGGTTTTGCAAGTCTGAATCAGTCAGTAAGTGCAAAGTCTACTTGTGTTGTTGTTTCATGAACAACATTTAAACTAAGTACTGGTATCATAAACTTTTAATTATGAAGTCCTTGTAGCAAAGTGTTTGAGAGTGAATCAGTGCGAGTGGGGGATTGCTCATCTGTGCTCTGATAGGCAGAGGGCACAGTGTGAGCGAGAGAGATAGAGGGAGAGAGAGAGGGAAAGAGAGAGACAACAAGATTATCGTGGCCAAAAGAATTCACGATATCCGAACGAAATTATCACGATATCTATAGAAAATGTGAAAAAAGAAAAAAAATAAGTCTAATCAGTCTAAGTTTGTTTATTGTGTGTTTTGCCTCTTTTCTGGTAAATGAATTAAACTCAAAATACATGTGTAGGGAGGTGGAGAGAGATGTAACCATAACTGTACATAGTTTGAAAGACATTTGAACACACTGAAGAATAAGGTTTTTATTTCCACCTGAATATTTTTTTGCAAACAGATGCCTGTAGATTACCTATAGCTGTGACTTACTAGCTGCAAAACACCACAGCATGGAGTCTTACCTAGTCCAAGTTCAAATTTAATAACAATACCAGAAATTAATATTTTACACATTTTTCTGAGGGTATGTCTAGTTATCTTCCAAAAAGAGGCCATCTGGAGACACCAAATAACCCCTGCTTCAGAGTAACTGAAGCATAAACACACTGTAGTGCTTTGTTCCCCTGTTGAAACTAAACTTTGTGCATATAAAAGAGTCAAAACAAGTGCTATGGTGTAAAAGAAGTTCAAACAATAAAGCAGCATACGGTCATTTTCAGAATTTCATTGGCTATTTAAAGAGCCAGTCATCAGCAGAATCTGTTCCTATACGAAAGAAGAAGGACAAGCACCTCCTTTCAATGCAGACTCTCGTTGGCTATTGTAGGCTGTGGACAGGACATGGAAGCTCCTATTGGGTCAAGTGAGGTGTCAATCGAAAGGTCAGAGTGCAGCTACCATTTTGATACCAAGATGTGGCTAATGTTTACAAGCCATGAGTTATGACAGAGAATACATTGGACGATTAGGACATCTGCTGGCCAATATGAAATGATGCAACAGCCATCTGTGGATCTTTATTGATGTAATGATGTGTTAAACATTCACATTATTACATTGATCCAATTCAGTAAATATTTTACTGGACCTTTGCCAATGTAACAAGACTGTTATTGTCAGAGTTGTATCATTCAGTGGAGTAATATGAGGCTTCATAGGTGAGTGGCATGAATTTTGTAATTGTTTGTTTGTTGATGGTCTGACAGAAGCGTTTATTGTACATGCTGATGTGATTGTATCTTGAAATGGTTTGCATCAATGGAATCACAAGAATCTTAGCTCTCCAAAGATGTGTCGCATGAGTACACACTTAAAGACATGAGTTGTGTACATATCATAGCTGTGTGTACAACGCTCCATGTTAAGGGGTTTTAAGAGGCACTGGATTATTTACACGATATTATCATATGTGTAATATTAACATGATATTAATATTTCATTTTTTAAATATCACAGTTATCATCAGTACCAGTATATTGCAACACCTCTGTGTCCAGTGATGGAGATGGCCTTGGACAAGCAATTCTTTTTTCTTTTTTGCATTTGATTGCTTAGATTGGCTATTTAACTTGTAACTGGCAACAACCGGCTCCAACACTGTACGGGAAATTTGGTCAACAAGTACAGAGCCTAACTAACTTTGGGTAGGCCCAAACAATTTGGATATTTGAACTTTTCTATTTCAAAAGACATCACTTATACTCTCTCTGTTTTTCTTCATTAGGCCTAAATCATTGCCTAATGCATTGGTCTTAAGTCAGCTTTTTCTCAATTTCAATTTAATTCAATCTTATCTTTATTGAGTATCTGAATATGATCATAAATGATGTCTATATCTGAGTCTATATTATGTAAAAAAACAAAAAACAAACATATTTTGGGACAGTCAATGTATACTTTTGGATGATTAAAATATCTTTTTGGGATGGTTGTGAAAAAAGTTCTTTGTAGAGAATACAAGATGTATAAATTGTGTTTTGCCATTCAGCCTAAAAATATAGACATGATTTTTGAACCATATCACCCAGCCCTACTTGGCAGAAACAAAGGGAACATATTGCACTTTCACTAACTATGTATTTTTGTGTAAACACTAGCCAGTAAGTAACTTCAAACAATATTTTTTAATGTCAACCAGTAAGTACTTCTCAAAAATATTTTTTAACACATTCTTCTAAAAGAGTTGAAGAAGCCAACTTGCCACTTGCCACACTCCTATGCATGAAGTTGAATGACATTCCACTGTTCATTCAATATTTTTGCCCAAAGAGGAAATTGGTGCTAATTATACTTGTATTATTTTCCCTTAACATATTGAATAAATAATATTTTTTTATTGTTCCCCCAATATTTTTTAATCTATTTGATAACTAAGAACTGGAAATGAGTTGGAAAAAGGTTAAATAATGTCACTTAATGGCTCTGTGCAGCCTTGTCTATTCACTGTTTCCATGGAAACAGCAATGAACGCAGCCATAAAGGTATGGTTTCCTTACGCAGAAAAGTTAGTCTGCTTACTTTTCTGATAACTGCATCACTGCATAACTTATAAATGTTCAGACAAGCTTAATATTTGGTTAATTATGATACTCTGTATACATGCAATTCAAAGTTATTGCCGCATTTTCTTTCAAACCACCTTGTTTGTGGATGTCTGGATTTGGTACAGTAATAAGGCACTTGGGGCAGAGTTGTTTTGGAGGCTGTGACATACAGGCATAGAAGCAGCTCTGCATAGGAGTATGGGCTGACCATTGAAATCTGAGGGTAACAAATGGCAGCTATTGTTTGAAAACTTTGCATAGGCCTGTCAGTTGTCCTGGTAACAAATGGCAACATGGAGGCTTAAAATTTTCAGGCTTAACAGGCATAATATTGTTTATTTATTTAGCAACTTTTAGCTGGCATGACCACCTTTTTTGGGTAAATGATCATATTAACTTGTGCCAGCCCTTCTGAATTCAAGAGTATGGTTCTGGTTGCCTATTGCATGTAAAGCTGAACAAATCAAGACACTGTTGCTATGCACTAGGATCTAGAGGAACAAAAGCCCATTTTTTTAAACATTCATTGAGAGCAGCACACCCTAGGTTACAGCATCATCAAGGTATATAGCCAAGGCCCAGGGAGAATGAACAGAATTGTGTAAATGTAAGCCATTTGACAACAATGTCAAGCCTTTTATATACCACTCCTCCACCAACAGATGCATGTTCAAGATCTAGGGCTCTAAAGTACTGAAACAAGCAAAAAAGAAGAGTCTGGCAGTCAATCCCAAGGTCCTTATTCATATCAAAGATATCGGAGCATGACTGGATGGAGTGACTGGTGAGTTGTTTGTTGTTCATTCATTTGATTATTTGTTATTGATTTCATGTCCCTTTATCATAAATCCAAAAAGGAGACACTGTAGCAGGATGAAGACCTTTTTACCTGGCATTTACAATTTCATGATTTACATTAAAGGGGGGTGGTGGGGGGACCGTGCAAAAGCCTGGTCACCTATGGTCTTTAGGAACAGCCAGCAGAGCCTTATCAGAGGCTGCACTCTGGTTCATAGGGGAGCAGAAAATCACCAATGTAGCTGGGAGCTGAACCATGAAGTGCCTTAAAGTCTGTGTAAAGCAATAGTAAATATGTGTTCTGAGATAGTCGCACCATAGAAAAATGTGTAATTAACTACCCAGCCAAATTTGAATGATTAAAGAAGTCGCCAAATATATAAAATTAGGTTTCAAAATAAGCAGTATTCTCTGCTCTGAAACGCTGGGGCATGTCCACTGAAGGCGCTGAAAGCACGGTCCAACTGAACAGCGTCTGAGTTAACAGTGCTCTACCAAACTCCCATATGAAAATATTCAATTTCAAAGGCCTTGTTTGTAGATGTAAGACAAGCTATGGATGATATTTTAAAAATAAAGTAACATTAGGAGCCACTGTTTAATTCAGCACATATTTTGTAGGTTAATTTTTACTTGTTTCTGTTACGTTAACTACCAGGCCTTGCCATGGTTAACGATAAAGAGATGGGACATCAAGCTTACGATGCAGAAACATTTACTTTTAGAACCAGAAGTGTACACCCATTTTCTGTAGATTCCATGTAACAACAACATAGCTCCGCTATAATTCCTCTGTACAGAACAGTTTCAGTAAAAATGTAACTTAAATGACTAGTTAACAAGTGAACCACCAATTATTGTTATGTTAAATTGTGATTTTTTTTCAATGGAGTGCAGTGCACTTAACGGTACTCACTCCTCTGCTGAAACGTCTTTGATGGCTTTACTGTGGCCATCACCCTTGGAGCAAAAGCCTCTCATGCCTTGATTTTTGGTGAAGTGCTGCCTAGTAAATGCTCTCCCTCTGGTCGGGGACCTCCCAGCCGCACAGCTGGTGCTGAAGCTGAAGCAAAGGGTGGTGGTTGGTTTTGGCTGCTGCTAATGCTGCATAAGGATGCAGATGGGTAGAGTCAAAGGTGACTCCACCCATCTTCCCAGTCAGCTGGTCCTAAAGCCGAAGCCGCTGGCGGCTCCACCCATCAACGGATGCTTTGTATGTTTAAAATAACTCCTTGAGTGCTAACTGAAAACGACTTCATTCACCAGTAACAGCTTATTATCTGAAGTGAATTCCAGTGCTGATACTATAGTGGAATTATCTTTTTGCTTCATTATGTCTGTAATGTTAATTAATAATATAACATAATAACTCAAATATACTGAGGACTGAATGAACAAAAGAAACTCTACAGAAATATGCATCTGTAATGAAAAATGAAAACTGAGCATCAAACATCCTTCGTTTATCATCATCCTGCCATCACAGAAGTAATTAAATTCTCAAATGAGAGTGTTACAATCCCAATGTCAATGTGAAACAAAATTAAACAAAAAAACAAAATAAAACAAAAAAGTTATATTTTGTCACTACTGATCAACATCTCAGTTACATTCATGGAGAAAATACAGAAAATCTATACTAGGCTAAGTAGTCTTTAGCCTCCATGACCAAGGAAAATCTTTTCCTGCCTCCCTCCTTTGTTATGATGGTAAGCCTGGCAGGAAACAGCAGGGCTGGCTTAAGGCCAAGGTTATAAAGCTCTGACATCGCTCCTCTACATCATGGATCCACCGTTTCAGGCCCTTCCAAAAAAAAAAATCCTAAATATAGGAGCACAGCAGCTCTCTAGAGCCTCCTAATTACTTTTGGCATTTTTGAGGTGCTAGGAATGCTTGAAAACTCATAAAACTTTGCACATTCATCAGAGGTGGCGAAACTTGATATCAGATATGGGTTTTTGGCTCGGGTGTTCAAATATGGCTCAAGGGCACCCCCTAGAAAATTTCAAATTAAAAGCCCCCATGTTTAAATTTCACATAGATGAACAAAATTTGGTAGGCACATTTAACATGTCCAGACACACAAAAAAGCCTCATGGAGCCATACCCTAAATTCAACGGTAAGTCGGCCATTTTGAATTTAATTTCAATTTTTGCACAAATTTTGACATTTCCAGGCATTGTATTTTAATGAACTCCTATCTCCTAGAGATTTAATTCCACAAACTTCAAATTTTGTCAGTGTCATCTAAAGACATTTGTGATGAAAATTTGTCAAAATGTTGAGTTTTCGCCGAAAGCCCTAGCCGTGGGGACGTAGCAAACTTTGATGTTTCGCCATGAAACAGGAAGTTGTTATACCTTTAACATACATTGTCTAATCTGCCCTATGCTTCATGAGAGTCCCATCCTGAATACATCTATGTGTCAATATTGAGATATACCCATAGCGCCACCTACTGGTGACAGGAATGTACATGTTCTGTACTTTTATGAGCTGTACCAAGCAGGATGAACAGATCCATCTGAAATCTGGTTAGTAAAACCTTAAGTCTTTGATGATTCCATATTGTGAAAATGGTGAGTTTTCACTGGACACCTTTGCTGAGGTGGTGCAGCGATTTTCAACATTTCACCACGAACAAAAAAGTGTTATAACTTGACTCTGCATGATCAGATCTTTTCCAAATGACTCATGCTTGATAAGGGTCCTAGTCTGAAGGCAAATACAGGCTCATATTGAGTCATAGTCATAGCACCACTTACTGGCAATAGGAAGTCTTAAGCTCCACTCTTTTGCTAAGTACTCCTAGCAGGTTAGCCAGAAACACATAAAAATTGGTCAGCCAAGGTGTAAGACCTTGATGATGATAACTCCTGAAGCTTTTGAGTTTTCATCAAAAGCTGTTGCCATGGCAACACATTGTTCGCCACAAAATACCAAGCTGTTGCATGGCGTTGAGTTTTGATGTTTCGCCATGACAGGAAATTGCTACAACTTTAGTGTAAATGCTCCAAACTGCACCAAAAATGTTTGATAAGAATCCCAGCCTGAACACATCTACATGACAATATTCCATCAGTGATGGAAACTGGCTCAATAGCGCCCCCTATGAAATTTCAATGAAGCAACCCCAGCAGCATGCATAATAGTGGAAAAAGGAAGTTATGTTTATCTCCTTCTTGCAATATCTGAAAACAGGCCCAACTTTTATAGATGACTTATGACTCTATGCTGAAAAAAAGTTAAAACTCTGTAATAACTTGAACGGTTTGGATTTTATAAGCCCTCAAAGTTGTTTGTGTCAAACAGAGGCTTCTGATGTCTAAACTATAAGTCTGACCACTTTCAAACCTGTATCAATGGATTCACCATGGAATTTTCTACTAAAATATGATTTTTAATGTAAGATTTGGCCAAAGTCATGGAATTTATGAGGATATTTCACAAGAAGCATACTCTAAAATTCTCCTCTCCAGCTGCTCCTGGTGATGTCACTCCCTCAGTGCTGTGAAACATTCTGCAATACACACTCATTATAAAATCACAGGAGGAGCAAGAAAAGACTTTAAAAGTCAAACTCTAATATCTCAAAAACAGTAAAAGATAGAAATTAAAGGTGTAAGCAGCGTTGAACGGGCTCTCACGCCTTTGCGCACGTTGGGCCGCGGCATAGTCAAAGGGCAGACCCGGGCTGTTTTCAGACAGTGCAAGATAGAAATAAACATCACTTCCTTTGTCCACTACTTTGCCTGCTGCTGGGGCTGCTTTGCTGCAATTTTGTAGGGGGCGCTATTCAGCCAGTTTACATCACTGATAAAATATTGACATTGTTGGGCCGTGGCTACAAGTTGGGCTATCAGCAATAATTAATGATTATCAAAGATAATTGTTAATTATTAAAATCAATACAATTATTAATAAGAATTAATAATAATGGGGCACCACCCTGGACTCAGGGAAAAAGATAGCCAATTCAGTCTCAAAGTGTCTATGAATTTGAGACTTTGATTAATAATTAATTTAATAACTATAAACAAAATCACCATATCAATAGCTAGTCAAGGTTGAAGGATTTGGAGTTCTTTACAGAGCAGGGGTTGGCAAAACTCATTCTTGTGCAACATTAAAACAGACAACAGGTATATCCAAAAGCATTTATTTAACAAAAGGGTAAAAGCAACACACAGTACTAATCTAGCTAAGTGTACCTATATACAAGTGTGAGTTGTGTGTGTGTGTGTGTGTGTGTGTGTGTGTGTGTGTGTGTGTGTGTGTGTGTGTGTGTGTGTGTGTGTGTAGGGAAGACAATAGCAAGATGGCTGCAGTCACCTGATGACTGAGCACATGGCATGCTAACAATTTGGCTGATAAAGGGAACTACAGAGATAAAAGACCAGACCATGTGGTGTCTTGAACCACATATGCTGCCTGAACCAAAGTTTGCCAAACTAGGTTTTAACCTCTTAACTGTGTGGTTCTCTATTCAAGGCCAATTGGTGTATGCTAAAGGTTCCAGGTTAAAATGAGGTTAGTTGCATGCAAGGCCTAGTTACTGGATGTAACATGTGTTAAGCATGCTAACATTAACCTAGCAGTGTGGCTATGCAGTAACCTGACTATACGCAACAAGGACATCACAACAACATTTCAATGTATAACCTTAACCAAATCAATACACGTACAGTACATTATTTGAGTTAAACATTCTTGCTTAGTCGTACTATGCTTCACTGTGTTGCTAGGCTATGCCCAGTTGTTACCAGTCCATGAAGGAAGAGATGCTTTGTGGTGTCCTGCTTTGTAGCCGGTGAACCCGTGGGTGAGTCAGGCTGAGGAGGCTTTGGCTCTGAAGCTGAAAGATGCAGGCGTTGCTGGGGAGAGAGCACTCCAGTCGTGCAGAGGGCCAACAGTGGTTGGCAACCAGCATATTAGGTACATTATAGTCATCCTACGCTTCGTACTGTGGACCAAAAATTAAATCCTACACATTAATCCTGTTCGTATAATAAACTTAAAAAGACAAAAACACTGCTGCTCCACCCACTTGGCATGTTCATTAAAGTTATAATGCTGAGCCCAAAAACTCTAGTCTTCCTGAGTTCTTCCCTCATATATTGTCTTTCTTGACCATTAGTGCAATATATGATTGCAGTGTAATAGTGTCCTCAGCCAAGTGGGAAAATGATGTGCTATATCACCATAATCAATCAGCAAAAATGAGAGTCAAAAACTAATCATGTTGAATAAATGTGATCTCAATATTGAGGAAAAATAATCATGATTATGATTTTTGCCACAATCATGCATCCCTAAAGACTACATAAATTTTGATTTACATACACACACACAACTAGTTTAAATATGTATGTATGCATTGTTTTCTTTAATAAACTGTTACTTTAACACTTTTCATTGTGCTCCTGAATTTCTATGTGTGCTCCAAAATTTTTCATTTGTGAGCACAAAAATTAAGCATTGAACACTGCTGTCAGATGTGTAGAAACAATAAGTAACTGCAGCTGGACACAGAAAAATACTCATATATTTGAAGGGAGAGTGTGAGCGAACCGTTAAGTGATCGGGCCTTAATAGAGGAAAAACTGCAGTACAGAGCTACAAAATTTAGTTATGATTTTATTTTTCTACTGCACTTTATCACTTAACAGTCACCCTCACTCCATTTTTTCCCTTCCCCTCATAGGTCATCCCCACTACTGATTATACATATAAGACCTACAATTATTGTAAAATAAATGATAATAACCCCAAACTTCATACAAAGTTTGTATATAATGTACTGTAAGTATATAGACCTTTCTGCTATATCCTATAAAACTGAGCTACATTCAACTGTCACACCCATTCCCTGCCTTTCTTCCCTCCTTCTCCCTGTCAGATTGAGAGCAGGATTTCAGAGCAACTTTGATCCAAAATGTGGAAATATCTTCATAAATTCCATGACTCTGGCCAAATCTTACATTAAAAATCACATTTTAGTAGGAATTTTCATCACAAATCCATTTTGTCTTTGTACAAAGCAGATGATGGCCTTTTCAGTGTTAGACATGTCTTCTATATTAAGTCTTTGGATCCTTGGGCTGGCTTTAAACTGCTGCAGATGCTTTGCTACTGCATTACCTTGCTGGCTGGAGGCTTGGGGTGTGGCAATGGCCTTGAGTCTTTCCTGATGCAGTTGGTTCAGCAGCTGTTTATACTTGAGGATTCATCCCACTGCTCTTTTTAAGTCCATCCAGTTGGAGAAGTGATTTAAGAGTGTTGCAGAGGGAGATTCATTGGGCTGTAGCATAACAGCACAGACTGAGACCACATTCCTCACCTCTGGATCATCCAAAGAGATCATGTCCGGTTCCTTTTCATGTCCTGGCCATTCAGACTGAGGTCTCCTTAGAAACTCAGGGCCATGGATCCAAGTTTTGGACTGAAGAAAGGCATTGGTCTGCAGGCCACGTGATGCTATGTCTGCAGGATTAAGTTTTGAGCTGATGTTATTCCATTGTGCAACTTCAGACAACATCTGTATCATGGAGACTCTGTTCGCAACATAGGCTTTAAATCTTGCTGTTGTGCTTGTAATGTACTTCAAGACAGACTGGCTATCAGTCCAATATACTGATTCATCCAACTGAATTTGCAGCTCTGTTTTCAGCATTGTATCCATTCGTACTGCCAGGACTGCGGCTACCAGCTCCAATCTGGGAATAGTGGTTTGCTTGAGGGGTGCAAATTTTGCTTTTCGCATGATGAAAGCAACATGCACTTCATCTCTACAGTTAGCCAGTCTGAGATATGACACTGTTCCAATGCCAACCTCACTCGCATCGCAAAAGTGGTGCAGCTGTGCGGATGAAATTTCACCAAACCCAGGGGGTGTGATGCATCTACTCACAGAAAAGTCATCCAACAGAACCACTTGACTCAACCATGTTTGCCATCTGTCAAAATGTTCTTTCTGGATATTCTCATCCCACCCCAGCTTGGCCTTGCACAACTCCTGCAAGATCTGCTTGGCAGATAGTACGACTGGTGCTAAGAACCCTAAGGGGTCGTAGATTAAACTTACAACTGACAGAATGCCACGTCTTGTTGTTGGTTGAGGTTTTAGAACTGTGCTGAAGGTGAAGATGTCACACTCAATATCCCACTGAGTTCCGAGGGCCCTTTCCATGGGAAGTTTATCCCTGTCAAGATTCAGGGTCTTGACCTCTTTGGCTCTTTCTTCCTCAGGAATTCTGGCAAGGACTGAGTGATTGTTACTTAACTATTTATTCAGGTGAAATCCTCCTTTACTGCACATCTCTTTGAGGTTCTTGTACAGCTGTACTGCTTGCTCCACAGAACTCACTGACTTAAGACAGTCGTCCACATAAAAGTTCTGTCTTACTGTGTCCACAACTTCAGCTGGATATTTGTCCTGATTGTCCTCTGCCGTCTTCAGCGAGGGGAATGTGGCACAGCTAGGTGAGGATACAGCTCCAAAAATGTGAACTATCATCCTATGCTCCACACATTCTTTAGTAATGTCTCCATTTGGCCACCAGAGAAAGCGCAAGAAATCAGCATCTTCTCTCGCAACCCTCACCTGGTGGAACATGCCTTCAATGTCGGTCATCAGAGCAATAGGACTCAGACGAAATCTTAACATCACGCCAATCAACTTGTTAGTCAAGTCTGGACCTTGCAGCAATTCTCCATTCAGAGAAGTTCCATGAAATGTGGCTCCACAGTCAAACACTACACGCAATTTCTTTTTGTGTGGGTGGAAGACCCCATGACGCGGTATATACCACACCTTGCCACTTTCAGTTACCAGTTGCTCTGATGGTACAACCTCAGCATATCCTTTTGCCAGAACATCCTGCATAAATGCTTGGTATTCCTCCAGGAATGCTTGGTCTCGTTTGAACCTTTTCAGCAGCTGTTGTGCTCTTTGCAGTGCCATATGCCTGTTGTTGGGCATGATCACATCTGGCTCACGAAAAGGCAACTTGAGGTAGTAGTGGTCATCTTGACGCACTGCTGAATCTGAGACAATTTTCATGAACTTCTTGTCCTCTAATGACATTTCTTTTTGTTCATAATGCTGCTCAGCAAAGTCTTGGTTATACTGTTGGGTTAGGAGCTCTTCCAAGTTGGCAATGGCTATTCTGTTAACCCATGCAGTATAACAACCATTCATGTCATTGTCCTCTCTGTTACCAAGTGGGCCATTAATTACCCACCCTAGCATGGTTTTTACAGTGGTCCATTACCATTGCTATTAATGACTTTCCACGGCTCCAATACTCTTGGAGCATTTGCACCAATCAGTAGCCCAATGCTTGCATTGATTGATTCCAGTTCAACTTCCTTCAGATAGGGCCACTCTTTGAGGTCCTCCTCTGTAGGGATGTTGTCTTTTGTAACAGGAATAGACATTTGTGAGAACACGTCTGGTAACTTTAAGAATTCACTTCCTTTGAGTGCGGCCACTTCCATACCAGAAATTCTGAAACTAGGCACAGGCTTCTCCTGCCCCATAGTTTTAAGGAGAACTTTTTAACTTTTTTCCAGTAGTGTTAAGCTCCATCATTAGCTCCTCTGTACAAAAGGTTGCGGTGCTTCCTGGATCAAGGAAAGCATACATCTGCACTATCTTGGTACCTGTGCACAGCTTTACTTGAACTGGCACAATAGATAACTTGCATTCACTATTACCGGCCCCAGTATGGCTGCCAGAATCCAGGGACACTAGGCTTGACGTGACCGTTGCTGCTTCTCCAGATTTCTTTGCGTTGCAATGCATTTCCACCCTCTCTTTCTTATCAATATGCAGTGAGCTTGGATGATTTTGATGGCAAATTTGACAAGTTATTCGGTTCTTACAAAGCTTGCTCATGTGCCCCTTTCCAAAACATCCAAAACACAGACCTTTACTTTTAATGAATTCGACTTTCTCTTTGTTAGGTTTATTTTTTAGGGCAACACAAAACTCCAAGGAATGATTTTTGCTGCAGTATAGGCAAGGCTTGTCAAGAGAATGTAAAGAATCTTGTTTTAACTTCCCATGGTTGACTTTGGGTTTGCTTTTTTTACTTTCATCCTGCTCTGTTCTCTCTGAGATTGTTGCAACAGCAGTAGCAAAACTACTCCCCCTACTGAGTGGTTTAAAGGGGGGTCTTTGTGCTGGCCTTTTTGTTCCTTTCCCATCAGTCACGTCTAGTATATCTCCAAAAAAGGGATCCAGCACAACTCTTGACTGCTTTTCCACAAATTCCACAAGATCTTTGAACTTAGCTCGTCACCTGCTCTTATCTTGAATCTCACAACTGATTGTTCTTTATCTGTCTCTGAGCTTAAAAGGTAACTTTGATATAATTGTCCTCAAGTGAGATGGTGTTTCCAGTTCCTCCATAAAATTCACCTCTTTCATAATATTAAAACAGCTTCACAGATACAACGCATAAGACCTCAGCGCTGGTCCATCCTCCACTTTTATGGAAGGCCAACGCAGGACCTTGTCCATGTCAGCTTCATTTCATTCCCAAAATGCCATTCAAGTTGTTCCTTTGCTTCTCTGAAACCTGTGTCTGGGTCCATGTGGAGAAAACTGCGTACCAGTTGATTGGGAGCTCCCTTTGTGTACTGCTCCAAATAGAACAATTTATCTTGCACATCATCCACCTTGCATTCTATGCCTTGCTCGAATGCTTTAATAAATGGTCGGTACTGCAGAGCGTCACCGTCAAATATAGGAATCTCTGGGGAGAAGAGCTGCCTGTTGTTGCTTTACAAGTAGTCCAGTTATTTAATTTTGTCTCTTTAATACATCAGTGAGACAACTTTCATCCACTGTGGTTTTATTTGAAATGGAGGATCCATCCTCATCCTCTTGGTCATAACTCAGGTGTTTGCTTTTAGCCTTTGCGTTACGTGGTGTAGCTTGATGGGAGATATTTTGTTGCTGAGAGGTTTGAGGGTTTTGAGATTTTTTGGATGTTATTGGAATTTTGTACTCTGTAGATGTTCCAGTAACCTCAAACTGGTGTGTGTGTATTGGTGTTAGTATTTCCAATTTTGGTTGCTTTGATGTTGATGGTTGTGAGACTTTTAGTTGTTGCTTTAATGATGAGGATGGTTGTACAGCTGTAGTCTGTGATAATTCACTCTCCATGAGAACATTTAATTTGGCTTCTGCTGCAGCCAATTCAGCCTCCACTTCATGCTTTTCCATCCTTGCCTTTAACTGAGCTTTTTCTAGGTCAAGAGCATGTCTCGTTTCCAAGGCTTTAGCCTTAGCCATTAGAGCAGCTCGCTCTGCCTTAGCCTTTAAGCAAGTAGTAGACGCATGGTAAGATGAGGATGCGCTGGAGGAGCTGGTGGCTTTGCTTGGAGCCTTGCTTAGAGATCTTTTGGTCTGGGACGCACTATCCTCCGGTCCCAGCAATGATGCATTTGCTTCTTCTTGGTCCTCTTGCTCCTCTCCAACCTCCTTTTCTGTATCCACGCCACCAGCCACCAATGTTTTAATGCCAAATAAGAAGTCTCGAAAATGGATTAACTTAGGCTCATACCAGTCCGTATGATCCGCTTCCTTTTCCTCCTCATTTGAAAGGAGGCTTTGTACAGCCACTTGCAACTCCATAAACTCTCCCAAATAATTACTGAAAGCTTCAATATGTTTGTTGACTGTCTCCTTATTTTCCCCAGCTTCCAACAGATTATTAATTTAATTCTTTTTGCACGTCAAAACGCCAAGTTTTCCAAGGCGCGATGCGATCGTTTTTATCAGCAGTGTCTCATCAGTCTTTTGCAGTGACAGACATCGTATTGTGCAGGTGTATACAATTTATTCACATTGAATTCCAACTTTGCATCACAATATTTTGACCCAAAGCAAGCAACAATATCCACTTTAATTGGAGCGCAGCGGCTCCTTTCTTTCCACCACAAGAAATGAATGAAATCCGGTACTTGCAAACCACTTCTCCCTGCATGAGCTCTTCATTTCCTTTAAAGACAACATCTCTTTATCTTCGATCCATACAGTTTTTTGATTTTAAATGTGTCAGCTTTTCTTGTTAAAAGCCGTGGTGTTGAGGGGGTGGCCTGCTTAACGCACGTTTTACAAAATTTCGCTCGCCACACTTTAAGAAATTATAACTTTTATTTTATAATTCAAATTCGTTCCAAACTGTTTTCTTAATTGTTAATACATCCAAGAGAAAATGAAAATTCCTTTTATGGCAACGAAAACTGTTTTTAACCACCTCCTTCTAACCAAACATTTAGGGTGTTTTTTCTATGCGCCGCGGCACAACACCTGACCCATATATTCACCTGTTACACAACATGCCCCTTGGTGGCGACATGCCCAATGGACATAAAAGGAATCCCAAACAAAACAAAAACAATACCATTAACACTCTTAGCAATAACATAGATCATCATAAGCAGAATAAACAATTATTTCAATTGCAAAATCAATTCAACCATGTTTAACCATTACATTTAACGATTGCCACACCTCCTTTGATTATTAATTGTGCATTGGTAGGCTGTAAACGAACGCTTAACTATAAAACAACAAGGGCACACATTTCATGGTTATCAGAAACTTTAAGAAAAACTTTTAACAATGAACTTGATCATCAGAAGATAATGTATTGTAATTCTGAATGAAGCAATCTCTGCTGTGATAAAATCAACACCTGGGCTGTAATCCCATTTGTCTGGTGCCCTGCTGTCTGCCTGGTCACCATATTAAAACTGTTTAAACTGTAAATTACGTTACATAACGTTAGCTAACAGGCTCAGAGTTAATTTAGTTAGGGTATCATCACAGTTTAACTAACTTACTAATGTTAGTCT
Organism: Thunnus maccoyii; assembly: GCF_910596095.1. Lineage (NCBI taxonomy): Eukaryota > Metazoa > Chordata > Actinopteri > Scombriformes > Scombridae > Thunnus > Thunnus maccoyii. The sequence continues at coordinate 29,966,775 of NC_056548.1, forward strand.
GTTACTAACCTCAATCACATGTAAATCTAGCATAACATTAACATTACTTGCATGCAAATAAATTATTGATTTAACATACAAATCAAATTAAATGTACCTTGACAACACATGAAACATTAGCTAAATAACAACACATCAAAATAGCGGTGCCTCCATCACCCAGACTAATAACCTGTGAAACTGAGAGGGGAGAGATAAAGGAGTGGTCTGCCCATTCACCACTACGCTAAATGCGCCAACAGCTTTCAAGTATGGCACCAATGTGCATTCATGGGCTACACAGTGACATAATGACCCTTCCTTCTCTTATAGTTTCTCTTATAGATTTCAAAATTGGTTAGGATTTTAAAATTCCTGTGCCCTGAAGCTGGCATGGGAGCTTTAGTATGTCCCAGATGCACACTCACCATAACACCATGACGGTATACCGTTTTTGTTAGCCAACTCCAGGCAGATGAACCATGTCAACCTGCTAACAAATAATTCTCCACAGCTTCCATGGGTACTTCGTGGGATGGGCACCCGATTGGTCCACTGTTATGGGAACTTTGTGCTAGTTCAAGGCTCAATCACTGAATCACTTCATTCAAGTTTCTGAAAACCATAGGGTCAATTTCCATGTCTATGGTTTCGGATAACTCTATCAAATTTTCCAACTGTGCTTCCACTCGAAATAGTTTGTTAAAATACAACCCCCGTCAATGGCTTCATTTTGCAAAAAAAATGCACAATTTACTAAGTTAACGACTTAGGGCAGGGCTTCAAGAGGCTTTTTTTAAAGTTTTGAGATGTTACATCTGCATACCAAATTTCATAAATCTACTTCAAAATTCAAGGTGGGGGCTTTGACTTTGAAATTATCTAGGGGGTGTCCTTGAGCCATTTTGCCACACCAATGCCCAAGGCCCATATCCGATATCAAGATACACTACTTCTGATGCATGTGCAAACTTTTGTGAGTTTTCGAACCCCCCTAGAACCTCAAAACAAATTAGGGGGTACTAATGAGCCGAAATTCCACACCCAAGCCCCATTTTGATACTAACTGATGCATTTATCAGTTTGAACATATATGCAAAGTTTTGTTAGTTTTCATGCATCCTAAAGGCCTCAAATGTGTTTGTAAAATGAAAATTCACGCATGAAATCCAAAATGGCTGACTTCCTGTTGGGCAAAAAAATTGAAAAAATATGGCTTATGTTTGGAATGATATGAGCAATAAATCCACCGAATTTCATGGACATCAAAGTGTGTTCATTTGTTCCAAATGGCCTTGTGTTTGGGGGTGCTATGGAGCCCGCTGGCCATGCCCAAGCCCAATCACTATGGAACTTGCGTGTGCCAAGTTTCTGAACATCCTATGCCCCTCAAACATGCAATGGCATACTAGAATAATAATAATAATAATAATAATAATAATAATAATAATAATAATAATTAAAGCTGCAAGCAGCAATGATCGGCCCTTGCACCTTTCTTAAAAGAGTTAAATGTCACTTCCTGTGTGCACTATGTGGTGCTAGACAACACCCACTAATTTCACTTCATGTTGCTATTTATCAAATGTAGACCACACCTTGCAAATTCCATGTGAATTGGATCATTTTTTTCATATAAGGCTGACTTCCTGTTGTCAGTAGGTGGTGCTATGACTATGGCTCAACATTGACATGTACATGTATTCAGGGCAGACTCTTATCAAGCATGAGAACTTCAGTGCAGGTTGGACAATGTACATTCAGGTTACAACAATTTCCCTCTTCATTGCGAAACAGTTCAAGGCATTGCCACAGCAATGGCGTATATGAAAACTCAAGATTTTGATAACTTTTCATCATAAAGGTCTTTGGATGACACTAACCACATTTGAAGTTGCTTGGGTGAAATCTCAAGGAGTTCATTCAGTTACAGGCATTGCCATAGCAGCAGCTTTTGATGAAAACTCATCAGATGTTTTATGATTTAGCTGACCAAATTTTACGTGGATCTGGTTAACCTGGTAAGAGTAGTTAGTAAAAGTATGGGGCCTATAATTTCCTGTTGTCAGTAGCTGGAGCTATTACTATGGTGCAATATTGTCCTCTGCATGTCTTCAGACCGAGACTCTTATGAAATACATGAAATTTAGGAAAGATCTGACAATGTGGAGTTGAGTTAAAACAATTTATTTTGCAATTTTGAAACATCGAAATTCGCCATATTGCCATGGCAATGGCGTCCAATAAAAACTCACAATCTTCACAATATAGCATCATCAAGGCCTCAAGGCTTTTCTGCCCAAATTTGACATGGATCAGTCCAACTTGCTACACTGAAAAAAATGTTACTTTGGATCAACTTAAAAAAATTACACTAATTTGTTACACCTAAATTTATAAGTTCTCGTCAAATTATATTTATGATTTGGTTGAAACCTTACATTTTGATTTAATATCAATCAAAATATTTATTTAACCAAAGACAAAAATGTACATTCACACAAGTAAAAACATTTTTTATTATAAAGACGATAAACCTTTTTTTTTTTTTACTTCTTTACAACTTAAGTTTTTCACTTTGGAAAAACCTAATATTTACAATTTCATCTAAATATAATTTTTACTTTTGAATAAACTAATTGAAACACTCTGATTTTGTTACAGGCAATTTTATTAACTTTATTCAAGTTAAATGTCTGATTCAGTACAAACTATAATTTTTGATTATACTTTAATCAATATATTTTCTTTAGTCACAAGCAAAAACATTACTAAATGCAAGTCAATAACATTTTTTGCTTTTTTACAACTTAAATTTCACCATTACTGTTTTTACATCTCTCTTTTAAAACTTATATGATACTTATAAGATATGTAATCTAATAGCCATTGAGTGTAAAACCAGAATTTCTAACAGTGTTAAAATTTGGCTATCCATTGATAAAATTTGAAACATTACAAATGCAGACCGAGAGACAAAAAAAAAAGAAGGAAAAAATGCAAAAAAAATACAGCTTAATTACTGGGGGTGCAATCTATGAACAAAGGTCGGTGTTTTGTGCATAAGTCAGTTTACGAACAAACATTAGAATTACTAGTACAACTGGATTACTGGTCATTGTGAATTTAGCATCATTCACATTTTCAGTGTTAATATCAGTGCCATGATATTTATACCACAGACAGATAAAAATCAGAGGGCCAGTTTTGAATTAAAGTCTGTTTCACTCATTTACATTTAACAACGACCCCTTCCATTATCCTGGAATGTATTTGAATACAAGCTGTAAAACAGAACAAAAAAACATGCTGTATCCAAATGTCTTTCTTTGATCAATCCAGTATTTAGAGCTAGACACTAAGATTGTACATTCTCTGCGTCTTTGGTTCCATCTCCATGAATATTTTCTGCAGTGCGTGGATAGCTCAAGTTCAGAGCATAGATGAGGCCATATAACATATCACATGCATGTGCGACCGATCCCAATTGTCACACCCTGTCTGGACTTTGTGTGTTTTTTGGGGTTTACTGGTTTGCACTTCTGTTTAGTAAATGGTAAATGGACTGTACTTGTACAGCGCCTTTCTAGTCTTCCGACCACTCAAAGCACTTTTACACTACAAATCACATTCACCCATTCACACACATTAATACGCTGAATGGGTACAGGGGCCGTCAGGAGCAATTTGGGGTTAAGTATCTTGACCAAGGACACATTGGCATGTAGACTGGAGGAGCCGGGAATCGAACCACCGATCTTCCGATTAGTGGACGACCTGCTCTACCTCCTGAGCCACAGCCGCCCCAGGTCCTTCTGGTGGTCTGTGGGTTTTCCTGTTGTATTTGGGTGGTGGGTTTGGACTGCCTTTTGTTGTTTGGCCTGGTGTGTTGTGTACTTGGGTTTGGGTTCATAGTGGTTCTTTGACGGGTTGGTGTGGGTTGTATTTGGAGTTTTGTGTTTTTTGGGTTTTGGTTTTGTTGCTGTGTTTCCCTTGTGCGTTTCATGTGCTCCTCCTCACCTGCCCTGCATCACCCTCTTTAGCCCTGCTCTGCTCTGTGTCTTCCCCTCACCTGCCCTGTATCAGTCTCGTCAGCCCTGCCCTGCTTCCTGTGTTTCCCTCAGCCAATCACTCCCAGCCTGCCCTTGTGTCTCGTCACCTGTTCCCCATTCCCTGATTAGTTTAGTCTGTATTTAAGGTCTTTGTTGGATCATTTGTTTTGTTCAGCTTGTCCTGTCCTGTCCACCTCAAGATTAAAGGTTTTCATTTACCCTGCAATCTCTGCAAGCTGGTATCTGCAATTGCGTCCAATCCTGCTTCTCAACCTGACACCAATGTCATGTGGTGGCTAGAGAGGATTCTCCTCCTCCCTGATGACAAACACTGCTACTGTACACCTCTGAAGTTCTGTTTCAGCTTCATCCTGCTGAGCAACCTGATAAAAGACAAGACATTTATTGGAAAGTTATTATGATGAAGCCAATGTCTGATGTACCAATATAAAAAATTATCTACACACACAGTTCTCCCAATCAAATCTCAGCAAGTCAACAGTATATGCCATATAAAAGTGGTATACATCATCTGAAAGCTGGGAACCGTAAGATTAATTTGAGATGCAACTGAGCACTGTGTGTCAAGTTTTTCTAGTCATAAATCTTTAATAAACATTGTGTTTTGGTTAGGCGCCTATTCAAATTTTGAAAATTTAGAGTGTATAAGGGCTTAGAACATTATGATTTTGGTTTGTGTCGGCCATTCACATGATCTTAAGTTGTTGCAGCAACTTTTGGGTTGGTACCATTTGTTACACAGATTTGGTGCAAAATTTAACCAGTTCTGACCAATTGAGAGTTGATAAAAATGGTCAAATATCCCTCCACATAAAGACACCAAGACCTTGAACTTTGACATTTGGAGATTTCTGTAAGAATTCTGTTTTTAGGCAATTGGATGGCGAGCACTTCTGTTCTCGAAATTGCTCAGAAACCCTGTTATTGTCAATATACCTACAAAAGCCAAACATCCTCTGAATGCCCTCAGTCTCTAGTTTGTGGTTGTAAAGTTTCATGAGGCTGTGATTATCCTAGAGGTCACTATAGGTCATTTTATACAGTGAGATCAAGTTTCAAACAATGGTCTCACTACAATGAAATGGCTACAATGAGGAATAACATCATCATCACACATGAATATAATTGGGCTCACTGAATCCAAAAGAGTCTCAGCTTTCCAGTCAGACCCAATTTATGCAATTCCAAGACTGTTTAGGACCCCAGTATATGTATATAAATAATATTCAAATACACCATTTTCAGAGTAAGTGAAAATAACACATTTATACTGCATGCAGAAAACTGCATGGGATTAGCGTAAAGTCGGCATGCCTGTAAAGGGGAGACTTGTCTGTAACCATAGAACCCATTTTCATTCGCATATCTTCAGGTGAGAGGTCAAGGGAAACCTTTTGAAAATGTCAGTTTTTCCCTGGCCAAAATTTAGCCCATCTTTATTTAGCCCCCTTCCCGAAAAGCTAGCATGACATAGTTAGTGCCAATGGATGCCTTAGGTCGTCTAGTTTCATATGGTAATAGCTTTGAAACTGAGCCCGCTACAGCCTCTGAAAGACAGTCATGTCAGCCGAGGACATCAGTGTCCTTGTAGAGTTTAGGGGGTTAATAATAGCTATCCACCAAAAAGTTATAACATCTGCTGTGACAAAAAATATTAAATAGCACAATACAGTAGTATACATACTTAAATTAAGATTCACTATAATGTTAAAAGATACTGCCTTGCGTTTTCATATTTTCATTAATTTCAGAATCTGGCCCCAGACTGAAATTTTACACAATGCAATATTTGGATATAATCTATTAATCCATTTTATCTCCAGGCTTTCACTGCTCCATCTACACTGCTGCTGCCACTCTAATGTGACAAATATTTCACATTGTAATTAAAATATCTAAATATGTGCACATGTAGCCACACTATGCAATGTTGTATAAAATATAAACCAGCACAGAGATCTTTGTTGTTGTATTAGACATATTAAATTCGAAATAACAGTGATGACTGATGACCACCAGGGGACAGAGAAATCCACAACAATTATGGGCATAGGCAAATGTACATGAATGTACAGTAAGCGTATTTTTATAGGACCTGAGACCATGTATACAAACTTTAAAATTTAAATATTAAATGTTTTATCTTGGCTGAAGGTTAAATGATTAATGCAAAACTTCTTAACAGATACTCCTTGATAAGCTTGTCCACATCTTCCCCAAGGAACACAATAAGACACTTCAGCAGACACTCTTTTTAGATTGACCTCGAGGTTCTAGGTAAGAGTGCAAACACACACATAATGCAAAATTATGCTGTCCGATTTTGCAACTGGACTGAGGATGCAAACATTACACAATGCACAAATGGGCACTCGGAGCTACAGGAATTGAGATTCACAAATGCTTTGAGCAAACCAGTTAAAAGGCCTATCTAACTCAGAAGATAACCTTAGCACATCTTTCAACGTGTAATCTAACTCCACTCAAATGTAATGACAAAATGAACATAAAATATTCTATTTACAATGTTACTATTTATGTGATATAAAATTTTGATGTATTGAGCGAGTACAGACCTGATCGAGAACTTTCAGTATATTCCGGGTCTTCTCTCTGACAACTCCTTCCTTGTTTCTGATGATTTTAATCAGCTTGCTGTGGTGCTTGTCCAAGGAAGCCAGGAATCAAGGTTGAAGTGGAACAGTTGTTTATTAGCATGAATTCAACATTGATCTTTAAAAAAAAAAAAAAAGCACCCTGCATATGTTTTTGTAACGTATTAGAACTGTGTAGTGGGCCAAAACATGCATTTTGGATTGGTTTGGCCCAATTTTTTAGCAGTTTTCTCATGATAGCTGATAATATTTATTTACAGGCCGCCACTGACCTGTTGCTATTGATTAAAAAAGTTATCTCATCCATTGTGAACAATGAAGGCTACCTCTGTTTCAACTGTGGATGTGAGATAGGACAGGCAAACGCATGTCACCTCTGTCAAATTCTGTTTTGTTTGTACAAGTTTTAATAAATTCTTTTGTTTTTACTCCAAAGGTTTATATCACTTACAGCATTGTGCATTTCAGCCGTCAATTTGATAAAATGTGTCCATGGAGGTTCACTATCTTCGCCTCACTTAGCTCCACTGCCAGTTCTGTTTGTCTGTCTGTCTGTGTGTGGTAGGAGAGCCCAGCCCACCCCCGTTACAAACATGTCCAGACATAAAGAAAGTGCAGCCCCTCTCCTGGTTTGTTCAAGCACTATAAAAAATGAGCCTCATCATACTATCATTGTATTTCCTTACGTGACAACAAAATAACATCAACAACGATATTAACTTTGTGTAACATGTGCCTCTTGCATGTTACATTAAATACATTAGTTGTGCTTTAAATGGTCACTATGTCTAATAGCAAAATCTTTTAATATAGAATATAATTTTGTCAATAATTTTACCTTTTATTTAATAGTTGTAAGGTGTACATATTTGTGTTAGTTTCATTATTTTATGCTGTTATCTTATATTTAATATTTAATACTTGGCTACATGGTATCTAAGGTAACGATGCAGCCCATCACATATAAAGCCCATCACTGGGGGGACAAGTCAGAGTGTGTGACTATTAAATGGAAACCTGTACATAATAATGTATAGCTGACCTGAGATAGACTTTATTACTAATTATAATTATATTGACATTCAGAGTGATTATCTGTGTGAATTGATTCATCTGTATCAATAGTGTGTTTGTGTAATCTGTAATATAGTGAGTTTTTGATCCTGGTCAAGGCTAGACTGTTGGCCCTGTAATTTGTTATTTAATGGTTATTAAGCTTCGTGACAGAAATCATTTATTAGTATTGTAAGTTTCCTTTGATTATGATTTTATTTATATTAAATAGTTTTACTGAGACCGGGCTTGTATCCCCCAGATCCCGAAGTGCTTGTAAGCAATAAACAGACATCATTGAATCGACATCGGAGCTGCCTGGGTGTCTTCGTTGGAGCCAACTGACGTTACTAACTCTCAGCCGTTAGTCCACCATCATCATCACAACACAACGCAGAGACAACGCAGAGAGGAAACTTAACGGGGGCATTATAAACTGTGAGGCTAATATAGTCCCCCGTTACATTTGCACGTGTCAAATGAAGGCAATGAAAGTATCGCCATATGCATGAGAAATTGCTGGAACTAACCTCCTTTAGCTAGCGTTAGCTGAAATGCCACGCCCAATCCCAGCTTTGATACTAATTGAGGCATTTATTAGTTTGAACATATATGCAAAGTTTTGTTAGTTTTCATGCATCCTAATTATGTATTATGTTGAGAATGATGAGAGCAATGATCGCACCGAATTTTATGTACATCAAAGAAACTTTGTCCCAAAATGGCCTTGTGTTTTGGGGCACTGTGGAGCCTGCGTGCCACTGGCACTTTCACGCTTGGTTCCTAATAAATGCAGAAATAAATAAATAGGGAAATGAATAAATGGGGAAATAAACAAAAACAGAGATAAATGTAAACAGAAAAGAATAAATAATATAATATAATAATAAATAATTATATATGAAAATAAATGAATACAAAAATAAGTAATTTGTCAAGTAACCACTTTTATTTATTTTTATATTTCTGTGCATATTTATTTTCAAATTAAACTGCACATCTATTTGACAATTGAGCCTTTTATTTCTACATTCCTTTCTTTATTATTTAATTGATTTATTATTCATTACATTCATTTAAAGTCATTTAAATATTTCTTTATTCAATTTGGATTTTGACAAATTCAGTCCCCCAAATAGAGAAATGAGAAGAGCCCCTTAGCGTTCCCTTTAATAAACAGTCGCGCATGTGTGTGACGCATGTTAAAAACGTCATCGTCGTCGCCGGCGGAGTAATCGTGTTCTCCCATACACAGTGGCAAACTAAGTATAAATCCTCGCTAAAATAATAGATGCGCGCGGACCTTATTGATAAACAACATAAAGGTAATCTCTTTATTCATCAAAGTATCGTGCAAATCTGCTAATAAATTACAATGCAACAGCCATCATCTGTTGTAGTACTACATTAACCAGAATCCGGAGGTCAAAACAAAACCGGCAAATGAAAGAGACGACAAGCGTGGAGACACTGGTAAGGTAGCTAATTGTTCATGTAAAGCATTGTTGTTGTTAGCTGGCGGTTCAGTGGGCATATGATTGATAGTCTGGCGGGATTCCGGCGTTTGTCTCGTTCAATAGGTTTGTTACAAAACGCAGCATGTCATTGCATAACACACTGTACAAGTGGGCTTTCGGTAACAACCGTCACATTATATAGCTACAGGAACGAGCTCTTAAGAAAATGAGCTGTAACGCCTCTCCATTCCTCTACCAGAACCCAAACCACTCAGTTTTGCAGGAAAAAAATTGAGTTACAGAAGAACTGGATTTAAGGGTTGTAATTTATTGGAACCGTAACTCACTGTTGAATGCCGAATTGAATTGAAGAGTGGCACCTGGTGGTGTCCAAACGTATGTGTTAGTTCATATAGGTTAAGTGTCAGACTCACTTTAAACAAGAGGATGTGTAATAGGGCTGTTGTGACATCATTTTTTCACAACATGATTATCGTGGCCAAAGGAATTCACAATAACGATAGTATTGCAATGTCTATGGAAAATTTGAAAAAAGAAAAAATAATGCTATCAGTCAGATCATCTTTAAATTTGTTTATTGTGTGTTTTGCCTCTTTTCTGGCAAATGAATTGCACTCAAAATATGTGTAGGGAGGTAGAGAGAGTCTGTAATCATAACTGTACATAGTTTGAAAGACGTTTGTGTACACTGAAGTATAAGGTTTTTATTTTTTTATTTCTGCCTGAGTAATTTTTGCAAACAGATGCCTGCAGGTGAACTATAGCTGTGACTTATGAGATGGAAAACACAATGGGACCATGGGATAGAGTCTTACCTAGTCCAAGTTCAAATTTAATAACAATATCACAGAAAATGAATATTTTACGCATTTCTCTAAGGGTATGTCTAGGCGTCCTCCAAAAAAAGGCCATTTGGAGATACCAAATAACCCCTGCTTCAGAGTAACTGAAGAATAAACACATTGGTCCTTTGTTCCTCTGTTGACACTAAACTTTGTGTGAGTCAAAACAAGTGCTATGGTGGAAAAGCAGTTCACATAAAAAGTGACAGCAAACTATTTATATTTACATAATTTCCATGTTGTGGCTTTATAAAAAATAAAGCAGCATATGATCATTTTCGGAGTTTCATTGGCTATTTGAAGCACCAGTCATGGGCAGAATCTGTTTCAATTGGCTCGTTCTTTACACGAAAGAAGAGGGGCAGGCACCTCCTTTCACCGCATACTGTCGTTGATGTAATAATGTGTTTTGGACTAAATATGCGCGCACACACACACACACACAACATGTAGTGGTGCACACAGTGCAAAGACACTACAGCCACATACACATGTCGTTGGTATGGAAGTTCTTTAGTGTGAGTGAAGAACACAGACACAGAACTCGCAATTTGTAATACTTTTAAGTCCAAAAAAAACCCCAACTTATTTAAAGGGGCCATATTATGCTTTTCCTTATTTTCAGACATATGTATAATGTCACAGTGTTGGAAATTCATGTTAAAAGTGGCTGACGTGTCAAATACCGAGGTAAATGTATGTAGCAGTAATCCCTGTCACTCCCACTCTGGGAGTAGTTACACCTAGCCACGACGCCATTACTCAACACAGCAAAGTAAAATTAGTAGTTTACCTTTTGGAGGTTTGCTGGTTATCTGCAGCTCTTCATAAAACATCTCACTGTGGCTGTTACTGCTTGTACTGTTCCTCCCTGCATTATTAGGGCCTGAACCCAAAGGGGGAAGACCCTATTGTATTTCACGTGTTTGTTTGTTTCTTATTATTTAGGGCCTGAGCCCAAAGGGCGAAGACCCTATTGTATTTCGTGTGTTTGTTTCTTTCTTATTATTATTATTAGGGCCTGAGCCCAAAGGGTGAAGACCCTATTGTATTTTGTGTGTTTGTTTCTTTCTTATTATTCTTTATTAATACGCCACTTCAACCCTAAATTTGACCCCCTAAACATGCTCAGAAACTCACCAAATTTGACATGCACATCAGGTCTGGTGAAAAATTTGATAAAAAGTAAAAATTAACCCCCAAAGTGCCAAAATGTAAGATTTGGCCAAAGTCATGGGATTTATGAGGATATTTCACAAGAAGAGTACTCTGAAATCCTTCTCTCCAGCTGAGAGGGGGAGAGAGAGAATGGGAGGGGGGGATGGGTAAAGTAAGACCTGTCAGCCCAGGTCTGAAAACATCTACATGCCTGTGACAGAAGCCCTTGGACTGCGCCACACTCTGTGTTTCTACACATCTGACAGCAGTGTTCAATCCTGCTTGCAGCTTTAATTAGGGCCTGAGCCCAAAGGGCGAAGACCCTATTGTATTTTGTGTGTTTGTTTCTTTCTTATTATTCTTTCTTTATTAATACGCCACTTCAACCCTAAATTTGAGCCACTAAACATGCTCAAAAACTCACCAAATTTGGCACGCACATCAGATCTGGTAAAAGATTGATAAAATGTAAAAATTAACCCCCAAAGTGCTAAAATGTGCTTGAGAGCGCCACCTATGTATCTAAAATGGCCGCCACAGCCCGTAGGAATGTCGTAGAGAGATCGAACCAAAACTCAATTATTCGTCTCATCAAGACCTACAAATCATATGCTGACACCCCTGACCAAAATCCAACAGGAAGTCCGCAGTGTGCTCATCAAATTACGACTTTGTGCCAATTTTGGACCTTGAATAAACGCTATCTCCTCCTAGGGCGTTAATGGTATCGGCTTCAAACTTTAATACATGACTTATTACACTGTGCTGAACAAAAGTTATCAAAAACTTTGTAATAACTCGAACGGTTTAGATCTAGTAAGCCCTGAAATTTGTAGTGCGACATCACACCTTACAATGTGAACTAATGGGGAGGCAATCTCTGGCCATGGACTTTGTGCCAAACTGGGGCATCTGACGTCTAAACTATAAGTCTGACCACTTTCAAACCTGTATCAATGGATTCACGACGAAAATTCATGCAAAAAAATGTGATTTTTAATGTAAGATTTGGCCAAAGTCATGGGATATTTCACAAGAAGAGTAGCTTTAATTTCTAACTGATCCACTGAACAAATAGCCATATGTTGTTGTTTCGACTGGTTTTTAGCGCTGCTAACGAAGCTATGCTAAGTCAGTGAGGAACATGTTTTTACTTCCTGTAAATTCTCCACAATAAAAGTCTCCCATTAGTTAGTAATCTAAAAGCTTTTAATTTGAATTAGTAAAGCAGGAAATGTTTCAACTCTGATATGTAAAGCTGGCCAGTCAGAATAGAGTGAGCTCATAGGGAGGGGGGCCTTAAAGAGACAGGAAGCTAAAACGGAGTGTAAGAGAAACTGTATATTGAGGGGCTGCATAATGGGCCAGTACAAGATAAAAAAGGAGTTTTTTGAACTTTGAATCATGCAGAGCTACTCTAGTGGGGTCAAAAAATAAAAATTAAGAGCTGAAATGAGCATAATAGGTCCTCTTTAATTCTCATAAAGAAAATCAGAATCGCTAAGAATCGGTAGGTCAGACTTTTAAAAAAATTGGAAATCAGAATTGGCCAAGAAAATTGGAGGAAACAACAGACATGACTCTTCATGGTCTTGACAAGCTGCAGCATTTTTTAAATGACACACTGTAGTCTGTACTGTCCATTCACTGCAAGATTGACAACTTACTGCTGACCCTTTCCTCTGCTCCGTTCGCATTCACCATCACTTTTCTGACACTCGCTCTCTCTTTTAACCACTCACTCGCTTACGTACTGCCCTATTCCTTAAAAGGAGGCTCCCAAACGCTATTGATTTGCGAATGAATGGATATTTGGGTTAAGTTCAATTTCTAGGAGGAGTTTGTTAAAATACAATGGCTGCAAATTGCAAAAACTGTGTTAAAATTCAAAATGACCGACTTCCTATTGGACTGAGGGTATGGCTCCGGGAGACTTTTTTGTGCGTCTTGACATGATTCATGGGCCTTCCAAATTTCGTTCATCTATGTCAAATTTAAAGGTGGAGGCTTTGACATATTTTAGGGGACGCCCTTGAGTCGTTTTGAACACCAAAGGCAGGGACACACTTATCACACAATTAAGTACACCCCTTCACACGCGTCTGCCAAGTTTTGTGAGTTTTCAAGCATCCCTAGCCCCTCAAACAGCTTCCTTCACCGCGTTGCCACAGCAGCGTTGTATAATGAAAACTCAAGATTTTGATAACTTTTCATCGTACAGATCTTTTGATGACACTGATCAAATTTGAAGTTGGTCGAGTTAAATCTCTTGGAGGAGTTTGTTAAAATACAACACCTGTAAATGGCACAAACAGCGCTAAAATTGCAAAGTAAATTTAAAATGGCTGACTTCCTTTTCGACTTAGGGTATGCCTCCAAGAGGCTTTTTGTGCATCTGGACACAATATATAGGCCTATACCTACCAAATTTCGTCCATCTATGTCAAATTTGAAGGTGATGGCTTTTGCTTTTTTTAATTTTAATTTTTTAATTTTCTAGGGGGAGCTATCAAGTCATTCTCCCACACCTGAGCACAAGATCCATATCAGACAACTAAATACAATTCTTCTGACAGGTATGCCAAGTTTTGTGAGTTGTCGAGCACCACTAGCCCCTCAAAAACAGCTTAATGTTTCATGGTGAATAATGCGTCGCCATGGGAACAGCTTTTGATGAAAACGCAAAAGCTTCACCATTTAGCATCATCAACGTTTTACAACATTGCTGACCAAATTTTATGTGGATCTGGTTAACCTGCTAGGGGTATTTATTAGGAAAGAGCAGATCATGTGGAGTCGAGTTACAACAATTTGTTTTGCAATAGCGAAACATCGAAATTCACCACGTCACCACAGCAACCGTGTTCAAAGAAAACTCACAATATTCACAATGTAACATTATCAAGGTCGTAAGGCTTTTCTGACCAAATTTTAAGTGAATCTGTTCAACCTGCTAGGCACAGGTCATAAAAGTATAGCACCTGTAACTTCCTGTAGCCAGTAGGTGGCACTATGACAATGAATCAATATTGACACATGGATAAATTCAGGGCGGGACCTCTATCAAGCATGAAAAATTTGGGGCAGATTAGGCAATCAAGGTTATAACAACTTCCTGATTCATGGCGAACCATCAAAATTTGCCACATTGCTGCGGCAATAGCGTTCTGCAAAAAACTCAAGAGTTTGATAACTTTTTATCACAAAGGTCTTTAGAAGACACTGACCAATTTTGAAGTCGAGTGGGTTAAAGCTCTAGGGGGAGTTTGTTAAAATACAATGTCTGGAAATGGCAAAAACTACACCAAAATTGCATGGTAAATTCAAAATGGCTAACTTCCTGTTGAACTAGGGCATCACTCCAAGAAGCTTTGTTGTGCGTCTGAACATGATACATGTGCCTACCAAATGTTGTTCATCCACATAAACCTTAAGGGTGGATACTTTTAGTTTGAAATTTTGTAGGGGGATGCCTTCGAGCCATTTTGCCATGCCGCTCACATATTGGCATGGGATGTGCATGGCCTAGACAGGAAGGCTCTGCAGCGGGTGATTAAAACTGCCCAGAACATCATCGGTACCCATCTACCCATCTACTTAGCATCAGTGATATCAGTGAGGTGAGGAGCCTGCATAGAGCCCAAAGGATACTAAAAGATAATTCCCACTCCTGCCACAGCCTGTTCACCCTGCTGCCATCTGGCAAGAGATACAGAAGTATCCGCTGTCGCTATCTCAATACATCCTCTGCAGTACGATATAAAAAATAATTTTATTTATATGACTTATTATTTATTAATCCATTCATATAATTTCTGTTTTTGTGAATAGCATTAAGGGACTACAAGCTACATTTTGTTATACAATCTTGTGTTGCAAAATGATAATAAATGAATCATGAATCTTGAAAATTGAATCATGGTCTCAGTCGCTAAATTTGGGCCCTCTAGTAAGTGCGCTGGTGGTCATTTTGGAAATCATTGCTCCATTAATAAGATTTGAAGATGTATAGTAGCTTTTATGTCTACTGTGTGGGCGTTGATTGACAGGTGTGATTGACAATTTGCTCACCTGCTGCACTCCCCCGTCCTGGACTCACACTGAGTCAGACTATTGTTGCAATATTTTGGTAAGTTTAATCTTACTTGATACCAATACCTGTCGTGTTAGTTAGCTAACATTAGTCTAGGTGTGCAGTGCTTGATGTTCTTGGTAAGCTAGGGTTAGCTTTGGTCCGAGGTAGCGGGGTATGTTTCCAGAGTGTGAAAAAAGGCAATACCCTGCAGTCCTTACTTGGAAGGTCCTGGGTCCAAACAGAAAAGCTGGGGCTGATTATAAGCTTCAACTCTGGGTTTCAAACTGGCTCCAATGCAGACCAATGGGTGACGTCACAACTCGCTACATCCATCTTCATATAGAGTCTATGGTGTGCTCTCTCTGCCCTGAGACCTGAACCCTTACAGGCTTTATCTGATGTCACTGTGTGCTCAGTGTAAATGTGTGAGTTGAGAATTCTCTATGAAAACTTAGTGAACATATATCTGCAGCAGTAGTGTATTCAGTGATGTTGGGATGAGTGGGCCTTATACATAACTGGGTAACCCATTAAGATAAAATTCACAAATACTCAACATAATCATTGAATCATAGATAAAATTCACAAATGCAAATTGGAAATAAGAATTATTAAAGTGCCTTTTTAACTCGTGTTACACGTTTTATCCTCTCAGGAAAAAAGCATGCTCATATACAGATGGATGACAAATAAGGGGAAAAAACTGAAGAGAAACATAACTAATGCAGATGCTACCATATGAGTGTGTTACATAATGCAATTCAACAGTTAACAGTCTGTCATAGGGAGGGATGTTTAATGTTGCAGTGCATAAACCTCTCATTACATGACAAAGAAATTAATGTGACATTGGAGAGTTCAGGGGTCTACAAAGATTTGAAAAAAAGTTATCAGGTCAGATGAGTTATCTTTCACTATTCTCAGCAGGTGAGCAAGAAAGGTACATGCCTAAATGCTTGACCCCTACCGTGAGGGGGTATTGCTGTGGCAGGTATTTTCCTGACGTGATTTGGTTCCACTTGTCCTGTTAGAGGAAACACTCACTGCATATTAATAACATAATGAGTTATTACCTTTATCCAATGTTGAAACATTTCATGTTGCGTTCACATGTTGCCAATACACTTTTTTCTTTATCCCTGTCTCAGATCCTGTGAGATCTTATTCTTCATGTTCATTCTTCCTCTCATAGTGTCTCTGATGGCTGGTCGGCTCCTCAAAGTCTCCTCTTTGGCCACAGCAGTGTTTGCCTCATCTGGGTTTTACCTCTACAACAGACTGCTTGACCTCAATGACTTGAGTTTCATCCGCTTTGGACGAGCTGCAGCCACCGTGAGTTATGAATTTGAATTTGATGCGCCCTTAAAGTTTAGATCAAGAGTGTAGATGGTTTTAGCTTTGGTAGGGACAAAACAAATCATGTTGTGTATGTGCACTTGCTCGTTCATACACACAAAGAGTGTAGCTATGCAAAAACTTTACTTTGCTGAATATGTATTTGCTGATATAACTTGTACCGACCTTTTATGTTAAATTTTTTCAGCATTTTTTAAAATTAATATAAATCTGAAACTAAATTTAGATTTTCACAATAACTGTTACAAGAACATAAATGTATAAAAACCTGCAGGTAATGTGCTTATGTCGCATTCACACCAAACCCAGCCATCCGGCACTAGGTGCAGGGGGCTATAATGGTAGGGGCCTGTTGTTTGAGGTACCGGTGAGACAATGAAATACAATCCAAGAAGTCGAGTTGGAGTTACAGATTAATGCATTTAAGGACTTATCAGAAGCCAAAACACTGCACAGCGGTTTTTAATATTCACAAGCGGGATTCTATAACTCCGGAAACTTTTCACAGTGGCAACTTATCTTTCATTGTGATGATCATGGGGTGAAGAGCTGAATACTGTGTTCATGTTACAAAGATAGATACATACATATATTGTCATTGCATTATTAAAATAATAAAATAAAATATAACAATTAAATCTGAGAAAGTATTATACAAAATATATACATACCAATATAATAAATATCTTACTGCAACTGTAGGAGAAATATTGCACAGTTATCGCACTTGAGGTAGCAGTGGTGGCAGTGGGGAGTCGGGGGTTAGAACAACCCTATGAGTTTAACAGCATGTCCACAGCTCTAGGGAAAAAGCTGTTTTTCAGATGGTTGGTCCGTGCCCTCATGACCCTGAGCCTGCCTGGGGGGAAGGTGGTGAACAGGTGGTGACAGGGTGTGAAGTCTGCATGTCTGAGAAGACGACTTGAGTGGATGTCTGTCAGTTTTGGAAGTGGGGAGCCAACAATCCACTGAGCTGTCTTCATTATCTGCTGTAGGTCCTTCCTCTTCTCTGCAGTGCAGCTGGAGTACCAGATTGTACAGCAGTATGTAAGGATACTCTCTATTGTGCAGCGGTAGAAGTTTATCAGGAGTTTTTGGGGGAGTTTGTTGCACCTCAGAGTTCTCAGGAAGAAGAGGCGCTGCTGGGCCCTCTTGACCAGGTGTGCGATGTTCACACTCTAGGTCAGGTCCTCTGATATGTGGAGTCCAAGATAGTTAAAACTGGCGACCTGCCCCACCTCCTCCCTGTTGATGCATAGTCCAATGTGGTGCGTTTTCTTGTTTTTCCTGAAGTCTATGATGACTTCCTTTGTCTTTTTGGTGTTAAGGATCAAGTTGTTGTTACACCATGTAGATAGTATGTGGACCTCCCTGTAGACGGTTTGCTCATTATTTGTAATCAGACCCACTATGGTTGTGTCGTCTGCAACTTTGATTATGGCGTTGGAGCTGTGGGTGGGAGTGCAGTTGTAGATGAAAAGGGAATAGAGGAGTGGACTGAGGACACAGCCTTGAGGGGCACCGGTGTTGAGGATGATAGTAGAGGAGGTGAGATTGCCTAGTCTCACATGGGGTCTGTTGGTGAGAAAGTCCATGATCCACAGACAGAGAGGGGTGTTAAGACCAAGTGTCTGCAGTTTGTGTGGGTTGATGGAATTGAAAGCTGAACTGAAGTCAACAAAAAGCAGATGGCCGCCCACCAAGAGCCAGGTTCTGCTTGAGGTTTCTACCCGTTAAAGGGGAGTTTTTCCTTACCGCTGTCGCCAAGTGCTTGCTCATGGGGGAATTGTTGGGTCTCTGTAAATTAAAGAGTACAGTCTTGACCTGCTCTATGTGAAAAGTGCCCTGAGATGACTTTTGTTGTGATTTGGCGCTATATAAATAAAAATTGATTGATTGATAATCATTTAGGCTTGTGACTGCGGCTTGTGGCGGCCACGATCATCCCTGTCCTGCAGTGATTATTCTGCTGACGAAAACAGTCCTGCAGTGATGATTCTGCTTCGTCAGTCCAAATCTGTACCGTTTTGGTTTGTGGTTTGGATCTGCAGATGAGAGGTTTGTATGCTTGAGTCAGAAAGGGGGACAGATAATCAGACTGCTCAGGGTGGGGTAATGGGTCAGTTTGTAGGCTCCAGGGATGTTTGTGTACACCTTGTCCAGTGTTTTGCCCTTCCTTGTTTTAACATCAACATTCTCGTGAAACTTGAGTAAAACTGAGATTGGAGTGGTCGGAGTCACCTGCCACAATGAAAATACTGTCTGATAGCTTGTTTTGTTGCCTGCTGATGGCACCGTGTAGCTTGCTCATGGCTAGCTTAGCATGAGGGTGGACATACACAGCTGCGATTAAAGACTGCTGAGACTTCCTTAGGCAGGTAGAAAGGTCTGCATTTCAACATTAGAAGCTCCAAGTTGGGGCAGCAGTGTCTTTTAGTAACAATTGTGTCCGTGCACCAGTTGTTGTTTATGTACACACATACCCCCCCTCCTCTTGTTTTACCGGAGTCCGTGGTGCGGTCTGCTTGGTGGATGGTGTGGCCTGCTAGCGCCACGGCTGTGTCTGGGATGTTTTCATGTATTCAGGTCTCCGTCATTATCATAATGCAGCTGTCCAAGCGATGCTAGGAAGTCCGTAGTCTCAGATAGTCCAGCTTGTTAATGAGGGAGCGGCCAGAAAGAAGTTAGAGCAAGTTTATGCGGGGCTAAGTGTCACCTAGCACACCTTCCTCTTGCATTGCTGTCTGTGCCTCCTTCCGTGCCTGTCGAACTTGGTTCACTTCGCGGAGCGAGTGATGTCCTCTGGGAAAGAGCTGAGCTCTATGGGGACACATGCAGTACAATAGTCTCTCATCTGCAAGATTTCAGTTCGGGTGTAGGTCTTGAAAGACGCAGAGCTGCTAAGTATAGACACAGAGGTGCTAAGTATTGGAGAGCGCTGAGCTGCTGCATCTATGCACTCCGCCATCTTGACAAGTAATCAACCAGGAATGTGTGCTTGCATGCATGTGTGGCCACCGCAGCGTGATGTCGGGTTGCATTTCGGCATATGTTGAGTCTGGATGGCAGCTGCGTTTTTTTGCTGAGCCCTATGCGGTCCCCACTCTCGCAGCGTAAAGCACTGTCCCCATTCAAATGATAAAAATTAAAGCAACAATCAATAATAAGTTTGGGTGTGACGGTTTGTGTACTTGTCCTGAACCGTTTGGTACAGGATATTCAGTTCAGTATGTGACTTTCCTCACTTTGGTATGCTCCCTGACCCAATTACTGTCAAAATAGTTTAATAATCCAATTATTCCCATGTGTGGAACAATAATGCTTGAGTTCCACCTGGAACATTTTGGCAGTGCACCACTTAGCTGTAGCATGCGGGTAGCATGCTCATAGATGTATGTTCAGCCAAATTACCCTGGTTACCTATGCTCATTTAGTGTCGCTGCCACCATTATTATTAAAATATGGGCCATTATCCCTGTATTTAAACAATATTGCATCTCCTCCATCCCCCTCCCCTTTCTGTGACAGTCGGCTTTGAGTGAAGCCATTCAAAACAACTATAAATATATTTGATTTCCGACATGGTCGGACAGCGCATCATAAGAACCAGTTCTGAGTGACTGTAAATCATCATAAAATAGCTGTACAATTAAACACACCTAAGCAACAACTCAACACAACTGACCACAACTAAACTGTTTCAGTAGTTAGTATATAGTATAATAGTATAGTATAATAGTATAATAGTTTTGGCCAATGAGCCATTGTTGGATGTTTACATTTTTCAAAATAAAGGAACAAAATATTATTTTCTACCTTTCTTTTTTCTGCTGTACCAAAAATGTATCAAACCATGACCCCAAAACCAACGGTACATACTGAACCGTGAATTTTGTGTACCGTTACACCCCTAAAAATTGGCTAACATACCTGACATTTAAATATATCAACTTTTAGTTTTAGTTAGTAGTTAGTTTTGTCCAGTGAAGATATTTTCAATTCTGTGATGTTTTAAACATTTAAACTAAAAACTTACCACTTCAGATTTACCACTGTCGATGTGACTCTCCTACAACTGCTACTACTGCTGCCGGCCTGCAGCTAGTCAACAATCTGTACAGTTGTTGGTGAGTTTGGTTTAAAAAAAAAAAAAAAAGGTAGCAGGTTAACTTCAGAGGATCAGATCAAAACCTGTCCACAGCCTACTACTACATTGCTACTACTGATCACTTCACTGGATAAAATGAAAATCATAAAGCCCTGGGATACAAATTGGTATCTATGTGCTTCTTTGCATTGACTAAAATTCACTTTGCCTTCTGTCAGAACACACAGTCAGACTGCTCATGATAAAGTAATTACTGATAAAAATGTACTGCAAGTACTAATGTACAATTCCATAGTTCAGCTTGATCATAAACCTGTTGTGGCCTCAAAATGACACATTTTTCATAATTCTGCCTCAACCGCTGTTTGACATTTAACGTTAGTGTACAATTAGCGCAGGCAGAAAAACATGAAGAACAGTTGTGGGAAGGCAGCAGCAAAGCATTCATCCTTTGTTTTGTGGTGATGATCAGAGCCGTATCTTTGCCTCATTTAGGTAATAAATCCTTGTCTCCGTAGTCTTCATTATGTTCCGATGGATGTTTGAGTGGTTGGTGTTATGGAATTTTCCATCTTTAGGGGTTATACAGGGTCAAGCATTGGCCTTGAGGTCACACTAATATTTTTTTGCAGAAGGAGACATTTTCTCTTTTCCTTGAGACTCAGAGTAACTGTCTGTGATGTTTGGGAAAACTGGAGCCACTCTGATAAAGAGTGAACCGATGTTGTCCCGGTAACAAGGGTCAGGAAGATGGCCCAAGATTCTCTAGACATCACAGATAGGTGATTGAACAGATTGACATTAGCATAACCAGACTGTGCTGACGGTGACCTGAAAGTACCATGCAATGTGGCCTGAACTAACACGGGTAAAGTGCAGTTCCTTGTTTAGAAACTAAATGAGAACAAGACTAATTTTTCATATCGTGGGATGATTTGTTGGGGTTAAAGACTAAAAGTCAGACATTCAGAAGGCAGAACAGGAAGAGACTACATCTTGTGCAGAACACCTTGATGTTTACAGTTTCTCTTCTCCGCTTGGCCAAGTGTTTCAATAAATATAGCATATAGCTCAGCATAAGACGTCAAGGCTCCTTGACACTTTCTTCTACCTGAGGTGTTGACCAATGCTCAGAATTTTTACACAACAGTTGGGTGACAGGGACTTGTAGCTGAAGTTTTCTGACCTTTTTGTGATGTTTCAGGTGGTTGTACTAATTTGTTGTGTTACTTTTGCTGGTAAAATATGTGTTTGCATTGAGACTGTGATTATATTTCAATGAATCAAAATAAACCTGATACAAATTCTGTATACTTAACATAACTACATCACCAATTTCCAAAAGCTTACTGCAGGGTTATGGATTTTTGAATGTTAGTCCAGTTACCACTGGATCCAGCTGCAGCTTACAGAGACTTGAAACCTACTTCTAATGGGCGATAGGACATCTCAATGAACATCATGCTGTACTTTGACAGCATCATTGCTGTCAAAGTAATACTGCTTTGTCTTAGTAAAGTCCCCCTCCACTCAAAAATGGGTTTTTCCTTTTTGTTCCTTCACCTGTGTGTTTGAGCTTCACTGTGCAGAATCACAACTAGTTCAGAGCCATTCATGGTCCAATATGCAACTTAAACAAGCGTGATGTGGAAACTTTACACTCAGAAGGAACCTTTTTTGTGACACAAATCAGACAAAAATTATTATTCAAAGAGGAGTATGTCTTAAAACATGTCAGGCGCATAGACTGTAATAAAGATAGACTTAGTGGGGCGTCACTCATTGGTAGTCGGCACCATCTTTTCCATTTGGCACCAGGACCTTCCAAATAAGGAGTGCGGGTTGTTACTGTGAACACTGAGCGGTGTACACTTAGGCTACCGTTAGCTACTTTACTAAATTGTGCTGACATTAAACTTACTGAAATGTTTGTGAGTGCTGTATTTTAAAGAGAAGTCTACCTGCTGACCACTGAGTTCTTTACATGTCATTGTTCTGTTTGTCTGCAGACGGCGGCCATCAGCTACGATTATCTGACTGCTTTCAAACATGTCGAATATGGCACAGAGGAGTACTGGGTCCTCAAGTCCAAGGTAGATATATACTCAAAGAGATTTTCCATATGGGTGGGCATACTTGAACAGAGCCAAGCTATGAGCAACTGCAACCATTCAGGGCATGCTTTCCACAGCACAGTAAGGTGAAAGGCATTGTTTATCTTAATGATGAGTTGAAGTTGTGCTGGATTGCACAAACTGCAGTCTGTCTATCGAACAGTGCAGAATATGTCCATATAGTGTTGTTCAGAACATTTTTTTTTATTGAACAATCTCTGTTAATGCTGTGACCAACACATTGTATTTCCTGTAGCTGCTTCACAATAAGAGCCCCCCGCTGGTTTGCTGGTGGAAATCTTTTAGTGTGAAGCAGCAGCAGCAGGACTTGTTTAGTTTAGATAAACAATAAATAAACACAGCTCAAATTTAGCTCAGATATGGTTGGAGAGTGATCAGCAAACAGGAAAATATCATTTAGTGTATATTGTAAGATTTAGTTAGTTAGAATAAAAATGTCCTGACAGCTCTGATGCAGCTCAGAATTCATCCTGAGAATTGCTGTTTTATACCAATTTCACTGTATTAACTTGGAATCACTTAACAGTTGATATGTGGGATGTGCAGAAAAAAACATTAAGATTCCTGATCAATCCTGTTGACGTGTTTTTTAATGAATTAATGAAGTTACCGCTGCTGTGCCACATGCATAAATGCGAATAGCACCTCTCATTTTGGAATTGCATTCATTTCTGCTGCTGTGTGATGCTGCAGGTATTTTATAAACTAAAAGGAAAGAATTCTACACACAGCCATCTGTGGGCAGCAAACAGAACATCAGTAATGATATTTCTGTAAAATCCCAAATTACACTCACTGATACATGATCATAATGTGATCATGGCTTGGAGCACCACAGCTTTCTATCTTATGTTGCCTATCTTGTGTTGCCTGATTTTTTTTTTTTTTTTTTTTTTTTTTTTTTTTAGACTAAATTGCTTTTGTGTTGTCCTGCTTTTATTCCTATTCGGGTTTTATTCCTGTTGCTGAGCCTAACCATGTGGTCACACCAGTAGTTTTGTTTTTGACATATCACAACTTTTTTCCCAATTGAATAAAATACTAACCTGCAATATCTGATTTCTTTGCCTTCAGGGGCAGCAGAATCAAGATGTAAACACAACAGATTATTACCTTTTGAAGTTGATATGAATAATTTGTTAGCATACATTTTTTTCTTTACAAATCCAGCAGACACAGAGCAACATTAGCATTCATTTGGAGTTAGTTTGTATCCACCTGATGAACCAATATTCACTCTGCTCTTTGAGAAAAATTCACAAGCTAGTCTCTAACTTTGTGTGTCTGCTGTTTGGTGCTGGGCAGGCAGTGTACAAACAGTGAGAGTGAAACAGTAAAGTTTCAGGCCAGAAAATCCAAACAATCAGCTAAATGATGCTAAAAGATGCTAAAGAACTCCATAGAGCTGAGGGGAAATGCAAAGTTGGTGATTATTCTCTGTGACTTTATTACTGTTAGTGACACCTTTCATAAACATTACCACGTGATTGATTGTTCATATCAAACTATTGATTAAAGCAGCTTTAAGTTAGGCCAGTGAGCACACAGATTAAGTAACATGATCTTTCATCCATGAAACGGCTCAGGTCATGGTTGTTATTAATCCCCAGCCCACTGCAGATAACATTAAGGGTGAATCCAGGATGTTAAAGGGGAATTCCACTGATTTTAGACATCAAAGTCTGTTTACAGGTGTTGGGGAGTACTATCTGAAAAAATCATATAGTCTTTTGTGGCTCCCGGAGTTAGAAATAAGTGAGGTTACCAGACCTCTGTAACCCACTCCTCATCTCTGCTTAAAGCTAGCTGTTCCAGGTTACATTAGCAGCTTACTAGCATGACACATCCAAATATGTAGAGTTAAGTGAATGGCAATGCATTGTGGGTAATGTAGGTGCCAGGTTTTGACTAGGAGGATGAATGCATGGCATAAAAAAGACAATATTGTTTTTTTAAACACTGTCCGTCCGAAGTACAGCAATATACTAAATATGTGCAGGCCTCTCTTAAGGTGCTGAAGAGAAAGTTTCTTAGTTCCTTTTTTACAGCGGTCAGGTCAAAGGAAGGAAGTGGCAATGACATAAACCCTAATTTGTGGTTTCAGATTTGAGATGAACTTCAAGTAGACATGAAACTATTTAGCAGTATACATGTTGTTTCAACATCAGATTGCATTATTATTTATTTATTTCAAACACTCCAAACAGAATCATATTACTAGTATGGTAAGGATAATAACAGTAAATGTCACCTGGTGTGCATTGCATGATTTATGGTCTGGTGTTTGTTAAAAGGCCACAGCTTAGTCACGTTCACCCAGGAGACTGCTGCTTGGAAGGTCAGAGACCACCTGCTCTGACAAAAATTGCACAGAGAGCTCTGCTGCAGCAAGAGAGTTGCAGTGAACCTTGAAGAGCATGGTTCAGCATGGCTGGCCTTGTATATTTGACACACAGACAGACACACACTCAATACAGCCCCTTGGGCCCTGCTGGCCAAGCCTGGCTACACATGCTGATTACAATTAATGCATGGTGCAGATTTAATACAGAGAAGAGGCTCATCTCCTAATTACTATGAAGTCATGGAGGTGAGCTGACAGTACAGCAGCTTCACACTTGTTCATTGTCTTTGTGCTGCAGATTTTTCTTGCAGTGTAATTTTCTGTTTAAGCAGAGGACAGGAGGGAGAGATAACAGGTCACTGACAAGGAGTAAACAGTAAATGGAAACTGATTCCAATCCTTTACATATGATGGAGGTTGTGATGATGACTTATGTTTTATAATAATAAAAATAATAGCCTAAACTTTATAAAGCACTTTTCAAAACAGTCACAAAGTTCTTTACAGTAAAATCAGAACACATTATAAAAACACAAAAAGATTAAAATTAAATAAAATACCATAAAATAATAAATGAATTTACTTAAAAACCATTTGAAAAAAGCAGGTTTTAAAAGTGATTTTAAAAACAGCAAACAGAGTTTGCAGTCCTAACCTTGTACGGCAGGTCATGCCAAAGGAAAGGAGGCCTAATTGCAAAGGCTCTATCACTTTGTGCCTAAGTCTGGAGCTTGGAACAACAAGAAAAGACACATTCTAGGATCTCAGTGAGTGGGAAGGGACAAAAGGCAATAAGAGGTCTGAAATATGCAGTGATATTTCAAGGTTCAATATCTTTTTTATTATCAGTTTACAACACTCACAAAAACAGAAACCACACAAATAGTCACAACAAACAAGCCACAAAAACAAAACTATTCTTTATGTTGTAGTGCAGAGGATGACCTGAGGAGTCTCACAGCCGGAGGAAAGAAGCTGCTCTGTAGTCTGGTGGTACGACCACAGATACTCCTGTATCTCTTGCCAGATGGCAGCAGGGTGAACAGGCTGTGGCAGGGGTGGGAATTGTCTTTTAGTATCCTTTGGGCTCTATGCAGGCTCCTCACCTCACTGATATCACTGTTTCTCGGTAGATGGGTACTGATGATGTTCTGGGCAGTTTTAATCACCTGCTGCAGAGCCTTCCTGTCTCGGGCTACGCACATCCCATGCCAATTTGTGATGTTTCCAGTCGGGATGCTTTCTATTGCTCCTCTGTAAAAGTTAACAAGAACTTACGTTTCCATAAGAAGTACAGTTCTTTCTGAGCTTTTTTTTTTTTTTTACTAGGGTGGCGATGTGTGATGTCCATGACAGGTTCTGATACCTAGGAACTTAAAACTGTTCACCTGCTCCACTGCTCTCTGGTTGGGGAATGATTTTATTGTCTTTGTGATCACCACATCATCAACACATTTGCTGGTGTATGATGTCACTGCTGATGTATATTCCTCAAGATTGATGTGGTTCTCCTGGGTGGCGGCATCTCTGAACATGTGCCAGTCTGTGCACTCAAAACAGTTGTTCGGCCTTGGCTATAAGTTTGGAGTTAATAAGAAGAATTAATAATAACGGGGCACCACCTTGGAGTCAGGGAAAAAGATAGCCAATTCAGTCTCAAAGTGTACTAATCTATCAATTTGGAACTTTGATTAATAATTAATTTAATAACTATAAACAAAATTACCATATCAATAGCTAGTTAAGGTTGAAGGATTTTGGAGTTCTTTGCAGAGCAGAGGTTGGCAAAACTCATTCTTGTGCAACATTAAAACAGACAACAGGTATATCCAAAAGCATTTATTTAACAAACAGGTAAAAGAGCAAAACACACAATACTAGTCTAGCTAAGTGTACCTATATACAAGTCTTCTGACCAGTCCAGAACTGGTACCAAGTTGCGACCTGTCCTCTGTATCCATCCTTATTGATTCATCAATACACCTTACCTACAATTAGAAAAAAAAATATTGTAATTTACTCAAAACTACTACTCTACTCTATACTGTAAACTCCTATAACAGCCGACATGTCTCATGTTTCACCTGTAAGACTCACATTTTAGTCCTTGTGATCACCTGTAATGTGAAAACATTTACACATATTTCCACACAGTTAAAGGAATTTAAAAGTGCTCTAAGTTCATTAATAAAATCACATTAACACACTGCAGAGTGTCTTTCTTGATGGGCCGCTGACAGCTTTCAGCTGAAGTGGTGATCCAGTGGACTGCAGCAGGAGTGTTACCAGCATCTGGTTCCTGAGTAGTTTATCTGACTTCACTAGCATTCAGCATCAGAGCTTAGAGCATCAGAGCATTGAGCAGAAACAAGGTTGAAGACACAGGGTGAGGCAAATTTGTGATTTGTTATGTTGGACTAAATTGACTTGACTTGACAAGCTTTGAAAAAGTTGATGTTTTTTGAGACACTGAGTGTACAAACCTAAGAGGAGGTTCACACAGTGTGACACCTGTTCCATTTGCATGTATTTAATTTGGTAATATTCATACATTTGGCGCAAAATTTGCCCCTTTCTATGCAAATAAGCTTCGTTACAAAAACAATCTAATTGCCACACGCAGTTAGAGTGGTGTTATTAGCGTCTTCAGATAGTGTTAACTGTGCACACGTTGACTTATCACTCACACTCTCACTCTGTCTCTCTGTCTCTCTCGCTTCAAATATTCAAGCTTGTGAAGCTTGAATGATATTGAATTGATATTGAATGATATTAATGGCGAGATCCACAGTCAGACATGGGGGGGTATCAAGTGGGGTTGTGAGCTTATCTCGGAATTAAAAATAAAAATAACAGCGCTGATGGAGCTCAGGATTCATCTATCAGGGCTTCTTCATTACAAACATTCCCACCGTATGAACTTGGAATCTGTGTCGAACAGCTGACCTGTAGATGTGCAGCAGAACACAGAACATTAAATACTGTCAGATCCTGACCGATCCTGTTAATGAAGTTATTGTTGCTGTGCCGCGTGCGTAAATACACACAGCCTCTTTCTCAGTTTGGAGACCCATTTATCGTCAGTTAGCGGGAGCAATCCATTCTTTGTGGATTCAGCCCAAAATGCATCATAATGCATAATATAATAATCATGGTAACTCAGCTAAACATGAACCAGCAGTACAATAAAACACTATTGCATTACTTAATGCACAAACTGAATATTTGGAAACGAAAGACAGCGCGTTCATTTGATATGAAAAACATTTTATTGTCATTGTATGTCATAATAAATTATTATTCAACTATAATCAATTATTAAAGGCTAAAGGTCTGTCTTTCTGTCTATATATTTTGTGTTCACATTGCACTTCCTGTGTGTTTTTGCTTTGTACTGTTTGTTATTGTACTGTTATATATTTTAATTATGACCTGCCTAAGGGACTGCAGATGAAAATTAGCTGTAAGCTAACTCTGTCAAATGGTAACATTTATGTTTACACATATACATAAATAATAATAATAAAAAAGAAAAAAAACTCTCATATATGCATCGCACACAATCACCCATTCATCCAGACCACTCTCCTGGGCTAGTGTGTGCAACGTATGTAGGTTAAGTGAGGTGTGTGTTTTTGTATCTGACTGGTAACGGTTTAATTTTCCACTAACTGCTAACTGTTGTCGTTGACAATCCTCTGATGACTGGAAGCTTCAAGTTCATGCAACTACACTTCCTGCCCAAGATGAGCTAGGTGCTTCAGAATAAAAGCACCAGTGGTTCCGCTTTGATTAATTTCATTATAACATTATCCTTTTAATTCTATTATAACAGTACTTCATTTCATTTTTATTTAACTTTATTATGACTACTATATTTAACTCTATTATAACAGTACTGTATTTAACTCTATTATAACAGTACTTTATTTAATTTTATTATAACAGCACTGTATTTAACTTTAAAATAACAGCATTTTTTAGTAGTTTAGTATTTTAGTAGTTTAGATTTCAATATATTGAGATATATATATTGTGTATTGTGACATAGCCTAAAAATATTGTGATGTTATTTATAGGCCATATCACCCGGCCCTAGTGTAACTCAATATAGTTCAACAGCTGCACAGACTAGAGCCTCCAAAATGATCATAAAGTTTAATCAAAACCTCTCTGAAAGCAAAAACTGAACATTAGAACCCTTATGAAGGGATGATTTACTGCCGGGATATTGGATTTGATTGCATTGGACTGCATTGATTTAAGCTATGGTGGACCAAATTAACTGGTGCCTAAGTGTATATCAGTACCAGCAATATGATATAAAATGACCTCATATTCTAAGCCTTTTTCTCAGATGTCATTATTTCAGTGCCCTCTGACGTTCTTGTCACAAGGGGCACATTTGACTACAGTTAATGAACTCGTTAATGAACTTGTCTCTGCATCTTATCTTCCTCCTCATCCTGAAGAGCTTCACTCCAAAGCTTAAGCAACCAGCCTTCCAGGCTCATCAAAAGTTGCCCCAAGTGAACCAAGGGGCCATTCACAGCCAATTAGAGTATCACACGACATGCATGCAAGCACTCTCAAGTCTGCCAAATAAGTTGAGGAACATGCCCTGCAATGAGAAATCAGATGGACTGCTTTTTGTCTATGGTAAATGAACTTTACTTGTTTAGCGCCTTTCAAGTCTTCCGACCACTCAAAACGCTTTTAGACTAAGAATCACATTCACCCATAGTCATATGCTGAATGGTACAGGGGCTACCATGCAAGGTCCCAACTTGCCCATCAGAGGAAATCTAATCATTCATATACATTCACACACTGATGGCACAGCCATCAGGAGCAATTCGAGGTTAAGTATCTTGTCTCCCAAGGACACATCAACATGTGGACTGGAGGAGCCGGGAATCGAACCGCCGATCTTCCGATTAGTGGACGACCCGCTCTACCTCCTGAGCCCCAGCAGCTAGCTAAGTTCTGCTGTGATTTCTCAGAATCTCAGGAATATACAGGCTGCCTCGGACACACTGTGGCTTCACACTCCATTAAACTCCAATGTTACATGTGTGACAAACATTTGATGACTATTAAGGATGAGTTGTTGTGTCCTTTACCAGTATTCATAGCTGTACTGAATGGCCAAACTTGAAGGCGGAGTGAAAATATGGCTGTCGCAGAGAGGGGGGAGACGCAATAATTGTGTAAATATGGGGAAAATCGCACACACTTTGACTGCCTCTCCTGGAAGGCATTCATAGGTTGTACACAGCAAAAATGACGATAGTTGTATAACAAATAAAAAAGAGAGCTTGCGGAAGAAATTCAAACCCTGCTTACTTTTTCTCCAAATAACACCTCTATCGAAGCATACTGAGGCGAAGCATACTGGGGCTTCAACATACAAAGTGGTCTCAGACTTTTGGACCCCACTGTAGTAAGTTATAGAGCGTGATGCAATGAATTGTACAAGGGGGATAAGGCTGCACATTTTCGGTAGGTCACTCCTCACAGGCATTCATGGTTTTGCACTTGATTGTGAAAAGTGTTGTATTTGTGTGAAGAATGAAAATAAAGAGTGTGAGAGAGAAGTTCAAAACCTGCTTACTTTCACACACCTGATCAGTCAGTGTGTGACGTGGGGTTAACACTTCAGCATTTAAAATAAATTGAGGCCTTAATGGCTAGTTCACTTGTTATCATACAGTCTTTTTGACCAATTTAACAGTGAAGACACACTATGTAAATCCTACATGAGAAGGTCATCCAGAGACGCTCAATGATAGTTCCGTGGCTGGCTGTCAGGTGTCAGGTGTGCCTGGGCATTGTATTGCGTTGCAGCAAAGGCTGAGGCCAGTTCAACTTTTTTGCCTCAACGTGACATCATCCAGCAAGGAGATGCGTTGGCCAATCATATACATGCAACCGCACATTCCTGGTGGATTACTTTGTAATGTGAACGTTGTTTTTCTGCTTTTTACCTCGTGATTTTTGTGATGACACATAAAATAGTTGCCCCAGTGAGAACTTTCCAGTGTAAAATCCTGCTTTTGAGTATTATGAACTGTGCACAGTCAGGTAAAAATACCTGGTAGTTTTGTCATGGGGGTACTGTTTTAATAAAATAAACAATCATTTAATATCTGATATTAAGGTAACTTTACTCATAACAAGATGAGTCTGAGTCTCTCTGTCAGTATAAACTTTCCTGAGGTTGGTTGCATCATTAGACTAATATTCCCATCATGTATTTACCTTAAATGATAGCGTCATTAACCTCAGCATAACCTTAAGTATTTTGGGCAAAGGCTGTGATGCCGTATACAAGGAGATAGATTAAGTCTTTGCTTGTGAGGCACATTGAAAGCAGCTTCATGAGGAGATGAGACTGTATGCTCTACAAGTCAGTTATTTCAGGGAATGGGGTGAAAGTGGAGGATAAGGGGTAGGAGGGATGGGGAGATGATGAACAAGTGACAGCTAGGACAAACAGATACTGATGTCTAATGATGCCCTTGCTTCCTCAGCTGCATGAGAAAAAAACAGAGGCATTGAGATGATTTGGGGAAGCAGCCATTTTGAAAGCGTCTGTTGAGAGATGAAAGGGAGAACAAAACACTGATTCGCTCAGTACATCTGCAGAGTATCATGCAAATTCTCTTTCAGCACCACCCCAAGGTTAGAGATAAAGAGTTTTCTTTTACCCCCATTACAGTGAATGTGTCTGAGGTTGTCACAGTAATAAGAAGGCACCGTGGGGAAAGAAATCAAAGGCTATGCTGATGGTGATAAGTGTGACTTCTCTCCAGAGGAAAAATCTTCATGACATCAGCTATTGTGACAATGAGTTCTTCTCTATTTTCATTTTACATATCCATCATTTAGCTGACTAATGTACCCACAGTCTGTGAACAAACCTTAACCCATTCAGTTGCATGACTGAAAAAACATTCACAATCATACATGAGTTGTGAATTCCACTTGCCCCACCTGTTTTCCTGTCTTGAAACCATAGACTGTATAAAAATATGGACGTAATTACCGTGACGTCACCTGTTGGTTTCTGAAGAGAGGTTTTGAAGCTCAAAGTGAGCCACTCTGGCTGTCGCCATCTTGGAAACTCCCAGCCAATCAAAAATGGGCAAAGAGGCGGGCCAAATGGCTGAAACAAGCCACCTAGCGGCTTGTGGACCTGTCACTCAAAGCAGCCATGTCATTATGCATAACTTAACAGTTAACATAACAGCTTAATAAAATTTAAACGGGTGAGTTATAAAAAAATTCACCCCCCGTACAGTTGTCATGAAAGGGGAAATTAGCTATAGAGACCAAAACTGTTTTTTGTACCAGGCTGTAAACATGTTTATTTCTGCTGTAAAGTTGGGCATTTTAACATGGGGTTCTATGGGGAGCTTTTGGAGCAGTTTTGTTTTTGTATGTAAATGAATTTATGCATGTCAGACTTTGATAATCTTTCCACTGGTTTGTTTCAGATGAAGCCCAAAATTATGGACCCATTAGGACCTCTAGTGAGTGTCCCTGGCCCTAATAGAAAGCTTATTAAAGCTCTTCTCCCCATATCACTCCAAGTCTTATTTGTAATAATTGCAGAGGTTGCCTGTGGTCATAGACCTATGTGAATCTGCCATGTTCATAATCAGTTAAGCAAGATTTCCTCTGCAGTTCACCATAATTCACCTAACACAGAGGTCATGTGATAGTTGTAGACATGTATAAGTTGACTTCTCTGTCATTTGCATCGACATATTCTTCATGTGTGTGATGAGAGTTCAGTCACAGGACCTAAGTTTTACTTTGGACTCGTACATCATAGCAGTGCCACTTCCACTGACTTAGACATCAACACTATGGGGTAGTACTGGAGAGGCTCTTGTTCATTTGGTTGCTCACCACAACCTGTTTATTACAGCTTTGTAAGTAGAAATAAAAGCTTGGAGGGGAAATATTATTGTCATTTGTTCTTCATTGGCATCCAGAGTTTCAGTTTTCCCCAGGACAAAGACTCACGGTGAAGATGATAAAAAATATAAGTGTTGCACAACACTTGTTGACATGCAACAAAGGTATCCTGCTGTATTCAAACCAGGTATGTTATGGTTTCATGATATCTGTGTAAACCACTCATCTACTCTGAAATTCAAAATTCAAAATTAATGTATAATTCAAGTAGACATTTTACAAGAGATTTCCTAAATAAGAGATAGATGTGGTTCAAGTACAGTTGAGACTGCTGCATTTTTCCATTACCTGGAAATGGTTGACTTTAAGGCAAAGATAAGTACAAAAACAATTAATAACAATAACAAGTGGTTGCTCTATAAATGGCCAGTAGATATAAATGAAGTAATAATTACTGCTGTCAAATGATTATAAATGCACTACAAAGTACAAAGTTGTTCTCTTAAATGTAGAAGAGCTAAATATAAAGTCTGTCAAAATGGAAATACTGACGTATCAGTATATAAAAACTATACTTAAAACTATACTTTAGGATAGTCCTAGTGGTACTAGTAAAAGTAGTTACTTTGTACCTCTTGTAACCAATAACCTGGAGTGTAATAAGCCAACGCATACACGAACTCCACCACTCTCTGGAATCTAAGAGTGGACAGGGTTGCACTTCACTGTTCCATCAGCAGATGTCAGAATTGACTTCATCCTTAGTATATCCTCAGTGGTATTTGTTCTCCCACATGTGGAGGGTGCCCAGCTCAGATAAGTGGCCACCGTCCCTCCTCAAGCTACGGCTGTTCTTGGGGACACACAATGTAAACGATGGGGTGGGACTAGAGAACTGCTGACCTTGACGAGCCGTGGGTAGCAGTTTATCAGCCAAACAAGTCTAAGGCGGGAAAATCCTTGAGGGATATGGAGAGGAGGGAACGTTTAACATTTGCTTCCCAGCTGCCTGCTGTAGTTAAATCATCACTGACAAGCTGATCTGCAGCAGCAGCAGCAGTAGCATGAATACTCAATTTCTCTGTCACTGCTGTTCTGTCTGTGCCACCCAGGGCAAACGCAACAGCAGCTGGCACAGCGCCTCAGAGCCTGACACTTAAATATTGACTATTTTCGACTATTTTAAAACATGATATGTCATAATAAAAAACAGGACAGCTTTTATGTTTCAGCCTTTGCACATTATTACCCTCATATAGCTTATTCAACATGTTTTTGCACAGCCTGTGGCAAATACTGCCACAAAAAGCAGATGACCTATGCAGATATTGAAACTTGAAATATTAAATTGTCAACTGAAAACACATTTTTACTGTTAAAATGTTGGCTTGAGGCATAATGATTTAAATGAAATTGTAGACTAGATTTTTGATAGGGGAGAATGAGGGTAACAACTTTTTACATTTGATGATTTTACTGCAAAATAAAAGTGTCTTTATTTCAAATAATAGTTACTATGTATACCTCAGGTTGTTGTGTACCCAAGAAAATTAAAAGAAGTTATCTAATTATTATGGTTTTAGAACAATGACCCATCAAAATAAGTTAGTCCTATGGAACAACTTGCCCCAAGGTAGGGGTAAAACAAGCATGGGGATGGGGTAACTTCAGTGTAAGTAGTGCCATTTTTAAATACTTATGTAAAAATGACACAAAGTCAAACAATTTTGAGATCATTTTGAACTTACTTGATATCATCAATTTAACAAAGGCAAAAAAATCTTACTTTTAAGTAAATATGTTTGTGACCTGTTTTTCAACATGTTACCTAAACATTTTCAGTTAAGATTGTGTGATCTTTGTGTGTTAGCTACAGAAAGAATGTGTGTGTAAATGTGCCTTTGTGTATACAGATGGGTGACAAATTGAAAGAAAAAACGGTACAGGTCTGAATGCTTGACCCCTACAGTGAGGGGATCTGGTGGCTGATATGCTGTGGAGGGCATTTTGCTGGCATGGTTTGGATCCACTCTTCCCCTTAGAGAGCAGCGTCACTGCAAATCAATACAAAGTTGTTCTGAGTCATCACCTTTATCCTATGATGAAACATTTCTATCCTGATGGGAGTGGTCTCTTCCAGGATGACAATGCCCCCATCCGTAGGGCAAGATGGGTCACTGAATAGTTTGATGAGTATGAAAATTGAATCATATGCTATGATCTTCACAGTCACCAGATCTCAACCCAATTGAACACTTATGGGAGATTTTGGACTGACGTGTTAGACAGCGCTCTCCACCACCATCATCAAAACACCAAATGAGGGAATATCTTTTTGAAGAATGGTGTTCATCCCTCCAATAGAGTTCAAAGACTTGTAGAATTAACGTCAAGGTGCATTGAAGCTGTTCTGCTGGCATGTGGTGGCCCAACACCTTACTAACACATTTTATGTTGGTTTTTCCTTTATCACCCGTCTGTATGCACAGCATGTTTGTGTGTGACTTAAATTTAATAGTCAACAATTAGGTATTCATCATTATTAACACTTGTAACAGTGATCAAACATTAACATGAACAGTGTCTCCAGTCTCTAGAATATCAGAAAATAATACTTAATTACACAAGTTACTCTGTACATATATAGCCTATTTAAACATTTGGGTGTAAATTGAGCCGTTGACTCAACTTGCCCCAACATCACTGGCATGTTTTATCCCACAACCTCCATTTTGACAAAACTGTTCCACACAGTGGCTCAGATCCACAATTATGCTAAGTTCATGGCCTTGTTTTGTAGCTTACTTAAATTAACATGTAATAATGTCCAAAAACGAAAAAAATCTATTTTAATTAAGATACAAGACTGATAACCTCAGTAACATGATGAATTCACTTGGCATGACAAACATTTTTGCTCTATTTCACATACCACTCTCTCCATGCCCTTGAGTCCAAGTTGGATTGAGTAATGTGAACTGTACTTTCTGAATTTGTGGTCACATGGTTACCTATGTTTATGGTTACCTAGATACAGGTGGGTGGTGGGGTGGCTCGTTTTACCCACTGGCTCGACTTACTCTGTTCTCCCCTATGGAAAACCTGGACACAGACAAATGTCTAATATCTTAAAACAACCAGATATGATCCAAATATGTGTAGATCAGGGCCCTGTTCCTGCAGGAGGAACCAAAAACTTTTATGTAAAAAATTATTATTTTTTTAAAATTATTTTTAAATACTTTCACCATGAACACTGAACATGTTTGATGTAAAATGAGTGATAATGTTTAAACGTGAAAAAAGAAAATAAAAACTAAATGAACACAAATTAATTCAATAATTTAGTTGCACAATGGATCTGCAAGTTTCTGTCATCACTGTCCTCCTGTCTCTCTTGCCTTATATATTAATCTCTTAAGACCCTTCATGATTGTATATTTTCAGATTTCATATCTTCTATTTTCTTTTTATATAAAAAAATGACAAAAGGTGATGTGAGTATTCATTAAACTTACTGCTTTATTTTAGGTTTAATATGAGCTTAAGAGTAATGTCTGCTATTTTAAATGTATTCAGCATTATTTTCATTACTACAGTCAGCTGACCAAGAAGGGCTCACTTCCCTCTGAAGTGCTGCTTTTGAAAACATGTAGAAATATAAGAGCATTCCTAGAAACACTTTTAGAAAACACACCTATAAGATCTCATAAATGTAAAAACTAATGGTAATGCTATGGTAGGGTGGTGTGTGTTCTCCTGTTTACGCTGACACACAGTGTTGGGCTTTTTGTGTTGGTCCTGTGGGTGTTATGAATATTGTGCCAATTTTGTTGAGCTTTCACTGTTGCAGACCACCGGCATATAAATGTCTTCCCTTTAGCAGAAGATAAGTTACACAGACTGACCCTATAACACTATACTGATATGATATATGAAATATATCATAAAGTCACTGTTGAGTAACTAAAACAAAATGTATGTTGCTATAATAAATTAAAACTAAGATGTGGATAAATTCACAAAAGGTTAGGGTTCTAAGTGCTGACAGAGAAATATAAGACTAAATAAATACTTTTATATTGAATATTGTAGAGAAGTTAGAAAAGACATACATAAGAATGTGAAGTATATCAGTTTATGACATTGCTAACCTCTTAACCATATTTGAAAAGTATTTGTAAAAAAAAAAGTTTACTATGACATCTCTGTGGAGATGATTTGGATGTTTCCCACCCCAATACAAAACACACACTCAAGACTGTGGAGATAAAAGTGGGCTTTAGGAGACACCGCTCAGCACTACTCTCCCTCACAATATCCAACAGTTCTGTGTCAACTGTGGAAACCTTCAAGGTTCTGGAAACTACCATTTCTCAAGACCTGAAGTGGGAGACCAACATCAACTCCATCCTCAAAAAGGCCCAGCAGAGGATGAATCTTCTGCAGCAACAGAGGAAGTAAAGGGGAGCTGCTGAGTCAGTTATACACTGCAGTCCTTGAATCCGTCCATCACGGTCTGGTTTGGAGCAGCCACAAAACAGGATAGGAACAGACTGCAACGAACAGTAAGGACAGCAGAAAAAAACATTGGTGCTCCACTGCCCACACTCCAGGTCTTGCACTCCTCAAGAACTAGGAAACAGGCAGGGGAAATCATTACAGATTCCTTACACTCTGGACACAACTTTTTCCAATTCCTCCCCTCCAGCAGGTGCTACAGAACCTATATACCAAAACTACCAGACACAAGAGCAGTTTCTTTCCTCATGTCATCACTCTCATAAATAGCTGACCAGTATCATCTGCTATGCCATAGCTACTCTTGTTTCTTCAGATAGTTATTACACCCTGCTTCACATCTACAAATACTGTATTGTACAAATACATCACAATTTCATTCCCATATGTGATGCACATTATTGTTGTTTGCTATACCACACACACTTGCACTATTGTATATTTTTTGTCTTTTATATAGTCTGTGTATTGCTTGTATATTGTGTATTGTCTGTAAATAATATGTACATAGTCTGTATTGCTTGAGAGACACCAACAGCCGTAACCAAATATCTTGAGTGTATACTTGGCCAATAAATCTGATTCTGATTCTGATGCTGCCCTCTTCAGCAATGTAATCCTCTGTCCTCAATTGTAGATTCTGCCCTGGGTATCATTTTGTCATCAGTTTTGAAACTCATTGCAGCAAATTTGAAAAGTATGAAATATACTAAGCTCTGTAGGCCAACCGATACATTGATGGGCTGATTTTACCGCCTGACTTAAGCTAATTGCGGATAAATCGGTAATAAGAAAATAAAATATTGGAAACCCAAAGAGAAGTGCTTGGGCTGTTGTATTACCATCATTGCTGTTGCGCAGTTTGTCCACCAGATAGCACTGTGACTCTACTGTTGGAAACACACCAGTTCACATAAGTTCACTCAACACATCACAGTTCAGCTGAATCGGCATTTGTACGTATGCTACGTGTCATCATGGTAAGATGCTCATTACATTACATTCATTACAATAAATAACTTGAATGATAATAAACCAGGCCCCTCATTTCACCTTATTGTATGAGCTAAGTAAGCCTGACAGCAGTCGTGTTGGCTATGCATGGTTTTGCTACAGTAAACTAGTGACTGCAATCAGTAATCTCTCATGCACTCAACAGTACAGCAGTTGAGTGGTGTAAAGCCCATTGACAAACTTGATCTTACATTTATTTGTTAAAAATGTGTTAAATGGTAAACATATTCGCCACTTGCATTTCAGTACATGTTAGTACAGTTACAGTTGGTGCAGTGGAAATGTGTCTGATTGTCTCTGGAGAAATTATACCAGTAGTTTGTCTGAAAAGTTTAAGGCTGAGACATAGTGCCTTTACAGAGTTACTACTCGCCTTAGTTAATGTCTGATCTCCACATTACAAAACAGCTGGCCAGAACTGGTAATATTAGGTGGATTATTAGGTGGAAAAACACTAGAAATAAACATGTGCACATTGAGACAAGTAACAGACAGTGGACGTCAATGCAGCAGTTGTTGGTCTTGGTTCTGCAGTGGCATTTACTCCCAGTCACTGTATGAGTTTACTGTATCATTAAAGTAAACAGTGTTTTCAATCTGTTGACATAAATAGTGGTTGGAAAATGCTTTTCTGTGGCTTGTGTTGTATAGATAGAAACGTGATGGTACAAGTTAGTGGATAAATAGGATAAATTCATGCATGAAAATCATTGGTGTCATTTGTGACAGGCTATTGTAGCTAATCACAGTAATTTAATCAAAGCTTAGTTTAGTCCACCACATAGTACACAGTTTGTTTTTGTCTGTAAAGGAGAACCCTTGCTTAGTAGTGAATTATAATGAACAACAACCACATTAATAATTCCAGTTTACTGTGGCAGTTGCTTTTAGTAATGTTTTTGATAATGTAGTGTATTTTTCAATTGCATGATGTCCTGCTCAGTACATATCTTGGTCAGAACTTGAATAACTACATGTAAGGGATCCTTATCCAAAATATTTATTTAATATTGAAATCAGCCTTAAAAATCCTGTATCAGTTAGGTTGTGTTAAGTTCTAGTTACTGATGTAGGTGACTTACACCTTACTTTTGAATCCAATAATCATTGTAGTTGTGTCAGCAACAAGCCAACACTACTGTATGTCCCCTCCACAACATGTGTGGTTGCTTTAACACGATCAGTGCATCTCTTGCATCGGTCTGCAGGCTTTAACCTCCTTGGGAATTAAAGAACAATTGTATCAGGGATTGAATATGGCACATTTATACTAAATTAGTTTTAGGAGACTACATCTAGATAACCAAAATAGAACACTCAGGGTTAATATCTGGAACAGGAATTGGGCCTAGCTCTAGACTAAGGACATTTTCAATACTTTTGTTTTAGTCGAGGAATACTCTGATTTTTCAGTCTGGGAAGAAAGGCTATTGCAGGAGAGGAGATAGTCTCTGCCTGGTGCTTGGTTAGCGAATTAAAAAGGTTTGCCGATATTGTGTGACAAAACAGGCCTCTGGGTGGCTTTTTCAATTTCAGAGGTTAGTGGAATCATTTGTTAAGGCTTTTCATAATAAAAACTAGGCCAACTTCTCTACTGTAGAAGTAAGAAATAAAAAGCAGGACTGACTGTCAGGAATGAGGATGTGAAGCATCGGAGTAGGTTTGATGACTCTTTTTCTAATGTGATAGTAAACTGCAGTTTCTAATACAATAGTCATCACATACTTGTCGCAGTGTTGAAACAGTTAGTTGACTGAAAGTTATTCTATGTGAGGATTTTCTTTTGCACGGTTTCATGTCATTGTAAACTAGATATCTTTGGGTTGTTTGATGGAGACATCAGTCAACCCAAAAATCTTGACAAAATAGCAACTACTGGACCACCTTGGGAGTAAGAAAATGAAATTCCTGATTGCCGTAAGGCCAATAAAAATTGCCAATAGCTATTTTCCTGGATGGAACTATCAAACAAGAGTGTCTGCATCAAACCCCCAAAGCTTCCATTGAGATTTCTCAAATGCATAAGTGTGACAGACTCTCAGCTGTTTCTCAATAGTGACACTTTCTCCTGTCACACAAGGTTTCTGCCATTGTATTGCAAGCCCTGTGGCCTGTTGGGCCTAAGTTCACGCCCGCCCCCTCCAGGCCTAAGCATCAGGGAATTTTGGTTTAAAAAGTATTTTAAGATGTTTTTTAAACTACAGTTGCATCGTGTCTCGACAGCAAGTGTAGTGTGAGCAGCAGCAGCAGCGAATGCTGCATCTGTATGTCTACACAGGAGGGTTCAGGCACAGTTTGAGCATAGGTCACCTGCATTTTGGAAGGATTCAGGGCCCAATACACAATGACAGTAGTTAACTTCAGGTCACAGTTATGCCCGTGAGATGCAGCTGAGAGGCAAGCCTGCATGGAGCTGGTGCAGACAGCTGCATAGATGGAAACATAGATATGATGGTTGGAAAACAACTTACTGTAGCTTGCAAGTTAAGGACAGAAAGTTTTGCAAGCAGTTGTATTGAAGAGCAGTCTTGACAATTTTAGGCACCACTAGTTTTTTAGCTGCGGTATGCAGGCTAATGGCTAACAGTAAACTAGCAGCGTGAGTGAGTGGGTGAGCAAGAGTGAGGGAGTGGCAGTGTGGCTGCTGTCAGAGTGGACAGACATGTGCTGATTGGCACAGAGCGGGGTGAGCAGTATAAACTGTGAATGTAGCTGTAGCCTACACATATATTATGATCCACATTTTGCGATAAAAATAAGTTCCTGAATTTGGTGTAGACTAGTGCAGTACCCATTCAAAACAT
Source organism: Thunnus maccoyii (assembly GCF_910596095.1). Classification (NCBI taxonomy): domain Eukaryota; kingdom Metazoa; phylum Chordata; class Actinopteri; order Scombriformes; family Scombridae; genus Thunnus; species Thunnus maccoyii. The sequence continues at coordinate 30,008,256 of NC_056548.1, forward strand.
GCCTGCTTGGAACAGGCCAATTTCTCAATACCTAGAGAGAACAGTGCCCGTCCCCTAAATGCCTCTCATGCAGACTATTGGTAGATGCTACAATTTACTGATGCTCCCCAAACACCTCACATGCAAATATGTGAAGACTACAATTTTGAGTTTAGCTGAAGTTGATCGGATAAACTGTAGTGCCTGTTCAAAATGTGCCTGAGACATCTTGCACCATGTCTTGAACATACATACAAAGTTCCCGCACCTGAGGAATGGGAATAGAAATTTACTCTCAAAACTTTTTCAATTCAGTCTGTGTGATAGGTCTTATCACTATGGATGTAATCCTATCTCTGACCACAATGTGAGTTGCAATGGCAGAGTGGCGCTGTCCATATTTTTGCTTGTTGAATCCACTTGCAGGAGAAGCAGAAGCAGCGTTGTTTGTGAGGCACTTTTATATTTTTCTGAACATACCTGAGACATCCAGCACTAAGTCTTGAATATACATGCCAAGTTTCATTTACAGTACACAGTTCAATAGTAGATCTTAAGTCTCTTAAACTTTTTCAAGTCATTAACACTACAGATTTAATAGTAAGTAATAAGATAGGGCTCTCAAACTTTAGAGCCCTACCTTAATACTGCCATCAGTCTGTTGCTGGCTGTGCCAGGATCCCGTCAAAAAAGACACTTGGCCACTGGCCCACACCGGGCTGCCAGCCCTCATACAAAGATACTTGCCACCAGGCCTAACAATTTTTCTGGGGGAAATCCTGTCACAACTTTTTCTCACAAACTTTTCAGACACTTTTTAAATAGGACATATTCAGATCAATTGTAAACATTACCATTATTATCATAACAACTTCTTTCATTACAGCAGGGCAAAACCACACATTTTTTCTCTTTTTCTCATCATCTTGCAATAAGGATATCTCATCTCTTCAATATCAACAATACGTTGTAATCTTTTAACATTAACATCCTATCTCCTTTTTTTCCTCAGACTCTATAGTTTCAATCCCACTGTAGGATAATCTACATTTATTAATATAGCAAAACTTTGTAAGAACCAGGGCACCACCCCCCTTTAATTTTCACCTGTGCCAGTAGGAGACAGAAAACATTTTTGATTTCACGTCTGAAGTAGTGTGTAAAGATACAGAGATCTGAATTTCTGCTTTAAATTGAAGCCACAGTCAACAACATACTAATGAATGCATATTTATTATTAAGTGAATAAATGAGGTATCAGTGCAAACAAATAAATGAATAACCAACCAGAATGATCGTAATAGGTTCTAAATGGCGAATTAGAAGTTTTGAATGACTGATGGTGAAATGTAGGAATGATAATGTAACTAAGAATTTACCTGGAGACTTCAATTTAAATGACACCTACTCTGAAATCACAGAAGCAGTTGAAGAGCAGGAGAGGGTTCATTTATCCTACTTTTCACAGGGTTGTCCTCAGATGAACTGGTGATGACCCAGCAGGTTGCTGCGTCCGGGCGATGAATGAATCAGCTGTGTCGTAGCTGATGTTTCCAGTTGTGAGTGTTGCAGGAGCCTTAAGATATAACTTTGCTTTCATAGTTTCTTGATTTGCTGAATCAAGAAACTGAATGGAGGAGACAAAATCTGAAATACTACATATATAATCATATCAATCTGATATGGTTGTTTCTGGCAACAGCAGCATTAAAGATGTCACTGGAGTTACAATACTGCACGTACCTTAAAAGAAAAGAAAATTAACTTAGAAGGTCACGTGACACAAGAAAAAAAAGGACAGAGGAAATTAAGATAGCGGAAGCCCTTAGAGACATGACATGTATCTCCTTGGAGATACAAAAAGGGAGAAGCCCAGGTTCAGGCCAACACGCTATTTTATCCTGGCCTCTGGCATGGGCGTGTTTTAGGGTGGAGACTAACTCCTGCGCAACCAGAAAATCCTTTGTTTAAGAAAAAACTTGTGATTCCTTTGAGTTGATTCACTAACTGACTACTCAAAATTAAGTTTAAAATCAAAGCCTCCACCATGGCAATTCACATTTAAGCATAAATTGCATAGTTCAATACATTACTCAAGCATTCAGAGACACACACGTCTATAATATAATCAGCTATCCCAATACCTGAGTTTAACAACTTCATTAGTTTACATGATTAAAAATGCAGTCTTTGCTGACTATATTTCCTATTTACATGGTCTGTTACTACTCCTATCAGGATATTTCGTACTGAAAGGTTAAACAGCAATCAGTTAAGTCTAATGAAAATATACTATTATATATACTATTGTTATATAACAAACCTACTTTTAATGTTAACGACATTCTTTTTTATAACTACTAGTGGTGATTCTTCAATTATCAAACTTTTGAATGTCTAGTACCTAGTAAATATGAAGATTAGAAAAACAATAAAATAGCTGCAGTTTATTACACATGTGAATAATTCCGTTCCAAATTATATTTCTACTGGACCACTGGATATCAGTTCTTTACTACACCTATCAAAATAATCCCTCATACACACATCAAATTCCTGCTACAAGTCATATGGAGTTTAACAGCGATTAAGTGAATCACATGGCCAGAAAACTGTTTACAATATCCCCTCTATGGTATTCAAACTTTACTGAAAGTGACCACTGGAGGGCAAAGTTGGTACATGCAATGTGTGACAATTTAATCCATCCATGATTATCTTAGCTAAATTTTATCATAGAAAATTCAGAGTTGGACCACTTTGACTAGCATTACTTTGTGACCAGTAAACCAGTACATAGGTTGCAAGATGATTATATCCTCAATAAACATCGAATCAAACTTTTGCTTAAGACACACAGACCTTTGATTTACAACTGACGTCTGGAATGTGTTCTTATCTAAAGTCACACCTGACTGGAAAATGAAAGGGGAAGGATAAGTGTGTGTGTGTGTGTGTGTGTGTGTGTGTAAGCATGGAGTTAGAGGGGAGAGAAAGAGAATTTGAGATAGATAGAAACCTAGTGATAGGATTGTCCCAACTCAAAATAAGTTGATGAGGTTAAATTGTGGTAATGCAGTCTCTCTTTTTTTGTAATCCAGTTTTCTCAGACTTGAGTGGTTGATAAAATAATGTAACTGCTTTTTAGTCTGTGTCATAAATCCCACTTCCTGACACAGTTGGGGAGTCTCTGGAGGTAGAATGGGAGGGGGATTGTTCTGTGAAGTCAGACTGAAACTTTAACATTGAGAAAGGACTGTTTAGCTTTGAGGGAAATTCCAAACCAAAGTTGAATATATATCCATATTCTAGAGATTAAAGGTTATCGTTGATTAAGCACAGACCTTCTTTGGGCTTTCAGAGGCATTCGCAGAAGAAAAAGAGCACTGAGTTTCCTATACCACATAGGAATTACATGAATATCTTGTCACTACTACACAGGAATTATGTGAATTTTCTACCCAGCTTTTAAATCTTTAAATACTTCCAAAATAATTTCTAATAAGTTTTTTAACACCATACTTATCAGTTGGATGGAGCATCTGCTTCCCATGCTGGACATGTGGCGAGACCTTGTCCTCCATATGTCGTAGTGATTAACCTTCAGTTTAGGCTCAGGTGTTGATCACTGGATCTATCCAATCATCGTCACCAAAAATCTCTCCTTATACAGTATGTTTGAAAGGTAGTTCTGTAAAGACTCTTTGTGATGAGTCAAATATAGTTTACTTCATGTTCCACTCCCAACTCACTCCCAACCTTCCAGGTTGGGAGTGAGTTGCTGCCTCAAGTGAAGGAGTTCAAGTATCATGAGTGAGTGTAAGGTGGAGTGTGAGGTTGACAGGCGGATCAGTGCGGCATCAGTGGTAATGCAGGTGTTGTACTGTCTGTTGTGGTGAAGAAGGAGCTGAGTCTGGAGTTTGTGCTCCAACCCTCACCTATAGTCACAAGCTTTGGGTAGTGACCAAAAGAATAAGATCTCTCATAGGGTGTCTGGATTCAACTTTAGAAATAGGGTGAGAAACTCAGATACCTGGAGGGAGCTTGGAGTAGAGCAGCTGCTCCCTTGCCTCGAAAAGAACCGCTGAGGTGGTTTGGGCATCTGATTTGGATACCTCCCTTGGGAGGAGTTCTGGGCACATCGAATTGGTAGGAAACTCTAGAGCAGACACAGAACACACTGAGGAATTATATACTGTAACTCATCTGGCCTGAGAATGTTTCAGGATCACCCAGGAAGTTCCTCCTGGGTGATCCTGAAACATTCAGGGATGTTGGGCCTCAAACCATGAGGTCACACAGAGAGGGCCTACATGTAACCTGTGAGGCCTGACCACGAGGTGCTTTTATCCTTTGTTTCCCCTGAGACAAAGGAATAGCGCCAAAATGCTGCTTACAGACAATGGGAGTCCACTGCAACTCCATTTCCAAGGATGCTTTGCGATTTTCACACCTCAGCAGGGAACAGTCAACATACAGTCTCATTGGCAGAGACGCTCCTGCACAGAGGAGCGTCCTGATGACGCAGCCATGACATCACCGCCCCTTTAAAAACTGAACGTGCCCTGAAGCACACGCCTTTCCCATGTCACTGAGCTAGGGGTAACTTCTGTTCCTCTGAGTCAGCATGACTAAAGGGGGTACCCCACGCACGTGTTTTCCCCTCATCGAAGACTCCCCTCGGCGGACGAGACGAGACTTGGCCCGTGTTCACCCGAACACATTCCCGGATCCGAGAGAGACTGCTGCTGCAACCAGCGTCCTCAAATTCCCTTGAGAAAGAAGAAAAACTTCTTCACCGAGTCGACTCTGCTGTTCTCTCCGCCACGCCGCTGAGAGCCAGCTGCCATGCTTTTCGCCGACCATGCGAGAATGGCCACCGTCTGCATCCGAGCCCAGGACAAAGCCGGACATAAAGACGGACTACACACACACCCTGCTCGCTTTCTGAAGCGACCAAGTAAGAGGCATAAGGCTGGGCAGAGGCAGTGTTAGTTGTGTGTTCCTATCAGCATCAGTTTCTGTTGTATAGCGTTTAACTTTTAGCTTTATTGCTATTGTTTGTTGTGTTGTTGACGGACCGCCGAGTCTATTTTTCCTGTTTTACTCTGAAGAGTATTTTAAGTTTGCTGCCTGTTTAGTTGTGTTCACCACGCTAGACTGTTTTGTGTTTGTCCCGCTCGGGACTACTGCTGTGTTTGTGCCATCGTGAGTGAGGAAGTAAATTGCTTTGTTGGTCAGAAACCAGACAACGTCCGTACACACGCTGTCTGTGGACAAAGGAACCATTTCTCTTCCCCTCACGATCGCTTTCTCTCCTTCTTCCCTCTCTCTTCTGACTAACACATACACGCGCGCGCACACACACATACACGCACCGACATCTTTTTGCGCATCTGATGGTCAGATAACGTCAGACAAAGCTTTGCTTTGTCTTTCCTTATCCGCCATCAGACATGTGTGTTTTTCACAGAAGTGGGTGAGTGCAAGACGCCGACCACCAGACGGCGCCATCTTGCTTCTGTCTAACCAAGACACCACCATACTTCTGCCATCCGGTGCTCGCACGACGTGACTTCCTCCCATAGTCACGTCCGCGTCGCAGGCCGACGACGTCATAATGTCAGGCCCCGTCACCATCTTATCACACACACGCACGCTTGCACACACACACACACACACACACACACACACACACACATGCATTCCCCTGCATGTGTCCAACCCTGTACATAGCTGTTGTGTTTTGTTTGGTAGGATTAGATTTTAGAATAGTTGTTAATTGAATGAAGCATTTGTTAACTTTGTTAATTTTGTTAAGTTTAATAAACACTGTTATATCTTTAAAGAGAAGTTCTTCTGTCATTATTGTGTGTAACATTGTGAAAAGTGGCTGATTGAAGGAGTCTCGAATTCACCCTTCTTTGTTCACCCTTGCATGTTGATATCTCTCAGATATTAACATTCTAGGTGAACTCCCATTTATGAGACTACCTTGTTTGGTTATTGGTCCCGGTTTCCGGGTGGTGCCCCGTATTTGTTAATTCATATTAATAATTCTATTAATTGTCATAATTAGTTAATTATCCTCGATAATTGATAATTATTGCAAATAATCAACTGTGTTCCTCACAGATCCAACAGTTGGTGCCCGAATTATTGATTAAGGTTAACAATATCTTATTTTCAATATCTTATTTTCATTAGCAATAATTCATAATTATCTATGATAATTATGAATTATTGCTAATAACCAAACGCACTACTGCCCGTTCCAACAGGGAGGACATTGCAGGGAAGAAGGATGTTGGGGTTACCTTACTGAGTCTGCTGCCACTGTGAACCAGTCCTCGATAAGCAGTGTGATGGATGAAGATATTGTAGCATTTCGATGCAGGCATATAGGGAAACCTCAGAGCATGCACTGTGGCAACAGGCCAATGGACATAATTCTCATTTTATGTGTGTTCATGCATTTGTGGTGTTTTTGTGTTTTACAGTGATGGCACTGTTTCCACATTACCAATATTGTTATACAATAAGTTATTGCGAGTGAATGCTATTAGACCATGAGTGATGTGCACATGACTGGTGGCATGATGAGTGCATATATACTAAGTCTCGTTTAAGAGCAGATTGGCCATCAATCCAAGAGTTGATGGCAAAAACTTTCCTCCTTTCAAGACATGGTTGTGACAGCCCCTGCCCACTCTGTTGGTGTGTGTATACTGCCATGGTGTATGAATTTACCTATGTTGTCTTTAAGGTGCCTAAGGAGCCTGATTGCAGTGGCCAACCAGATGTGGAGCACCTGGGCCCAGTGCTCCTATAGATTGTAAAAGCCCCAGCATTCAGCATAGCTCTCTCTATCTTCAAAGCCTGTGCATTCAACCCCCTTTAGCTTTTGTTAGGTATTTTGTTTTGACACTGTAGAGCACCTTATAGCAATTTATTTTCTTTACTACAATAAATAACTTAAATTTTCTGGCATTTGTGTGTCTGTTGCTGTTTTTATTAAAAATATAATACTGCACTTTTATACCGTATGTTAACAAATCTGAAATAAGGAGGGGAGCTTTTTCAAATAGTTAACCCAGCTCTGGTATGGTTTCCTTTGAAACTGAGATTAATTGAATTGTGTTGATTCAATTTGAAAGTAATTAGTGTGAATCATGACCTAGTAATTTTAAAGTTCAGTCAAGGTAAAAAAAAAACAAAAAACAAAAATCTGGCGTTTAAGTTGCATTTTGAATATAGGACTTTTACTCATAATGGAGTACATTGTGGTATTACTGCTTTTATTTATATAAGAGATATGAGTACTTCTTCTATCACTGCCAGAAATTTAAACACAACTTGCTTTGGAAAATAAATCAGAACCAGAACTAAATTTATTGTCAAGTAGGTATGCATATACAAGGAATTTTCCTTGGTGTTGTGGTGCATAGCATTCAAAATGTACATAAAATTAAGTAATCCAAAATAATTTCAAACAGAAAGAAAGAAATTTACAATAAAAAAATATGTATATTTTAAGTGAGAAGAGCTGTTACGGGTTTAAATTTGAAATCGAAGAGAATGAAACTAAATGTACAAAATATTGACCAGGAATTTGGAAATACTTACCTATCTACTGAAGGAAGGAATCTCTGTCTGTAAGTCTGTGTGTCTGTATGTCCTTCGCGTATCCCATGAACCGTTCATCATATCAATTCCACACTTGGCAGGGTTAGTATGACTGGGGAACAAATGGAGTGCAGTATCGAATTTGTTGCTATTTGGAATCGCAATATGTTTAATGTTAATAAACTCTGAATAAACCAGCACTCAATGAGCTGCTTCACTCTGTGCAGGGGCAGGGCAGAGCTTCAGGACTCTCCTGACTGACTTCTGCATATCAGGGAGAGACCAGAAACGAGGCGTTACACAAGTCAGAGAAAAAGTGCTCCAAAGAGAGAAAAGTAGACAGTGAAAACAGAGCTTTTAATTAAGAATAGACACTCTGACCTCGTATCTAGACTGAAAGCATAGCGTTAGCAGCATGTTTAGCAGATCAGCAGCGAGTGACTACACAAGAGGTGTTCAGGTAAATTGTTGAGTGTAGTGTCACCTGCGTTTTGGAAGCGCTCAGAGCCCCGAGACCGTGGCGACTGTGAAGTGGCACTACAGACACAGCACAAATCTTTTGAGCAAACATACCCACTCAAATCTGAACTGAAGGCACAGAAAATAGGATCGACCTAAGAGCCCAGTATGATCGATCCGCTTTATTTTAGGATGCACATTATTTCATTCATTTTTAAATGCAGCCCTTATTTTACTTGAAATGAGAAAAGAACATGTATTTACTATTAGAGTACTTAGCCTGTTATTTATATCATCTGTGTACAATAGAATGTTAGTTTCCTTCATGTTGTTGGTGTATACTCATTACACCTCACATCAACTTTATTAATATTTCTATACATTGAAGTAGCGGCCAGAGGCCAAGCAATCAGCCCATTCCAAACAGGCATGTTTCTGAACGGGCATTGTACTAGTAGTAAAGAAGTTTTGTGATGCAGTTATAGCCTCATGTTCACTTCGATCCCACTGAGTTCCATAAAGTGAAGTAACATTATGTAGATTTTGAATGTGTGACAAAGACAGCAATGGTATTGCATGGCAATAAAATGCAGAGCATTAAATTAACTATGGCTCCCAGTGAAAAATCACCACCACCTCTCTTTCTCTCATCCCTTCTCAATTTTTTCCCCACATCTGACATTGAGTCTCATATTTGTGCTTTTTCTCTCATATCACACAGTGAGTGAAAACAGTACCATCACAGAAGCACAGTGTACACTGGCTTACATCTACACTGGGCTGTAAGAGATAACAAATAGCTTGTATTTTTTTCCCACCTTGTTGTATTGTTGTTGAGTTGTGTTGAAATAAATTACATTTTTAATACACGGAGCAGCAGATGGGCCCAAGCTGAGCCTCAGTCTGTTTATATACCATACAGTCTTTATCATTGTATTAAATGCTGGGGGATTTCTTGTGAATGGCTTTGCTAACTTCTCAGGCTTCCTTGCTATAATACTTGTGGGCGAGACCTTCTGACTACACAGGCTTGAATCTGAACACAAACACACATATCCACTCACAGTCCCCCTCTCTCCTGTGACAGGTGGCTAGATAAACCTCAGTGAGCTGAGTAACGAGCTAATCATGAGCATCCCAATAATAAATAGGCCTTGTTCATAGTCCACTAATCCCACTCATTTAGCCATGGTGTGGCAGTAGAAATCAATTACTGCAGCTGGGTTCCGAGTATGGGACCCTGTGCTTTCTGCTGTCCAGCTGCACACAACACTTGACTCCTGCTATACAATAAGACATACTTATATATCTATTGTTGTATATTGTTAAGTATTTGGAATACAGATTATCTAGATGCCATAGCACAGATAGTACTGGTAAAAGTTTTTGTTGTTTTTGTTTAAGACAAAATTGAGATGACTGCTCTGCCCCCGCCCCCACCCCCACCTTCACCTCACCCCCCAATCACACCCCCCAATACCATCACTCCCTGCGATTTTCAAAACTGTTAAATTGACTGTGTGGAATTTTTGTGTGTTTGTCCAGTGGCTTCAACACAGGGCAAATATCTGTATGTGAATGGATAAAGGAGAGTTCCAGGAATATAGGAATTTGAGCATAAATAATGTCATAAAAATATTAATAGCGCAACATGAAAATGGATTTTGTTACTCCTATTTTTATTCTTTGTTTCTTGTCTCACTTGGATTTGGATGATAATCATGCTCTCAGTTTTGAAACTAGTGTCTCCATTAGGGCTGTAGTCAACCAAAGAAAATCTTGGTCGCCTAAAATCGTACATGATCTTCAACTAATCGATTAGTAACATGCGGGGGGGGTTAACGGGACAGAGTGCACAGTAAACTCGGCAGCCACGCATTTCTCTGTTCTGTATTTCTCTGTTTTGTGTCTTTAGGTTAGCTAGCCCATTGTTGCTAACTTTGGAGCTAACCCCCTTTACTTTTCCAGCATTTGGAGAAACAACAGACGTGACTTTTTAGCATTTATTAATTGACACACTGTAGTCTGTACTGTACAATTACTGCCAGACTGACAACTTACTACTGACCTTTTCCTCTGCTCCACTCACATCCACTGTCACTTCTCTGCCCCTTGCTCTTTCCCACATGCTACGCAAACATACTCCTTAACGGAGCCACGCTACCAATAGTTTCCCAGGCAACGACACAGAGGTTGACTCACGTACCGGAACAGCGCTGCCCAGAGACTCCCAAATACTGTCGGATATCAAATATTAATTTCTTTTGGGGGGGGGGGGGCTAGCGGGGGTTCTCGTTGTGTCATTATGGAGAAACACAGATTCAGTAAACGTTCAGCACTTTCAGTAAATGTTCAGTACAGTTAGACCCAGCAGTCTCCATTAGGTCTGGCGAGTTCAAAGTTGTGAAAACAATGGGGGTGTTTTGAATACACCCCTGTTTTCACAGGTAATTTGTTAGTCTGTCCCTCCTGCCACAGGAAATAATGGATTACTCCTGGAAAGCTGTTGATATAGCACTTTTGTCCTCATGAAAATAACACAGAGATTATTCGACCAATGAGAATTTAGTCGGACGAGAGCATATCAACCAACTAATCGACCAGTCGACCAGCAGACTACAGCCCTAGTCTCCATAATGCTTTGGAGGATGTAAACAGAAAATATAATGTTGCCATGGATCCAGTGAGTTATCTGTGGGCTACAATTTGAGCCCTGTTTTTTTTTTTTTAGCCTTTTTTTTTCTACGTTTTGGCAAATTGGTACCATTAAAAGTATTTAGCTGTTTGCAGTGTACACATGTAGACAACTATCACTGGGTTACTTTGATACTGAAGACAACTTAATAACGTGATGAGGCCCAGGTCTGGAGTTATAGGGTGCCTTTTTTCTGATTTCTAAGCAGATTTATGCATGTTTATCCACGATGCACATGAGATGATATAAGCTCTTCAAGAAGTGTAAGTCACACTGAATCTAAAAATATGTGTATCATGTCGATGTGTTCAGAGGTGACAGAGTTACAACACAAAGAAAGAGTTCGAGTTTTGATGCAAATTGCAACTCATGGCTCACATCCCCTTCAACACAGTTTGAAAATCTGATTTACATAGATAATTACTTTAATTATTTAGAAGAGATCTAATCTATTTCAAGATAGTCCAGAACACCAAGGTGCTGGCCCAACTTGATGAAAGTACCCCGATTTGCACAGCACAAATCCCCAAGACACTCTGCTGAATGCTCATGCACCCACGTTCATCAATCAGTCAATTTTATTTAAAGTGCAGAATCACCATGCAGCATGGTCCCAATACCCTTTACAAATAACAAGAATACATAGGACAAAACATACAGCAACCAAATAAAATATTAAAAATTAAAATAAAACAACCTCATTAAAAACATCAATGTCAAAGGCATGTTAAAAAGATGATGGACTTGACTAAATTGTAGGGTAGGCTGTAATGAAGTGAATAAAGGTAGGTTTTCAGTCTTGATTTAAAGGTTTCAACTGAACTTGCTTCTTTAACATGTAATGGAAGGCCATTCCAGAGATACGAGGCATGGTAGGTAAATGCTCTAAAGCCAACTTATTTTTTGTTAACTGAAGAATTGACCAGGAGACCAGTATTGACAGAGTGAAGAGAGCATGCCGCTCAGATAGGTAAGGTGGTACAAGTCCATGCAAGGCCTTATAAGTTAAAAGAAGAAACTTAAAATCTGCTCTAGCTTGCACTGGTGACCAGTGAAGAGAGGCCAGAATGGGTGTTATCTGGTCAGATTTTCTGGTCTTTGTCAAGATTCTAACTGCAGCATTCTGAACAAGCTGAAGACTTCTAGTTGCACAACTAGGGAGATCAGAGAAAAGGACATTACAATAATCAAGTCTGGAAGGTACAAGTACATGGATTATGGTTTCAGCATCACACATTAATAGAATAGGTCGGATTTTGGCGATACTACTATGATGAAAAAATGCTGTCTTGGTAATAGCCTTGATATGAAACTGGAATGTCAGACAAGAATCAAAAATTACTCCAAGGTTTTTGATGGTCAAACTTTCGGAAATTGTAATTTATCAAAAAGATTGTTGGATACATAGTAAGTTGATCAGCGACAGCCCTTTCAAGTAATTTCAACATAAAAGGAAAATTGGAAATTGGTCTATAATTGTTCAGAATTTGAGGATCAACATTAGTTTTTTTAAGGTGATGGAACAGAGAAAACATTAATACATGTAAATTGCTTCACAATTCTACATATAGAACCTTTAAGGAGATCAAGCTTTGTGACATGTTTTGCTCTACAAACTTCTAAACTTGACCTATGCTATCCTCAAGAGGATGAATGAGAAAAGCATAAGCCTTAGTCATTCTGCTAACCCTCTGATAGTCAACACAAATCACTTCTCCCTTGCAGACTTTGGAGAGATGGAATTTGGAGTATGTATTCCAGCGCCTTCTGGATTACTTGCTTCTTATGTGGTGGAAACAGATATGGATGTTGCTTTTTGGGAGTCGTATCTCCGACATAGACATCATGCACAGTTCTACAAGTGCAACAGGGAACATTCGAATCAGAATCTGTTTATTAGCCAAGTATGCAAGCATATGAAGAATGTGTCTTGGCATTTGCTCCCACAAACACAACATAGATGAATAAAAAATTAACAAGAGCAAGGTAATAATAATAATGAACAAAGTAGTACTAAAATTAAATGAAATTTTTAAAATTTAAATCTATTTACAGAATTTAATAATAATAGTTTTGAAATGGGATATAAATTCTGCAATGAAACATGGAGTGTACAAAGGAAATATGGACTATGCCACAGACCTGTTAGCCGCACCATTTCCTGTCTGTATGCCGACTCATCCCAAAACAATGTAAGGTAGGCCCCTCAGTCTGTGACTCCCACATCATGGGCTTTACAGACAATTTTAAGGTTTTCTTGGACAGGAGGCATCTCTTCGGACCAGACAAGCTCCACTTAAACAGAACTGACAGCCGTTTGCTCTGCACCAACATTTCATATGGATTACAGCATGTTCACACAAGTGCATCTGCTGACCACAACTGTCTACCTGACCAGACCACCAGAGACTGATATCCCCCAGGTCTTAGTCACTATTGCTTTAGTTCCACATCTAACAGTAATACTTTCTCCACCGGACTTGGACCCTTTGACGTTTCTTACAATGCAATAATTCCTGTTGTTATCACTAATAGATATGGCACTAAAAAACATAACATCAAACAAACTCATGGCATGAATTTTAATAACCCCAGGTCCATATGCACACATAAACCACCATCTGTTAGTCCAACACTCATTCTTGTTCACTCACTGACTCTACATTAATTTTAGTGACCTCCGATTGGCATAATCAGGAGTCTGTCTTGCCAACATGAATAAAAAAGCCTCTTGGAACCATACCCTAAGTCCAACAGGAAGTTGGCCCTTTTGAATTTACTGTGCAATTTTCTTGCAGTTTTTGCCATTTCCAGGCAATGTATTTGAACAAACTCCTCCTAGAAATTTAACCTAGCAACTTCAAATTTGGTCAGTGTCATCTAAAGACCTTTGTGATGAAAAGTTATTAAAATCTTGAGTTTTCATCAAACACCCTTGATGTGGCGATGTGTTGGATTTTAAGGTTTCACTGTGAAACAGGAAGTTGTTGTAACTTGAATGTACATCGTCCAATCTACCCCAAATTTCTCATGCTTCATAAGGGTCCTGATCTGAACACAAATATGTGAACACATCGCCCTTTCTTATGACTCTCATTCTTTTCATCATTCTTCTTTTTAGATTTTTTCTCCTGTCTCTTCTTCCTACATTCTATCCTTCCTCCTTAACTTTTTTTAAATTTTCATATTTTCTTTCACAATAGTTTTCCTTATGTATTTCTTCCCTGTCTTTTCTTCCTTCCTTCACTCCTTACCTCCCATTTTCCTTTCATTTCCCCACAGTCCCCTTGCTCTATCCATCTTTTTCCTTTGTCTTACTATCCTTTGCTCGGTGGTTCCTTCACCTTCTCACATCTGTTACACAAAACATACAGCATAGGATCATCACACACACACACACACACACACACACACACACACACACACACACACACACACACAGCTCCAGCCTTTTATTTACTGTCCTTGCCAACTGTGTGAAGAAGATGAGTTTAGAGATACCCAGAGGCATTTTGCACTGAGCTCCTGTGTCTCTGTGTTATACCACAAATTAACCCATGTGTCTAATTCACTAACAGCGCATTTCATTGGATGGGGAATGTGTGGAGATGGTGGGTGGTGGCCAGCATCAGCCTATCCCAGAGTAGATTTCCTCTCAGGCTGTCAGTGAGCAGCATTGCCATGGTGACATCATCCTCAAGCTGTGAGCCCGCCTCTGTTGGACAAAGCATACTGATTACTTGAAGAGAGGAGAGAGAGGAGTGATGATGATTCTGATGATTAGGCTACAAGCCATAGGCAAACTGATGCCAGATTTTCATTCTGATCAGCCCCCCAAATAGCTTTCAAACACATTTTGCCAGAAATAGCACTGACATGACTTAAGGTGATCTGGCTATGTGAAGGCAGAGGCTAGAGTTTGGAATTGAAATCACTGACTTGTTAATCAGACTGAGATCATTATAAACCATGTCAAACATTAAGGACATAGTTATTGATTGACTGTTTCTCTACATTTTTCATTTTACCTCATCAGGATGAGAAATCCTGAAGAAAAGCATTCACATTTTATGTTTTTCAAAGTTCTAAGTTTGCTTAAACTGTTTAAACAGCAAAACTGGATGTCACAATATCATAATACTGTTGTATCATCCACTGTATGGTGATGATCAGGTGCAAGGTAAGGCAAAGCAAGTTTATTTGTATAGTACTTTTCAACAACAAGGCAATTCAAAGTGTTTTACATAAAACATAAAAGGCATTAAGACAGAATGTAAAAGCAACACAAGGCGATATAAAAAAGACATTTAAATACAATTTAAAAAGTGTTAAATTGGAAATATAAAATAAGCTAAACTAGAACAATACAGATAAAACAGGAGAATAAAAGTTACAGTGCAGTGTAAGATATTAATCAGAAGCCTCAAATTTGAATTAGGCTAATAAAAGGCAGCAGCAAACAGAAAAGTCCTCAGCCTTGATTTAAAAGAACTGAGAGAGTAGACCTGCAGTTTTCTGAGAGTTTAATCCAGATATGTGGAGCATAAAAACTGAATTCTGTCTCTCTATGTTTAGTTTTGACTCTGGAAAAAGAAAGCAGACCCATCCCAGACGAGCTGAGAGGTCTGGATGGTTCATAACATAGCAGCAGATCAGAAATGTATTTTAGCCCTAAACCATTCAGTGCTTTATAAATCCTGCTGAGACATAAGTCCTTTAATTAATGATATATTCTTCAGGTGACAGTAAGCTAGCTTTGGAATTGTCTTAATGTGGTTGTTGAAATTCAGGTCTGTGTCCATGACTATATCAAGAATTCTGGCACATCCAATCACTGATTTGTTCAATGCACTTACCCAGTGCTTGTACTGGACCATAGTCCCCTGGTGACATGCTTATGTAAATGTGTGTGTCATTTGCACAATTATGGTAACATATTTTGTTGTTTTCCATAATCTGAGCCAGTGGAAGCATGTAGATGTTGAATAGATGAGGCCCCAGAATGGAGCCTTTGGGAACTCTGTATGTCATTTTTGTCCACTCCGATGTGTAATTACCTATAAACACAAAGTAGTCCCTGTCCTTTAAGAAGGGTTCAAACCAGTTTGGCCAGAAAGTCCCACCCAGTTTTCCAGTCAGTCCAGTAATGGACTGACTGGAAATTGGTGTAAAATGGGGGAGGCACATCAAATAATTTTTTAAGCACTGGGAGGGACTCGTTTTTTTTTATATTTCGACATAAAGGAGGGACATACACCTTTAAATGGCTGCATTTTGTATTTATTTTAAATACATTTTTCTTTTCAAAATATTGTTTTACTGCTGTATGGTGACAGGACTCACAAAACATTTCTGAGAAAATAAACCATTCAAACCTGACTATTCAGTTTGTGTTGGAATGTGAAGGGTTAAATGAAAGTAATGTAATGTAATTGGTGGTTCAGCTATAATTTTTTACAGAGGGCTGAGTAATTCAAATGACAGTAAATTGATCAATCATAACCATAGCTTCCCTCTAAATGGGCGGGCGGCTAGTTCAGACCACTATGTGCTGTGAATGGGTCTGCACCATTACCACGCTGGTACAGCGCTGAGTAGCCAGAGTCTGCACACCGCTGGACAGTTATCGTAGTTGGCTGATATGCCAGATCTGCCGCCAGATTTCAGCCTTGAGAGTGGCGTTTATGTCACCACGATTACATGGCCCATGCAAACACAAACAAGTCAAGGAAGATTGATAAAACGGTGAACTGATGAATGTCAATCAGGCGTCAATAAAATCATAGTGTGAACATTACTGTCCATGCTGGCAGTTATTTGTCAGCTAGGAAAGCTACCATGGCTTTGTCGGAAATGTCAGCCCCTGTAGGCCGATATTGTGTGTTTAGTCAGTTGACGATTACGTGGTTGCTGCTGCTGGCTGACAGATTACAAAGATTACAGGCAGATTACTCCATTTACACTCCATTTAAACAGTTTTCCCAGCCTTTTTCATTACATGTTATGTGGTGCACTGGCACACTGAAATGGAGCGGACAAAATCACAAACTAGCGGGGGGGAAAACTAAACAAGCCAGGAGTAACCATGGCTGGTGAGGATTATCCATGTCTTTTTCAAGATACCATTTTCATTTGTTTTATTGTATTACATAATATGTTAAGTTGTAAATCAGAAGCAAAGTTTCAATTATATTCAATGTGAAACAAAGAATGATGTATACCATATACTTCTGTCAGTTTCAACTTAATAATATAAAAATTTAGTTTTTTTAAAAAACAGGTGGAAGGATACCAATATTTTCGGCCATGTCAGCTCAAGAAGAGGAATTCAGCTGAAGAGCCACATATTCAAAAGAAGCAAAATTTCCATAAGGTATCTGCTTGCATTACAAATTGAATCATTAAACAAAATGGCATCTCCACCTCCCTTCTTATGCACTCTAGCTTCACTCATAAAACTGAAGGTGGGAAGGGTTGACTCAATAAGAATAGCTGCACTGTTATGTTAGTCTAACAAGTTAAGTTCAAGTTCAGTTAAAAACATAAAATCGAGATTGTGCTTGATGATAAAATCATTGATTAACAATGTTTTTCCTGTCAAAGACATGACATTTAATAACGCTAAATTTAATGTATTAAAAGCATTATCTGCCCAATTTTTTTGGGACAGGATGTGGCTGGTGAGGAATGGATGCTAAATTTAATAAACTTGCAGAACTGGTTGGATGCTTCCTGTTGCTTAGCAGATTCACCATTCTTTTTTATTACCTATCAAGACAGGAATTGAGCAAGCTGTCAGCACTAGGTGCAATAGTTCAATAGTTCCAAGATGCTGTTTGATCTCATTTTTATGAACTGTATTAACACTTGGACCTCCTTGCAAATATATGGCAAAAATGCACAAAATCACATAAAATCACTAAAAGTACAGCGCAATAACATGTTATATGCAGCTGTTATATATACACAACAAATTAGTGTTAAACGGTTACACAATATGATAATATAATTACATCATATCTTCCCTTATTCCCCATATCTTCCCTGCATCATTTTCCATATATACTTTCAGTTTTAATGTAAGTATATTTTCGGGTATGATGTACATTATTTTGTCTCAATCCATCCTTTTTTAAAATCTTTTTTTCTATCTTTTTAACACCTAAAAAGTATGAAGGATAAAATTTGTATAAAATTACCATCAGTGCTGAATTATGTTGTGTGAATTTATGGGTTTATGGGTTTTTCTTTAGTCAGAATGCAAATCAGTTAAAATGGAAGGAATGAGGATAAGGCTACTTTATATAATTTACTTAAATTCATAATCCAGGGTCACAATTGTGAGATTAAAGTCATAATTGTCTCTCTTTTTTTATAATAAGACATTTTTTCAGCTTTTATTTTTTATTCCTAGCATTGTGAGACTAAATGTGAAATTATGACTATATCACAATTCTCAGAAGTTTATTTTTTCCACATGGCACCAGTGGGAAAAATGCATTATTTTTATTAATCATCCTGCAAATATAAGGATTGAATTGGCTTAAAATTGACTAATTTGTCATTTTGGTTTGAGAGGTATACAATGTAGGTTTTACCATGAAAGTGGGCAAGGGATTCAAGATCTAACCCAGAAGTCTACTTTGTGCCTGTGCACTTTATGTGTGATAAACCGCATTAATGATTAAACCAGTTATGTGTTAGGAAAAGCTTTTACCTTTACCATTCCATTCTGACATGAGTAGGTGGTTATGATGTTTTTGTTGGGTTTTTTTGTTTTTTTTAGAGGATTCCTAGTGCATCTTTAAGCAGGAAGGCTCATCTGGTAATCTCTGGCGACTTGTTTTTTGTCGTTTCTTTGTCATCATTGCCCAGACGGCTCTCATGTCAAATGGCCCTGTGGGAGCATGCCTTGTGTTTGTGTGTATGGGGGTGTATCCATGGTGTGTATTGTCGGGGTTACAGAGGTTAAGGAGAGCTAATTTCATGGCTTTTTATTTACACTGGTCTCAGGAGAGGGGCTCCTATAAGCATTATCACCTCCAGCTGGTTCACATGGGACAGACAGGATGGGAACATAACACACAGACACACACACACACACACACACACACACACACACACACACACAATATTATTTGTTCAATTATGAATAATTTTAACCTGTATACATGAATATTTTTATTTACTCTTTTTAATTTCTTGTTTCTTCTCCTGTGGAATTTTAAAGGTTTATTTTTTTTCTGTGTCTGTTCTTCCTGGCTTAGGCCCCTTTGTTCCAGCACACAATTATATTTTAGACAATAGTGAGCTTATGTGGCAACACGATGACTGCAGGCCAGGCCTTATCACCCAAAATCAGTGGTTGACCTCATCAATGCTCATGGTCTACTGGACAAATCAGTGTTTATTAGATTTAAGTGCCTTATTGCTGAAACACAAGTGACAAGAAGTCAAGAAATCATTTTAAAGTGACAGGAAACATGATTTAGTATTGTATTTCTTCCATATCTGTCATGTTATTTATTGTGCAAAGCATAAAAAAAAGTCACAGAAAATAAGAGACGCAAGTGGCTGCATTTATATAGCATTTGTATCCAAAGTGCTTCATAGTGTTACTGCTGCTCATTCACCCATTCACAGCCACACATCGATGGCAGCACGCTACCATGCAAGGTGCTGGCACAACCGTTGGGAGCAAATTGGGGTTCAGTATCTTGCCCAAACACTTTGACGTGCGTTTGTTGTTTTTTTGCAGAAAAAATACAAAGTACTTATTAGTTGTTTCCTTTCACTGAGGGGCAGAAAGTGTGAGGACACTGTGGCGAGTCAGTCTCAGTATCTGTGCTAGTAATACACCCTGGCACACCAAGAAGACTTGGTGTTTCGCCATGAAGCAGGAAGTTGTAGCTTGAATGTACATTGTCCAGTCTGCACCACATTTCTCATGCTTGATAAGAATCCTGTCCTGAACACATCTACATGTCAATATTGAGTCACAGTCATAGTGCCACCTACTAGCAAGAGGAAGTCTGCCTTATATGACAAACTTCATCAGATTCACATAAGATTTTCAAGATGTGGTCTACAGTTGATATACAGCAACATGAAGTGTTCTCTAGCAGCACATAGTGGACACAGGAAATGATATTTAATTCCTTCGTGTAATGTTTGATATGAGTCCAGTCCTGAACACATCTGCATGCCTACAAAAAAAGCCCTTCGACTAATCTGTGCCCAGACGTGCGTAAGGGTGCAAAGGCCCGATCATCGCTGCTTGCAGCTTTAATTTTCTTTTTGTTTCTGCTAGAAATTATGAGCACCAGCTCCTGAATATTTACAAATCATTGGGACTGTCATTTATTTAGATATAGTAGGCTATTGCCATATTTTTTGACACTTTTATGACCTCAGTACTACACAAGCGCAGCCTACCAACAGCACAAGCCTGTACAGCAGTGACTTGAAATGTGGTACTTAGCTAAAGCTAATTCGCAGCAAGATACCCCCTTTATCCACAGACAACCTTCACAAACTTCTACAGAAGATTGCAGTGCTTGAAACCAAAATCCACCAGTTTGAAGTGAACGTGGAAGTGAATGCCATGGACTTTACCATGGACTCAAAACAGTGTACAACAGCAGGCTATCACAAGGCTAATTAGCACAAAAGAGACTACCAAGAAACAGAATGGCTGTGTATCAGGTAATAAATCTACAAGTGGTAGTCCTCCCTGGAACTCTCTTGGAGAAAAACCTAAAAGTAAATCATTTGCCTTTGAAATGTGAAGGTTGAGTAACAGGCAGAGCCCAGAGCACTGAGATTTGTGATGTGCCTGGCTGACCTGCATTATCATCCAGGTAGAGCACTTCTTCAACCCCTGTTCTTAGTAGGACACAGCTGTAGACATCTACGAAAGGGAGAACTATGAACAAACCTTCCCACCAGCCAAGTGTACAACTTGA
Organism: Thunnus maccoyii; assembly: GCF_910596095.1. Taxonomy (NCBI): domain Eukaryota; kingdom Metazoa; phylum Chordata; class Actinopteri; order Scombriformes; family Scombridae; genus Thunnus; species Thunnus maccoyii. Next base: position 30,028,980 of record NC_056548.1, read on the forward strand.
AAACAGATTTACTCCAGTGTTGCAGGACCCTGAATTTCTGTCAGATGACCTAGATGGATGGATGCCCTTCTCTTCTTCACATAGCAGGGTAAGAACTGAGAGTAAGTCTGAAAGCAAAAGGCTACAGAGAAAGACCCAAACTCTGATTGTGGGTGACTTTGCTGTGAAAGATGTGCAGTAAGTACACCAAAATACTCCGCTTTCCCAAGGATATGGTCTCTGGCTTGGCAGAATGAATCTTGTATATTGTGGCTGCACACCCAACTGTGAAAGATATCATAGTGCTAATAGATACCAATGATGCTGTGAAACAACAGTCTGAAGTACTGAAATGAGACTTTATTGATCTGTTGAACACAGTCAGCTCTCTGAATGCTGTTCATCAGTGGCCCTCTACCGCCAGTCAGAAGAGGAGTTGAGAGATTCAGGAGACTTGCTGACTGAACACATGGCTTTCAACTGCATGTACCATCCATTCAGTGCATTTTATTGACAATCTCATCTTTTTCCGGGACTGTAGACATCTTTTTAAGGCAGATGGAATTTGTCTTAAAGGTTCCATATGTAGGAATCAGAAATTCCTTCTCATTAGTGACATCTGTGTTAAAGGCCCTCTGCCAAGGGCAAGAGACAAGAGGAATCAAAACAAGAAGACATAACACAATGCAGTGCAAACCTTGAAAGAGACCCGCCTCAGCTCCCGCCTGAAGAGAGCATTAAACATGAGACAGAGCCAAGAGGGAGATTTTCCACCCTGTGAGGATTCACCTTCTTCATCCCCCAGACCCCATCCAGGTCACCCTCATTTCAAGTCACCCTTTCTCACCCCACCCACCCTGGAGTTCACTGACCAGGTGAAAGAGCTGGTGACTACTGGGGCCAAACTTACACCCCGCCCCTTCCCCCACCCTACTCCCATTATCTCTCCCCTAAACCCTCCTTGGCGTCCACCTCCACCATTGGCTTTAAGTCCTCAGCCAGTTTTTAACACAGTTACAATGCCCCATCCCACTCAACCACTCCACGGTGGCATTGCAATCATCCTCTGTCTCCCCAGCCTTATAGAAGCACAGCACATCCAATTATCAAGACAAACTGACAAAATACAGCAAGCTCTAACTTATATCTGCTGGGTCCAGGCTACAAGGCTAATGGCACTTATGACTATTCCCAGGACAAGCTGGGGCCAAATGTGCTGGTAGCTTTCTCAGTTCCTGTCTTGACAGGTAATTCAATTCAATTCAATTCAATTGTATTTATATAGCGCCAAATCAAAACAAAAGTCATCTCAGGGCACTTGTCACATAGAGCAGGTCTAGACCATAATCTGGTTACTGGTTGGTTGAGAGGGAAAGAAAGAGGGAGGGGGAGGGGAGGGTGGAGACACAGAGAAGTAGAATAACAACAATAACAATAACAATAATAGTAACAGGGATGTGATTAGCAACAACAAACAGCAGCCATAGCTGGAGAAAGACACCAACAGGACTGCAAAGTTTTGGGCCGGATCCTGGGGTTTCCTGCGAGATGAGAAAGCACAAAAAACTGCATCATGGGAAGTCCCTTAGCAGTCTAGACCTATAGCAGCATAACTAAGGGCTGGTCCAAAGCGAGCCTGGCTCGCCCTAACTACAAGCTTTATCAAAAAGGAAATTTTTAAGCGTAGAGAGGGTGTCTGCCCCCGGACCAAATCTGGAAGATGGTTCCACAGGAGAGGAGCCTGATAGCTGAAGGCTCTGCCTCCCATTCTACTTTTGGAGACTGTAGGAACCACAAGTAAGCCTGCATTCTGGGAGCACAGTGTTCTAGTGGGATAATAGGGTACTATGAGCTCTTTAAGATATGATGGTGTTAGACCATTAAGCACTTTGTAGGTGAGGAGAAGAATTTTAAATTCAGTTCTGGATTTTGCAGGAAGCCAATGCAGTGAAGCTAAGATGAGAGAAATATGATCTCTTTTTCTAGTTTTTGTCAGTATATGTGCAGCTGCGTTCTAGACCAGCTGGAGAATCTTTAGAGACTTGTTTGGGCAGCCTAAGGAATTTCAATAATCCAGCCTAGAAGTAACAAATGTGTGGACTATTTTTTCTGCATCTTTTTGAGAAAGGATGTACCTGATTTTTGCAATATTACGTAAGTGAAAAAAGGCAGTCCTTGAGATTTGTTTTATGTGGGAGTTAAAAGACATATCCTGATCAAAGATAACTCCCATATTCTTTATGGTGGAGCTGGAGTCCAGGGTAATGCCATCTAAAGTAGCTATATCATTAGATAATGAGTTTCTAAGGTGTTTAGAGCCAAGTACAATAACTTCAGTTTTGTCTGAGTTTAGTAGCAGAAATTGCAGGTCATCCATGTCTTTATGTCCTTAAGGCATGCTTGGAGTTAAGTTAACTGACTGGTTTCATCTGGCTTCATTGATATGGTCTGATAAAATAGGATTTTGTGAAAAAACTATCAAATGTTCAGTTTCGATGCCATAAGTCAGAACAAGATTGAGGGTGTAGTTTAGACAGTGAGTGGGTTTATTTACACTCTGAGAGAAGCCAATTGAGTCTAATAATGAGATAAATGCAGTGCTAAGACTATCATTATCAACATCCACATGAATATTGAAATCACTTATTACAATTACTTTATCTGCACTAAGTACTAAGTTTGATAAAAAAAACTCTGAGAATTTAGATAAAAATTCAGACTACGAGCCAGGAGGACGGTACACTATAACAAATAGAATCAGCTGTAAAGTTTTCCAGGTTGGGTGAGAGACTAAGAACAAGGCTTTCGAACGAGTCATAATTAAATTTAGGTCTAGGGTTGATAATTAGGCTTGAGTTGAAGATGGCTGCAACTCTACCTCCTTGGCCAGTGTCTTGAGGAGTGTAAGTATTAATATGACTGGAGAGAGTGGATTCATTTAGACTGACATACTCTTCATGACACAGCCAGGTTTCAGTAAGACAAAATAAATCAATACCATAATCTAGGACTGATCATTTACTAATATGGCTTTAGATGATAGTGATCTAAATTTAATTCTCCTATTCTGTTGAATTATTGAAGAGGTGGTGTTAATTTATATTTATATTTTTAGAGAGTGACTCCTCTTTTATTTATTTTAGATTTAATTGATTTAAGTGGTCAGGGGACAGACACAGTTTCTATGTAGTTTTGGGTGGGTAACTGCTCTAATGGAGGCGCATGTAGGGCTGCAACTCTGCCTCCTGGTCTCAACTCTGGGTTGTCATGGCTTTGGTCTACTTATAAACTCAGCCATATTTCTAGATATGAGAGCAGCTCTATCCAAAGTGAAATGTATGCCGTCTCTCCTAATCGGACCAGGTCTTCCCCAGAAAGTTTGCCTATTGTCTATGAAGCCCACATCGTTTGCTGGACACCATCTCGACAGCCAGCGGTTGAATGATGACATGTGGCTATACATGTCATCACTGGTCAGATTTGGCAGGGGCCCAGATAAAACTCTGGGGTCCGACGTTGTCTTTGCATATGTACACACCAACTCGACATTCATTTTAGTGACCTCCAATTGGCGTAATTGGGAGTCATTCCCGCTGCCATGAATAACAATTGTATCATATTTATGCTTAGCCTTAGCCAGCAGTTTTAAATGTGATTCAGTGTCGACCGATCTGGCCCCAGGAATGCATTTGACTATGGCTGCTGGTGTTGCTAACTTCATGTTTCTCACTATGGAGCTGCAAATAATCAGAGTTTGTTGCTCAGCGGGTGTGTCACTGATTGGGAAGAACCTGTTTGAAACGCAAACTGGTTGGTGGTGAACCATAGGCTTCTGCTTAGGGCTATGCTTCCTTCGGACAGTCACCCAGCAACCCTGGCTTTGCAGCTGCTTGGGAACTACCGGGGGAGTAGGAGCTACGCTAGGTCGGTCCGCACTGGCTACTGGGGGCTTGCTAACTACATTAGCTAGTGATTGGTTTTCCATGGTGTGGAGCCACACTTCCAATTCACTGATCCTTGCCTCCAATACTGCAAATAAGCTATATTTATTACACATACCATCATCACTAAAGGAGACAGAGGAATAACTAAACATATGACACATCGAGCAAGAGAGAGCATGAGAGCAAGAGGGAGAGAGAAGCCATCGTTAACTGCTTAGATTAAGTTAGCTGCTAAGCTAACTGCACAGCTAAAATAACTAACAACTGTAGGATCAGCAAGAAAAGTCGCTAAAAGAAGGAGAGCTAAGAGTGCTTGAGTAGAACTAGCATAAGGTTAAATGTGCAGCAGGTATTTATCCACAGTAATGAGAAATATAGCAGAATTAACTGAGTTAAGAGCAGCAAAAAGACTCAGTATCAGTAAACACAGCCGGCAACCAGTACTGAGCTGGTTTGAGTCTTACCAGCTCAGTACTGTGCAGGGACAGGGACTGCTTTGTGTCTATAGGTAATTGTGCATCTGAGCAGACAATAATAATGTGGAGATCCCCAAGGCTCCATTCAGGGGCCTCTTCTGTTCAACATCTACATGCTCCCACTCAAATTATGGAAAACAACAAAATGTCTTACCATAATTATGCAGACAACACAAATTTTCATAACCATATCACAAGGGACGATGGTCCAATACAAGCACTGAGTAAGTGCATTGAACAAATCCATGATTGGATGTGCCAAATTTTTCTTCAATTAAACAAAGATAAATTTGAAGTAATTGTTTTTGGAGCTAAAGAAGAAGTCAGTGCTCAGCTTCAATTTTGTAATGTTAAAAACCACAAACCAAGCCAGAAATCTTGATGTAGTGGACTCGCCAAGTGTATAAATTAGGTTTCAAAATTGTGGAAAAACAATGCCATTATCGAGAGGCACTGCTCTGCTAACCTAGAATATCTCATAGTTAAGTGTAGACCTTTCTATCTGCCCAGAGAGTTACATCTACTGTTGTGATTGCAGCATACATCCCCCGGATGCTAAAGCTAAGCTTGCAATGAAAGAACTGTATGCTGCCATAAGCAAACAACAGATTAGACACCCAGCTGATGCTAAGGCGCTAAGTGTTAGGATAGGGGTCATGCTAGTACCCCCCCACGTCATTGATCTACCATTTCAGGCCAGCCCAAAAACTCCTGAACACAGAAATGATGAAAAACAGATTAACACTCTAACTCTACAATACAGAACTACAAAGTTCACAGTCTTTTCACATGTTTTCAGCAATTATTTTCTAACACGTATAATGTGTTTCAAAAGAAATCTCTGATTTTCCTTTACACAGACTTTAAAGGACTTATGTCTCAACAGGATTTGGAAAAACTTGTCCATGTGTTTATCTTCAATAGACTACTGTAATGCTATCTTTCTCAAAAATTGATCAGACAGCTTCAGTTGATTCAGAATACTGCTGCTTGAGTCCTCACTAAGATCAGATTTGGTCACATCACTTCAGTTCTCAGATCTTGACAAAGGCTTCCTGTTTGTCAATGAATTGATTTTAAAATGCTGCTGTGGTTTATAAAGCACTGAATGGTTTAGGGCCAAAATACATTTCTGATCTGCTGCTACGTTATTAACCATCCAGACCTCTCACATTGTCTGGGACAGGTCTGCTTTCTGTCCCGAGAGTCAAAACTAAACATGGAGAAGCATTCAGTTTCATCTCTCAAAATATTGTTGCTGTTGTTTAGATAATGCAAATAAAATAATTATTTGGTTAAGGTTAGGAAAAGATTGTTGCAATGTTTAGAATAAGTAGATTCCATGGTTAAAGGTTCTATATGTAGAATTGTGAAGCAATTTACGTCTTAATCGTTTATATTGCCAGTGAGTTACGAGTAGTAATGTAATGTGAAAAATGAGACATTCCCCAACTTTCTGGGTTGTCTGTAACACCCTGTGGACCAATTTCTATGTGGAAGACGTGGGCCGGATTTCCCACAAAAATCCAACAGAAGTGACATTTTTGCGCACTCCCAAGTGCCTTGCCTCTCTCCCACTAATGTCAACAAACAACCAGCATAATGACACAACAACACAACAAGAACAGTGCTATCTGATTAGAAACACCCTGCAGATATTAGTTGTCCAGCTAATGAGACAGCTAGCTGCCTCCATCAACCACTACACATTTCACAACAAAACACCCCCACAATGACAAGTCACCCACTCCTGAGCACACACAACTAAAACATTATTTCCTCAGCAAAGGAGCAGAAAACCAGCTCCAGAGCGAAAGCAGAACATAGCTTACTCCTTTTGTTTTTCCTGTTGGTAGTCCAAAGGTTGTAATAAACACACATTTCACATCAAAATCACAGTACATTGCTCCCCAGCCACAGCGAGTTGCTCCCTGTCCACAGCGTGATGCTCCCTGACCACAGCGCATTGCTGCCCAAACAGCCTGTTGCTCCCTGGCCACAGTGCATTGCTCCCTGACTACAGCTTGTTGCTGCATGGCCATAGCGTGCTGCTCCCCAACCGCAGTGCATTGCTCCCTGGCCACAGCTCACTGAGCCTACGAGTGTTTAGTAAACACAGTAAAAAAAAGTTGCCAGTTGGTGGTTTGTGGGTTGGGTCAGGTGAGGGTGGTAACGCATATTTGTGCAAGCTGGGTGTACAGATTGGCTCACACCAGGCAGCGGCCAAAGTGCAGTAGGATCCTCTGTGTGTGTGTTTGTGTGTGAGCGAGCACATGTACAGAGGGGGGGCTGACTGACTGGGAGTGAGGGATGCTTTGCTGAAACACGGTGCAAAACACAACGTTAGAGATCTTTTATGTGAAGTGTAAGCAAGGAAAAAGACATCACCTGCAATGGTCTTGCGCCGCAAGCGCTAGGATGTCGACTGCAGTTAATTTAACAGCCACAGATATCACTAAGGAGAAGGAATTTCTGATTCCTATATATAGAACCTTTAAGAGAAGCCAGTGTTGACTGTTTGTAGACTAGGTATGAATCCCAGTCTTTCCAGGTCCTCAAGGTTGTAGTATGCACGTCAATCCTTGACCATCTCCCTACACCTTTTCACTATTCTATGAGAATCTCCTGCTTTGGAACTCTGTGTGTGTGTGCTGTAATTTTTCTTGAGAGGGCTGTCTCAGCTTGTATATTGCCATGAAATGTCCTGAGCGTATTCATGGAACCCTTGCTTAGACAATATTTGGTTCTATCAGGTCAGAAAGTCAACATTGCACATAAGATAACTCAGGTCAAAATTAATGCTGAGTTGGTGTGTACGTATGCAAAGACAATGTTGGCCGCATGTCATCATTAAACCACTGGTTAACAAGGTGGTGTCCTGCAAACAATGTGGACTTCATAGACAATTGGCAAACTTTCTGGAGAAGACCTGGTCTGATTAGGAGGGACTGCATACATACAATTTGGATGGAGCTGCTCTCATATCTAGAAATATGGCTGAGTTTATCAGTAGACCAAAGCCATGACAACCCAGAGTTGAGACCAGGAGGCAGACTACACACTTCTCTGCGCTTCCATTAGAGCAGTTATCCACCCAAAACTACATAGAAACTGTGTCTGCCCCCGACCACTTAAATCAGTTAAATCTAAAGTAAACAAAAGAGGAGTCACTCATAAAATCTAAAAACAATAAACACCACTAATGCAGTAGTACAACAGAATAGGAGCATTAAATGTGGATCTGTTATCTAAAGCCATATTAATAAACAATCTAATCTCAGATTTTTATATTGATTTATTTTGTCTTACTGAAACCTGGCTGTGTCATGAAGAATATGTCAGCCTAAATGAATCCAGTCCCCCAAGTCATATTAATATTCACACTCCTCGAGACACCAGCCAAGGAGATGGAGTTGCAGCCATTTTCAACTCAAGCCTAATAAGTAACCCTAGGCCTAAACTTAATTATAACTCATTCGAAAGCCTCATTCTCAGTCTTTCACACCCAACTTAAAAAACTTCCCAGCCAATTCTATTTGTTATAGTGTACTGTCCTCCTGGCTCGTAGTCTGAATTTTTATCTGAATTCTCAGTTTTTATCAGATCTAGTCCTTAGTACAGATAAAGTAATTATAGTAGGTGACTTTAATATACATGTGTACATTGATAATGATAGCCTTAGCACTGTGTTTATCTCACCATTCGACTCAATTGGCTTCTCTCAGAGTGTAAATAAACCTACTCACTGTTTTAACAAACACCCTTGACCTTGTTCTGACATATGGCATCGAAATTGAGCATATAATAGTTTTTCCACACATTACTTAATAACTTCTAAATTCCTATTACTGGACTATAGGGCTGTCTTGATATCAGATTTTCACAACACAATTATCGTGGCCAAAAGAGTTCATAATGACGATATTAGCGCAATCTCTATAGAAAATTTGAAAAAAGAAAAATAATGCTATCAGTCAAATCATCTTTAACTTTGTTTATTGTGTGTTTTGCCTCTTTGAATGAATTACAACCAAAATATGTGTGTAGGGAGGTGGAGAGAGTCTGTAACCATAACTGTACATAGTTTGAAAGACGTACACACTGAAGTATAAGATTTTTATTTCTGCCTAAATATGTTTTTGCGAACAGATGCCTGCAGATGACCTATAGCTGTGACTTATTAGCTGAAAAACACAATGGGGCCACAGCATGGAGTCTTAACAAGTTTGATGTGGTAAATGGACTGCATCATACACCAAACAAATAATGCAGATACTGTGTGTTAATAGAGTGAGTGGTGCTAATACAGTACATGTTTTGGATGATTAGATAGGGGAGAGTGGGGTATGATAGTTACAGACTTTAATTTAAGTAAGGTTGGGATTGCAAGAGTTTTACTACTAGTAGTATTTCAGTGTGGTATCAGTATTTTCTCTTAAAGGGATTGTGTGAATTTTGAAAAAGTTTGATATGGTAAATGGACTACACTTATAGTCACCATACACCAAACAAATAAAAGAGTCAAAACAAGTGCTATGGTGGAAAAGCAGTTCATATAAAAAGTGAATCACAGCAAACTATTTATATTTATGTAATTTCCATGTTGTGGCTTTATAAAAAGCAATAAAGCATCATATGGTCATTTTTGGAATTTCATTGGCTATTTGAAGCGCCAGTCACCGGCAGAATCTGTTCCTACACAAAAGAAGAGGGGCAGGCACCTCCTTTCAACGCGGACTCTTGTTGGCTATTGTAAGCTGTGGACAGGACATGGAAGCTCCTATTGGGTCAAGTGAAGTATCAATCAAAAGGTCAGAGTGCAGCTGCCATTTTGATACCAAGATGTGGCTAATGTTTACAAGCAACACGAGTTCTGACACAAGCTCTGAACTAGAACATAGGCCATAGTTGGTTGGTGAGTGTTTTTGAAACTTTATTTTGGAGTTTGATTGTGATTGTAGCTGTTGTCAGGCTGTTGTCTGGCTTTGTTGGAGAAGAGCACTTTCTGGTTTCACTCTCTGAGTTTCAATTGGTGGGTCACTAACAGGGTTCACACCCTCTATTGTTGCCTTTCTGTGAAAATCTGAAAGGGGTGGGTTCTGCCGTGATACTTCCTGTTATTTAAACATAAACTGTGCTGTAGCATCAGCAGTAGCGACAGCCCCTGTGTGTCAGCCCTTATTGTGTTAAGACCGAATTGTGTAAAGACCTGTGAGTCTACCTGCGTGAGTCCACCGGGTGAGGACACTGAACTGTGAGTCCCTTTCTACTATTTATTCACTTAACTCGCCTCTCTCACCATGTGCTACAAAGATATCCCTGTAATCCAAGGCTTTCGAAAAAAAATGCACCTGTCATAGACAGTGCAACCCTGAAAACCTCATTTCAGTCAGAAAAGCTTCTTCTACTCAGTCCTCCTTTACTCTTGGTCTATGAAATAGCCAATTGGCTGTATTATCCAAGTACTTGCTAATCTTACAGACATTCAGGTATTAGCCCTGACAGAAACCTGGATCCATCCTGAAAACACTACCACTCCAGCTGCTCTCTCTGTTGACTGGCTTTCTCACACACACCCCATCCTGTTGGGCGCGGAGGGGGTATAGGGGTCTTCATTTCCAAACACTGGAAATTCACTAAGCTTTTCACCACTTAACATCAACTCCTCCTTTGAATACCATGCAGAGTCACTGCTCCTGTTAAGCTGTTTGTGGTTGTCATATACCACCCACCAGGGCGTCAACTGGGGAACTTTGTTGTCGAACTTGACATGTTACTCTCAGCCATGCCTGATGACGACACACCACTGATAGTCATGGGAGACATGAATATCCATACTGACAAAACCTAAACAGCTAACTTCCTGTCACTTCTGTCCTCCTTTGACCTCAAGACAGGTCTCCACCCCTCCCAAACACAAAGCTGGCAGTACCCTTTATCTGATTTTGACATGGAACTGCTCCACAGCAAATCTGACTGTCACTCCCCTACATCTGTCTGACCACTTCTATATTCAGTTTGCAGTCACCTTACCAGAACATCCTCATGTTCCTCCACAAATGTTCTCCTTCTACCGCAACATCCGGCCCCTCACACCGACTCAACTTTCCAATTGGCTACCCTGCCTCCTCATAGTGAATTTTCCTCACTCCCAGTCATTTAGGCTACAGACACACTCTGCTCCTCACTAGCCACCTCTCTTAACAATCTCTGCCCTCTAACATCCAAACTTGCTCACATCAACCCCCCAGTCCATGGCTCACTGAAGTCATCAGAGAGCAAAGGGTGGAAATCAGAGCAGCAGAGAGAAAATTGCATAAATCCAGAGAGTCCACTGACCTCAGTGGCTATCAGGATCTCCTAACATCATTCTCCTGCAGTTTAAAAACTGCTAAGACCACTTACTATCAGATCAAGATCTGTGGCGCCACAGACGGGCGGAAAATGTTCTCTGCTTTTAACTCACTCCTCAAACTGCCTCCTCCTCCACCCTCCACTCTACTCACTGGAGACATCTTTGCCTCATTTTTTACTGATAAGGTCTCTGCCATCAGTGACCAGTTCTCTGAGCCTGACCAACTCAGTTTTTAGCTGCTAGCTAACAGGGCCACACTCTCCTCATTCCTCTGACCGAGGAGGAAATCTCCAAACCTCTGCTGGACTCTCGTCCCACTACCTGTCCACTGCACCCAATACCATCCAACCTGCTACAGAACATTTCTCCTGCACTTAACCTTGCAGTCACAGACATCATCAACTCCTCACTTGTAACAGGTGTTTTCCCCACCGCATTTAAGCAAGCCCGAGTCACCCCGCCGCTCAAAAAACCTACATTCAACCCAGCCCAGGTTGAAAACTACAGACCGGTAGTCTACTACTACAGACTACTGCCCTTCCTATCAAAAATACTTGAGTGTACAATCTTTAACCAAATCTCTGAATTCCTTTCTAGGAACAACCTGTACGACCCGAATCAGTCTGGCTTTAAGCAGGGTCACTCTACCGAGACTGCACTGTTGGTTATGGAATCACTACGCTCAGCTAGAGCTGCTGGTCAGTCCTCAGCCTTTTTGCTGCTGGATCTGTCAGCTGCCTTTGATACAGTTAACCATCAAATCCTCCTCTCCACAGCCACTGAGCTTGGTATCTCAGGATCCACCCTTCACTGGTTCACGTCCTACCTCTCAGGGAGATATTTTAGAGTATCTTGGAGGGGTGAAGTGTCCAAACCTCACAGCTTATCCACAGGCATTCCCCAAGGGTCAGTACTTGGTCCCCTTCTTTTCTCATTATACACCACCTCACTTGGCACAGTCCTCAGCTCCCATGGTTTCTCATACCATTGCTATGCTTATGATACCCAGCTCTTCCTGTCATTCCTGCTAGAAGACCATACAGTCATGGCTCAGGTCCTGTCATGCTTTGCCGATATATCAGCATGGATGAAAGAACGCCACCTTCAACTTAACCTCTCTAAGACGGAGCTCCTTGTCATCCCAGCCAGTCCCTCTATACAACACAACATCAGTGTCCAGCTCAAATCAACCCAACTCATGCCCACGAAGTCTGCCCGGAACTTGGGTGTCATGATCAATGACCAACTAACTTTTAAAGTTCAGGTGGCCTCAGTCACTCGGTCATGTTGGTTTGCCCTGTACAACATCAGGAAGATCAGACCCTACCTGTCTGAGCATACAGCACAACTCCTGGTACAGGCTCTCGTAATATCATCCATTGACTACTGCAACTCCTTACTGGCAGGTCTCCCAACCTCTGCAAATGATCAAGAAAGCGGTGGCACGACTGGTCTTCAACTAGCCCAAAACAGCACGTCACCCCGCTGTTGATATCCCTCCACTGGCTCCCTGTTGCTGCCCGCATCAAATTCAAAACCCTGACACTTGCTTACAAAACAGCAACTATAACGGCTCCTGCCTACCTGAACTCCCTCATTCATTCTTTTTTCCTAGCAGAGCTTGAGACTGTTAATCCTGTTTCTGACTTGTAATTTTTTCTCTGTTCCATCACCTGTAGGTGCATCGGCGTTCAGCGGAGCGTCTTCGAGATTTGTGCTGTGCCAATCGGGGTACTTTCATCAAGGTGGGCCAGCACCTCGGTGCTCTGGACTATCTCCTACCAGAGGAGTACACATCCACACTAAAAGTGCTCCACAGCCGAGCTCCCCAGAGCAGCATGGAAGAGATCCAGCAGGTCATCAGAGAGGACCTCGGCAAGGAGGTGAATCCATATAGATTAGATCTTTGTACAAAATACAAAAGAAATTATCTTCTCTTCAAAATAATTAAAGTAGTTATCTATCTAAATAAGAGATTTTGGAGGTGTTGAAGGGGATGTGAGGCATTAACTAACAATTTGAGTCATAACTCACTCACCTACATATTTTTAGATTCAGTGTGACTTACACTTCCCGAAGATCTCAGATGATCTCTCATGTGCTTCATGGATAAACATCCATAAATTGGCGTAGAAATCATAGAAAAACAGCTCCCTATAACTCCAGGGCCCATATTTTAACCGTGCAAGTGCACCAACAAGTGCAGCATTCTAGGTCTTAAGTGCACTGACTGTGTGGGTGTCTCCATGTGCACCTGCTATTTTGGTTTATGTATGTGCAGCAGCACATCATGCAAAAGGGATGGGTGAAGGTGAATATAGATCAGAGAGTGTGGTGACTATTAAATACTCTCTCAACCAGTCACATCACCACTCTCATAGCTCTGAAACAGCTGTGCCAATCACAGTTTAACCTGATAAAGACAGTTCAACAAACTGAAAGCTTTTCTTCAGGAAATGTCTGGATTAGGGGTGTTGTGATATCTGGTATTAACGATAACTGTGATATTTAAAAAATGAAATATTGATATCATGTTAATAATTCACATATAATAATATCATGTTAATAATCCAGCGCCTCTTAAAACCCCTTAACGTGTAAAAGTTAAGTACACAACTATGCTATGTACACAACTCCTGTCTTTAAGTGGGTACTCATGCGACACATCTTTGGAAAGCTAAGATTTCTTGTGATTCCATTGATGCAAACCATTTCAAGATACAGTCACATCAGCAGGTACAATCAAGGTTTCAGACCACTAGCAAACAAACAATTACAAAATTCACATTACTCATCTATGAAGCCTCATATTACTCCACTGACTGATACAACTCCAACAGAAATGATCTTGTTACAATGGCAAACGCCCAGTAAAATATTTATTGGATTGGATCGATGTAATAATATGAATATTTAACACATTATTACATTAATAAATATCCACAAACGGTTGTTGTATTATTTCAGATTGGCCAGCAGATGTCCTAATCTTCCAACATATTCTCTGTCATAACTTGCATTAGCTTGTACACATTAGCCATATCTTGGTATCAAAATGGCAGCTGCACTCTGACTTTTCTATTGACACCTCCCTTGACTCAATAGGAGCTTCCATGTCCTGTCCACAGCCTATAATAGCCAACGAGTATCCGCATTGAAAGGAGGTGCCTGCCCCTCTTCTTTTGTGTAGGAACAGATTCTGCTGATGACTGGCGCTTCAAATAGCCAATGAAATTCCGAAATTGACCACATGACGCTTTATTGCTTTTTATAAAGCCACAACATGGAAATTATGTAAATATAAATAGTTTGCTGTGATTCACTTTTTATATGAACTGCTTTTCCACCATAGCACTTGTTTTGACTCTTTTTACATGCATTATTTGTTTGGTGCATGATGACTATAAGTGCAGTCCATTTACCATTTACCGCATCAAACTTTTTCAAAATTCACACAATCCCTTCAAGTGAAAATACTAATGCCACCTTGTAATACTACAGTAGTACTATAACTCCTGCAATTAAAACCTTACTTTAATACAAGTCTGTAACTATTATACCTTACTCTCCCCTATCTAAGCATCCAAAATATGTACTGTATTAACGCCACTCAATCTATTAACACACAGTATTTGCATTATTTGGTATAGTATGACTAACCCTTTCATGTATGAATTATTAAATCACAGAAATGACATTTTTATTGTTTCTTTTTACTCTTAAGTGAAAAATCATGCCAATAACATTTTTAAAAATATTTTATTTTGAAGGAGTTATCCAGCAATGAAGACATGTAAAGGTCAATAATGAGTCATAGTAATAGTGCCACCTACTGGCAACAGGAAGTTGTAGTCCTTATACTTTTACTAACTACTCCTAGCAGGTTAACCAGATCCACCTCAGATTTGGACAGCTAAGTTGTAAGACCTTGATGATGCTAAATGCAGAAGATTTTGACTTTTCTGTTGCCATGGCAATGCATTACTTGCCATGAAACAGGAAGCTGTCTTAGATGGGTCTTGGGCCTTCAGTGTAGCAAAAGGACTTGAGGGTGCCCCCTAGAAAATTTCAAAGTCAAAGCCCCCACCTTTAAATTTGACGTGGATGAACGAAATTTGGTAGGCACATGTATCGTGTCCAAATGCACAAGAAAGCCTCTTGAAGCCATACCCTAAATCCAACAGGAAGTCCGCCATTTTGTATTTACTGTGCAATTTTTGTGCACTTTTTGCCATTTCCAGGCTTTGTATTTTATCTAACTCCTCCTAGACATTTAACCCAACCGACTTCAAATTTGGTCAGTGTCATCTAAACACCTTTGTGATGAAAATTTATCAAAATCTTAAATTTTCATTGAATACACTTGCTGTGGCGATGCAGCAAACTTTGATGTTTCACCATGAAGCAGGAAGTTGTAACTTGAATGTATATTGTCCATGCCTGTAATAAAAGCCCTTAGACTGCAGCGTGCCCCGACGTGTGTTAGGGTGCGAGGGCCCGATCATCACTGCTTGCTGCTTTAATTGTTATTATTATTCTCTGTAATGAATCACATTTTTGAGGGGCTAAAGGGGCTCCAAAACTTTCCACGTTCGTCAGAAGTGGTAAAAATTTAATATTTTATGGGTCTTGGGCATGGGTGTGGCAAAATGGCTCCATAGCGCCACCTACAAAATTTCAAATTTGAAGCCCCTCCTTTAAAGTCAACTTAGATGAACGAAATTTGGTAGGCACATTTACTGTCTCCAGATGCACAAAAAAGCCTCTTGGAACCGTACCCTGAATTCAACAGGAAATCAGCCATTTTGAATGTAATTTCAATTTTTGTGCAGATTTTGCCATTTCTAGGCATTGTATTTTTACATTATCCCCACCAACTTCAAATTTGGTCAGTGTTATCTAAAGACCTTTGTGATGAAGTTATCAACATCTTGAGTTTTCACTGAACGCCGTTTCCGTGGCGACACGGCAAACTTTGATGTTTCGCCATGAAACAGGAAGTTGTTATAACTTTAACGTAGATCGCTGAATCTGCCCCAAATTTCTCATGCTTGATAAAGGTCCCACCCTGAATCCATCCCTGTGTCAATACTGACTCATTGTCATACTGCCACCTACTGGCAACAGGAAGTTACAGGTGCTGTACTTTTATGACTTTTGCCTAGCAGGATGAACAGATCCACCTCAAATTTGGTCAGAAAAAGCCTTAAAACGGTGATGATTCTATATGGTGAATATTGTGAGTTTTAGTTGAACGTCTATGCCATGGTGGTGCTGTGAATTTCGATGTTTCGCCATTGCAAAGCAAACTGTTGTAACTCTACTCCACATGGTCAGATCCTTCCCAAATTTCACATGTTTGATAAGAGTTCCGGTTTGAAAACATGTACAGGCCCATATTGAATCATAGTAACAGCGCCACCTACTGGCAACAGGAAGTTACAGGCCCCATACTTTTACTAAGTACTCCTAGCAGGTTAAACACATCCTTCTAAAATTTGGTCAGCTAAGTTGTAAGACGTTGATGATGCTAAATGGTGGAGCTTTTGAGTTTTCATCAAAAGCTGTTGCCATGGCAATTCATTATTCGCCATGAAACAGGAAGCTGTGTTTGAGGGGCTAGGTGTGCTTGAAAACTCACAAGACTTGGCACACGTGTCAGAAGTTGTGTATTTAGTTGCCTGATATGGTTTTTGGACTTGGGTGTGGCAAAGTGACTCAAGGGCACCCTCTAGAAAATTTCAAAGTCAAATCCCCCACCTTTAAATTTGTCATAGATTAACTAAATTTGGTAGGCAAATGTATCCTGTCCAGCCACTCAAAAAATCCTTTGTAACCATACCCTCAGTCCAACAGGAAGTCAGCCATTTTGAATTTAGTTTGCAGTTTTTGCCATTTGCAGGCGGTACATTTTAATGAACTCCTAGTGATTTAACCCGACCGACTTCAAATATGGTCAGTGTCATCTAAAGCCCTTTGTGATGAAAAGTTATCAAAATCTTGACTTTTCATCCAATGCCCTTTGACAACAAATTTCCATGCATCCTGCCATGAAACAGGAAGTCGTTGTAACTCAAATGTATAGCGTCTAATCTTCCCCAAATTTCTTGATATGCTTGATAAGGGTCCCAGCCTTAACACATCTCTATGTCAATATTTACTCATAGTCATAGCACCACCTACTGGCAATTAGAAGTTACAGGTGCTATAATTGTACTACCTGTGCCTAACAGGTTGAACTGATCCACCTTAAATTTGGTCAGAAAAGCCTTAAGACCTTAATGATGCTATATAGTGCAGATTGTGAGGTTTCATTGAATGCCTTTGCCATGGCGGCGTGGTGAATTTCGATGTTTCACCATGAAAAAACAAACTCGACTCTACATGGTCAGGTCTTTCCTAAATTTCACGTTTGACAAGAGTCACGGTCTGAAGTCATGTACAGCCCAATATTGAATCAGTAATAGTAATTAGTAATAGCGCCACCTACTGGCAACAGGAAGTTATAGGCCCCATACTCCTACTAACTACTACTAGCAGGTTAACAAGATCAACCTAAAATTTGGTCAGCTAAGGTGTAAGACAATGATGCTAAGTAGTCAATTGGGTGCTGAGGGTAGCAGTGTGTTGAGAGACACTATAACTGTCTCTCTAAAAGACACCTGGGGCCGCTGTGGTTCAGAAGTAGAGCGGGGCTTTGGCTAATCGGAACATTGGCGGTTCAATCCCCAGCTCCTCCAGTCCACACATCAAAGTGTCCTTGGGCAAGATACTAAACCCCAAATTGCTCCCAAAGGCTGTGCCATTGGTGTGTGAGTATATGTGTGAATGAGCATTAGAAGCTCCTCATGATTAGCAGGTTAGCACCTTGCATGGTAGCCTCTGCCATCAGTGTATGAATGTGTTTGTGAAAGTGCTTTGAGCGATCGGAAGAATAGAAAGGCGCTATATAGATGCAGTCCATTTACCATTTACCATTTACTTTTAGTATGTCTTTTAGACACTACGCATAACCCCTACACATACTCACACACACTAAATCCAATACGCTACCTCAATAAAGCGCGGTTACTTACTGGATCACCTGATCCTCTTGCACTACTGCATTATGTCTATTCTATATTACTGTATTGTAGAACTGCCACAGTTTTTCAATGCTCGTATCAATTCAACCTTGCACACTATATTCTTTATATTCTCTACTATTTATTTATTTATTTTATTATTTAAAATTATTATTATATTTAAAACCTTAATTTAAAATCTTCTAAAGTTTTAATATCCTCTTTTTATTTTACATTTACACTACCTTTTCACAAAGCTCAGCCTTTATTTACCTTAAATGAAGAGAGAACCAGGCCTTTATAAAATAATTTATAAATATACTTTATTGTATTTAGTATGGTGCCTAGAGTGTTTGTTCTGTTTTGATCTGCTTTCACATATGTTATTTTGCTGCTACAAACTCAACACTTCCTCAATATTTAGCATGGCAACTAATTGAAATAACATAAAAAAAATTAAGACATTTGTACCTACATGTACACCCCTCTGTCTGTAATATGTCTAGCCTCCTTCAGTTGTACAGTATAGTACTGACAATAGCTTGTAAATAGGGGTGATCAGATTAATGATCACACTATTCTCCCACTCCCAACTTCACACCTCTTTCCCTTCTATCTTCCCCTGGTTTACCTTCTGCTTTCTCCCACTCTTTCCCTCTCCGCATCTATCTCTCTCCTGCAGCTGTCAGAGTTATTTGTCTCCTTTGAGGAGAAGCCGCAGGGTGCCGCCTCCTTAGCTCAGGTCCACAAGGCAGTCCTGCATGATGGGAGGACAGTGGCCGTCAAGGTCCAACACCCCAAAGTCCAGAGACAAAGCTCCAAGGACATAATGGTGATGGAGGTGAGTCTGTGTGTGTAAAACTACTCTGAAATAAATGAAGAAGTGTTAGATGTGGAAGGAAATTTTAGGCACAGAACTGAATGTACTGTACTTAGTGGCCTCTAGGGGTCACACAATGCTGACACAAAAAACAAATGCACTCGAAAAGGGAATTCTTTGATTTTTTTTTGCATATTACCAAAGAAACCCATGAAACATTATGCAACATGTGTCACACTACTGTTTTTTGTGTCAGCAGTCACAACAGAAAAACAAACAAACTGGAATATCAGTTTGGCATATAATACTGCATCACAGCAACATGTTGCAACTCAGCAACAATAACGTGTGCCACAACTCACATTTTAATGCAAAAGAAGAGAGGTTTTTGCAAATGTCAGTAAAATATGTGAGATAGAAAACAAAAGTCACTACATGACCTAATCTGTAAGCCTACTTGCTATCAGTCCTGCTCAGTCAAAGTCTTTCCTTTACTATCCTGGTTTGCATATAAAAAGATTAGAGGGCATCAACTGGCAAGATGGAAGCTCATCCACTACTGGATGATGGTATTCCCAGCCAGAAAGAAAATTCTGTCACTTGGAATGCTGATGGATGGGACAGCCAAGTAGTTTTTGGGTTTTCTTAATGGGGAATCAGTCCTGGTTATGGGCCAAATAAGTGCAAAATAAATGTGGAAATATAAAGAAGAATAAATAATAAAATGTGGAAAGTGTAATAAATAAAAGAATAAATAAATGTGGAAATATAAAGACAAATAACAAAATATAAAAGAATAAAGGAGTGCCATAAAAAAGAATAAATCCGTAAAAGAATAAGAAAATAAATGTGGAAATATAAAGAGGAATAAATAAAATAATATATAAGTCAGTTTAATAAAGCAGAAATCTAAAGACAAATAAAAGAATAAATAAATGTGGAAATATAAAGACAGATAATAAAATATAAAATAATATATATTATAAGCACTTTCACATTCATTTGTTCATTTATTTCTTTATATATTTTTTAAATATATATACAGTGCTGCTTGAAAGTTTGTGAACCCTTTAGAATTTGTTCTATTTCTGCATAAATATGACCTAAAATGTGATCAGATTTCCATTCAAGTCCTAAAACTAGATAAAGAGACATCAGTTAAACAAATGAGACAAAAACCTTACACTTGTTCATTTATTTATTGAGGAAAATGATCCAATGTTACATATTTGTGTGTGGGTATGTATGTATGTGAACCTCTAGCATTATCAACTCATCTGAAGGGAGAAATTAGAGTCAAGTATTTCACTCAATGGGATGACAATCAAGTGTGAGTCTGGGAGGCCCTGCCATATTTAAAGAAGAGAAATCTGGGTCTTCACCATCAAAGTCTTAGCTTCACAACACAGGTTTTGGAAGTGAGTCATGGCTCAAACAAAGGATATTTCTGAGGACGTTCGTTGATTTGATTTATTGATTGGGACAGTGTGCAGCTTTAAACATTAAAGATGCACTGCACCGGAGTTAGCTCGAAGCTAATTTGCATCTGTAGTCCCCCACAATCAAAACATACAACAGCACAACAACAAACAGTACAAAGCAAAAACAAACAAACAAAAAACAAAAACACACAGAACACACCATACAAAATACAAAGCTACACACAACAGCACATCACATACACCCACAATGTCAATTAAAAATTTATAATGTAAATTTGTGTGGTCACACAGCTGATTCGTCTTTGGTTGGTTTTTTAATTTGGCCTTGAATGTGTTGATAGAACTGCAGTTCTTCATATCATCAGGTAGGGCATTCCACTGAGTTGTGCCTTTAACAGAGAAAGCTGACTAGAAGAATCATAGCATGCATAAATATCTTGGCTGCATCCAAAGAGAGACAGTTTCTAATATTTCTAAAATTTACTAAGTTGTACTTTATGGTTTTAACTGTTTTTTTTTACATGTTTCTTAAGTTCAAATTTGGATCCAATGTCACACCAAGATATTTAAAATAAGTAACTATGTCAATTTTTTCATCTTTGATGAAAATATCAGCATTAGGAGGTTGTACCATAGTTTTAGAGAAAAACATACCCTTTGTCTTGTTTACGTTTAGACTCAGACATGATTGATCAAGCCAATGTGTGATCCTTTCCAATGCAATTGTTAGCTTAGCAGCAGCTAACTCAGCTATTTTTGCATGTGTGTACACAACGGTGTCATCTGCATACATTTGTAGGGCCTGTAGTATTCATGACACTGTCATAATATTAGAAGAAGAGTTGTTGATGCTCACCAGGCTAAAAAGGGTTACAAAACCATTTCTTAAGAGTTTGGACTCCATCAGTTGACTATCAGGCAGATCATGTACAAATTGAAGACATCCAACACCATTTATACCTTCCCCAGGAGTGGTTGAACAACAAAGATCACACCAAGAGCAGGCATGTAATACTCTGGGAAGTCACATGGGACCCCAGGATAACATCTAGGAAACTAAAGGTCTCTCTTGCAGTGGCTACAGTAAATGTTCATGAGTCCACCATCAGGAGAACATTGAACATCAATGGTGTGCATGGCAGAGTTGCAAGGAAAAAGCCACTTCTCTCCAAAAAGAACATTGTTGCCATCTACGGTTTGCTAAAGACCATGTGGATAAGCCAGAACATGATTGGAAAAATGTTCTGTGGATGGATGAGACCAAAATCAAACTTTTTGGCTTGAATGAGAGGCATTATGTTTGGCAATGAGCAAACACTGCATTCCAGCTTAAGAACCTTAACCCATCTGTGAAACATGGTGGTGGCATTATCATGGTTTTGGCCTGCTTTGCTGCCTCTGGACCAGGACAGCTTGCAATCATCGAAGGAGCTATGAGTTCTGAGTTTTAGGAAAATGTCAAGGTATTCATCTGTGAACTGAAGCTCAACAGTAAGTGGGTCATGCCGTAAGACAACAACCCTAAACACACAAGTTGGTCTACCAAAGAATGGTTAGAGCAGAAGAAAGATAATGCTTTGGAATGGCTGAGTCAAAGTCCTGACCTTAATCCTATAGAAATGCCGTGAAGCAGGTAGTTCATGCAAAGAAGCCCACCAACATCCCTGAGATGAGACTATTCTGTAAGGAGATGGCCGCCCACCAAGCAGATGGCCGCCCACCAAGAGCCGGGGTCTGCTTGAGGTTTCTACCCGTTAAAGGGGAGTTTTTCCTTACCACTGTCGCCAAGTGCTTGCTCATGGGGGAATTGTTGGGTCTCTGTATATTAAAGAGTACGGTCTTGACCTGCTCTATGTGAAAAGTGCCTTGAGATGACTTCTGTTGTGATATGGCGCTATATAAATAAAAATTGATTGATTGATTGATTGATTGAAGGAGGAATGGGCTAAAATTCCTCCAAGCTGATATGCATGGCTGATAAACAGATACCGGAAACATTTTGTTGAAGTTATTGCTGCAAAAGGGGGTCACACAAATATCTAGGATTGGATAATTTTCGTCAATAAATGAATGAATAAATGAAAAAGTTTTTTTGTCTCAATTATTTAATTGGGTGCACTTTATCTAGTTTTAGGACTTGTGTAAATGTCAACAGGACAACTAGACTTTTTGTCCCCCCACTTTCAGGTGTTATGGTAATAAAGTGGGAATGCCTAAAGCCAGGTATTATGGTCACAGTGATGATGTCTAAGTCTGCTCTAAGATGATGGACCTTTAAATCCAATCCTAATCGGAACACAGAGGACCATGAGTAGCCTATGATGGCTGCCAGTTCAGACTAGATTAAATAATTTGATCACCAAATCCAACATCAGGCCCTATTTTTTATGATGTGCAATGACCAGCGCAAGCAGCACATGGACAGTTTGGTATTTTCCTGACCTTGAAATTTGTTTTGCCTGTCTTTGTGGTATTGTGGTGCCCAGAGCTGCATGCAGGATGAACTGCAGGGAGGAGACGCACAAATAGGCAGCACAAAGGTCTTAGATGTATGAAAGGAAGTGAAATTTTCTTTTACAAAATGGTGGACTCGCATATATCTGAAGAAATGTGATTGTGGGATACCATACCCCCTTACCAGTCCATCAAAAGAAATAAACATATTATCCTCGAACAGGGCATTCACACATTTCAACCCCCGTCTAAACCACAAATGGAACGCTGTGTCCATGAATGATGGAACAAATAATGAATTAGCCATGACTGGCATGGAGGGCAGGGCTTGCTTGAGTCCAAAATGATTCCTAAATTGGCTCCATATTTTCAACAAGCCTTTTATCATGACGTTACCTTGTAATCCAGACCACTTTAATGGGAGTGGAGCGCATACTAAAGAAGTTAAGGATACCGGGTGGCTGAAACATTGCTCCATGTGACTCCAAACTGGTCTGTCTCCCTCATAGTACACAGAGACCCAATAGGCTATCCTGCGAATGTTGGCTGTCCAGTAGTAGTAAATAAAAATTGGTAACGCCAAGCCTCCGTCCTCTTAAAAATATCATAGAAAAGCTTTCCTTATCCTGGGAATGCTCTTATTCCAAATGAAAGTACTTATACATTTATCTAGCTCCTTAAAATATGATTTAGAAATAAAGATAGGAATTGTTTGAAACAAAAACAAGAATCTCAGCAAAATTGCCATCTTAGCAGAATTTATTCTCCCAGCCAGTGATATGGGAAGTGTGGACCAGCGAGTAAGATCCAGTGCAGGCTTAAAGTTATGCTTAAATAAATTCCCATACCTGTGGGTGACTGAGTCCCCCGGGTAAGTAAAACAGTCTTTAGTAACTTTAAATGGATAGGATTCATATGAAAGTAATCAAGCCTTTTCATTAATTGGAAATAATAGACTTTTGGTTAGATTTATCTGATAACCAGATATTTTCCCAAATTCTGAAATAACACTTAATGCCATCGGAATAGAAATATCAGGATCTGACAAGAAGAAAACACGGTCGTCTGCGTATAACGAGAGCTTGTGGAGCCGTCTGCCCCTACTAATACCAGCCAACTGTGTGTTGTCTATGAGCATGATTGCCAGTGGTTCAAGGGTGATATCAAATAGGAGTGGCGAGAGTGGGCAGATCTTAAGTGTAGCTCTTCAGCCATCTCAGTAGTTAATAGATTAAATTCAGTTTGTAATTTAACTCTCTCCCTGTAGAGGTCAGTAGATGGCTTGATTACATGTTTTTTTTATCAATCTCACTTATCAGAGTAATTAGCTCTTCTGTACACTTCATCCTCCTTCTGTTCATGCCAGCACTGTATAATCACCTGCCCCCTCAAATAAGCCTTCATAGTTTCCCATAAATTGCACATGGTTGTACTAAATGAAAATCTTCATTACTGCAATCTCGGATTAAGTCTCCATAAGCGATATATAGATTCATTTTCTGGGAATTGTAATAACATCTCCACTGGAATATAATCTGATATGATGATATCCCCGCATCCGCTAGATGTCAACGTAGGGAACAGGTTTTTATCTAGGAGAAAATAATCTATCCTAGAGTAGGATTGATGGGAAGGGGAAAAATGTATACTGTCTAGTTTCAGGAATTTTATATCTCCAAGGATCAATTACTCCATACATCTCAAGAAAAGAGTTGAAACACTGTGCTGACTTGCTCAAAATTCTAGTAGTGTCTCTGGAACGGTCGAGAGTGGGGTGTAGGACACAATTAAAGTCCCCCCCCTTGTATAAGATGGTGAGTATTTAAGTCAGGCAGTACACTGCCCTCTCTTGTACTGCATAACACCTCACTAATGAATCTGAGCCTCTCCCAGAACTATATAGAGCTTGGAAATCAATAGCTTATTCCCCCTCCAAAAAAAAGGAAAAAATTAAGGAGCATAGCAAACTCTAATACTTAATATTTAACCTGGGCCTGTAATTGGAAAAATAAATAAAACACATTGAAAACATGACGGGAGGGAGAAGAGGAAAAGGTAATTTTCTCTTAATGAAAAATGTAGTCTCCTTGAAGCTTATGACAAACTGCCAAAAATGAGCAAACGAGATGCAGCAGTGAAACAACAACCATTTGAAACAGCTGTTCTGTATTTTGAAACAGTCAATAAAATTCAGTAAAAAGCAAAGCTGCCCATTTCATTACTTTATATTCATGCAATAAATATACAAATGTCTATTAGATCATAATCTGCATGAGAATTTAAGAAAAAGAAAAAAAATCAGTCATAATAATCATCCGCTTATAGTTATCAATTTGACCCGGACAGAAGTGATCACTATAAGCAGTTTCCACTGTATTTATGTAAATGTGGTGACACCTGTACATATAGAGCCCCAGAGGCAGTGCTGTTGTTCTGTCCAGTGAAACATGAAGCTTCACTTTACATTCAGACAAACTAATGTGGCACCAAAAATTTTTAGATTTAATCTGTAAGACCAATTATTCTGTTATATTTTATTATTAGTCTATAAGTAGTCTTTATATTTCCACATTTATTTTCTTATTCTTTTCCGGATTTATTCTTTTTTATGTCACTCCTTTATGCTTTTATATTTTGTTATTTCTCTTTATATTTACACATTTATTTATTCTTTTAATCATTCCTCTTTATAGTTCCACATTTTTTAATTTACTTATTTATACTTTTATTTATTTCTCTTTATATTTCCACATTTATTTTCTTATTCTTTTACATATGTATTCTTTTTTATGGCACTCCTTTGACTCCCTATTAACTATTAATTATTAATGCCCCAAAGATGTTTGAGCCAGAGTGATCGGCACACCACACCGAGGGTATTGCATGTAAATTAAAAACCTTTGCAATTTAGTATCACAAAGGTCTTTAGATCTAACCTACCAAATCGGTCACAATAAGTCACTCGGGCTTAATCTCTAGGAAGAGTTCATTAAAATACAATGCTTCACTTTGTGAAAAAAAAGTATATTCAAAATGGCTGACTTCTTGTTGGACTTAGAGTATGCTCCAAGAGGCTTTTTTGTGTGTCTGGAAATGATTCATGAGCCTACCAAAATTCGTTCATGTATGTCAAATTTAAAGGTGGGGGCTTTGACCTTGAAATTTTCTAGGTGACGCTGTTGAGTCATTTTGCCACACCCAAGTCCAACATCCATATCAGACAACTAAATACACCCGTTCTGACGCGTGTGCCAAGTTTGTGAGTTTTCGAGCACCCCTAGCCCCACACAGCTTCCTGTTTCATGGCTAATAATGCATCACCATGGCAACAGCTTTTGATAAAAACTCAAAAGCTTCACCATTTAGCATCATCAACGTCTTACAACTCAGCTGACCAAATTTTAGGTGGATCTGTTGAACCCCCTAGGAGTATTTAGTAAAATTATGAGGTCTATACCTTCCTGTTGCCAGTAGGTGGCGCAATTACTATGATTTAATATGGACTTGTACATGTCTTCAGACCGGGATTCTTATCAAACATGTGAAATCTGGGAGAGATCTGACTATGTGGAGTCAAGTTACAACAGTTTGCTTTGCAATGGCGAAACATCAAAATTGCAGTGCCACCACGGCATAGGCCTTAGACTAAAACTCACAATATTCACCACATAGAATCATCAATTTCTTAAGGCTTTTCTGACCAAATTTGAAGTGGATCTGTTCATCCTGCTAGGCACAGGTCATAAAAGTACAGCACGTGTAACTTCATTTTGCCAGCATTTATTGCCAACTTTAGGTGGTGCCAAGTGCATCCCAGGTATTTGGGAAAAGTTTTTGCATAGTTCCATGGCTCCAAGTTCATGTTACTGGCTTTGTCATGGACAGTGCAAAAAGCAAGTTTGCCCCATTCCTTGATTATCTGAGACAGACAATCAGCAATATTGGCAGCAGTATGTTTCTGTGGTATCATTGATGTACACAGCACTTGGACCTTCAGATTCCATGTGTTGGGGATGTGTAGTGAACAGTTACCGTAATGGGCATCTCTACTCTGTCCCCCAGTTCAGCTTCATGATACGGGTGAATTTTTCGCCTTTTGCTTAGCCTAGCTTAGCCTAGCTTTGCCCCACGTGACGTAAGAAAGGGCATCAAATCTGAAAGGCTTGTTGAATCACAGAGCAAGCCAGCCCAAACCAAACTGACTGGGTGGTCTTACTTCACAGCTTGTGTGTTAATAGGCACATCAGAGACCCAAATACATAAGCATAAGCACTGAAAAAGTGAGTTTTTCATAATATAGCCCCTTTAAAGCTTTATGTTTTAGTATTATTTTTTTTATTTTTGTTTATATATGGGATAGTATTGTTATGTCATCTCTACTCCTTTTTTTCTTTTCTTTTTTTTGCTGTTACCTTGTTATGTTTTATGCTTTGTTATGTTTTGTTATTTTAATTTACTTTTGTTATTTTATTGTACAGCACTATTGTACAGCTCATCTGGCAACGTGGCCTCACACATTATGGGGACGCTCCTGCTTTTGTAGCCTGTGATGTTCTGGATTGCCTGCCACATATCTTTGGTGTTGAGGTCTCTCTCCTGTCTGCTGATGTGGCTGCTTTGCCTCCTTGATGCCAGCTTTCAGTCTTGCTCTGGCAGTGTTGTATACGTCCCTGTCACCTGACCGAAAGGCAGCTTTTTTGGCTCTGGATAGAGCCCTCACCTCTCCATTCATCCAGGTTCTCTGGTTGGGGAATGTTTTTATTGTCTTTGTGATCCCCACATCATCAACTGATGATGTATGATGTCACTGTTGATGTATATTCCTCAAGGTTGATGTGGCTCTCCTGGGTGGCGACATATCTGAACATGTGCCAGTCTGTGCACTCAAAACAGTCCTGCAGAGCTGCTCTAGCTTCATCTGTCCACACTTTAACATTTTTTTACTGATGGTTTGACCCTTTTTGTCAGCTGAGAGTAAGTAGGCAGGAGAAGCAGGGAAATATGGTCTGACAGACCAAAATGGCAACAAGGAAGAGCTTTGTAGCTGCCAGGAATGTTTGTATAAACATGGTCCAGGGTATTACTTCCCCTGGTGGGGATGTGGACATATTGGTGGAATTTAGGAAGTTTTGTAAGTGACAGTAGTGCTGGCTTCATCTTTCGTGAAGTATTTCCACACATGATGCACAGATGCTGGTTTGCTCTAATGAGGTGCAAGGCTCCTCACCTGCTGTTTGCTGTCAGGTTGTTAGTGTCATAATCACATGATCAGCAACTAGTCAAGTTGAAAACATCAACTTAGGGTAGTAAAGTCCATTGGTCGACCAGCTTTTACAACCCTTAGTGGCCTCAAATATGGACTTAGTGCTTGTAATCCATGGTAAATGGACTGTACTTGTACAGTGCCTTTCTAGTTTTCCGACCACTCAAAGCGCTTTTACATTACGAATCACATTCACCCATTCACACACATTCATACACTGAATGGGTACAGGGTCTACTATGCAAGGTCCCAACCTGCCCATCAGAGGAAATCTAATCATTCACACACTGATGGCACAGCCAGCAATTTGGGGTGAAGTATCTTGCCCAAGGACACATCGACATGTGGACTAGAGGAGCCGGGAATCGAACCACCAATCTTGGTGGACAACCCGCTCTACCTCCTGAGCCACAGCCACCCCAACTGGCAAAAAAAGGTGCAAGAAAAGAAAGATGTCCGATATGGTTGCTACAAGTCTAAGCTGAGATGACCCTCAGGACATCAACAGATTTGACAAAATGCCATAAAAGACATTCTACAACAGTTTTGACAGGCTGAGTAGTACTAATCAAAACTGATCAACAGATCTAAATGTGTAGAATGGCAGAATGGTGGAATGCTTCTTCCACAGGTGATGAAACACATCTGATTTGGCTTTGCTGGTAGCATTTTTGCTAGCTGTGCAACATTAAGTGTGTTTTAATTCACTGTATATATATTTCTGTCCTCAGAGTCAACTTACCAAGTAATGAAGTAGAGACACCTACCAACTGCCCTTGTCCAAAATTGAAAGCAAATACTGGCATAAAATGTTAGTCATTGGCATGATATTACTTTCTTACTTTCGTACATTACAGTGACA
Organism: Thunnus maccoyii; assembly: GCF_910596095.1. Classification (NCBI taxonomy): domain Eukaryota; kingdom Metazoa; phylum Chordata; class Actinopteri; order Scombriformes; family Scombridae; genus Thunnus; species Thunnus maccoyii. The sequence continues at coordinate 30,057,639 of NC_056548.1, forward strand.
CTGGCTCTGATTTATATTTTGAAGGTGTTGCTGAGGGCAGTCCATTGGGTCTTCCCAGACTTTGCCTTTATGTGGTTGGTGGAAGAGGCCAAGAAGAACATGCCGCTGGAGCTGGACTTCCTTAATGAAGGACACAATGCAGAGAGGGTGTCCAGCATGCTGGCCCACTTCCCCTTTCTCAAGGTACACACGCTATGGAGATGGGAATTGGATTTATTTTTTACTTTGTTGATCTGATGTGTTCACACACACTAGTACACAGCTACTAATAATCTGAGAAAGTCTGTTAGAAATTAAGGCCCTAGTATTTAAAATTGTGCTCCACACAGTTAATAGAGGTCAGAGTTCTCTGACATGTGGTGACAGTTTCCTTTGTGCAGCCTGTCAGCTCTTCATAAAACAGAGTTCATAGAATGGTACAAATCATATTTCATCTGTTAAAGAGAGTTGGACTTCATGTCCATTATCATTTAATTTCCTGGTGTCCTTTTTCTTGATATGCCTATTTCAGAACTTTATTAGCTCCAACGAATGTGAATTGGACTTCCAGCTGTCTTCCTTTGTTCGATTTTTAAACCCAGAGCTAAAACTTCTTAGTGTTGTCTTCTTTTCTTTCATTTTATTCGTTTTGTTCTAAATGTATAAGTTGGTATGTGAAAGAGACATAAAATTAGGCAGAATGCAGGATAATATTGTGCAAATGACCTCGAAGACATCCAGTATGGCTCCAGTTGGCCTAGGTGGAGTCTAAAGATAATAGTAATTAAAAAGTCAAATGACTTTTACCATTTTTTAGCATTTTATGACCTTAGGTGACCTCATGGTCTTGTACTACAAAAGCACCCTACAGTCATTATGCATACTACGAAAAAGAGCTATAAGAATAGTTAACAACATTTGATATCGTGAACACACTAGCAAACTGTTTTTAAAATCACAGGCTATGAAGTTCATGGACCTGGTAGAATTTAAGACTGCACAAATATTATATAAAGCAAGAAATAATCAACTTCCTGGCAATATACAAAAACTGTTCTCAGACAGAGAGGGTTGGTACAATTTGAGAGGAAATTTTAATTTTAAAAAACATTGTGTTTGAACCACTCTGAAAAGTATGTGTATTTCAAATTGTGGGGTTAATTTGTGGAATGGGTTAGAGGAAGAACTTAAGCAAAGCATAAGTATAAATCAATTCAGAAAGATATACAAAAAAAATGTTTTTGAGAGGTACAGGAATGAGGAGGCGTTGCTTCTCTCATGACTGTGACACTCATTGTGGATGCTATTATTGTTGTGTTTGTTATTGCTGAGCATAAGATAAGTATATTTGGATGTGTGATAAACACTAAGCATATTATGTATAGTATATTATATTATATATATATAGAGAGAGGGGGCAGGAAATTAAAAGTATTAACTACCTCCTGCTCCTTTTCGGACATGTGGTATTTTTTGGTTTGTTTACTGGGAGTTAGTTGCTTATGTTAAATTCTATTGGTTATTATTGTTTATTTTTTGTTTTTACTCATGTTTGCTTTTTATACATGTTTTGAAATAAAGTTTTTCAAATCAAATCAAATGTAAGCATATTAATGATATTAGCCCATGTTTATTAAGATTTCAGTGTGACACCATATTCAATTATGAGCTAGTTGGATGAACCTTCTAAATGGCATTCATTGTGTGATGAACATTGGTGACTGATTCTGCATAGGCCCATGTTTAATTGCAAAGCCTCGTAGAAATCTGCTGTCTTCTACCAATTTAAACAGGAGCAGTAATTAATGTAGATATTCTCAATATCTGAAATACAACACTTTCAAAAAGCAGAATGATTTGAATGTTATGCTGGTGACTGTATATTGACGCAATGAACAATAGTCACAGAAAATTCTTCCCTGTGAATAAAATGTAAATATAGTGCTTTAAAATGGTGTATCTGCTGACAGTGAAGGAGCCTGTCAGATAACCGGAGTTCTGCCCCTCATCACACCTCTGATAAAAGTGGGCTTCGAACAGTCCTCAGGCTCTGATTAGTTTTTGGATCTGGATTATCAGTCATTCAAGATTAGCCATAATAGTGTAAAACAAAATATAGAGCAAAATATGGAAGGTCATTACATACAGAATGAAATATACAGAATGACTGATAATGATAATCCAGATGCTATCTCTCTCTCTCTCTCTCTCTCTCTCTCTCTCTCTCTCTCTCTCTCTCTCTCTCTCTCTCTCTCTCACTCTCACTCACTCACTCACTCACTCACGCACGTGCAGTTGTATTTTAGCATTTTCTTACATAGAAGCAAATGCAACCTTACGAGTGGTTTGATGTATTTCTCATATCTGCTTACTTTCCTTCAACCTAATAGGGTTGTGGTTCAATGTCATTTTATTGAATCTATATCCAGCATCAAATCTGCTTATCAAATCCAAATTCTTTTGAATCCCTGAATATACCCTGAATTTTTCTTCCAAATATCTTACGTATTACATGTTTACATATGCTGTTTAGTTGAAATACTTCCTGAGTTTATTCTACATTACTCTTTGCTATTAAACAAAGGGAGATAAAAATTTTGATTAGCGATTCCCTGGATTGTGAGCTTAATGAATCCTGTTGCTTATCCAACATTGAACCGGATCTGAAATAGAACCAGCTATCAGAACCCAAGCCTATAATCTAATGCACTCGTGTCAGACAGAAGAATTGAATTTAGTGAAAAGTGGTAGACTCCAGCACTCTGTCAGCCAAACATTTGAGAAGAATGAACAAAAAATGTTGGGGAAAAAGCAACACTGTCCCTCTCTGTCTTCAGGTTCCCATGATCCACTGGGACTTGTCCACTAAGAGGATCCTGACCATGGAGTTTGCTGACGGGGGTCAGGTCAATGACAGGGAATACATGAAGAAACATGGCATTAATGTTAACAAGGTACTGTCTGCTGCTCTGCCTGCTCTCTCTGAGACCGAGGCTAGGCTACTGAAGCTAACAGTTTACACACACACACACACACACACACACACAGGGGTGAAAGTAACAAATTACATTCACCACTTTCATTACTGTAACAGTCCTTTTTTCGTTTATTTTTAGGTAGATGTCTTTTTGTCATAAAAATGACAATAAGACAATAACATATGACAACAAATGACAAAAAACAAATTACATTAAATTAAAAGGCAGAATTGCAGGTCTGCATAGCAAAACCTTAAGTGTTACAGTATGTGCAATATATACATCAAAAGCAGTAATAGTAATGGAGAAAAAGAGTCATAATAAAGTGCACAAGACAAAGTGGCAATCAATAATAAATATACTGTATACAATATAGATCTGAAGAAAAACAGTATTTACAGATGTAGTGCAATGGTGTGTAGTGCAACGGTGTGTTCACCTGTCACACAGAGGTGAGCTGTTGTGCAGTGTTATGGTAAACAGTGAGAATGATGTATTGTTCTTTATGACGGCAGAGTTGAATTAGTCTGTTGGAAAATGAGCCCCTCCATCTCTGTATTGTGTCATGGAGGGGGTGGGATGGATTGTTCATGATGGAGAGCAGTTTGTTCAGTGACCTCCTGTTCCTCACTGACTCAAACGTCTCCAGGTTTTGACCAATGATAGTTCCAGCCTTGCGAATGAGTTTGTTGATTCTACTGGCACCTCTGGTGCTGATGCTGCTCCCCCAGCAGACCACAGCACACTAGATGGCACTCGCAACCACAGACTGGTAGAAGATGTCCAGCATCTTGTTGGATGCATTGAATCTGTATTTTTTTATCTTAAGTAATGTACTCTGAAGAAGCTGCTGGTGTGTCCGCGTCTGCATGAGGGCAGAGCTTCATGTATGTAGAAGATACATGTTCTAAATGTGTACGTTCACTGTATCAGGGAATGAGGGGTGTGGTTGCTCCTGGGCCAGGCCTCGCTGTTTATGAGCAGTACAAAAAAAGACGTCATTATAAGTTATGGTTAATGTCAGCATTATTGTAACTTGGCATAGTTTAAAATAAGTTTATCTAAATCACTGAATTAATGCACCACCTGGCGAGCACACAGTGACCCAAATCAAACATGTTGCGTGACGACAGGTACATGCTCAAATTTTTTGAGGAGAGCAGATTAAATACGACTTTGAGGTGCAAAAGGCTCACAGAATGCCATTCAGAGAGGTAACAGCTGATAGTTGCAACTCACTATAGCTGTGTTTCTATTAACCTATTTTTATCCACATTTTGAAGTATCGCATTAAAACAGCTTAATCAGGAAAACAAAACATCCACTGTGTCAGGAGGAAAACATTAACCACCAAAATTATATATAATTTTGTCATCCTGTTTCTCCATGCTGCATTTCTGTAATTTTACTACCAGGTCTATTCTGTACACACAGAAGATACACGTCTGTCCATCCTCTGTTACTCTTCTTCAGTTTTCTTCCATTTTTTCCATGTTAAGGGTTTTTTTTGAGGGAGTTTTCCTTATTTGAATCGAGGGTCTAAGGATAAATGATGTTGTATTGTTGTACACATTGTTAAGTCCCATGAGGCAAATTTGTAATTTGTGATATTTGGCTACATAAATAAAAACTGATTTGATTTGGCATGAATTGACTTGACTTGATGTGGGTGAGAGACTCTGGTCAGGATGCACAGACTGACAGTCACTACGTAGGCCTAAGGGCTAATATTCGGTTTAATATGGTAGAGCACATTACGTTTACGACAGTGTACTACGTTTGGCTTCATAGAGAAAAATTCTCTTGAATAATCAGAATCTCTGAAAATATTAATTCAAATTCAATTCAATTCAATTTTATTTATATAATGCCAAATCACAACAAAGTCATCTCAGGGCACTTTTCACATAGAGCAGGTCTAGACCATACTCTTTAATTTACAGAGACCCAACAATTCCCCCATGAACAAGCACTTGGTGACAGCGGTACATGAGAAAGCATTAAAAACTCCAGGGAAGAGGTCAAGTTAGTAACATGCATGAATGGTACATGAATGCATACAGGTGGAGAGGAGGAGGAGGAGGAGGAGAGAGGAGCTCAGTGCACCATGGGAGTCCCTCGGCAATCTAGATCTATAGCGGCATAACTAGGGGCTGGTCCAAGGCAAGCCTGGTCAGCCCTAACTATAAGCTTTATCAAAAAGGAAAGTTTTAAGCCCACTCTTAAACGTAGAGAGGGTGTCTGCCCCCTGGACTGAATCTGGAAGATGGTTCCACAGGAGAGGAACCTGATAGCTGAAGGCTCTGCCTCACATTCTACTTTTGAAGACTGTAGGAACCACAAGTAAGCCTGTATTCTGGGAGTGCAGTGTTCTAGTGGGATAATAGGGTACAATGAGCTCTTTAAGATATGATGGTGCCTGACCATAAAGAGCTTTGTAGGTGAGAAGTATTTTAAATTAAATTCTGGATTTTACAGGAAGCCAATGCAGTGAAGCTAAGATGAGAGAAATACGATCTCTTTTTCTAGTTTTTGTCAGAACATGTGCAGCTGCAGTCTGGACCAGCTAGAGAATCTCTAGAGACTTGTTTGGGCAGCCTGATAATAAGGAATTGCAATAATCCAGCCTTGAAGTAACAAATGCGTGGACTCGTTTTTCTGCATCTTTTTGAGAAAGGATGTGCCTGATTTTTGCAGTGAAAAAAGGCAGTCCTTGAAATTTGCTTTATGTGGAAGTTAAAGGACATATCCTGATCAAAGATAACTTCCAGATTCTTTACAGTGGTGCTGGAGGCCAGGGTAATACTATTCTGTCCCCTGCGTGCGTGGCTCCACACGAAGTGACAGATAGCTAAACAGGTGTACTGGGCACTGAAAGGTTTAAATGATGACTCAGATGTGGAAGTAAAGTTGAGGTCTGTTTACTTGTATATCTTCATCAACATGCTTGCTTACAATGCTTTTCCAGAAACTCTGTGAAACTGAAAATAAATACACAAGAAAATGTTCTTAATGTAAGTAAAAACTGTGTAGAAATATAACTACTTGCTTAGTACTACACAATTAAACCAATGTGTGCACTATATGTGGGGATTTAGGTAATTATCTATAAATCTCCCCAAATATTAAATAAAATAACAAAATATGCATCAATCCTTATCTATAAAGATAAAACATGTAATATAAACTTACAAACAAAGCTTCTCCAAGGTTCAACACAGGTGGATGCAAAGGATTAAACAGAGAGACTTCTGGAGCACCTTGCTGTGCAAAATTTCAATCAAAATGGCCGGTCTCAGACTATGACCTTACCCATGTGATCACAAATAACCAATAGAGAACAAGTACAACAAGCTGACAATAATCTCCAAAGCAACCACTAGGAGATGCTAAAATGCGCTTTAACTACATGTAACAAAATACTCCCCGCCTGGTATTGAACACAATACCACTATCAATTTTTTGGAAAAGTCCCACAGACTGAAGAAAATAAGGCAAGGAGCTGTCCATGGGAAAGGCTTAGAGAGACATAAGCACCACTACTTCAGTCACTGGCCTGAGTAAGGTCTTAACAGTTCCCCCTTTGGTGACCTTGAGCTCAAGCTTCCTGACTTTCCCATCGCTGCCAGGGTGAGCCTTGGTGACAAGAGCCATGGGCCACTGATTTCTTTTCACCTGAGCATCTCTTAGCAGCACCAAGTCTCCTTCCTTGACATTGGGCTGACTATCTTGCCACTTGCTTCGGCTTTGAAGAGTAGAGAGATATTCTCTCCTCCATCTCTCCCAAAAGGCATTTGCCAAGTGCTGAACTCGTTTCCACTGCTGGCGATACATATCTGCATTCTCAAAGGATCCCGGAGGGGGAAGAGAGGTGCAGACCTTCTGTGTCAGGATCATTGCTGGAGTCAGAAGAAAGGGTGAGTCTGCATCAGTCGAGATGGGTGTGAGAGGTCTTGCATTTATTATTGCGGTAACCTCGGCCATAAGGGTTGAAAGTACTTCATGAGTGAGGTGTGAGGGGCTGATCTGAGAGAGCATAGAGTCAAGGATCCGTCGCGAAACCCCGATCATTCTTTCCCACACTCCCCCCATGTGGGAAGAGTGGGGTGGGTTAAACAGCCATGTACATCCTTCCTCACTGAGATACTTTGAGACGTTAGTTTCATCTTGAAGGAGGATTTGCAGCTCTTTGCAGGCTCCCTTAAAGTTTGTGCCGCAGTCAGAACGGATCATTTTCGCAGGACCACGCACAGCAAAGAAGCGCCGTAGAGCATTGATAAAGCTCGATGTGTCCATTGACTCTAAGAGCTCAATATGCACAGCACGTACACTTAGGCATGTGAAGAGTACTGCCCACCTTTTACTGTTTGCTGCACCTCCTCGGGTACGACGAGTGGAGATGTTCCAGGGGCCGAACACATCCAGACCTACGTTTGTAAAAGGGGGTTCAGTGCTGAGACGATCAGATGGAAGATCTGCCATCTTCTGTTCTGCTGTCCTACCACGAAGTCTGTTACATGTAACACACTTATGCAGAATGCTGGAAATGCATTTCTTTGCCCCCACGATCCAGATGCCATCTGTACAGATAGCTCCCTCAGTGAAGAGTCTCCCTTGATGTTTAACTCTCTCGTGATAGTGATTTATGAGTAGAGTAGCAATATGACTGCGGCCAGGAATGATGAGAGGATGTTTCTCTTCCATCTCAAATGGAGCATGTTGGAGTCGACCACCTATTCTCAGAAGTTGATTGCCATCAAGGATAGGGTTGAGCTTCTTCAGGGGACTGTTCTTAGGAATGACGTTTCCTTTCTCCAGACAGGACACCTCAGCTTGGTATGCTTCCTTTTGTACACATCCAATGATGATAGCCTTTGCTTGTGACAGTGTATCAGTTGTGTGAGACTTCGAACAGTGATGCCAACCACAGCAATCTTGTTTGTCGCTACCCTTTTCAGACCTAAAGGACTGAGCGATGTGGATGAGGGAAGCCATAGCTCTGACAAGGGGTTGCCACGTGGAAAACCTGTCAAAGCGATGTGAACCAATGCCTCTGAGGGAGTCTGTGGCTGTAGTGGTGTGGCAGCGAACCTCCATGTCAGACTCTGGATCAATGAGGTCATAGAATGTTTCTTCAGTTGTGTCTGTCTCCACAGAATGTGACAGGAAATCTGGACCAGTAAGCCAGTTGGTGTCCAAGAGTCGAGCTACAGGCACTGACCTGGTGGCAACATCTGCAGGGTTCTGACTGGTGTGGACATAACACCACTGTTCAGGATGCGTGAATTTCCTTATTCGTTCCACCCTGTTGCTGACATACACATAAAACCTCCTAGTTTCATTATAGATGTACCCCAGCACCACCTTGCTGTCAGTATAGAACTTCAGACTGTTGGGGTTGATGTCCAGCTCACTCACAACAAGCTCAGCAATCTCCACTGCCAGGACAGCAGCACCCAACTCAAGCCTGGGAACAGTATGGACTGAAATGGGGGCTAACTTGGCTTTCCCCATGATGAAGCCAACGTGGCATTTTCCTTCAACATCCATCACCTTTAGATATGCCACGGCTGCAATAGCCTTTATGGAAGCATCTGAAAAGATGTGAATTTCTGTGTGCCGAGCAGTGGAGAGGGAGGCTGTGGTGTAGGCTCGGGGGGTTTCAAACTGTTCTAGCTCTCGCAGTGAATCTCTCCAAGCAATCCATTCTGCCTCCTTATCCGCTGGGAGGGGAGCATCCCAATCACTGGTGTCACTGGTGAGCTGTCGTAATAAGATCTTCCCTTGGACGGCAATAGGAGCTACAAGACCAAGTGGGTCGAATAGGCTGTTAATGGTTGCAAGCACTCCTCTTCGAGTGAACGGTTTCTCACTATTGGCGAGACGGAATGTGAAAGTGTCGTTCACAAGGTTCCAGCTTAATCCAAGACTGCGCTGTAGAGGAGGTAAGTCGATGTCTAGGTCAAGGTCTTTCAAGTCCTTTGCATGGTCTGTTGATGGGAATGCCTGCATGACGACTGGGCAGTTGGATGCTACTTTATGGAGTCTTAAGTTAGAGATGGCAAGCATACCTTGGGCGGCTTTCAGTAGAGTGATGGCTGCAGTTGCAGATGGCAGTGACTTGAGTCCATCATCGACGTAGAAATCCCTGTGTATGAACTGCTTCGCATCTCCACCAAACTCATCCTCTCCATGTAGAGCTGCTCGCCGTAGCCCATAGGTAGCCACTGCTGGAGAGGGGCGATTGCCAAATACATGGACTTTCATCCTATATTCCACAACTTCCTTGGTGATGTCATTGTCTTTGAACCACAGGAATCTGAGGAAGTTCCTGTGGTCCTCCCTAACAACGAAGCTGTGGAACATTTGTTCAATATCCGCTGTGATGGCCACCTGCTCACGCCTGAACCGCATTAGTACACCCAGCAAGCTGTTGTTCAAGTCTGGTCCTGTCAGCAGCACATCGTTCAGTGAGAAGCCGAGGTGTGAAGCGCTGGAGTCAAAAACGACTCGGATTTGACCAGGTTTGCGTGGGTGGTACACACCAAAACTGGGAAGGTACCAGCATTCTTCTCCATCCTGTAGCGGTGGAGCCAATTCAGCATGATCCTGGTCAAAGATTTTCTGCATGAAGGCCAGAAAATGGCTCCTCATCTCAGGCTTCCTTTCAAGTGTACGGCAGAGGCTGGTGAAGCGGGTCAGAGCTTGTTCCCTGTTGTTGGGGAGGCGTGGCCTTGGTGTGCGAAAAGGAAGGGGGGCCACCCAACTGTTAGCATCATCTATGAACATCTCCTTGTCCATCAGCTGAATGAACTGTCTGTCCTCAATGGACAAGGCGACCTTGTTGTCCTCCTCTGTTTTTTCGAAGATCCTGCTTCCCAGTGAATAATCACCGGTATTCTGAACCAAGCTGTCAGATAAATAAGAATGCTGCAGGCTTTGAGAGCTGAAAGGCTTTGTAGCTGTCCTTACTATAAGCTTCTCTTTCAAAACGAGGTGGTTGGGACATGGGCTGAAGTAAGAGTGGCGGCCATTCTCCAAAACATTTGTCCGGTATGTGCTGACTCCTTTAGGCTTGTGAGCTGCACCCAGGCAGACTTCTCCAACTATAACCCAGCCAAGGTCAAGTCTTTGAGCAAAAGGGGCATTGTTTGGCCCATTATGCTGGTCTCTCACTTTGTGAACTCTTAAGACATCTCGGCCAAGGAGAAGGAGAATCTGTGCTTCAGGGTCAAGTTCAGGAATGAGGTGAGCAATAGGCTTTAGGTGAGAGTGGTGTTTGGCAGCCTCAGGAGTAGGTATTTCCGATCTATCATCCGGCATATGGTTGCACTCTATGAGTGTGGGAAGAAGCACACTAAGATGTCCATCTAAGGGCTGAGCAATGAAGCCGGCTCCTCTTCTTCCTGACATCTCTGTGACTCCTGCACATGTGCGCAGAGTGTAGGGAGAATCTGCACCCTCGAGGTTGAACAGGTCAAAAAACTCTGACCGAGCGAGAGACCTATTACTCTGGTCATCGAGTACAGCATAGACTCTCATTGATCTATCTGGTTGTCCTTTAGGATGAACCTTTATGAGGCAGATTTTAGAGCAGGAGCGGGAGCTGTTGGCTTCACCACACACTTCTGTGCACTTGGAGATTATGTCAGGAGAAGCCTCCTCCTTTTCCTCCCCGCCGTGCTCTAGGTCAGGATCTTTGGCGGTCCATGGAGCTGGTCCTGGATGAAGAGCTGTGACATGTCTATTACTGTCACATTCTTTGCACTGAATAGTGATTTTGCAGTCTCTAGCCATATGATCAGTTGAGGAGCAGCATCTAAAACAAATCCCATTCTCCTTGAGAAATGCCTTGCGTTCCTCCAATGTCTTTGCCCGGAAGCCTCTGCATCGCTTGAGGGGGTGGGGCTTTTTGTGAATTGGGCACTGCCTTTCGACGTCCAATTTACTGCTGGCAGTCTCTATTGACTTGGTGGCAGGTATTGGTGTGATATCTGTTTTGTGAGATGTGATTTGTCCTTTAGAGTGTGTATACCTTTTCGCTGGGTTGTCTGCCTTTACTACTGCCATGCCAGATGAGCTGAGGGTGAAACTTGGATCATTACGAGTATAAGCCTCTCTGCAGACAAAATCGGTGAAGAATGAAAACGGCGGAAACTGGACTTGGTTTTGCAGCTTGTACAAACTGCCTTGTGTCATCCATCTCTCTTGAAGCCCGTATGGCAGTTTCTCCACTATTGGGTTAACACCCCGAGATGTATCCAAGTAGGTGACCCCAGGCAAATAACCATCTCGTTTTGCAGACTCCAACTCCCTTAACAGATCACCAAGCTCTCTCAATTTGAGGGGATCTTTGTTGCTAATCTTGGGGAATCTCTCAAGTTTATCCAAAAGAGCCTTCTCGATTGTTTCAGGTGATCCATAACACTCCTCGAGACGCATCCATGCCATCCTGAGCCCAGCAGCAAGGTCGCTAACATGAACAGCTCTGATTCTCCTAACCTGCTCTGATGACTGAGGGCCTAACCACCTAATTAGAAGGTCGAGCTCTTCATTGTAGGTGAGTTTCAGTCCTTGTATGACATTCATGAAGGTAGATTTCCAACTCCAATAATTTTCCGGATGGTCGTCAAACTTGATCATCCCAGAGGTCACAAGCGCACGACGAGCCATATAAGTAGCAAAGTCACTTATGCCTGCGTGGTCAGGGGCAGATGACTGTGTTGCGTGCATCCTAACAGGGGGTGTGTGGGGCTGAGGTCCCTTCATGGATGAGAAACTGTGTGGATGGATTCCAGGATAATATTCAGCAGCTGGCTGAGTCATACTATGCACTCTGGAGTAGCTAGCATTGTGCTTAACATAAGCTGGAGTAGTATTTTGTCTAAACTCAGCTTTGTGAATGGGATATTGTTCGCTGTCTTGGTGTGGCAGAACGTGAAGGACATCATGTGGCCGACTGGATACAGTGTGAGACTCAAGATGGGGTAATGACAACTGACTAGAGTGCATTTTAGAATGACGTTCAACATAATCACTCGTTCTTTTCTCTCTGGAGTCATGGGGAATTGCTGCGATGTCCATTGCCCTAGAGTCTGCTTTAGATTCCAGCTCTGCTGCAGCTGATTCCAGAACCTCTGCCTCAGCTAAGGCAGCTGCAACCTCTTTCTCTTGCTTCAATGTGGTCAGAGCAGCCTCCATGCGTGCCTCCTCTACTCTCAACTGGGCTTTTTCAACCATGAGCTCGGTTTCTCTTTTAACAAAGGTGGAGCGAGCACGCACTGCCTCAGCTCTGGCACGTGCTTTAGCTGCTGCTAGGCTTGCTGAAGATTTGCTAGAGCTGTTAGAAGACTTAGCAACAGATCTGGTCACATATGACTTTACAGATGCATTTTGTGATTGAGCTTCCTGTTGATCTTCTGTGTTTGCCTCGTTGTCCATCTTGTGTATGCCGTAGACCTTTTATTTGGTATGAAGGTGGCAATTAAGATGAAGCAGGGCAGTTAATGAAGAGAAGCTATCTTTGTTTGCATGAATCGCTGTGTTGACCCCGCCGTGATGCTGTTTTTTCACTATTCTGTCCCCTGCGTGCGTGGCTCCACACGAAGTGACAGATAGCTAAACAGGTGTACTGGGCACTGAAAGGTTTAAATGATGACTCAGATGTGGAAGTAAAGTTGAGGTCTGTTTACTTGTATATCTTCATCAACATGCTTGCTTACAATGCTTTTCCAGAAACTCTGTGAAACTGAAAATAAATACACAAGAAAATGTTCTTAATGTAAGTAAAAACAGTGTAGAAATATAACTACTTGCTTAGTACTACACAATTAAACCAATGTTTGCACTATATGTGGGGATTTAGGTAATTATCTATAAATCTCCCCAAATATTAAATAAAATAACAAAATATGCATCAATCCTTATCTATAAAGATAAAACATGTAATATAAACTTACAAACAAAGCTTCTCCAAGGTTCAACACAGGTGGATGCAAAGGATTAAACAGAGAGACTTCTGGAGCACCTTGCTGTGCAAAATTTCAATCAAAATGGCCGGTCTCAGACTACGACCTTACCCATGTGATCACAAATAACCAATAGAGAACAAGTACAACAAGCTGACAATAATCTCCAAAGCAACCACTAGGAGATGCTAAAATGCGCTTTAACTACATGTAACAAAATAAATACCATCTAGAGTAGCTATGGCATAAGCAGGCCCACACGGAATCTGTGCCTGCAGAATTCCGATGACACCTCTGCAGATTTTCCACAGATTTTAAACCAATAAAGATGCTGCTTTTAAGTTTTATGTTTGAGTGTCATGTTTTTTGCCTTTGCCGTTTTAGAGGTTCTCAAAAGATATTTGGTGAAGTTGAGGTCAAGGGCCTTACCAGTTATTTATTTATGTATTTGTTTGTTTATGTGTTGAAGGGTTACTTGTTGGGAGATGATTAATGGTTAATGTTTTCGCAAATTAATTTTGCTCTCTCTGCTCCACATTGAATCTTGCATTTTAGTGGCCATGTGTCCTGCATTGTATGCTGGTTGACTTTTCCAACAAATACTCACACTTTGTTTTGAACTGTTTGTGATGAAATAAAATCTCAAATTCGATGGTTCAATTAAAATCTACTAAATTTTGGGTTGTTTTAATGTATTGTGTGTGCTTATTTTTGCTTAGGAACAATCTTTATTATCTTAAATGAATACTGTCTATCACATTACAAGCAAAAAAACTTTCAGCTTAATTCCGCAGATTTTCATTCTGGATCACTGCCGAAAACTGTAAAAAAAATCTGCAGATTCCGTGTGGGCCTGGTCATAAGATAATGTGTTTCTAAGGTGTTTAGGGCCAAGCACAATAACTTGAGTTTTGTCTGAGTTTAGTAGCAGAAAATTGCAGGTCATCCAGGTCTTTATGTCCTCAAGGCATGCTTGGAGTTAAGTTAACTGATTACTTTCATCTGGCTTCATTGATAAATATAATTTCGTATCATCTGCATAGCAAAGAAAATTCGTGGAGTGTTCCGTAATAATATTACCTAAAGGAAGCATATATAGGGTGAATAGTATTGGTACAAGCACAGAACCTTGTGGAACTCCGTGTCTAACTTTTGCGTACATGGAAGATTCATTATTAACATGTACAAACTGAAATCGATCTGATAAATAGGAGTTAAACCAGCTTAATGCAGTTCCTCTAATGCCAATTAAATGTTCCAGTCTCTGTAATAGGATGTGATGGTCAATTGTGTCAAATGCAGCACTAAGATCTAACAAGACAGGTACAGAGAGGTCCTTTGTCTGATGCAGTTAGGAGATCATTTGTGACTTTCACCAGTGTTGTGCAATGATGTGCTCTAAATCCTGACTGAAAATCCTCAAATAAACTATTGTTATTTAGAAAGTCACATAACTGATTAGCAACTGCTTTCTCAAGGATCTTAAAGAGAAATGGAAGATTAGATATGGGTCTATAGTTGGCTAAATTGCTTGAATCAAGAGTAGGCTTCTTAAGAAGAGATTTAATTACAGCTACTTTAAAGGACTGTGGTACATAGCCTGTTACGAAAGACAGGTTGATCATATCTACAGCTGGTATTTATCCACAGTAATGAGGAATATAGCAGAATTAACTGAGTTAAGAGCAGCAAAAACGCTATCAGTATAACAAAATGCGAGTATAGAGCCCTTATCCTGGCAACCAGGAACAGTTTTAAATTGTTCTTAATGAATGAATGAATGAATGAATGAATGAAATTATTAGCCTAATTTGACTGTATTGTAAGAGTACATGCCTTGTTGTTTGCTGTGGATAAATTGTAACTGATCAATCAACTAATCATTTCATCACTAGTCTCCAGCATTATAACATTTTTAAAAAGCTTTTTTTTCAACACCATTACACTTATAAGATACATTAGTATTAAGTATAAGTATTATATAACATGACCTACATCAAAAACACAGACATGACTAACACTGAATCAATTACAATATCAATATAATTAGTTATAATTATAATATTGTAATTATCTTTTTTATTATTACTTAGAATTGTTTACTTGAACTTGCATAGTTGGCGGTACTGTTTTAATAGTGGAAACGCCAATCGAACAAATCTGAAAGCTGAGATAATTAGATTTACTGTCAGTGGTCTTTGAATATGGCTTTCATGTCATGCTTAACTAGATTTTATGTTATGGTCTTCAACAGTCAATCTGTGTCCCACAGGACAACAACACAATGGAAACACAGTATTTGTATGTCACTCCCCATTGTGGTTGGCTAATAACACACACACACACACAGACACGCAGAGCAGATAGAGAAGACAATAACAAATACACAACACACAAATTATTTATTAAACATGTACATTCCCACACACACAAATACAGAGACACACTATCTGACCATCAAGCAGTGATAATGAGTATTATAAGACAGCTGATGAGACAGATAGAGGACATGATAAAAGACACACACACACACAGAGTGACAGGATGAATAGAATTATCAAATGACAGTGGTGCTGGATGGACCCTGTGTCTGTGTGTGTAATCACAAGATGGATGAGGGCCCAAATAGCATTCCTCTGAATTCCATGACGTGACCATAATGGACCGATGCTTTCCTCCATTTCTTTTGTATTCTCACCCATATTGATAAGATATAATATATGACTGCATGCCCTGGATGGAGCATAAAACTTTTCATAAAGAATTTTTAACACATAAAAGTGTAGTCATCCCTTAGCTTAAGTTTAGATCGTTGGATAGCCAGGAGCCCCACATCAGCCAACCTAGGGAACCTGGAGGTAGAATAAGGGGTTAGAGGATCTGCGATATAGGAATGGGCCAGCCCCATTTAAGGCTTCATAAACAAACAGAGGAACCTTAAAATCAATTCTGAACCATCCAGGCAGCCAGTGGAGAGAAGCCAGGAAAGGGGTAATATAGTCCCTCTTCCAGGTACCTGTCAGGAGCCTGACTGCAGTGTTCTGGACCAGTTACAGTTGGGACAGGGACCCAGTATACAGGGAGTTGCAGTAGTCCAAGCGGGAGGATATAAAGGTTTGGATGACTTTCTTGAGATCTTTGAAAGGGAGAAACGACTTGATTTTGGCAATATTATGAAGCTGGAAAAAACAGGCTTATACTACTACATTAACTTGCTTGTCAAAGATGGAATGAAATATCACACCAAGGTTTTGACATGATGTTTGACAAGGGTGGACAGGTTGCCAAGGCTGTTGGTAATCACTTTCATGGAGTCAGGGGGGGCAAATAGGACAACTTAAGATTTGCCTTCATTCAGCTTTAAGAAGTTTTGTGCCATCCAACACTTTTGTCCTCAAGGTAGTTCAAGAGGCTGACTAGATTGGACTGGTTGTTTGGTTTCAGGGGGAGATAAAGCTGAGTGTCATCAACATAATAGCGGAAGGAAAAGTCATATTTTGAATGATTTGTCCAAGGGGAAGCATAGAGAAAAGCATGGGACCCAGGATGGAACCTTGTGGGACACCACAGGAGGGACTAGCTGGGGGTGAGGAAAAATTGACTATGTTGACGGAGGAGCTTCTATTTTTGAGGTAAGGGATGTACATTCAAGTGAGGCACTGCAAAGTGACTTGTTGGTATTTTGGTGGAGATTAGGTCTTGGTTGTTCACTGAGAATAGACATCTCTGAACCACTTTTCTGGAGCAAAGTCACTGGAGTTGCCCCTTTGGTGATTTTATCAACAAGAGCAAACTTAAAAACTGAAGGTACCCTATGCACTGCAAGGCTTCTCTCCAGCTGGAGGCGTGTGCCAGCTGGTGCAGGGTAAACCATAGTAAACCTAAAAATCAATATTCCAGTGCACATCAGGATACTAAGATTGACACTTTTTATTAACAGATTACATTAAAAACAAAAAGGAGCGGGCAGCATTTAAGCATTAATGCCTAAAATGTAAGTAAACTATTTGAATTTTTAAAATTAAAAGAAAAAGTAGATGTGTTTAAATCAGTTAGTTAAATCTTTGCAGCACAGATATATTCATTAATCTGCAGATGTAATCATAATAGTTTCATCAAACTTTTTCTTTAATAGCTTCACCAAACTATTTTTAACTAATTATTTCTATCATCATTGTACTAATTAACTGTAAAAGCCACACCATCTGCCTTCAGCTGCAGATTTGTGTTAATATATGTTCACATTGTGAAGATCTGCACCTTCTTGAAGAAGCATCTTTCTATTTATTGAGCTGATGTTGTCCTGCTTCACTGTGATTGGCTCAGCTGTTTTAGAGCTATGAGACCAGTGATGTGACTGGTTGAGAGTGTATTGATTAAGCACCACACCCTGTGATCTATATTCACCTTCACCCAGCCCTTTTGCACTTTGTGCTGCTGCGCATGAATGAAACAAAATAGCAGGTGAGTTTGGATGCCCATACTGTCTGTGCACCCAATACCTACCACTTTGCGCTTGTTGTTGTGCTTGCACAATTAAAATAGGGCCCCACATGGATTGATAAATTTGTGAAAAAAAATTAAGTGTATTTGTTGTATCTGATGGATTTTTAACATCAAATTTGTTTTATCTCAATTTTTCAGATTGTTCAGTTTTGCTTATAGTGGCCAGATTCAGCACTATGTGCTTAAACATTATTAATAATAACAATAATAAACCAATAATCTAATATTGTTACACCTACTAAAGGTCAGACCATAGCAGTGAGATCAGCCATTCTAACTGTGGGGATTTATTTATATTTTTTCATCATTTGGGTAAAATCTATTTGGATTTAACCGTACTCTCCTGCACTGTGTTCCCAATAGATTTCAGAGGACCTGGGCAAGATGTACAGTGAAATGATCTTCGTCCATGGCTTTGTTCACTGTGATCCCCACCCTGGCAATGTGTTGGTTCGAAAGTGTCCCCAAAGCAAGAAGACAGAGATTGTCCTGCTCGATCATGGCCTTTATCAGGTTGGAAATCTCCAAGCTTCCCAGACATAAAAAATACCATTTGTTCTAATATTGCAGTCCATTTTTCATGCTGCTGACTGAGACCTTGAGTAAAAAGGTAGAGCAGCAAACACACAGTCAAGATGCACATAAAAAACATGGATGTCAGAACACACTTTACAGGCAGACACACACTCTTATTAGGACTCCAGCGGGCTAAAAGCTTTTTGATAAACAACTCATTTGATGTGTTCTTAGCAGAGTGCAGTGTGCTGTATTTGGAATGGTGCACCACAGCCTTAATCATACAGGCACATATGTGCACTCATGATACACACACACACACTTCCCTCAGACCATAATGGCACCAATTTATTCCTAATGACTTCTGATTTTAGCTGTCATTTTGGAGACAAATGTTAATCCACTCCTCACATACACATATACACACTCAATCATTTTCAGTCTCATTACCAGTTGTGCACTACACACTGCATATGTGTCTGAAGTGCTGTAGTTGGACTGTTAATGGCAGAGGGTTTTTAAGTGGGAGATTGAATGGGTTTTAAGTAAGACATGTAAAATGAAAAACTGTTGAGCAAGATCTAAATGTCAGTGAAAGTATATAATACAAATTATTACATAAGAACACACTTTATTAATAAGGCTGTTTACAATGTGATGATAAACTGTGTATGGTCCTTGTAATCCAGCAACCTAAAAGTAGCAACATTAGAAAATTTCAACTCAACAATATGAAAATGGACACTTAAATACTTAAATACTTAAATATATACCCACACAAAAATAATCCATATAAAAATCCATTCAGTGCAGCATGTTGTCCCTGTGTCTGTGTAGGTTTTCTCCTGGTGCTCCAGTTTCCGTCTACACAGTCCAAGGACAAGCAGGTCAGGTTAAGGTCCACTGTGGAGCGTTTGACCACAAGTTGCGCTCTGGAGCATTTAGTGGCGTGATTTATATTATGCTGTTGGTTTCACGCTATTTCACTGAGCAGATGTTGGCACTAACACACCAACAAACAGCAATGCAACGACAAAGGCAGTGAAGAAAAAGACTGCTAGCAAGTAAACATGGCTGTACGCATGCATGATTTGAAACATTTCAGATATTGGCCTTGCAAATGTTTTATGAAGAAGGAAGTGCATTCACCACGTTTGTTAGACTTTAAGGATACACACAATACTCTTTTGTGAGAAACACTGAATTTCCACATAATTTTTGTTTTATGGAATCTCCACCATGGAGTTTGAAGTAGAAACTCTAAATTGCCTGTACAGTAAATGATTGTCACAGTAAATGTTAGGGGTGTGCCCAAATACAAATACATTATTTAGCAAAGCACAAATAGTGGGGTTTTTATGAATATTTGTTTCATACAAATATTTTAAAAGTTATTTGTTTTTGGGAAGAAAAAAAAAGTCAAATACCAGTGTGCAGGTCAGTTACATCGCTATCTCAGTCACCGTTCTCTGCTCCGCTGTTACATCTATCAGCAGGTCTCAAGGAGGGGAGTCACATCCTCCTGCTACATGATGCACATTTCCTTATTTGGACATCACTCCCGGAGTTGAGGTTGTTCCCCAGAGATAAAGCTGAGCTACTGACACACGCGAAGTGCTCCCAAGGGACTCTCCATAACTTGATGTTCCCCTTCTCCTTTCCACAAAGTTAGGTTGTAAAAAATAGGCAATAAATGAAAAGTTCAAAGCAAGAATCGCCTTTGAAGTTCCTCACTACATGTTACACGGTGTGCTCTCTCTGTGGTATGGATGTATAAATAGGTAGAGGTCTGTCTGCAATGAGTTGATGAGTAAAGTTTTAGCTCTGTAGTCAGCACAGTTGTCTATGATCTGAGCGACTCCAGTTCAAGACCCAGTGTGGGAACCTCCTTTGTAAGGCAGTTTATTTATGAACACTTATTGTAACACTTCAGTTTTACAAAAATTAAAAGTGTAATCAAAACAAACGAGGAGGGTGTGACATGCAGAAAATTCATACTACCCCCCTAGTTCCACCCACACTGTGCAGGAGCTCAGGACAACCAGTAAGAGTTGTTAGTACAGTGACGAGGATGAAATCCCTTGAATGCTTCCCACCAGCCAACACTGCCAGTTTTTTCATTGTTTAATTAGTGTTCATTCACATAACCACAAGCACAGGTGATAGTGTACATGGTCTTTGATTAAAAATAAATGAGTTCAATAGAAAATGAACAATACAATTGTTTTTAATATAAATGCAATTTACTGTAAATATAGTTTGCCATACCATTTAAGTAGATAAAACCCTAACGCAAGACACTTAATCTCCCATTATTATCTCTCCTCCCCTCCCAGGTCTTGCAACCAGACTTCAGGTTGGACTACTGTCGCCTGTGGCAGGCTCTGATTGAAGGTGACATGTCTGGGGTGGAGTGTTACAGCCGCAGACTGGGAGCTGGAGATCTCTACCCACTGTTTGCTTGTGTGCTTACTGCTCGCTCCTGGACCGCTGTCAATGCTGGCATCAGTTCTGTGCCTGTCACGCACTCTGAGGTATGATCTCACACAGACATATAAATAGTATTAATGCAAATGATAAACTGTGTTACAAAGTGCTTCAAAGAGGCTCATAAGGCAAATCAGTACAAAAAACACAAAAACTGAATGAAAGGCAGCATAAAAATATAAGAAAGACTAACACTGTATCTACACAGAAAGCATAGCATGAGTAGCACGTTTAGCAGAGCAGCAGTAGTAGCGATTGCCCTTAATGTGTATCTTCACTGCAGGCATTCAAGTACAGTGTTGAGTGTAGGTCACACACGTTGAACAGACTTGAAGCCTAATAATATGCTTTAGGTTGTGTTTATACCATGTATACCTCAAGTGAAGAGTGAGCTGTTACACAGCCTACATAGATACCTGGATTGATTAAAATAGAAGTGTATCTGTTCCGTCAGAGGCGCATGAGACAAGACGACTGAAAAACGTGGCTGAAATCCTTTCAGTGTAGACATGGTGGAAGAAAAACATCTGAAGCCTAGAGGCTGCAGTGTTTCAACCTACAAACCGCATATAAAGAGGGGCATAGTGAGGGGTGACACCACTCTTTGGTTTGCATTGGAGCCACTTGGAAGCCCACAGTTGCAGCTTTCTGAGGGTCCTATGTTTTCCATTTGGAGCCAGGACTTGATTCAGTTCAGTTCAGTTGTTCAGTTGTTGAGTTGAGTTCAAGTCAAGTCAAGTCAAGTCATATAGCACCAAATCACAACAGAAGTAATCTCAGGGCACTTTTCTCATAGAGCAGGTCAAGACCGTACTCTTTAATTTGAAGAGACCCAACATTCCACCATGAGCAAACACTTGGCAACAGCAGCAAGCAAAAACTGCCCTTTAACAAGAAGAAACCTCAAGCAGAACCAGGTTCTAGGTGGACGGCCATCTGCCTTGATTATTTGGGTTTATACAAAAAGGAGGTGTGAGAGAGGAGAGAGACAGAGAAGCATGATAACAACAATAACTAGAAATGCATTTCCTGCGGAAAATGCATGTGAATTCTGACAGCAATTGCAAAGCATTGCCGAAAATACTAAAGATTCGTTCAGGATCCCCAACTGTAGAAATAGAATTCAATTACCATGGCATGTTACATTTAAGAGATTTGGCAGTTAATAATCAGTATGGTGGTGTTTTATTAATGACCACATGGTGAAGCTATTGTTGCCATGATTCAGTATGTCATGCAGATTCTCATGGAAAACTTGTTTACCAAGTTTCATTTCATTAAAGACAACAGAATTGCAGAAATATCGTATTATACAGTTACTTTAGCGCCCCCTTTGGGCAGAACTTTATGAAATGTTAAACACTTCTGTAAGGTCACCTTGTGTACAACATTCCCAAATTTGGTTGCAATCTAATTCAGTATTGAGGAGTTATTGCCCATTATGTGCATTAGGCCATGCCTTCAAAAGTTTGCTAACCAATTACAGACAAACCATAAGAGATATCTGAAAACAAATGAATATGTTTATTTCGGGGTCATCTAAATATGGTATGTAACAAATTTGGTGAAGATTGGATGAAATATGTGCCAACAGAAGCAAAGCACGTGTTTACAAAAAAAATTCAAAATGGCCGAAAAATTTCAGAGCTGCAAATGGGCGTGGCCTATATCAGTCTAATCAGTATCATCCAAGGAACATCCTGACATCCCATTTTTTTGATAGGACTTACCGTTCATGAGTTATTAGCCAAAACACAAAATATTTAATAATTGACCACATGGTGGTGCTATTGATACCATTAATAGTTAAAGTAAGCTAGAGAGGAATTGAATTCTGGTACAGGATAAAGATGTAACGCAACTTTGTACATGAGAGCAATATTATGAGGAACACTGCAGTGAACAGGTATTGAACACACAACCTTGTCATCTAAGGGGTAGCTGATCATGAGAGCAGTGTCACTAAACATCTGATAACTTTGAAAGTTCAAAGTTTTGTGAACATTTTACAGTTTGAATGGCATCTGTACAATAAGGGACTTCTGAGCAGTTGAGTGTTAAAGTGACCAAGGTTCCCACTCAGTTGGGCGGTTTGTCCCATAGACTGCCATTATAAATTTTAATGTTTTAAAAAATTATATAAAATCACTGAAACATGTTACATTTCAGAAAAATACAAGCACACATCTGCTGAATGAGTTGCACAAATTGACAGTTGAATGGTTTTTATAGCACAAAGTATGCAGCAGAAACGCGGCAAAAAAACGTATGGAAGACGGAATAAGAATAAAGACTGAGAAGAACAATGTGTGCTCAGCTCATTAAGCAGACTGACATCACCTGGACTCCTTCATCCTACAACTCTACTGAGTTCTGCCCTAAGCGGGGATCGAACTCACAACATTTGGATCTAAAAGGAGTTCAGTAATGACATGACCTTAAACCACAGGACTACTCACACATACTGTGTAACACAGGAAAAGATGTATTTAACAAGCATATCAATCCGTATTTTAGGTAGTAATGTTAAGGTAAGCTGGAAAGGAATTGAATACTGGTACAGGATAAAAATGTGAGGCAACTTTGTACATTAGAGCAATGTTATGAGGAGCACTGCAGTGAGTAGGTATCGAACACACAACTTCGTCATCTAAGGTATTGTTGATCATGAGAGCAGTGTTCTAAACCACTGAGCCAACAGACATTCACAAAAATGAGAGGAAAACATCTCCATTTTGATGAGGAAAATGTATTTGTCTCAATCCAGAGCTTGAAGCCCAGAGATTTGTACATCACTAGTGAAAGCAAGACTGGTTTAACATGAGAATGAATGATATGTGTTTGAAGGAAGAGAGAATCTGTAAGTTTATGAAACTGCAGTGAGAGAAGACATGTGAAAATATCTGTGCTCTCCACTGTGCCTGATCACATGACACACTGGTGAGACCTGACGTCTGTAACACCCCTTACTTTGGACTTAAATTGCTGAAAAACTACTAAAGATATTACTAAACAATCTGATAACTTTGAAAATTCAAAGTTTTGTGAACATTTTACAGTTCGAATGGCATCTGTAGTATAAGGGACGTCCGAGCAGTAGAGTGTCAAAGTGACCAACGTTCCAACTCAGTTTGACAATTCCCATAGACTGCCATTATTAATCAATCAATCAATCAATCAATCAATCAATTTTTATTTATATAGCGCCAAATCACAACAAAAGTCATCTCAGGGCACTCTTCACATAGAACAGGTCTAGACTGTACTCTTTAATTTACAGAGACCCAACAATTCCCCATATGAGCAAGCACTTGGCAACAGCGATAAGGAAAAACTCCCCTTTAATGGATAGAAACCTCAAGCAGAACCCTGGTCTTAATGGGCAGCCATCTGCTTTGACCGGTTGGGTTGAAAGAGAGAAAGGGGGGGTGATAACAATCATAACAATAACAATAACAGCAGCAATAGCCAGGGAAGGACGCTGACAGGACTGCGAAGGACCGCGAAGGCCCGGCCTGCAACCCAGGGTTTCCTGCGAGAAGAAGCCAAGTTAGTAACATGCATTGATGGTACATGAATGCATACATATGAAGAGGAGGAGAGAGGAGCTCAGTGCATCATGGGAAGATCCTCGGTAGTCTAGGCCTATAGCAACATAACTAAGGGCTGATCCAAGGCGAGCCTGGCCGGCCTTAACTAAAAAGCTTTATCAAAAAGGAAAGTTTTAAGCCTACTCTTAAACGCAGAGAGGGTCTGCCCCCCAGACCAAATCTGGAAGATGGAGAGGAGCCTGATAGCTGAAGGTTCTGCCTCCCATTCTACTTTTAAAGACTTATAAAGGAACCACCTGTAAGCCTGCATTCTGGGAGTGCAGTGATCTAGTGGGATAATATGAGCTCTTCAAGATATGATGATGCCTGACCATTAAAGGCTTTGTAAGTAACGAGAAGGATTTTAAATTCAATTCTAGATTTTACAGGAAGCCAATGTAGTGAAGCTAAAATGGGAGAACTATGATCTCTTTTTCTAGTTTTTGTTAGTACACATGCAGCAGCATTCTGGACCAGCTGGAGAGTATTTAGAGACTTGTTAGGGCAGCCTGATAATAAGAAATTGCAATAATCCAGCCTGGAAGTAACAAATGTGTGGACTAGTTTTTCTGCATCTTTTTGGGACAGGATATGCCTGATTTTTGCGATATTATGTAAGTGAAAAAAGGCAGTCCTTGAAATTTGATTTATGTGGGAGTTAAAGGACATATCCAGATCAAAGATAACTCCCAGATTCCTTACAGTGGTGCTGGAGGCTAGGGGAAAGCCATCCAGAGTAGCTATATCATTAGATAATGTGTTTCTAAGGGGTTTAGGGCCAAGCGCAATAACTTCAGATTTATCTGAGTTTAGTAGTAGAAAATTGCAGGTCATCCAGGTCTTTATGTCCTTAAGGCATACTTGGAGTTTGTTTAACTGATTGGTTCCATCAGGCTTCATTGATAAATATAATTGGGTATCATCTGCATAACAATGAAAATTTATTAAGTGTTTCCTAATAATATTACCTAAAGGAAGCATATACAAGGTGAATAGTATTGGTCCAAGCACAGAACCTTGTGGAAATCCGTGTCACTCCGTGTAACTGTTGCCTTCATGGAGGATTCATCGTTAAAATGTACAAACTGAAATTGGTCTGATATATAGGACTTAAAGTAGCCTAATGCAATTCCTTTAATGCCAGTTAAATGTTCCAGTTTCTGTAATAGGATGTGATAGTCAATGTTGTCAAATGCAGCAGTAAGATCTAACAAGACAAGTACAGAGAGAAGTCCTTTGTCCAATGCAATTATGAGGTCATTTGTAACTTTCACCAGTGCTGTCACTGTTATGATGCGCTCTAAATCCTGACTGAAAATCCTCATATAAACTATTGTTATGTAGAAAGTCACACAGCTGATTGGTGACTGCTTTCTCAAGGATCTAAGAGAGAAAGGAAAGGTTAGATATAGGTCTATAGTTGGTTAAACTGCCTGAATCAAAAGGAAGGCTTTTTAAGAAAAGGATTAATTACAGCTACTTTAAAGGACTGTGGTGCATAGCCTGTTACTAAAGACAGATTGATCATACCTAGTAAAAAAGTGCTAATTAAAAGTAAGACCTCCTCAAGCAGCCTAATTGGGATGAGGTCTAAGAGACAGGTTGATGGTTTAGATGAAGAAATCGCTGTAGTTAGTTCAGACAAAAATGTCTTCACTAGATGTCTATCTGCTGTGGATAAATTTAAGGAAGCAATTCCATCAGCATTGTATTCATTGCCATTTCTCAATACAACAGAGGTTAGATATGCTAAATTCAGCCCCTCCCAAATTGATCATCTTGTTGATAGTGTTTCAGGCTCATTACGAATGACACTTGACTCCATCGCCCCTGTGAAAATGAAGATAATAAAACAAAAGCACTTAGCTTCATGATATAACTCCTAAACCCACAAATTAAAAGAAACATTGTGAAAACTTGAAAGGATATGCTTTTCCACCAAACTGGAAGAATCTCACTTAGTCTGGCAAAATAGTCTTAAAACATATAGGATGGCCCTCCATAACGCCAGAGCTGCCTGTTACTCATCATTAATAGAGGAGAATAAAAACTGGCTTTAAATGACAGAGAGCTAAAGTTTAAGAGTTTAAATTTAATTTCCTATTATGTTGTACTATGGTGGTGGTGTCAATTGTGTGAGAGCTGTGAAGCAGCCCACACACTGTTATCTTCGCTCTTTATTTATTGTGTCTAACTACTTCTGTACAATTTGTCGTATTAACTTTGTTTATATGTCAAAACGTATATTTCCTCAAGGAGATGTATGCCATGACTTTCCTTTACTGTAACATGTGTCAGTGATTTTATATAATTTTTAAAGTATTAAAATCTATAATGGAAACTCTGTGGGAGGAATGTTTGAAAGTTCACATTTCAAAAACTAAAAGGTTTCCCATGTTGAAATATTTTACATATTAAAACATGAGACCAACAGTGCCACCATGTGGTTAGTTATTATGTGTTTTACTTTTTGGCTAATAACTCATGAACGGTGAGGCCTATCAAAAGAATATTTGCACAATATTTTCCTTGGAAGATGCCAAGTAGACTGATATAGGCCACGCCCATTTCCTCTTAAAATTTTTCATTTTCAATTTTCCATTTTGGATTTTTTGGTAAACAAATTTTTTACTTCTATTGGCACATATTTCATCTAATCTTCACAAAACTTGGTACATAGCATATTCTGAGGACCCTGAATATTTTATGTTGTACAGATAGGGATGGTGAACAAGTCTGTAGCATTTGATATAATTTCACCTGACAGTGGCGCTATAAGATTTTATAACATTGCTGCTTGAGCAGCAGCTTGCAGCAGCAGTAGCGTTAGCTGGCAGAAGCTAGCAGCTTGCAGCTCTCATACCCAATTTCTTCAGAATTTGCGCAATTTTCTAGTTCTGTGGGAGCTGCGCACACTGTTGTCTTCGCTCTTTATTATTGTGTGACAGCAGCATAGCAGCTCACATACTGTTATTTTTTATTAGTGTGAATGCTGACAATCATTCACACTATTGTTATCAAAATCTTTATTATGTGAGAGCTGTGGTACAGCTTGTACAGTCTTGTTATCTTCACTCTTTATTATTTATTCATTTATTTATTTTTCTTCCATATGTTTTTGACCACTAACTACTCCTACATACTTTCAGCTACAAAAAATTCATATATCCAAATGTTCAACTTGTTCAGGACATTACCTCTATCATTTGTTTTTTTTCATAACTTTTATCATTTTTAAGATATTAAGCTTTTTATAACAATATTTTTACAATGTAAGTGGATGGGAGCAAATGACACATACAGACACATACACATGCATACTGACCCACATACATACATACTTAATGTACATACTGTACATACATACATACATATGTACATACATACAGTGCATACATACATACATACATACATACATACATACATACATACATACATACATACATATTAGGGCTGTCACGATATCAGATTTTCACAACATAATTATTGTGGCGAAAAGAATTCACAATAACGATATTTTCACAATATCTGTAGAAAATTTGGAGAAAAAAATGCTATCAGTCCAATCCAGTCTTTTCTCGCAAATGAATTACACTCAAAATACTAGGTGGAGGTGGAGAAAGAGTCAGTAACCATATCTATACAGAGTTTGAAAGAAGTTGGAACACACTGTAGTGTAAGTTTTTTATTTTCCTGAATATTTTTTGCAAACAGATGCCCGCAGATGAACTATAGCTGTGACTTATTAGCTGGAAAAAACAATGGCACCACAGCATGGAGCCTTACCTAGTCCAAGTTCAAATTTAATAACAATACCACAGAAAATTAATATTTTACATGTTTTTCTAAGGGTATGTAGAGGCATCTTCCAAAAAAAAGGCCATTTAGACACCAACTAACCCCTGCTTCAGAGTAACTGAAGCATAAACACATTATAGTGTTTTGTTCCCCTGTTGAAACTAAACTTTGTGCATATAAAAGAGTCAAAACAAGTGTTATGGTGGAAAAGCAGTTCATATAAAAAGTGAATCACAGCAAACTATTTATATTTACATAATTTTAATGTTGTGACTTTATAAAAAACAATAAAGCAGCATATGGTCTTTTTCAGAATTTCATTGGTTATTTGAAGCACCAGGTATTGGCAGAATCTGTTCCTACTGGCTCCATCTTTACACAAAAGAAGAGGGGCAGGCACCTCCTTTCAATGCGTACTGTCGTGCTATTGTAGGCTGTGGACAGGACGTGGAATGTCCTATTGGGTCAAGTTAAGTGTCAATCGAAAGGTCAGAGTAAAGCTGCCATTTTGATACCAAAATGTGGCTAATGTTTACATGCTACCGCGAGTTAGGATGGAGAATACGTTGGAAGATTAGGAAATCTGTCGGCTAATTTGAAATAACGCAACAGCTATTTATGGATTTTATTGATGTAATAATGTGTTTTGGACTAAATAATTTACTGAATTGGATCGACTGGACCTTTGCCAATGTTACAAGACCGTTTTTGTCTGAGTTGAATTAGGTCAGTGGAGTAATATGAGGCTTCATAAGAGAGTAATGTGAATTTTGTAATTATTTATTTGTTTGTTGGTGGTCTGACAGAGGCTTGATTGTACCTGCTGTTGTGATTGTATCTTGAAATAATTTGCATCACAAGAATCTTAGCTTTCCAAAGATGTGTTGCATGAGTACCCACTTAAAGACAGGAGTTGTGTACATAGCATAGTTGTGTACAGTGTGATGGCCCGTCCACAGGCCGCTGGAATGGTAACGGGTTTTAAGAGGTACTGGATTATTTACAAGATATTATCATATGTGTATTATTAACATGATATCAATGTTTCAGTTTTAAAAGTTTTATCATGATACCCCTAATACATACTTTACATACATACATACATACATATACACATGTTGTGCCTGTACATACATATATTGACACAGAAACACACACACATATTAACACACATACACACACAAACTGTTTTTTCTATCTTTCTGGGGACTTTTATTGATACACACACACACACACACACACACACACACACACACACACACACACACACATACACACACACTGTTTTTTCTGTCCTTATATAAAACAGCAAAGCAATCAATCAAATCAAGGTCAAGGAGGCCTTCAAAGGATATGAGACAGACAACACTGTATGAACAGTGCCACAAGAAAGGACGGGTACAAGAAAATCCATACTTGACTAATAATAAATCAGATATTTATTTAAATGTTTTCTGCCTCACATAGTACAGTAGTAAGGTAGTAAGTAAGGTGTGATCTTATGTGCCCCCTTGGTGAGTGGTGGTTGCCCCCCCTAAAAACCCACTATTGTGTCTATAAACAGAATCTCTGCAAGTCTAATTCAATGCAAGTCCAAATGTCAAGAAGAGCATCAGGTGAGATTTAAAGCTTGCCTACCTGTTACTCTCCTTGACTGTTAACTGCTCAATACAAATGTGACACTACTTCCTGTATTGACAGTGACCATTGCCATTGAACACTTTGCACTTGCACATATTTTGTAGCAGACTGGGTTGTAGCATTAATCCTTCCCACCTAATTTTCCTTCATTACTTGCAAACCCTTACAAGCTTCCCCCCTCAGTTACAACTCCAGTTGTTCTTTATTTACTTGAAACAAATCTAACCCAAGAGCTACCAGGCTATATACATAAACCAACAACGTAATACTCCACAAACCCTCAGCCTCCCTTGTCCAAATAACAGGGGGCTGGATGTTCTCAAGTGCTCTACTGAGTCCTGCTTGGGGAATAACAATTAGTAGCAATTATAGGAGGTTGGTTAGCAAGCCTCACAGCTGTCAGCAGGACACAGAGAAGGCGACAGTACTCTCATTTGCATCTGAAAGCTTCAATAAAGACATATTGTATGGTGAGTGCTGTGATAATAGGCCATGCAAAAGGCAAAGGGAATGCAGTTGGGGGGAGGAAGAATCTGTGCTGTACTGTGCTGCTTTATCTTTTCTCCCTAGTGTATTAGACAGTCGGCAGGATGATTTCATAAAGCAGACATTAGGAAATGGTGGGCAGAGACAGAGGGCGCAAGAAGGTCAGAATCCACTGTAAGATCTGCTATTATCTTCTTTATTACCAGTGCCAGTTTTGCTCTGCAGAGAAGGAAAAAGCAACTGTACTCAGGGCAGTACTCAGGGCAATAAATGAAACTGTACTAAACACATGCACTAAGTAACCCATTTTTTTGTTTTTGCTTTACTTGGAAATGCTGTGAGGAGATGTCAGTACACTTCTTTCCTTCCTGTTGTGCTCTGGTCAAATTTGACCGATTTACAAATTTTATGTTTGAAAAATGTAGTTTATTTCATCTGATTGGCATAAGGCTTTATGATATCCTCCACATAGATCATATGAAAACAAAAATAAATTTTGACCATTTTCATTAAATTTTGGGTGTTTTGTTTAAATTTTGTCCACCTGGGGTGTACAAAAATGACCAGCCATAAGAAATAAATGGGTGAGACTACAATTAATAGCAAAGTGTATAAAATTGAGAGTTTAGGAGCATGTCCATCCAAAAAAAATCCCAAAACAAGTGTGCACACACAAACAAAATATTATACTTAGTTGTCGGAATATTGCCATTCTTGCAAATAATCGCAATGTTGTTCTGTATATTGTATCTGATAGAATACCTTTCTTGCATCTCTGGCATATAAAGCTTCCTTGGGGCATTGCCCACTTTTCATTCAGTGGCAACACAGTGACAGTTGACTCTGGACAACACGTTATGCCAGGACAAGCTATGCCTAGAAAAATGAAATAATGTTGAGCTAATTACCTAATGGTATCTTGTTAGCAAATACACATAACTGTAGAAGTAGTGCATCAGGGTCTGTAATCCAGTCTTGGGCTGCCAAGTCATATGGATCTATGTTGTTTATCGTGCTTGTATACATCTCACAATTGTGTGCCGTGTGTAGATTAAGACA
The DNA here is from genome assembly GCF_910596095.1 of Thunnus maccoyii. Classification (NCBI taxonomy): domain Eukaryota; kingdom Metazoa; phylum Chordata; class Actinopteri; order Scombriformes; family Scombridae; genus Thunnus; species Thunnus maccoyii. The sequence continues at coordinate 30,088,647 of NC_056548.1, forward strand.
TGGTGATTGCAGATTATACTACATTCGTATGTTTCCAATTAGCTTAGAATTTCACAGTTCTGCAGTTCACTCTTGTAATGTCTTGTACTCATACAGATTGTGCACCTCCTGATTTTACTTTCTGTCCAAAGATACTTAAATGATGTATTTGAAAGCTTGCAGTCAACTTTGTTCCATGACTAATAGTGTAATTTAGGCCTGTTGATGTGCAGCTTGGAGAGGCCTTTGAAGTGGAGTAGAGCAGGACACTAACGCTCGCATGGAGACATAAGCAACCGTCTTCAACATCAAAGAGAACAAATTGTCATCATGGAGGCAAATGTCATCCCTCTGTTTCTTTTTCTTCCCTCATTATTTCTTTTTTCATGTTGTGTCTCTTACAGTATGTTGCCATTTATGCTGTTGCAAAACTCAGTACTATTCTTGTTTTGATCCCCTCATTCTTCACCTGTACTTAATTTGTTTTCCTCTTTCCTTCCCCTCATCTCTCATCTCTCCTTCCTTTCTTACTCTCAACCTCATTATTCCTTCCTGGTTCTTCCTCCTGTCCTTCCTTACTTAAGTATGCTTCATATCCTCTCACAGTCTGTATATTCTCATAATTAAAAGAACCTAAAAGAAATATTCTTAGGTCACCTTATCATAAAATGACAATTTTGGAGCACTGAGCGGGCAGCTCTAGACATGCATGTGCGTCTAAACACATTCTCTCTCTCTCTCTCTCTCTGTTACTCTTTCATGCATGCACATGGAAATGAGCACTAGACCCCACTTACAAATAAATACTCCATACCTCTAACAAGTCCACCAATGGAAAAATCCCTTAAAGCGGAACTCTGATTTACTTCCATTCATTACTCTTTGCTTGATTAAATGGAAACCCACCATTTCCTGCTGATAATCTGGAAATATACTAAAAAAGTTTCTTTTAAGGCAGTTCCTACTTGGGAATTTGGGTATGTTTTCTCGACCTCAGGTTCCTCTCAAGATATGAAATAGCTGTGACAACATGGCTGCCCACACATGCAACAATAACACTTAATACTTTTAAAAAGACTAACAGCACAGCATGTTCTTACAGTACATCACTCACTATTATTTCAGCCTGGTGCCAGACCACCCAAATCCCTGACTGTCAACACACTGATCATACACGTGAACACTATTTGATCTCTTCTCAGGCTGAAATTTGACAGGGCTATGCCGAGAATTTGCTGAGCTCAGTTCTCCTCATAAACTAATAAAATCATAAATGTGTATGGTATGTTGGTCCACCCTAACAACCTAGAATCAAGGAAGGAGGGTCTGTCCATCCACTTGGAAGAGACTTAGTCTATCAAAATCCGTGAAAACATCAGTGTGTGTGATTTCGAAATAATTTAACCAGTAAAGAGATTGCCTGTCTTGCTGTGATGATCATTATTGTGATTATGATAACTGTCCGTCGGCAGGACCTTGAAATACGGACCAATGCAGCTCTGTACCTGCCCCAGATCAGTGATCTCTTGAACCGAGTGCCCCGGCAGATGCTGCTGTTGCTGAAGACCAACGACCTGCTGAGGGGCATTGAGACCATCTTACAGACCAGAGCCTCCTCCTCCTCCTTCATCAACATGTCCCGCTCCTGCATAAGTGCCATAGCCAGGTACAAGATTGTACTCTTTTCCCTGTTTACATAGTGATAGGATAGGCTACATAGTCTGCATGGATTGTGACTTCAAGTTCAACAACAAAGACTTGGTGCCTGCTGACATTTGTAGAAATATAAGCCTTGTAGAGCAAATTTTAAGTTGACTGCACTTATATAGCACCTTTTTACCTTAACAGACAAAGCACTTTACAATTTTTGCCTTCTCATCCACTTATTCATACACAGACAAACACACACACTCACACACTGTGGTGTGGTGTGGTCTACAGCTGATATACAGCAAAATGATGTTTACTTGATAGCACCACATAGTGGACACAGGAAATGATATTTAACTCCTTCGTGCAATGTTCAATAAGAGGCCGGTCCTGAACACACCTGCATGTCTACAAAAAAAGCCCTTCGACTTTGTTTTCCCCCGACGTGCACAAGGGTGCAAGGGCCCGATCATCGCTGCTTACAGCTTTAATTAGTTTAATTTAATTCTTGTAATTGAAGCAATTATTATTCTCTATTATTATTCTTCCAAAACAAAGGCATTTTTAAGGCCTAAACGTGCACAAAAAGTTGTTAAACTTTGTCCATACATCAAAAGTGGCGAAATTTGTTGTTTTTGAGGTCTTGAACATGGGCGTGGCGAAATGGCTCAATAGCTTCCCCTAGAAAATTAAGAAAATTGAGCCCCTCGATACAGATTGTTGTAGAAGAATGAAATTCAGTATGTGTATGTATCATGACCAGACACACCAAAAAGTCTCTTGGAGCCATACCCTGAGTCTAACAGGAAGTCAGCCAATTTGGATCAAAGTTGTGATTTTGTTGCCGATTTTGCCATTTCCAGCCCGCATACTTTAACAAACTCCTCCTAGAGATTTGACCTCAGCAACTTCAAATTCTATCAGTATCATCTACAGAAATTGGAGATGAAAATTTATTAAAACAGTGATTTTCGACATTGCTGGGGGGCGTGGCCGGGCAGTGAATTTCAGTCCTTCGCCATGAAAATTTAAATGGCCATAACTTCGGCATACATGATCCTATGAGACCCAAACCGTTTGTGCTTGAAATGAGTCCCGCCCTGAACAGATCCATACATCAATACTGGATCTGAGTCATAGTGCCACCTACTGGCAACAGGAAGTTACATGTCTTACACTTTGACACCCTGTTGGTAGCATGGTGATTGAATCCACCTCAAATTTACCAAGAATAGCCTCAAGACCTCGGAGATTGAAGATTCTGAAGTTGGTGACTCTCTGTCGAAATGTGTTGCCATGACGACACAGCGAATTTTGATGTCTCACCATGAAATTTCAAAGCCTTATAACTTGACTCCATATGGTCTGATTTTTTCCAAATTTCATATGCTTGTTAAGAGTCCCGGTCTGATGACATGTACAGACCCGTATTTAGTGACAGTCATAGCACCACCTACTGTCGACATGAAATAACATGCGTCATACTTTGTCTAATTACTCATAGTAAATTTGGCCGATGTACCTGAAATTGACTGAGTTGAGATGCAAAACCTTGGTGATGCTACATTCTGCAGCTCATGACCCATAATCAAACGTCGTTGCCAAGGTGACGTCTCTACAGAATTCATCATAACGACTTCAAAATCAGTGTGTGTCATCTAGACTAGCTTGTGATGAAAAGTTATCAAAATCTTGGGTTTTCACTGAACGCACTTGCCATGGCTACGCGGCAAACTTTGATGTTTCGCCATGAAGCAGGAAGTTGCTGCTGCTTGAATGTACATTGTCCAACCTGCACCAGATTTCTCATGCTTGATAAGAATCCTGTCCTGAACTCATCTACATGTCAGTATTGATTCATAGTCATAGCTTCTCCCAATGACAACAGGAAGTCAGCCTTATATGACAAACATCATCTGATTCATGTGAAATTTTCAAAATTTGGTCTACAATTGATATACAACAACATGATGTTTACTTAATGGGTGTTCTCTAGCACCACATAGTGGATACAGGAAATGATATTTAACTCCTTTGTGCAATGTACAATAAGAGTCCGGTCCTGAACACAGCTGCATACCTACAATTAAAGCCCTTCGACTGTACCGCGTCCGGACGTGCGCAAGGGTGTGAGGGCCCGATCATCGCTGCTTGCAGCTTTAATTATTATTGTTATTATTATTCCCCCCAAAGAATTGCATTTTCAGGGGCTAAACATGCTCAAAAAGCATTATTTTGGCTGATTATGCTAAAGGGGATACATCTATTTATTTTTAATTGTTTGCACCTTTCATTATTTCGTGCCTGGGTAGTGTCTCTTTGTGAGCCATGTCCTCTAAAGATGCAATTCCTAAAGAGGAGGGGAGTGGCTGCAGCGCTCTGTCAGTGTTGATGTGCGGTGATGTCACTGCATGTGACATCACGAGGGGCGTGTGCCCGCAGGGCATGCAGCAGCAAACAACAATGTAAATAATGGGCCCAGAGAAAGTTATGCATATGATAATGTATATTCTCAGAGTGGTTACAATGTAAACTCTGGTAATGTGAATGATAGAATGGGGCAGAACACTTACTGCACCTGGGGAGCAACTGTCTCAGATAATTCTGCAGTTCGGGCAGCAAATTGGAGCATCTATTACTTCTCAGTTGATTGCTAATGGCTTTATTCAGCAAGTTAACAACTCCACTCATATTAAAGCACCCAAACTCCTTCCCATGGGTTCAGTAGTGGCACAACCAGTTCCAATACATTTGATCTGTCCAAAGTCAATCTGGTAGTGAAACCAGATATCAAAGCCCCCCACATTTAGAGGAGATCACACTGACAAATGCACAGTATATGAGTGGATAGAGGTGATGACGGCCTATCTGCGCAAGAGACACGTTGAAACAGAGCAATGTTTTAGGGAAATAATGGAAAGACTTGCAGGCAAAGCTAAGGAAATAGTCAAAGTGTCAGTGAGAAACAGCCCCTACAACCTTGAGTATAACCCTGATGCAGTGTTTAATATTCTTAAACAGCACTTTGGTGAAGCCATCTCTTCATCAACTCCCCTATTTGACTTCTATGCCACCTTGCCAAGCACTGGTGAGAGTGCGTTTGATTGTTTGCTCTGGCTTAATAAAGCTATGGAGCATGTTGTTGACTGTCTAAATTGGAGGGGTCGCTCAGTTGATGAACCTGGACCTCAAGTATCAATGCAATTCATCCATCATTGTTCTTATGAGCACCTAGCCACATTCTTCAGAAGCAAGCCTTTGGAAAAATGGTCTGTTGTGGAGGTGCAGGACATGCTTGAGAGCCGTTGGCGAGAGCTCAGAATTGCAAGTAAAAGACAACACACAATCCTACAGCATTGCATGTCACAGTCAGAGTATAATGTGAATACTCAGTCCCTCGTGGAGGCAAGGCCTAGCCCCAGTGTGTTGAGCCCACCCAGCCTCTTGTCTCACAGCCAGTTCCTCTGTCCAGCAACCCTGATGCCACATTGCTGTCTCACTTGATAGACATGCTCTCCAAGCTCCTCCATGATCAGCAGAGCAGCAGACCCAGTCCCTCCTTTAACACTCAATTCCAGTACCCCAGGCCTCGTAACATGTGTCATGTCTGTGACAGCAGAAGTCACAGCACAAAAACACACTGTCTTCGTGACCACCTGTGCTTCTCATGCTTTTCAAGAGGCCACAGCATCAAAGACTGCCCCAGACGCCAGCACACTGTCAGTGCCTCTCCTAGTCCTGCTCATGCCAACACTACTCCAATGGAAAACTAGCCTGTCCACATTCAGAGGGGAGAGTGTGGGCACTGAGTTTGCCCCCAACAGTTCAGATGCAGATGGCCTTCAGTCAGTGTATAGTTACTTTTGTGAAAAAGAAGAGGATGATAAAGTGATATTTCAAAGAACACAGCATTTAATGGACAGTGACAGTCTTTTTTATACAACAGTTGAGACAGCAGGCAGACAGTTCTGTGGACATTTAGACAGCGGCTCAATGGCCTGCACTATAAATATGGAGACAGAGCACATCCTCCTTGAGTGCGGTGGATCAGCCATTTCCAGTAGCAAAGACACAAATACAATAGTTGTGGGCTGTGGAGGTTCCGTTCCCAGCACCCAAAATGGCATAAGCTGTCTCCTGCTGACTGGACTACAGAATGCCAGGAAGCCTTCCGGTCTCTGAAACAGGCTCTCAAATATGTTCCAGGCGTGCAAAATGTCATCCCTGACCGCCTCAGCAGAATCCCTTTCATTAAGGGCAGTATCACCAGGCGAATTATCCAAGAGCCCTACCAGTCTCTTGTCAACAAGGCGAAGGAGGTTCAGCCCGATGATGTCCAAGATGCATTCTACTTGACTATGAACACTCTGGTCCTATCCTCAGAACCTGGAACACCAAAGGCAAAATCTGGTTATGTCACCACCAACACTGTTGCAGCCTTCCTTTCTGCTCATAGTGTATGGGAGCCCTGTTCACAAGACCGAGTAGCTACTATAGAGGCAGTTGGCAATATCTACTCCCTCCATTCTCAAAGAACACTTCCAGCCCTCTCACATGTAGAACTCCAACGGAAGCAGGAGGAAGACACCACCATATCCAGAGCCATGTTCTATGTTCAGTGAAAGCAGTGCCCATCCAGGTGTGAGAGAAGCCATGAGAACGCTCAGGTCCTGAGACTTCTGAGGCAATGGGAAAAGCTGAGGTTGATAAATGGTCTTCTGTACAGGGTAACCAAAGACCTTTCCTCAGGCCATAAGGTCCACCAGCTTGTTGTCCCACCAGGTCTGAGACCAATAGTACTCAGGGGCATCCATGATGATGCAGGGCATCAAGGCCAGAGTCGCACACTTCAGTTGGCTCATCAGCGGTTTTACTGGGTTGGCCAAAAGCAGGAAGTGAAGGAGTATGTGGCATTCATTCCATCCAAACTCACGCTCCACTTGAGTTGGTGTGCATACACTTTTGGAGTGCTGAGAACTCGAACAACAGCTCTATGGATGTCCTTGTGGTTACAGATCATTTCACATGCCTTGCTCATGCATTCCCCTGTGCAAACCAAACAGCGAAACTGGTGGCCAAGCGATTGTGGAATGATTTATTTTTTGTTTATGGCTTCCCAGAGAGGATCCATTCAGATTGTGGCTCCAACTTTGAGTCTCAGCTCATTCGCGACCTACTTGACATAGCCCACATTCACAAATCCCATACCACAGCCTATCATCCCGCTGGAAACGGAAGCGTGGAGCGTTTCAACCACACCCTTGGCAGTATGCTAGAAGCTTTGCCCACTTGTGAGAAGAACAAGTGGCCTCAGATGATCAACAACCTGACATTCTCATACAATTGTACCAGTCATGAGACAAATTTTTCGCCAGACCTGATGTGCATGCAAAATTTGGTGAGTTTTTGAGCATGTTTAGGGGGTCAAATTTAGGTGTGAAGTCCTGCAATAATAAAGAAAGAAACAAACACACAAAAAACAATAGGGTCCTCGCCCTCTGCCTTTTGGGCTCAGTCCCTAATTATAACTATATTGACATTCAGAGTGATTATGTGTACTGATTCACATAGAATCTGGGCTTGTATCCCCTAGATCCCGAAGTGCCCGTAAGCAATAAACAGTCATCATTGAATCGACATCGGACCTGCGTGGGTGTCTTCGTTGGAGTCAATTGACGTTACTAACTGTCAGCTGTTAGTCCACCATCATCATCATAACACAGCACAAAGACTGTAGGCTGTCACTATCATCAGCAATATAAAAGAAACTTAACGGGGGGTTACCAGGAGAGTCACCAGATTTATATAGTCCCCCGTTACACATCAGAAGTGGTGAAAAATGTAATATTTCATATGTCTTGAGCATGGGTGTGGCAAAATGGCTCGATAGTGCCCCCTAGAAAATTTCTCTCCTCCTCCTCCTTCAGATGAACGAAATTTGGTAGGCACATGTATCATGTCTAGACATACAAAAAATCCTAAGTCCAACAGGAAGTCAGCCATTTTGATTTAACTGCAATTTTTGTGCAATTCTTGCCATTTCCAAGTACTGTATTTAGACAAAGTCCTCCTAGAGATATAAACCGACCAACTTCAAATTTGGTGAGTGTCATCTAAACACCTTATCAGCATAGTGAGTTTTCATTGAACTCTATTTCCGTGGCGATGCAGTGAACTTCGATGATTCACCATTAAAAAGGAAGTTGTTGTAACTTGAATGTGCATTGTCCAATCTGCCCCAAAGTTCTGGTGATTGTTGACAGTCCCGGGCTGAACACATTTACTTGTCAATATTGAATCAAAGTCATAGCGCCACCTATTGGCAACAGGAAGTTACAGTCTCTGTATTTTCATGAGCTCTGCCCAGGACCTTGACCAGATCCATGTCAAATTTGGTCAGAAAAGTCTTAAGATCTTGGTGATGCTATATTGTGAATCTTGTGAGTTTTCATGGAACGCCGTTAACGTTGCGACGTGGCGAATTTTGATGTTTCGAAATGAAAATACAATTTGTTGTAACTTGACTCCATATTGTCGGATCTCCCCCATATTCCACATGCTTGATAAGAGTCCCGGTCTGATGACATGGACAGGCCAATATTGAATCACAATCACAGTGACACCTACTGGCAACAGGAAGTCATAAGCCCCATTCTTTTACTAATTACTCCTATCAGCTTAACCAGATCCACCTAAAATTTCATCAGCTAAGTTGACGCTTTTGAGTTTTCATCAAAAGCTGTTGCCATGGTGATGCATTGTTCGCCATGAAACAGGAAGCTGTTTTTGAGGGGCTAGAGATGCTTGAAAACTCACAAAACTTGGTACATGCATCATTTAGATGGTCTGGTCAGTGAGGAGTTTGGGACTCTCACTTATACATTATTGGCCATCATTCCTGGGGTTTGAAGAAAGAGATGAGGTCTGTTTGAGGCTTGTGCTGTCTCCCTTTCGAAACATGTAGGGACTTTACCCTATGTTATTTTTATTATTATTAGTTCCGAGCACCAACTGGTGTGAAGGCCATATTGTATTTGAAGGAATTTTGTGATGAAGTTATCAAAATCTTGAGTTTTCATTGAACGCCTTTGCTGAGGCAACACAGTGAACTTAAACTTACATCATCCAATGTGCACCAAATTTCTCATGCTTGATCAGGGTCCCAACCTGAACACATCTATTTGTCAATATTTAGTCATAGTCATAGCGCCACATTTAACTTCTATGTTTCGCCATGAAGTGGGAAGATGGGAAGATGGCAAGATGGTGGCGCATGTACGTGCAGCGGCTCAGCACTCCATGAGCCGGCACTTATTAATCAGTATTCTTCTAGTCTATTTATTTTTGAGCACCACATATGCATACATTAACAGAAAATACAGCCGTCAGGAACTACTAAGCATCAGTTCAATGCATAGTGGCTGTGTTTTCAACAATGAGAACTCTGGACACAACATCCCGACAGAGCTGGTCAAACCGCCAGGGTCGCCATGGATTATTTATTCACTTGGAAAGCGATGAAGACAACACAGAGAGAGGCAAGGCTGCCAATCCGGGATACATGCTAGGCTAGCAAGAGACCAGCACAAACCTCTGCTGCCAAGTCTTTTCATCACTAATGCAAGGTCACTTGCCAACAAAATGGAAGAGCTGGAACTTACTATATCCACACAGAAGAACATACAGGATCGCTGCATTATGGTCATCATGGAAATGTGGCTCAACCCAACGATCCTGGAGGAGACTATCAGGCTACCGAACCATGTAGCACACCGATCGACAGGAATAGAGACTCCGGTAAGAGCAGGGGAGGAGGACTTTGTGTATACACGAACAACAACTGGTCCTGCAACACGGAGCTGTACAGTGCGGACAGGTCAGACTTGAAGAGGGGCATCAGAGACACCAAAGCAGCCCACAAATTAAGGATTGAGAGCCACTTTGACAACTCAGACCCCCGTCGTGCATGGCAAGGTATACATACACCAATCAAAATAATAACACCAACTCGACCACCAGTGGCAGTGCCTCACTGGCAGAGCAGCTCAATCATTTCTTCAGCCACCATGAGGTGGAGAGAACAGAGATTGTCACAACTACTGCCCCAGCTTCAGCTTCCAACAGCCAGACACTCATCATACAGACTGCTGATGTTACACGCACACTAGGCTTCGAATACAACATATGCCTTTGGATAAAGGACTTCCTAACAGACCAGCCACAGTCAGTCAGGATGGGCCCTCACCACTTTCCCACTCTGTCACTCATCACAGGGGCTCCACAAGGCTGTGTGCTGAGCCCCTTCCACATCTTGTACACTTTTATATGTATACCAACTCATAACACAAACACAATCATTAAATTTGCAGACAACATGACAGCGGTGGGGCTGATCACTGAGGGCGATGAGTCGGCTTACAGTGAGGAGGTACAGAGGCTGACAGACTGGTGTGCAGAGAACAACTCGGCACTTAACACCAAAAAAACAAAAGAACTTATCATCGACTTCAGGAAGAAGCAGGATGACCACCTCCTACTTCACATAAATGGAGAGAGAGTTGAGAGAGTCTCCAGTTTTAGGTTCCTGGGCACCCACATTTCAGATGATCTCACATGGTCAACCAATATAAACTCTCTGGTTAAGAAGGCACAAAAGCAGCTCTACTCCCTGAGAACACTCAGGAAAGTCAACCTGTCACAACAGCTGCTGGTTTCCTTCTACCGCTGCTCCATTGAGAGTGTTCTGACACATGGGATCCTGGTGTGGTATTGCAATAGCTCGGTGGCTGACAAGTAGGCTCTGCAGAGAGTCATCAAAACAGCCCAGAAAATTACACGCATCTGCCTGCCCTGGAAGACATCTATATGTCCCATTGCCTGCGGAAGGCATTGTGCATCTTAAAGGACCCATTTCACCCCACCCATCACCAGTTTGACCTTCTGCCCTCGGGAAAGCACTACGGGTCCATCAAAGTGCGCACCACAAGACTAATGAGCAGTTTTTATCCCAAAGCCGTCACCACACTGAACTCTGCTCTGAAAGCACAACCACCCCATAGATAACTCTTAATGTACAGTACTGTGCAATATTGTCATTAATTCTGTGCAATACTTTTATTTATATTTTTTTATGTTTATTTTGTGCAATACTGATATTTGTTAATGCATATGTAGGCTAATTTTAATGCATGTTTGGATTTGGGTGTGTGTCTGTCAGTGCGTGTGAAATGAATAGGATAATTCTTGGATATTGAGATCTGCTCAGGCAGTGCACCTGAATTTCGTTACACACCAGTACAATGACAATAAAGGAATTCTTTTCTATTCTACTGGCAACAGGAAGTTACAGGTGCTGTACTTTTTGTTGTATTTTGACAAACTCCTCCTATAGATTTAACCCAACAGTGTCATCTAAAGACCTTTGCAATGAAAAGTTATCAAAATCTTCAGCTTTCATTCAACGTCATCACCATGGCAAACTTCAATGTTTTGCCATGAAGGAGGAAGTTCTTGTAACCTGAATGCATTGTCCAACCTGCACCAATTCTGTCATGCTTGATAAGAGTCCTGGCCTGAACACATCTACATATCAATATTGAGTCATAGTCGTAGCACCACCTACTGACAACAGAAAGTCAGCCTTATAGGAAAAACATCATCCAATTTACATGGTGTGGTCTACACATGATATACAGCAACATGTTGTATATTACTGTTTGCTCTCTAGCGCCACATAATGGACAGAGGAAGTAATATGTAAGTCATTCACGCAAGAGCCCGACAAGAGCCCAGTCCTGAACACATCTGCATGCCCACAATTTCACCTGTAGGTGGCGCTACAGAATTTTTAAAAAATTGTTGCTGGCACAGAAACTTGCAGCAGCAGCTGTGACTGGCAGCTTGCAGTTTCTTTCACTTGCAATTTCTTCAGAATTGAAGAATTTTCTAGTTATTGTGAAAGCATTCACACTCTTATTCTTCAAATCTTTACACATTGTTCTTCTCACTCTTTATTCTTATTTCACATTCCATACATTTTTTGGCCCTTTTCAACTGCTGCACACTTTGTGCTATAAAAAAACATTCAAATGTCAATCTGTGCAGCTCATTCAGGAGAAGTGTTCTTGTTTTTTTGTCAAATGTAATATGTTTCAGTGATTTTATCTAATTTTTTAAAGCATTAAAATGCATAATGGCAGTCTATGGGAGGAATTGTCCAACTGAGTTGGAACCTTTGTCACAGCTGAGTCTCAAACTCAACTGCTTGGACATCCCTTATCCTGTGGAGACCATTCCAACTTTAAAATGTTCACAAAACTTTGAATTTTCAAAGTTATCAGATTGTGATTTGATATCTTTTGTACTTTTGAAACAACTTATTTCCAAATTGAGGGCTTTCACATCTTTTTACAGATCTCACCAGTGTGTCATGTGATTAGGCTGAGTGGAGAGCACAGATACTTTTAGGCCAGAAAAAAATTCTAAACAGACCTCACTCTCACAGTTTTAACTCCTCAAGCACATATCTTACTTCAATATGTTGCCACAAGCCTCCCCTTTCAAAATGTAAATACATTTCCCATAGGTCTTATACTTTCTGAGATCTAAACCTTACTTGATATGGAGTCACTGTCATGCTATCATTAACTGCAATACTGTCTGCAGGATGTGTGTCTCCTCTCATTCCACTTTTTTTAATTAACTTCTATAACTCTCTTCCTTCAGACACTTTGTACACATATCATACATTCTCATGGTAAGCTAATCCTGCTTTCACTATGGTGTAAAAATCTTTGAGCTACAAGCTCTAGTGTTAAGCAAGCAAATTTCTCCTCAACAAAATGGGAATTTTTTTTCCCATTTCAGGGATTGTCTGCCAGCTCAGTGGTTTAGAACACTGTTCTCATGGTCTGCTTTCCCCATTAGATTAAAAGCTTCTGAGTTCAATACCTGCTCTTAGCAGTGATCCTCATAATGTTGCTCATTTTCTAATTATTTTAGGTCCCCTACTGACACTACTAAATTTGTTATGTTGGTGTGGGTATGTATGTTTATGTTTATGCAGTAATAGACATTGCAGCCTGTAGGGCGGGTGTTAAATACGAGTCTTAAAGGTCCACTTAATAAATTTCCACTGCCTCAAAAATTCAGTAAGGCTGCATTAAATGATGATATTTTAGTACAAAAACTCCAGGACTCTGTACATGGTCAGGCAGACACACTGGTTTGAGTGTTCATTATATAGTTTGCCGCAGTATGAGTTCCTCACTGCACATATTTCTTAGCCCACTCATCCTTAAATGCATGTTTTTCACTGTCAGCCTTTCCTTTTTGTATCTGAGCGTTTTGAATTATGCATTGTACTTTATCAGCCGGAGCACCAACATTCTACAACAACGTTGGTAACCACCAGCAATTAGCAGGTGGCTGAATGATGGCAGCTGAGGTGGCGTGATGTGTCACTCAAAAGCGGTCCGAGTCACATTGCAGTTAAATTTTGTTCCTGATCCTGTAAATTGTTATTCAGTCCTGATTGGACCGGAGTCCACCTATTGAGTATGTATGCTTTAGAGGTTGCTAGTGGAAATGTATACTTTTACATAAAACCTATTTTTAGAGGTGCCTGCATTTAGTGGACAGTTTGCCTGTCTTTGATGGTTGCAGTCACAGAGACATTTAAAGAAGACAGATGCAGCTCACAGGATTCATGAACAGATGTTTGCCAGTGTTGTGTTAGTAGATGTTCAGCCTGCCATCTCACTTTGATTAATGAGCATTTTTGTTACTCTCTTAATCACAGCAGAGAAACTTTTTTGTTAATTGATTTTAGATTACCCTTACATATATAATGTTTCTACACCCCATGATGATTGAAATATGATTTAAATAAAGCTAAATATATAAGCCGTTTTGGTTATTGTTTATAATAACAACCCTGTCTAATAACTGGCATGTGTAGGATGTGAAACAGAGAATATTCATATTCATTCATTATATTTCACACTACAAAGGTCTTATCCAAGTCTTCTAAGCTGTTCTACAGTTGTGAAAATGCTACTTACATGTATTAATGTTATATTGTCGCTGTTTTTTTTAAAATATATGGATCAATAGCAAATTATTTTAAAACTTCAAGATCAAATGTAAGAAATCTTGATGATTCGACCAAATGCCTTCAATTTTTCCCAACTCTTGATCCCTCCCCTTCATCTTCTTCCCTCTCTGACTGACAGGCACAAGAGGAGTAAGGCTCAGTCCAAGAGGAGGCGTCTGCAGATCACACTGGCAGAGTCTTTCAGCCTGTGGAGACTCGGCATGTATGAACTGTTTCTGTGGCTGAAGGGCTCAGTTTTGGGACTCTGGCTGACTGCTCTGCTGGGATTTCTTCACTGAGACACATCTGGATTTCATGCTATAACATTAACAACAGGCTGCAACTGGTGGCTCACGGGGGTTTATATAATGCATATTAGCACATACAAACATGAAACATTTTGAACATGTGCCCACAGACACACATGAATGAATGAATTCAACTTATGTTAATAATACAGTTTTTATGACATTACTCGTGACATTGCTCAGATTCTGATATACCTGGAACACTGACACTCCTTTATCCATTCACTCATCATCCAGAAATTTGCCCTGTGTTGAAAAGCAGTGGACATACAGACAAAAAACTCAATTATCACAATTTGAAATTACACACCTGGGTTGGGGGTAGATATGGGGGGCTCAGTTGACTAAGTTTTGTCTGAGGGGGGGCCTACAGTGTCAGACTGGTTAAATTCATACTCAAGGAGAAATGTGAAAACAATTTGTGGTTTTAAAAGGAGCTGCATGTCATCACTGTCATCACACATTGAGGTTGCCAGGTTTGGTCCCATCGTGCCTTTACCAACCAAAACTAAAATCTGTGCTCACCAACTGTATCTAGCAACCCACACTATAGCTAGAGATGCTGCACAGAAGTATTGGGCCCCTAAAAACACAAACTGTGTTTTTTAAATTTCTGTTTGAGTACAGCTCAGATTAATGAGATACATGTTGATTTGTGAGCTTTAGATGTGATAGCAGGTATATTTTAGAGTGGACCACTTTGGCTGCAAGAGTGATCAGTAGTTCAACCCTGACAGTTTTTCTTGCCAGGACACTGTTAGACTGCTGATGTATCCCTGCTCCTCAACAGAATACCTCAGCATGAAGTTTGCATCCTGATGATGCAAAATGCACTGAATGCCTCAATAGTTTCGATGTATTCATTGTTTGAAATATTGTATAATAATGGTCATGTCTAGTATGTAATTGGTACTGTTGTTCTTAGGTCAAATACTGTACACTCATTCCACAAGCACACCAGTTTGTCATATTGCTATTTGGTTGTTGATCAGAAATGAACAGCTTGCTCTTCAATTTTTACATTCCTGCTGATAATCTCATTCTTTTCTGAAGGTAACTTAGTATTCAAGAAACAGATTTTGGTAGGTTCATGCTACCCTACCCCAGTGTGTGACATTATGTGCCTAACTACAGATGGTCTAAAATTTGGCATTACTGACTGTGAAGCCCAGCAGAAAAGTTTCTACTTTCCTCTTCTGGCTCATTGCATTTATTATTTTTCCCCCCCAGAAAGTGGCTTAAATTATGTATTCGCTTCAGCCATCTTTATTTGTGTCACTGCTGTAAATGTTGTAACCACATTTCTTACACTTCAGTATGTCACTGCTGAGTGTAAAGCTGTGAAGTGTTATGACGGTCTGTTTGTTTTATAGCATTATCACATATCACACCAAAGCAAGGCCCTATAGTATACTGATGTGAATTTCAATCAAAAAATAATAAGACAGCTCTTGAAAATGATGACCATTGCTCTGGACTTTTACTAAATGTCAAACTTTTGTGTACTGTGGATACAGTTATGTGACTTTGGCTAAGAGATTAAAGGAAATGAACACAGCAAAGCCATAATGACAAGTCTGTGTACTGCATCTCATTTAAGGGTGAAATGGAAGCTTGTATTCTTATGTTATACTGTCTAACAGATAAGTGCACAATGTAATACTCTGTCTTCTTTGCTTCCAGTGTGAAAATGTTCCCAATAAAGTGAGCTGTGGGATTTGGCCTTCAACTTTTACTTCTCATTAGACAGAGGCAGAGAAGGAAACTTCCTAGGGAGGAAAGCAGACAGAGATAGAAAGAAACTACTTAGAAATATGGTGAATGAAGTAAAAGTCACTTGTTAGGGTGATGGGATGTTTGTGACGCATGCATCTGTGTGTACAAATACCATCACTGAACTTCATACAGCATCTTTCAGCCTCAAGCTGTCTGATCCATTTGCAAATGCTGTTGTTGAGATTGCAATAAAGACTCTTAGAGACAATGAGCTGTTTGTGAATTCTCCTCTATAACAGAAAAAATCCCACCACAGAGCGCATTTGTTTGTTTTTTTTGTGTACATGAGACAACTTTAAAGACTGCCATATTACTTAGGTTTCCAGTATTTAGTAGTGTCAAAAGAATTATTGTGTCAGTTTTCAGCAAAGCAGGCAAGTTATGAGAAGTTATACCTACTTTCAAAAATCTCTCTTTCTGTCTCTGTAGCTTTCTTTGCTTACAAATCATGTAGGAATGGGATGTTGTTGTACCAGCAGTTACACATTACAGCTATCTCTTGACAAAACAACCGCAGGCTGCAGTGACTACAGGCAGCACCTCAACTGTTCTGTCTTCACAGTGGGGTTGTCAGGTTTGAGTTCTGTCCTAACCGACTACAACCCAGCTGACTTTTTACTCTTTTATTTGGTGGCAAACTGATAGTTTACAAGATGCAAAGAAGAAAAAAATGCTGAGGTGTTTTTGTTTTGATTGAGCTAGGTTGTCAGTTTCCCCCCTGCTTCCGGGCTTTGTGCTAAGCAAGGCTAGACCCATCCTGTTCTGAGATGAACTGTTTCTTTAAACAGTTGTTAAGAGTGGGTGATATATTAATATCATATTTTATAGTGTAATGAGTCCAGGTTTTCTATGAAATTTCAATCATTGTCACTTTTTCAAAGGTTTGAGAGAGAAGCTGAATTTGTGCAACTGTTATATAATAACATGAGAAATAATGGCTTGACTGGATTGGCCATCAGTAAGAGTTTACTTCATAGGCCAAATATCTCCTCCTTAAGAATTAAATATTGCATAAAAACAGTAACATGCTTCAAAAGACTGCCATGGTATGAGTTTTGAGTTGACAGTTATTAGGGCCCGAGCACAGAGTGGTGCGAAGGCCCTTTTGTATTTCGAAGAATTATAAGGGCCTGTAGCAGCCAATAATGTAATAACTACCATAAATGTAATAACTGCCAATAAAGTAATAATATTTCCATTCTTCATGTAATAATAGTTGATAATGTAAGAACTTATGCATAATGTAATAAAATTTCTAAACCAATAATGTAATAACTTTTTGCACATAATGTAATAAATTATTACATTAATGGCTGGTCATTACATTATTAGCCAGGTTAAAAAAATATATATATATAAAACATGTACTAACTGGAGCTGATAATGTAATAATATACTTATATCACTTTATTAAGTTTTATTTATTGGCTATAAAATGTCACATTTCCATGGCACTTACCCTTAATGTTGCCTCTTTTAAATAGCTGCTCAAAAACTTGACAACACACACACCTATTCTCTCTCTAAGAATTATTACTATGTATTTGTTTGTGGTACTATGGTTAGATTTATCTCCAGCCCTACCTTCTACTCCTTAACCATTTGAGTACCAAATGAAGTGTGAGCACACGTTTCCACACACACACAGTTACTCTAATTTCAAATAATATGAAATCTATACCTAGGATGTTTTGCCTTTGAATACACAGAGCACCATTTCTTTTCATAAAAAATGTCATCTTTAATTAAACATATTTAAATCACTTTTTCAGGTAAACTGTTTCAACCACACTATTATAGCTATTCAGCTCTCTCTCTCTCTAAGTATATATAACAAACTTGACTCCGACAAGTTACATGAAAATGTATTACCATCAGAATCCTTGCCCTATTTAGATCTTTGGCTTATTTGAATACAGTCATGACTTTTCATGGAACGCCCTTGGCATGGTGTGCCGGTCAATTTTGCCCAAAACCTTTTTTGGTTTATAAGAATCCAAGCTTAAACACATCTACATGTCAATAGTGAGTCATAGTCATGGTGCCAGGAAGTCAGCCTTATATGGCAAACATCATCCGATTTACATGAAATTTACATGGTGTGGTCTACACATGATATACAGCTACATATTCAAATGTTTTTTATTAAATTTTTCCTAAACAGAAAAAACACACATAACATTAACTATCCTTTGCACATTAAGTCATATCTCTAAATACATTAGCCAAACCAAAACCCAAACAGACACAAAACAAAACAAAACAAAAACAAAACCCAACAAAAGCTCTAACAGATGATAGCTACTTCCTAAGGCTCACATCATAACCCATCACAAAAACAGAAAGCACAGACGATCATTTTACTCTTCATCACAGTGTATAGAATCAAAGTAATCCAAGAATGGTTGCCAGACTTTAAAAAAATGTCTGGACAGATCCATGAATTGAATATTTAAGCTTTTCAAGTTTAAAAGAGCCATCACCTCTCCAATCCATTGCTTATGTGAAGAGGGTGTAACAGACATCCACTCGAGCAGGATGAGGCGTGTAGCTAAAAGTGACATAAAGGCTATAGCGTCAGACTGAGCCACAGATAGCTTCAGTCCACTCTGAACCACTCCAAACATTGCCACTATAGGGGCGGGTCGTATATCTTTGCCACAGATATAGGAAAAAGTCTCAAAAACATCAGACCAAAAGGAGCTCAAGGTTGGACAACACCAAAACATATGTATGAATATGGCAGAGTCTCGGTTACACCAAGAGCAAGTTGGATCCAATTGCGGGTATATTCTGGAAAGTTTGTCTTTGGAAAGATGGAGTCTGTGTAAGACCTTAAACTGTAGTAAGCCATGCTCAACACAAATAGAAGTGGAATGTATTTTCTCAATTGAGTGTTGCCAAACATTGTCAGGAATCTCCCCACCAAAGTCTCTCTCCCATAAATCTTTCAAATATGTAAGAGAGGGTGAGGTTACTGCCAAGAGTATATCATATATTTTAGAAATACATGCTCTTTCCGATGGATCTAAATTTATACACTCCTCCAACCAGCCAACCAGCCACCTGGTGGCTGGGATGGAAAAGAAGTGAAATTTTCTTTCACAAAATGGTGGACTTGCATATATCTGGAAAAATGTGATTGTGGAATACCATACTCCCTTACCACTCTGTCAAAAGAAGTAAACATTTGATCCTTGAACAGGTTGTTCACACATTCCAACCCCCATCTAAACCATGAGTGATGGACCAAATAATGAATTAGCCATGATTGGCATTGAGGGCAGGGCCTGCTTGAATCTAAAATGATTCCTAAATTGGCTCCATATTTTCAATGAGCCTTTTATAATGACGTTTTAATGGAACTGGAGCACATACTAAAGAGGCTAAGGACACCGGGTTACTAAAATATTGCTCCATATGATTCATGGTACACAGAGACCCAATAGGCTATCCTGTGAATGTTGGCTGCCCAGTAGTAGTAAATAAAATTTGGTAATGCCAAGCCTCCATCCTCTTTATAACATTTTAGAAAAGCTTTCCTTTACCAGGGAATAATCTTATTCCAAAAGAAAATACTTATACGTTGATCTAGCTCCTTAAAATATGATTTAGAAATAAAGATAGGAATTGTTTGAAACAAAAACAAGAATCTGGGCAAAATTGCCATCTTAACAGAATTTATTCTCCCAGCCAGTGATATGGGAAGTGTAGACCAGTGAGTAAGATCCAATTTAGCTCTCTCCAATGCAGGCTTAAACTTATGTTTAAATAAGTCCTCTGTTGAAATGCTTCATTATATACCTCACATAGGAGTGGTACCAGAAAATTTCTTAAAGAATTCGATGGAGAACCCATTGAGCCCCGGGGATTAACCACCTTTCGTTTTTTTTAATTGCCTGTTCTATTTCGGCTGTTGATATAGCCTTATCTAACTCTCGTTTGTCATCAGCATTAAGAGTGGGCATTTCAATTGTTTCAAAAAATTGGTCTATTTTAATTTTGTCGCCAGCCTGATCAGTTTTTAGCTTTATTAGGTGTGCAAACATTTTATTTCGCTTCACTGGATGATTAAGTCCGGAAGTATTCCAGCAAGTAAATTTAGTCTGATATCGTCCTGCCCACTAGACCTAGAATATGTCATTAGGAAAAATGTTGATGATCTCTTGTATGGACTTTGAAGTAGCAATCAAATGAAAACAACAAAAGAAAAGAAAAAACAAAATACAACGCCAAACCGTAACAAACACATACATACACATCCAGACTTGGATGTATAATGCCCTCTGCTGGCCTCTCCCCAAATGAAAAGCTGCTCTTGGCTCCCACTGCTCACTCTCATTCTGCATAACACCTCACTAATGAGTCTGAGCCTCTCCCAGAACTATATAAAACTTGAAAGTCAATAGCTTTTTCCCCTTAAAAGAAAAAAGAAAAATAAGAAAATAAAAAAATTAAGGAGCATAGCTTACTATAATACTTAATACTTAACCTGGGCCAATAATTGGAAAGATAAATAAAACCTGTGGGTGAACTTCTGCAAAATTGTATTTAGGTTGAATCTTAGTGACATACCCTTCACATCACGTGTCAAATGAAGTAGACATCATATAATCTGCATATATTATCTGGGTCTATCGGGTTGTCCAGCTAACCTGGAAAAAAAAAAACAAATTACCAGCTCAGTGGGCTAGAACAATTCTCCAATTCTCCTGTCACAGTCCTTGCTGAGAAACAGGAAAAATAAGAGAAGTAATGTCACTGACTATAAAAGTTCCCAAAGGGGTTTAAGAGTCTTTTCTTTTCAAATTAGCCATGACGAAGTCTTTAGCCATCTTTGGATCCTTGAAACTTTTGCTCACGCTGCTGTCCACTGTTATTTTCAGTTCTGCTGGATACCATAAGCCGAAGCGCACCCCATCACAGCTGCTCAGCATGCTGCGTACTTCATTGAATGCTACACATTGTTCCATCACTGTCTGGGTGTAGTCTGGTAGGATACGGATCCTGTGTCCATCCTTGGTCATCACTTGTTTCTGCTCTCTGGCCTTTTGAATGATAGCCTCCCGATCCTGAAAGTAGTGGCCTCTGATGACAAAGGCCCTAGAGGGCTGGTTGTCTTCTGGCCGGGTTCGTAGAGTGTGGTGTGTGCGGTCTAGCAGTGGTGGATTTTCCAAGCCAAGTGCATCCTGTAGCATCTTAGCAATGTATTGGACCAGGTGCTTCCCATCTTCCTGTTGCTCCCTAATACCAGTAATACATAGATTACAGTGGCATGATCGAGCTTCCAGTTCTTAATTACGTGCTTTAAGCCTGGCCACTTGTTTTTCATCTCAGTCACATTGTGTCGAAGGGCAGCAATGGAGTCTGAATGGTCAGTTGCCCCCTGCTCAATGGAGGCTATTTGTTTCCTCAATGCCAAGCTGTCTGTTTCAGCCATCTCATCAGCTCTTTTCAAATTCTCTCTCACTTGGTCCACTTGGCTACCTATTATTGCCAACTGGCTCTCAGCCTTCTCCTCAATTTTTGCCAGCAGCTCTATCTTCAAGTTGCCAATTGCATGGAGGATAGCATTTTGTTCAGTCAGCTCTATCGTTATAGCAGGTGTGCCGTCGGAGTCTTCTTCATACGAGTCAACATTTTGAAGTTTCCCAGTTATCAGGCAGGCGTCAAAGTATTCCCAAGTTTTCGCTATGCCACATGAGCTAAATTATTGGCAAGAGATAAGCTGAAAATTGTAAAATAAAATAGTTCAGTCGAGGAGCTCAGTAAGGCTGTGTCCTCCTCACATGGCACCTGGACTAAAATTTTGACTAAAATTAGTGGGTGCTCTCTAACGCCACATAGTGGACACAGGAAGTGATAGTTATCTCCTACATGCAATGTACTATATTAATGAAAATGTATATCAATGTCAGTTGCCCTCTGGTAAATGTATTGCTGCATTAATATTTGACTTACATAGTATTGCCTACAGGCAACAGAAAGTGAAGCCTAAATTACACATAATTCAGCAAATGTATACACAATTTCCAATATGTCATCTCCAGCACCACACACAGCACACAGAAAATATTTTACCCATTCACACAGTGTCCAATAATCCTCAAAATTCAGAGCCACGTCGTCCAACCTCCTGTAGCTTTACCACAGCTGCCGCTCCCTCCTCGAGTTGTGAGGGCCCGTTCATCGCTACTTTCAGCTTTAATTTGGGCCCAAAGTGCAAGGAACCTATTGAAAGTGCTCTTTATTGTTATCCAAAGCTTTATTATTGTGTGATTGATGAAAGCAATCACACTTCTGTTATCCAAACCTTTATCACACACTATGTTATCTTCACTCTTTATTGTTATTATTATTTCGCCAATACAATTCTAGCCATAGGGGGGCACTAGTGTAATATTATAACTTGATATTTCCACAGTTCTGGTGCCTTTGATGAAATGAAACTTGGTACACAATAGGGATGTGCAGAGGGCCCAGTATTTGTATTTGTATCTGTATTTGTTGAGGCAGCAAAGTTATTTGTATTTGAATTCTAATAAAAGTGGAAAGATGCTTAAATATTCTGTTTTTGTTTTTATTACTTTTAATTTTAGAAAACTAAAGTGTTACAATAAGTGTTAATGAAGCTTGTTCATTAAGCGTGTCAGAAGCTCAGCTTTATCTCCGGCGAACACCCCCAACTCCGGGAGTGATATCCAAATTAGGAAATGTGCATCATGTAGCAGGTGGATGCGACTACCCTTGTTGAGACCTGCTGATAGATGTAACAGTGGAGCAGCGGACAGAGACTGAGATAGCGATGTAACCGACCTGCACACTGGTATTTGACATGTTTTTTTTCTTCCCAAAAACAAAATTTTAAAATATTTGTATGAAACAAATATTTGTAAAAACCCCCACTATTTGTGCTTTGCTGAATAAGGTATTTGTATTCGGGCACACCCCTAGTACACAAGTTCTCCATTTCAGTGTGCACAACATATTGGAACTTGGCACCATTAGCCTCACCTTGTGGCCATTAGTGACACACCACAATACCACTTATATTTCATATCTCCTAAATACAATATTACAAAGCACAATACCCTAAGCCAACCACCAAGGCAGTCCTCTAATCCCCCCACCCAAATCATGACAAGCAAAACCATACAAGAAGGACTAGACTCAACAGAAGTGTAATACAGAAAACCCAAGAGAACAAAAACACAGAGTGCAAAAACAGGAAGTCCATTCAGGATGTGACAGTGATTGCTGAAAGCTGAAAGCAATCACACATTGTTCTTCTCACTCTTTATTCTTAGTCCGCATTCTGTACGTTTTTTGCATACATGTGCTGCATACTTTGTGCTATAAAAACCATTCAAACATCGATCTGTGCAGCTTATTCAGGAGATGTGTGCTTGTATTTTTCTGAAATGTAACATGTTTCAGTGATTTTATATAATCTTTTAAAACATTAAAATTTATGATGGCAGTCTATGGGAATTGTCCAACTGAGTTGGAACCTTTGTCACTTTGACACTCAATTGCTTGGACGGCCCTTATCCTACAGATGCCATTCGAACTTTAAAATGTTAACAAAACTTTGAATTTTCAATTGTTATCAGATTGTTTAGTGATATCTTTAGTAATTTTTCAGCAATTGAAGTCCAAAGTCAGGGGTTTTACAGACATTGTCAGGTCTCACCCGTGTGTCATGTGATCAGGCACAATCACAATCTCTCAACTCAACCAGTCAAGGCAGATGGCCACCCACCAAGAGCCAGGTTCTTCTTGAGGTTTCTACCCGTTAAAGGGGAGTTTTTCCTTACCGCTGTTGCCAAGTGCTTGCTCATGGGGGATTTGTTGGGTCTCTGTAAATTAAAGAGTATGGTCTAGACCTGCTCTATGTGAAAAGTGCCCTGAGATGACTTGTGTTGTGATTTGGCACTATATAAATAAAAATTGATTGATAAAAATTGATTGGCAGTGGAGGGCACAGATATTTTTAGACCAGAAAAGATTTTTTAAACAGCTCTCATTCCCACAATTTGAACTCCTCAAGGACATATCTTGCCTCAGTATGTTGCCACAAGCCTCCTCTCTCTCAAAATGTAAATACATTTCACATGGGACTGATATTTTTTGAGGTCTAAACCTTAACTGATAGGGAGTCCCTGTCACACTCTCATTGACTGCAATACAGTCTGCAGGATGTGTGTCTCCTGTCACTCACTCCTTCAAACACTTCATTCATTGTCATTTTAAGCTAGTCTTGCTTCTCAAATCTCTGGGCTCCAAGCTCTAGTTTGAGACAAATAAATTTTCCTCATCAAAATGGAGATTTTTTCCTCTCATTTTTGTGAATGTCTGTTAGCTCAGTGGTTTAGAACACTGTTGTCATGATCAACTTCACCTTAGATGACAAGGTTGTGTGTTCAATACATGCTAACTGCAATCCTCCTCATAATATTGCTCTCATGTACAAAGTTGCTTTACATCTTTATCATGTACCATAATTCAATTCAACTCTAGTTTTCTTTAACATTACCTGAAATTTGGATTGATATGTATGTTAAAGACATGTTTTCCTATACTACATAGCATATCTGGGTAGTTCAGTGGTTTAAGATCATGTCACTTCTGATCTCCTTTTAGATCAAAAGACTGTGTGTTCGAACCCTGCTCAGGGCAGAACTCAGTAGAGTTGAAGGTGAAAAAATACAGTTCCACACAGCTGCTGTCAATCTGCTGATTAAGACTGCAAAACAAAGTCCTTGTGATAAAATTTCTCTCTTTCTCTGTTTTAAACTGTTAGTCACCTTGAACCTTCAGGTTTCATTTACAATTCAAAATTACCTTCATCTCAGAAACACACACACACACACAAAAAAAAACAATACATACAAAAAGAACATCAGATACTGGCGTGCACACATAATAGTCAAGAAAACTTTATCTGAAAAATTACAACCCATACATTTCATACAATTTAAAGTCTAAACAGAAAAATCTGGCCAGGCAAGCTGTGTGACAAATTAGCTCAGTGTGTAGCATATCTAGCTACATTCTCAAACGTCCCTTATCCTACAGATGCCATTCAAACTTTAAAATGTTCACAAAACTTTGAATTTTCAAAGTTATCAGATTGTTTACATTTCACATAAGACTTATAGTTTTTGACATCTGAACCTTAATTGATAGAGAGTCCCTGTCATGTTCTCATTGACTGCAATACACTCTGCAAGATGTGTGTTTCCTCTCACTCCAGTTTCTTAAACTTACAGATTCTCTCTTCCTTCAAACACATATCATTCATTCTCATGTTAAACTAGTCTTGCTTTACTAATGATGTACAAATCTCTGGGCTTAAAGCTCTAGTTTGAGACAAATACATTTTCATCATCAAAATGGAGATTTTTTCCTCTCCTTTTTGCGAATATCTGTTGGCTCAGTGGTTTAGAACACTGTTCTCCTCATCAGCTTCACCTTAGATGTGTGTTCAATACCCACTCACTGCAGTGCTCCTCATAATATTGCTGTCATGTACAAAGTTGCTTCACAACTTTATCCTGTACCAGAATTCAATTCCTCTCTAGCTTACCTTAACATTACTACCTAAAATATGGATTGATATGCTTGTTAAATACATCTTTTCCTGTGCTACACAGCATGTATGAGTAGTCCAGTGGTTTAAGGTCATGTCATTTCTGAACTCCTTTTAGATCCTAAACACCAAAATCTGGCCTGGTATTGCTGTGTGACATGTTAGCTCGGTGCATAGCATGTCTGTCTTATGCACATAAGGGTGTAGGTTTAATTCCAACCATTGCTGATTTTAATAGATTTATGGTAGATTTTTCAATAGTGTTCAGCGTCCAGTAATGCAATCTAAATCAGTTTTCAGCAATCACATGCAAATTCTACAGAAATTGCATTTTCTAGTTGTTATTATGTCACCATTTTTCGTCATCTAACTAGTCCTACAGGATTTGTCGTATCGACTTTGTTTCAATGTCAAATTGGACATCCCCATGAGGAGATGTATGCTATTACTTTTTCTCATCTCTAACATATTCCAATGATTTTATATAATTTTTTAAAGCATTAAAATTTATAATGGAAAGTCAATGGGAGCAATGTTTGAAAGCTCATATCTCAAAAACTAAAAGTGCTAAAGTGTTCAATCTTGATTGACAGGCCCATGTGAAAATACTTAACATATTTTAAAATGGGACCAACAGCGCCACCATGTGGTCAGTTATTATATGTTATACATTTTGGCTTATAACTCATAAATCGTGAGGCCTATCCAAACAATTTCTGCACAGTGTATCCCTTGGATGGTACCAAGTAGACTGATATAGGCCAAGCCCATTTGCACCTAGAAATTTTTTCCCCCACTTTGAATTTTTTCATAAACGCATTTTTTGCTTCTTTTGGCACATTTTTCATCCAATCTTCACCAAACTTGGTACATAGCATATTTAGATGATCCTGAACAGAGCTTATATGTTCATTTTTTGGTTTCACTTACCGTTTGTGTAATTGGTTACCAAAGTTTTGAAGGCGTGGCCTGATGCATTTGACGAGCCATAACTCTTCAATGCTGATTTGGATCAGCACCAAATTTGAGAATCTTATACAGATAATGACAGTGCACCATTATGTAAAATTTGATACATTTCTACCCACAAGGGGCGCTACTGTAATACGATGACATGATATTCTACAGTTCTGTTTTCTTCAGTGAAATGAAACTCGGTACACAAGTTGCATGACATAGTGAAACATGGTGCCAATAGCCCCACCTTGTGGCCATTAGTGAAACTCCACCATACTACTTATTAAGTTCCATATCTCTTAAATTCAACATTCCATGGTGACCAAATTCAGCAAAATTGGACAGATGGGGATGCTGAACAAGTGTGTGTGGTATTTGAAACAATTTCACCTGTAGGTGGCGCTACAAAATTTTCAATAACTACTGCTGAAGCAGAAATTTGCAGCGACAGTAGCAATAACAGCAGTGGCAGCAGCTGGCAGTGGTAGCAGCTGGCAGTGGTAGCAGCCGGCAGTGGCAGCGGCTGCGTCTGGCAGTTTGCAGCTCCCACACGCAATTTCTTTAGAAATTGCAGAATTTTCTAGTTGTATATGTCCTTTAATCTCTGGGTTAAAGTCCTCAT
Source organism: Thunnus maccoyii (assembly GCF_910596095.1). NCBI lineage: Eukaryota > Metazoa > Chordata > Actinopteri > Scombriformes > Scombridae > Thunnus > Thunnus maccoyii. The sequence continues at coordinate 30,115,625 of NC_056548.1, forward strand.
ACAGTAAACTGACATATGCAGCTCTCACACAATTAGAAAATTCTGCAATTTCTAAAGAAATTATGTGTGAGAGCTGCAAACTGCTAGCTACTGCCACTACTGCTACTACCACTGTAAGCTGCTACTTCAACAGGAATTTTTTCCCAAATGTTGTAGCATCACCTACGGGTGAAATCGTCTTAAGTGATACAGACTTGTTAAGCATCTCCATCTGTACAACTTAGCTGAATTTGTTACCATGGAATATTATGATATTATGATAGTATGATAGTATGATGTTTTTTTATTAATGACCACAAGGTGGGGCTGTTGGTGCCATGGTTCAGTATGTTGTTCAGATTGTCACGCTGAGCCTGTCTACCAAGTTTCATTTAATTATAGAGAATAGAATTGCAGAAGCATCATTATATAACCTTACTTTAGCACCCCCTGTGGTCATATTTGTATGACATTTTACACACTTGTGCAGGGTCGCTGTATGTACAACATTTCCAAATTTGGTTGTAATACATCTTAGCATTGAAGAGTTATGGCCTGTTAAGTTAATCAGGACATGTTTTCAAAGGTTTGGTAATGAAGTGATATTAAAAAAGGAACTCATAAGTTAAAATAGAGGTTGTCTAAATATAGTATATACCAGAGATTGAGATTGATGAAGATAAGATGAAATATGTGCCAAAAGAAGGAAAAGAAAAATTTAGCTAAAATGATGGAAGTTTTTGAAGGTGCAAAAGGGTGTGCCTTATATCAATTAAATCAGCTTCATCCAAAGACCACTGTCCAAATATTGTTTTGACAAGCCTCATAGTTCATGAGTTATTAGCCAAGACGTAAAACATGTGAAAACTGATTACATGGTGGTGCTATAGGTATTATGTTTTAATATGTTAAGCATTTCTACATGGGACAGCTTTCCATAAAGTATATATACTTCAGCACTTTCAGTTTTTGAGATATCTGCTTTAAACATTCTTCACATAGATTTCACATTACAAATTGTAATATTTGAAATGTTAATATCTTTAAGTATAAAAGTTATTTTTTTAAAATGTGGATGATAGCAGTAATGTGGTGCAGAATGTTTTAATATTTGAGTAGTTTATGAAGGTCAAAGTATTGGAAGGTGTTAGCGGCTGCTCCAACTGCTGGTGCTGTAAGTTGCTGATTCAGCAGCGATTGTTTTTAAATCTGTTAATGCCACTTACAGGTGCACTTGTATCATGTTCTACACACTTGTTTAGCATCCCCATCTGTACAACTTTAGTAAATTGGTGGTCAAGTTGTGTTATAATCTGATAACTTTGAAAATTCAAAGTTTTGTGAACATTTTAAAGTTTGAATGGCATCTGTAGGATAAGGGATGTCCGAGCAGTTGACTGTCAGTTGAGTGCTTTCAGCAATTGAGTGCTTTCAGCAATCACACAAAAAGTGTTTGAAGGATCAGAGAGTCTGTAAGTTTAAGAAACCGGAGTGAGAGGAGACACACATCCTGCAGACTGTATTGCAGTCAATGAGAACATGACAGCGACTCTATCAATTAAGGTTCAGATCTCAAAAACTATAAGTCCTATGTGAAATGTATTTACATTGTGAGAGAGAGGAGGCTTGTGGCAATATACTGAGTTTAGAAAAACATTTCTGGCCTAAAAATATCTGTGCTCTCCACTGTGTCTGATCACATGACACACTGGTGAGACCTGACAAGGTCTCACCAGTCAGCTCAGCTCAGCTCAGCTCAGCTCAGCTCAGCTCAGCTCAGCAAGCAGATTGACATCACCTGGACTCCTTCATCTCTACTGAGTTCTGCCCTAAGCAGGGCTCAAACTCACAACCTTTGTATCTAAAAGGAGTTCAGAAATGACATGACCTTAAACCACTGGACTACTCACACATGCTGTGTAGCACAGGAAAAGACATATTTAACAAGCATATCATTCCATATTTTAGGTAGTAATGTTAAGGTAAGCTAGAGAGGAATTGAATTCTGGTACAGGATAAAGATGTGAGGCAACTTTGTACATGACAGCAATATTATGAGGAGGATTGCAATTAGCATGTATTGAACACACAACCTTGTCATCTAAGGTATTGCTGATCATGAGAGCAGTATTCTAAACCACTGAGCCAACAGACATTCACAAAAATGAGAGGAAAAAATCTCCATTTTGATGAGGAAAATGTATTTGTCTCAAACCAGAGCTTGAAGCCCAGAGATTTGTACATCATTAGTGAAAGCAAGACTAGTTTAACATGAAAATGAATGATATGTGTAAAAAGTGTTTGAAGGAAGAGAGAATCTGTAAGTTTAAGTCCTGCAGACTGTATTGCAGTCAATGAGAACATGACAGGGACTCTCTATCAATTAAGGTTCAGATCTCAAAAACTATAAGTCCTATGTGAAATGTATTTACATTTTGAGAAAAACATTTCTGGTCTAAAATTATCTGTGCTCTCCACTGTGCTTGATCACATGACACACTGGTGAGACCTGAAAAAGTCTGAAAAACCCCTGACTTTGGGCTTAAATTGGGCAAAAACTACAAAAGATATCACTAAACAATCTGATAACTTTGAAAGTTTAAAGTTTTGTCAACATTTTACAGTTTGAATGGCATCTGTACAATAAGGGACTTCCGAGCAGTTGAGTGTCAAAGTGACCAAGGTTCCAACTCGGTTGGATGGTTCATCCCATAGACTGCCATTATAAATTTTAATGTTTTAAAAAATTATATAAAATTGCTGAAACATGTTACATTTCAGAAAAATACAAGCACACATCTGCTGAATGAGCTGTACAGATTGATGTTTGAATGGTTTTTATAGCACAAAGTATGCAGCAGTTTAAATGCGGCAAAAAACATACGGAAGACAGAATAAGAATAAAGAGGAAATAAAGAAGAACAATGGTAAATGGACTGTACTTGTATAGCGCCTTTCTAGTCTTCCGACCACTCAAATCGCTTTTACACTACGAATCACATTCACCCATTCACACGCTGAATGGTACAGGGGCTACCATGTAAGGTCCCAACCCACCCATCAGTGGAAATCTAATCATTCCTATACATTCACACACTGATGGCACAGCCATCAGGAGCAATTCGGGGTTAAGTGTCTTGCCCAAGGACACATTGACATGTGGACTGGATGAGCCGGGAATCGAACCACCGATCTTCCGATTAGTGGACGACCCGCTCTACCTCCTGAGCCACAGCTGCCTTTCAGCAATCACACGATAAAGATTTGGATAACAAAAAAGCTAAAAATTGTTGAGGCCTGATTCAGTGCTTGTGATTGTAGGGACCCAAAACTTAGCGGACACTTCACTCAAATTAGAGCACAAAACAAATAAATGTTTTTTTTTGAGTTATGTGGTCCTCCAGAGAAAGCTAACAGTCCACCGGTCTTTATCCATGAGCACGATGGCAGCACTCGGGCATATTCACAGAGTTTGATGGTTATCCAGTGTTGCCAAAGGAACTCTGAGCATTCCCAGATGGCTATGCTATCTGGTTGTTGTCTCTTGTTTCCAGGTTGGAAGCAGTCCAGACGAAGCTACTGTTTTGAGCTGATTTAGCTAACAGCAGCCTACAGTCCATTCACATTGCTAATTCACTGCTCACTTAACTAATGAGCGTCCTATTTCAAGTTGACTACAGTGCAGCAAACTTCGGATAGAAGTTATCTTCTTTATCTTCATGACTGCTTATTTCATGTCAGAATTTGTTACCGCAGTGTGTCATGTACAAAGAAATGCTTTTTCTTAGTAGGGTTTAGTATTCATCTGAAGTGAACCAACCAGAAAAAAACTCAGAGCCTTTGTTTGTGTGTGTGGGTGTGTGAGTCCAGGGTGACACTGTTGGTATTGGACTTGCTGGAGTGAATTAACATTGCTGCGTAATCACTCTGCATTATGGACCAGCTCAATAATTTGACACTGCAGGTCACTGGCATGTCATGCTGCTTCTGTCGATACATGCTTCAATCACCCTCCCACCCATACATACACACACAGCTGATACTCATTGTTCTGTGAATCGGGTTAGACCACAGACACACACAGACACATAGACACACACATACACACACACAAACTCCTTAACACACACATACACACCAATACTCCCTGTGGGCAGGCATGACTTAAATACTCTGAAGTGGAGGAGATAACAGAGTGATGTGATCAATAGCACTTTGGTGGTGACCACTCCCTGTGCCCTTAGGATATATACTCTTGGAAGGCAGTAAAAGTTCTAATGGATTCACTTTCTCTCTTCCTCTCTCTTTATTTCACCATATATGTATTGCCATTACTGTCCCTCAGCACTCCATCCCCAGCTGTAAAATATCTTTTTCTCTAAGGGCAACTATTCTTTCCATCTTCCACAAAGATCCACTCCAAGCTGAGTTTATGTAACAGCATGTGGTTAGATAATTGAAATTGTAGATAGGACTGAAAAGAAAGTGAATATAAGAAAAATATATGTGAAGACATTTTCACTGCAGGAAGCATCTTTGTCAAATACCTGAACCACCACAAGCCAGGGTTCAGCAAGGCTCTCCTGCCACCTGATTGTCAGCACAAACTGATCTCTACTTCTGCACTTCACTAGCAAGAACCACGCCACAACAATATGTCATTTAAAGGTTTAATGGAAATTCAGGAAGTACTGAGCACAGATGAATGGATGTGGGTGAAGATGGAAAGAAAATGTCACCTGTTAGGCTGGTCTCAGCATTGTCTCCACCTGAGCTGATTACAGGCCCCCAAAAGAGTCAGATTTAAATTGAGCTGAGTTGAATATGAGCTTGATCATTAAGATTGTTGTGGATGTAGGAGCAATATACGTGAGATGATCAGTGGCTGAGGACTCGAATGGTTTGGTTTGAGATGCCCAATCTGGCTGGTGTGAACGTGGCACCAATGCAGAAGAAATGGCTTAGAATAGTGTTCTAAAGATATACCTGAAATATGGAGGACTCAAGTCAAAGGAGTCAAATCCTTCTTTGACTCTGTGCAAATGCTAGAACCAGAATCGAGTGGCCATTTTTCCTGTTTTGGTGAGAAGAGTGGGTGCCGGGTGATGCCTTAGCGGGATACCATTAGATAGGATTTTAAGTGGAAGATGTAGATAGGCAAAGAAATTCCAAGCTGATATGTTTTGCTCCTTGGCTTCTAGGGTAAAGTCAACCATAGGGGATATGTAGCTTGAATGTAGGGAACAGATGCAGAAGCTGAGAAGGTCAGAAGTGAGTGGCAAGCATCTAGCGGGGAGAGCTGGTTCCTGTTTATGCAAGCGTTTGATTAACATGGTGACATGGGAATGGGAGATTGAAGGACAATGAAGGCCAGTGACTAGTTTGATGAAGTTGATTCCTGCTAAGTAGGTCTGGATGGTGGAGAACCAGATCTTTTGGATGAAATGAGCATTGGTGATAAAATTGCAGATAGACATGATTTCCAGAGAGGAAAATGACAGCTAGTAGGTGGCGTGATATGCCTTGAAACAATTCCAGCTGGTTAGGTAAGCTGAGAGTGTGCTTGGGACGAGGCTGTTTCGGGTGGCTTCTTGTGAAGCGTTAGAGAGGTTCCCCTGCTATGGACCAGTTGAAAATAAAGAAGGAGGCTGAGGATCACCAACTTGGTTAGCCTGTGGTGGGACCCACTGAGTTGCTTAACAGGACTCTCCTGCTGCCATGTAGGTGATGGAAGAAAAGGAAGGAGCAGGAGCCATGTTGCTGTGAGTGGCTGAAGAAAGGGTAGAGGAAGGGATGATGGGATGAAAGGATACATGTGTACAGGGATTTTGTGAAGGAGTAAAAAGTTTCGACATACCTACTCATACAAGCGTTTTTCTTTATTTTAACTATTTTCTACATTGTAGAAAAATACTGTAGACATCAAAAAATTACACATGAAATTACACATATAGAGTTATGTAGTAAACAAAAAGTGTCAAACAAACCAAAATATGTGTCATATTTTAAATTCCTCAAAGTAGCCACTGTTTGTCTTGATGACAGCTTTGCACATTCTGCATTCTCTCAACCAGCTTCATGACGTAGTCACCTGAAATGCTTTTCCAAGTCTTGCCACATCTCTTCTCACATATGCTGAGCACTTGTTGGCTGCTTTTCCTTCACTTTGTGGTCCAACTCCCAACCATCTCAATTGAGTTTAGGTTGGGTGATTGAGGGGGCCAGGACATCTGATGCAGCACTCCATCACTCTCCTTCTTGGTGAAATAGCCCTTACATAGCCTGGAGATGTGTTTTCGATCACTGTCCTGTTGAAAAACAAGTGATAGTCCAACTAAGTGCAAACCAGATGGGATGGTGTGTCGCTGCAGAATGTTGTGTAAGCCATGCTGGTTAAGTGCGCCTTGAATTCTAAATAAATTCCCAACAGTGTCAGCAGCAAAGCCACCCCACACCATCACACCTCCTCCTCCATGGTTCATGGTGGGAACCACATACGCATATACCGTCCATTCACCTCCTCTGCGTCTCACAAAGACACAGCAGTTGGAACCAAAAATCTCAAATTTGTAGTCATCAGACCAAAGTACAGATTTCCACTGGTCTAATGTCCATTCCTTGTGTTTCTTGACCATAGCAATTCTCTTCTTCTTAGTGGTCTCTCTCAGTATTTCTTTGCAGCATTTTGACCATGAAGGCCTGAGTAATGCAGTCTCCTCCGAACAGTTGTTAAGATTTATCTGCTACTTGAACTACACATCAGTGCTCTGGGAAGCATTGATTTGGGCTCTAATCTGAGGTGCTGCTGGTGATTTCTGCAGCTGGTAACTCTAATGAACTTTTCCTGTACAGCAAAGTTAGCTCTTGGTCTTACTTTCCTGGGGCAGTCCTCATGAGAGCCAGTTTCATCATAGCGTTTTTGCGACTGTACTTGAAGAAACTTTTTAACTTTAAATTTTCCAGATTGACTGACCTTCATGTCTTACAGTAATGATGTTGGGATGTGTTCACTACTCTACTTAGTTGAGAGGTTCTTGTCATAACATGGATTACTACAGTAAATTCCACTAATTAATTTTTACTACATTCTCATACATTCCACAACAACTTAACTAACTGTGGGGACTTGTGAGCGGCTGAATGATGACAGCTGAAGTGACGTGATAGTGATGTGTCACTCAAAAACGGTCCATACAGGTTGCAGTTATATTCAAACTGGATTAAATTGCTATAACCTGTTTCATCCCTGTCATCAGTGAAATCAATCAAGCTTCTGAGCTACCGCTTGGTGTTCATGTCCCTTATAAATTACAGATACAATTGTGTCTGAAATCTCTCCCTTATTCACTCATTCACTATTCCATATATTATAGACACTCACAGTAGCTTATTCAAGAGTGGGCAGTAAGGTTTTGGACACATACTAATCATCATCATTAGTGTCATTGCTGACAGCTGTGGAATTGCACTGCTGTGTTTTGCACTTATAAAATGCAGGCCATAGCATTGTGGGATTGTTAGCAGAAAGTTCCAGTGCTTTTTCGTTCACTATGGAATTTTTGAGGGCACTATATAGTAGATAAATTTACACACTCAGAATTCGGACACTCAAACAAAATGTCAGAGGGTTGAAGGAAAAGTAATCCTGAATATGCAAAAAATCATTACATTCACAGCAATTCATAAAAGGAAAAATTGATCTTGGAACTATTCTATCTATGTCTTATATCTATGTCTTATCTTATATCATAGTTTTAACCTTTACATGCTCATTTCAGAATTCATTGCTCCAGTAACCGATGAAAGGTTAATGGACATCTCTTAGAAACAGAGGTTTCTGTATATGTATTCATGTATGTTTTCATATGACATTGAGGGTGTAGCATAGTCTTTACCAGGATGTGCAGAGAACCCAGTTCTTGTATTTGTATCTGTATTTGTTGAGGCAGCAAAATTATTTGTATTTGTATTCGAATAATTTTAGAAAATTAAAGTGTAAACTACCTTACGAAGGAGGTCCCAAGACCGGGTCTCAAACCAAAGTCTCCCTGATCATAGATGACTGTGCAGACTACTGAGCTAAAATTTTACTCATCATCTCATTGCAGACAGACTTCTACCTATTTATACACCTATAATAAAGAGACAGTACAGTGTGTAATTTGTAGGGAGGAAATTCAAAGGCAATTCTTGCTTTGCACTTTTCATTTATTGCCTATTTTTTCCAACCTAACTTTGAGGAAAGGAGAAGGGGAACAACAGCTTATGGAGAGTCCCTTTGAAGCATTTTGCTTGTGTCAGTAGCTCAGCTTTATCTCTGGGGAACACCCCCAACTCCAGGAGTGATGTCCAAATTAGGAAATGTGTGTAAAGTAGCAGGTGGATGTGGTTCCCCTTGTTGAGACCTGCTGATAGACATAAGAGTGGGGCAGAGGAGAAAGACTGAGATAGCGATGTAACCGACTTGCATGCTGGTATTGGACATGGGCTTTTTTTCTTCCCAAAAACAAATAATTTTTAAAATGTTTGTATGATAAAATTATTCATAAAAAAACAAAACACTATTTGTGCTTTGCCGAATAATGTATTTGTATTCAGGCACACCCTTAACAAAGGTGTTAAGGTAAAACCTGGTCGAAGGCAAGCCTGGTCGGCCCTAACTATAAGCTTTATCAAAAACGAAAGTTTTAAGCCTACTCAAACATAGAGAGGGTGTCTGCCCCCTGGACTGAATCTGGAAGATGGTTCCACAGGATAGGAGTCTAATAGCTGAAGGTTCTGCCTCCCATTCTACTTTACAGCTATTTTAAAGGACTGTGGTACATAGCTTGTTACTAAAGACAGATTGATCATATCTAGCAAAGAAGTGCTAACTAAGGGTAAGACTTGCTTAAGCAGCCTAGTTGGGATGGGGTCTAAGAGACAGCTTGATGGTTTAGATGAGGAAAACGCTGAAGTTAGTTCAGGAAGGTCAATTGGAGAAAAACAGTCTAAATATATATCAGGTTTAACAGCTGTTTCTGAGGTTCCTGTGTTTGTGGATAAATCGGTGCCTGTTGAAGGCAGGAAGTGATGAATTTTATCTCTAGTAGTTAGAAATTTACTCTGTTTTAATATGTTTTGAAACTATCCTGTCAGACTAAGTGAGATTCTCCTAGTTTAGTGGAACACCAAATCCTTTCAAATTTTCGTGATGTTTGCTTTAATTTGCGGGTTTTGGAGTTATACCATGGAGCTAACCTCTCATGTTTTGTTTTGTTTCCTTTTTAAAGGGGCGAAACAATAGTACCATATTTACGTTTAACCTTAGCCAGCAGTTTTAAATTTGATTCAATGTCACCCACTCTGGCCCCAGGAATACATTTGACCATGGCTGCTGGTTATCAAGTGTTATTCGCAGTGAGCCTGCGGCACTATTAACAAGATTATCAATTTAGGAAAGAGTCTTCTATCAATTTGGCGTAAGAGTCCTCTGTAGTATTGAGACATGGCACTGAATTCAATACTGATGGAATTGCTTTAGCTACAGCACTAACAGATAGACATCTAGTGAAGACATTTTTGTCTAATGGCATGTAATCCATTAACAGGAATTCAAAACTTATTAAGTAATGGTCTGATAAAATAAGATTTTGTAGTAAACCATTAAATGTTCAATTTCAATGCCATAAGTCAGAGCAAGATCAAGGGTGTGGTTAAGACCATGAGTGGGTTTATTTACACTCTGAGAGAAGCCAGTTGAGTCTAATAATGAGTTAAACACAGTGCTAAGACTACCATTATCGACATCAACATGAATAAAAGTTTCCAAGATGGCTGCCGAGAACAAGAGTGGTTTGTCCACTCAAATCCTCCTTATTCTAACACTGTCGCTACTTGGTATCTTGACCTACATCTCTCAGCAAGTTTTTAACACTGCCCATGATGACTCCAAGCAAAGGAAAATCCTTCAACTGAAGCTGTTTGATCAAGGGAAAGTTTGTATGCTGTCCCTCTGTTGTTTGCTCCTACTGGTTCCTGTTGGACACTGTTTTAAACCTGAGGATAAACCGGCTGCATCAACCCTAAAATGGTCAGTAACCTTTGTTGATCAAACAAAGCTGTACTCATTTGGACATGGATATCTTGCACTATACTCCATCTGCCCACTAAAGGGGCTGATTAAACATAAGAAAACAAAAACTGTTACACAACTCTCAACACAGTATGGCAAGTGGTGTTTATCAAGAATCCTACTGGTCCTAATCATAAATTTATGAAAAAAAGAGATCTGGCCTTGAAAACATCGTTGTCTTCTAAACTCAATACTGATCATCTGATCTACAAAAGTTTAAGAAATAAAGTAGTCCTAGAATTACGCAAAGCAAAAGCCTCATACTACACACAACTTATAAGAAACACCAAAGGCCATAATGTATCTCTTTGGAAACACTTAAATAATTTAACCAACAAATCATCCAATCAAAAAGGTATTAAGGAACTGAAAATAAATGGTATGGCCATCACAGATAAAGCCACTATGGCGCATGAATTTAATATGTATTTTATACAATCAGCAGAGGAATTGACACAAAATTTTGATGCCCCAACTATAACTAATAACACAAAAGTTGAATCTTCAGATTCTTTTTGCATCAAAGAGGTCAATGAAGCAAAAATTGCAGAAATTATTAAGAAATTATCAGATACTAAGGCAAAAGACATTTATAATTTGGATACTTGTTTCATCAATAAATACAGCTCTATATTAATAAGACCTGTGACTCATCTAATCAACTTTTCAATTAGGACCAGTAAATTCCCAAACAACTGGAAAAAGACAGTCATCACACTGGTCTTTAAAGCAGGGGATCATGATCTGATATGCAACTATCGCCCTATTTCTATTCTTCCTGTCCTGTCAAAGGTACTTGAGAAGGTTGTCGCAGCACAGCTAGTTGACCACCTAGAGACCAATCAATTCCTTCATCCACAACAATTTGGTTTTAGACCAAAATGTTCCACAGAAACTGCAAAGTGTTATTTAATTGAAAATGTAAAGCATTCATTGGACAGAGGTAATGTCGTGGGGGCAGTGTTTCTTGACCTGGAAAAGGCATTTGACACTGTCAGCTATGACATATATATATATATTTTCAAACTAGAGAGCAGTGTGTGAAAGTTGACCAAGAAAGGTCATCCCCTTTAAACAACAGAATGGGTATTCCTCAAGGTTCGATCCTGGGTCCGCTGCTTTTCAGTCTGTTTATAAATGACCTACCTACAAGCTGCCCAGAGGCCAACTGCCAGCTTTATGCAGATGACGCGGTCATATATGTACCAGCCAAGTCACCTAGCAAGGCAGCGGAGATCTTAACTGCATACTTAGATGATGTCCATCAATGGCTGCAATGTAATCATCTTGTCTTGAATTTGACAAAAACAGTTTCTATGTGTTTCTCCATTAGAAAACAGGGCTCACTTGAAAATTTTGAAATCAAGATACGGAATGAAGAAATAGAGGAGGTCAATGATTTCAAGTTTTTAGGAATAATCTTAGATTCGCAACTCAAATTTGATAAACCTGAAACAAGAAGATTTCAAAAACAGTAAAGTTGAACCTCAGTTGTTTCAAACTAATCAGGCACTACATACCAACTCAGGCAGCTCAGTTATTTATGCACGCTATGATTTTCTTTCATTTTTCATATTGTATGACAGTATGGACTCAAGCATCACCATCCACAATCAGACACCTCACATCCTTATACAATCAGGCACTAAAAATAATGGACAAAAAGCCTGTTCGGTGGCATCACTGTCACATACTGAAAAAATACAATCTACTTAGTTTTGAGAGCTTTACTCATTTTTGTTTTCTTAATTAGTTTTCAAATGTATCAATACTTTAGCCCCCGAGCCTCTTTCTAGATATATCCAAAGACAAGACAGTACCAGAGTAACTAGGAGCATGGTGAATGGCAACTGTAAAATACCATATCGTAGATCTAAATTTGGACAATCAGCCTTCTCCATACAGGGCTGTCAACTCTGGAACACATTACCAACTGAAATCAAATTAATTTCAGATATAAAATCTTTTACAACAAAGGTTAAGTGCTGGCTAAAAGCAAACCAGAGCTGTACCCATTTTTAGGTAATTGTATTGTATTGTAATTTTTTTTTTCTTTCAAACTGTACATCACAATCAATGTAATTCAGTATGTGTATTTTATTGTACTCCCATATCTGTAGTGCACTGTGGTTTTTATGATGATGAAAGCTATATATTTTAATTACACTGTATTTGTAAAGCTCAATCAGGGACAAGAGTTGAAAATTAGCAATAGCTATAAACTCTCTGTGCAGTACATCAATTTGATGTTCTGTATCGGAACTATGTTAAATTGCATCGTCCTTATCAAATAAAATAAAAAGAAGAAATATTAAAATCACCTACAATAATTACTTTATCTGTACTAAGGACTAAGTTTAATAAAAACTCAGATAAAAATTCAGAGTACGGGCCAGGAGTATGGTACACTATAACAAATAGAACTGGCAGTAAAGTTTTCCAGGTTGGGTGTGAAAGACTAAGAACAAAGCTTTCGAATGAGTTATAATTAAATATAGGTCTACAGTTGATAATTAGGCTTGAGTTGAAAATGGCTGCAACTCCACCTCCTCAGCCAGTGTCTCGAGAAATGTGTGTATTAATATGACTGGGGGGAGTGGATTCATTTAAGCTGACATATTCTTCATGACAGTAAGACAGAATAAATCAATACCATAATCTGAGACTAGATCATTTACTAATATGGCTTTGGATGATAGTGATCTAATGTTTAAGAGTCCACATTTAATACTCCTATTTTGTTGTACTATTGCAGAGGTAGTGTTAATTTTTCTTAGATTTTTATGAGTGACTCCTCTTTTGTTTGTATTTAGATTTAATTTATTTAAGTGGTCGGGGGACAGACCACTTAAATATTTCTATTTTCTTCCCCAGAAAATCTGCCATTTGTCTATGAATTTCATGTCGTTTGCTGGACAGCCAGCGGTTGAATGATGACATGCGGCTATACATGTCATCACTGGCATGGGGCAGGGGCCCAGAGAAAACTATGGAGTCCAACATTGTCTTTGCATATGTGCACACCGACTCAACATTGATTTTAGTGACCTCCGATTGGCGTAATTGGGAGTTGTTACCACTGACATGAATAACAATTGTACCATATTTAAGTTTATCCTTAGCCAGCAATTTTAAATTTGATTCAGTGTTGCCTGTTCTGGCCTCAGGAATACATTTGAATATGGCTGCTGGTGTTGCTAATTTCGTGTTTCTCACTAATAATCAGAGTTTGTTTCTCAGCGGGTGTGTCACTGAATGGGGAGAACATGTTTGAAACACGAACTGGTTGGTGGTGAACCGTGGGCTTCTGCTTAGGGCAATGCTTCCTTCGGACAGTCACCCAACCACCCTGGCTTCCCGGCTGCTTGGGAATTACCGGGGGAGTAGGAGCTACACCAGGTTGGTCCGCACCAGCTACTGGGGACTGGCTAACTACATTAGCTAGTAATTGGTTTTCCATGGTGCGGAGCTGCGTTTCCAATTCACTGAGCCTTGCCTCCAACGCTGCAAATAAACTACATTTATTACATGTACCATTATCACTAAAGGAGGCAGAGGAATGGCTAAACATATGACACACTGAGCAAGAGAGAGCAGGAGAGTGAGAGAGAGAGAAGCCATCGCTAACTAAACTGTGGGATTAGTAAGAAAAGTTGCTAAAAGAAGGAGAGAGTTAAGAGTGCTTGATTAGAACTAGCATAAGGTTAAATGTACAGCAGGTATTTATCCACAGTAATGAGGAATATAGCAGAATTAATTGAGTTTAGAGCAGCAAAAACGCTATCAGTAAACACAGTCAACAACCAGAAATGACACAATACGCGTACTGAAGCAGGTCAGCATGTAAGCCTCTAAGTGCCCCGATTATCCATAATGCAAGCAGTTGCCCCTGTTCATCCCAATGAGGGTGTGCCAATGGGCATCAGAGGTGGAGGCCCTTTCTGCCTGAACAGAAGCTTGCTTGCTGCTCCTCAAAACAATTCCAAGCTTTGTCAGGGGACACTGTGGTGACTTGATGGGACTGGCTTTCACAGTCATTATCCCAACCTTCCTTCTTTAACCTCCTTAACCTCCTAGAACAGCTCAGAACAAGTCATTTTAGGATTTCTGCGTACTTGCCTTTGTAGTTCTTTTTCAGTGGACCAGCCTGTGGACTGACGATTACTTGGTCCCTTAAGGTAGTTTCCTTGTGAGCTGTTCCATCTGGTTCAACCACCCTCCATCACTGAAAGGCTTCCCACATACGAAGGCTAAAATCAGTTAGTGCCTCCCCACTGTCCTGCCTATTGCTAAAAAATTTCACACAGGAATCTTCAGCAGATGAGGTCCCCCCATACAATCCACTGAGAAAATCAAATATTTTGTCTGCTGTGTTCCTATCTTGTTCATCAAGCAATTGGATTTCCTATTTGGCATGGCTTGTAGGAATGTCGTAGAGAGATCGAACCAAAACTCAATTATTCGTCTCATCAGACACCCCTGACCTAAATCCAACAGGAAGTCCACAATTAGCCTTTCAAAATAAGACTTTGCCTCAATTTTGACCTCCAAACAAACGCTATCTCCTCCAAGGACGTTAATGGTATCGGCTTCAAACTTAATACATGACTTATGACACTGTGCTGAAAAAAAGTTGTTAAAAACTTTGTAATAACTCGAACGGTTTGGATTTTATAAGCCCTCAAAGTTGCAGTGCCACATCACCCTTACAATGTAAAACAATGGGGAGGCCAAAACTCAATTATTCATCTCATCAATTATTTGTCTCATCAGTAGTGGGGATGACCTATGAGGAGAAGGGAAAAAATGGAGTGAGAGTAACAGTTTAGTGATAAAGTGCTGCAGAAAAATAAAAACAAAACTAAAATTTGTAGCTCTGTACTGCAGTTTTTCCTTTATTAGGACCCAAGCACCTAGCGGTTCGCTCACACTCTCCATTCAAATATATGAGTATTTTTCTGTGTCCAGCTGCAGTTACTTATTGTCTCTACACACCTGACAGTACACATTTCAATCAAACTTTGACCGGGTCATGTGGGTTAAAAGTCTTTACTTCTCTAAAAACAGACTTGATGAAAATTAAGAAATGAATTTGTTTTAGATAGACACTCAGTATGCTTCCATATTGTCTCTTTCTCATAGTGCCACTTACTGTGCACAGGAAGTCTGCCTTACAACACACATCATCAGATTTGCATGATATTACATAGTATGTTCTCAACAACATGAACTACAACATGCGTTTATTTCACAGGTATGTTTGTTTCTTTGTGGATGTTTTCTAGCTCCAAATAGCTTCACCACTTCATGCACTGTCCAGAAAACGGCTGCGTATGAAGAAGTCCATGTGCAGACCCACCGACCACGTCATAGCCCAACGTGCATGGGGCGTGAGGGCCCGTTCATCACTGCTTGCAGCTTTAATTTGTCAGGCTCTCTGTTCTGTGTCTGTTCCTTCCTGCTGTCTTCCCTGCTGAGCCGGCAGATCTGCAGCCCTGCTCTAGGTCCCTTTTTTATTTGTCTGTCCAATCACTGGAATGATGATTATTACTTCGCTGCCGGTGTGCTATATCCATGCAGGGGAGGTCCTTAAGATACTCAGGAGATAAACACTTCAATCTGGTGAATTAAATCATTGTCACACACAACCACTGCAATCACTGAAACAATATAGTGCAATCCCACAAAAATAGTCACTTTGTGACAGATACAAATGGCTGTTGAGATGCATCTATGCATTTGAGGAGTGTGAGGATCATTGGTTTCTCTTTCCTCTGCACTGACAGAATAATCAGACAACCTAAACATTCATTTACCACACAGGCCTTGAAAAATAAATATGTGTATAATGTATCTATAATATATATAAATGTGTGTAAAAATTTTCTGTATAGCATTTAAGATAGGTGGACCATTGTTACATACTATATATTTTAGGATGTGCGTCTGGCATGCCTATCTCTAATTGAGAATGTAGGTATTGGTATTCATTCCTCATTTGCTCGTACAAGTGATTTAAGAAAATGTGTGGTATTCAACAATTTTCTCATGCTAATTCTCTCTCATGCTCTCTTCAGTCTCAGGAGAGAAGCTCCTTTTACAGCAGATGCCACTGTGCATGAGCATCAACTTCTCAAAGAACTTCAGAACAAAGTCAAGAGGTTGAGATATGTAGCACAGCAAGCTAGCTAAGTGTGAAATTCTTCTTTTATTCCTTGGTAACATTTTTATGAATTGAACTCGCCCACAAACCAATTGAAACAGACAAAAAGCCTTATATTGCAATTTTAGGTACATTGATTATGCTGATCATCAAATCTCATGGATGCACACCTCCGTACGGATATGGAAGATACTAAGTAGAAGTGGAGTAGATGTGTACAGGTGTATGATAATGAAATATTCAAGTTAAGTACTAGGGATGTGCAGAGGGCCTGGTATTTGTATTTGTATTCGTCTTTGTTGTGGCAGCAAAATTATTTGTATTTGTATAAAAGGACAGAACTCCCCATGCACAGCCAGTATTTTCAGACAGGTGCTAGTCGGTCGCAGGAACATATAAGGTGAAAATCAAAATTAACCACCACACACTGTAATGACTTTACTGTGACTTTATTAGGAGTGAACAACGCGTTTCGCCTGTAGCTTCTTCAGGTTCACTCAGTACAACTGCTGAGTATTCACAGGTGTAATAAATGCATTTGAGTCACATGACTAATTATCACAGTCTTCATTTTCTCAAGTGAACATTTTACAAAGGGCACGAAAAATCAAAATATACATATTACAAAAAACATGACGTATTTGTTTTCGGGCACAACCCTATTAAGTACAAGCACCTCAAAATTCTTTAGTATACTTTAGTACTTTAGTTACTTTTTACTAGTGGCATTAAAGATCTGGTAATATGGCCCTTTTTGACTCATTTTTATAAGTCAGTCTATTGTAAACATTCTGACATTTTATTCACCAAAAGTTGTTTAGATTTCTCTATATTCATCTTTCCTTACAAACTAGATCCCCCTCTGTCCTACTGCAGGCTGTTTCCAAAGCTATTTACATAAAATCAGCATTTTTAATGACCACCTACTCCTGTTGGGTGGAGGTTTGGCCCCCACCTTCATCTGTAGCCAATTGGAATACTATCTAATGAATAATTCAAGCTCCCTTACACCGCATCTTTACTTCGAGTAATGTCTTCAGCCGGAGACAGTCTGATCCTGAATGGGGCAGTTGTAGCTCAGGAGGTATAGCGGGTCGTCCACTTATCGGAAGATCGGTGGTTCGATTCCCGGCTCCTCCAGTCCACATGTCGATGTGTCCTTGGGCAAGATGCTTAACCCAGAATTGCGCCTGATGGCTGATGGCCATCAGTGTGTGAATGTGTATGAATGATTAGATTTCCTCTTATGGGCAGGTTGGGACCTTGCATGGTAGCCCCTGTGCCATTCAGTGTATGAATGTGTGTGAATGGGTGAATGTGATCCGTAGTGTAAAAGCGCTTTGAGTGGTCGGAAGACTAGAAAGTCGCTATACAAGTACAGTCCATTTATCATTTGAAATTTCAAAAGGATGCTTCAGAACAGTAAGATTGTGTTTCAGTTTCCTAACAAAGTAAAAGTATTTTTTTCAAACATAGCCAGAGTTCACTAGCTTAGTTCAACACAGATGTATTATATTCCTTTGAGCTGAGTAACAGAAAGAAACAATGTTCATGACTGTGCTTGTTTTAAAATCTCATCAAAAGATTGAAGATGAAAAAGTTGAAAATCCTGTAGTGTGCTGAGTCTTGTTAATCATCAATTTTATTTCATCAATTTTATTTATATAGCGCCGGGGGGGCAGAATAACAACAATCATAACAATAACAATAACAGCAGCAATAGCAGTAGCAATAGCCAGGGAAGGATGCCAACAGGACTGTGAAGGACCGCGAAGGCTCGGCCCAGAACCCAGGGTTTCCTGTGAAATGAGAAAGCACAAAAAACTCCGGGGAAGAAGCAAAGTTAGTGACATGCATTGATGTTACATTAATGCATACAGATGGAGAGGAGGAGGAGGAGAGAGGAGCTCAGTGCATCATGGGAAGTCCCCCAGCAGTCTAGGCCTATAGCAGCATAACTTAGGGCTGATCCAAGGTGAGCTTGGTCGGCCTTAACTATAAACTTTATCAAAAAGGAAAGTTTTAAGCCTACTCTGAGGGTGTCTGCACCCCAGAACGAATCTGGAAGATGGTTCCACAAGAGAGGAGCCTGATAGCTGAAGGCTCTGCCTCCCGTTCTACTTTTAAAGACTGTAGGGAGCACCAGTAAGCCTGCATTCTGGGAGCGCAGTGCTCTAGAGGGATAATATGGTACTATGAGCTCTTCAAGATATGATGGTGCCTGACCATTAAGGGCTTTGTAAGTTAGGAGAAGGATTTTAAATTATCTTCTAGATTTTACAGAAGCCAATGTAGCGAAGCTAAAATGGGAGAAATGTGGTCTCTTTTTCTAGTTTTTGTTAGTACACGTGCAGCTACATTCTGGACCAGCTGGAGAGTCTTTAGAGACTTGTTTGGGCAGCCTGATAATAAGGAATTGCAATAATCCAGCCTAGAAGTAACAAATGTGTGGACTAGTTTTTCTGCATCTTTTTGGGACAGGATGTGCCTGATTTTTATAATATTACGTGAGTGAAAAAAGGCAGTCTTTGAAATTTGATTTATATGGCAGTTAAAGGACATATCCTGATCAAAGATAACTCCCAGATTCCTTACGGTGGTGCTGGAGGCCAGGGTAATGCCATCCACAGTAGCTATATCATTAGATAATGTGTTTCTAAGGTGTTCAGGGCCAAGTACAATAACTTCAGTTTTATCTGAGTTTAGCAGTAGAAAATTGCAGGTCATCCAGGTCTTTATGTCCTTAAGGCATGCTTGGAATTGTTTAACTGATTGGTTTCATCTGGCTTCATTGATAAATATAATTGTGTATCATCTGCATAACAATGAAAATTTATGGAGTTTTTCCTAATAATTTTACCTGAAGGAAGCATATACAAGTTGAATAGTATTGGTCCAAGTACAGAACCTTGTGGAACTCCATGTCTAACTTTTGCCTTCATAGAGGATTCATCATTAACATGTGCAAACTGAAATCGGTCTGATAAATAGGACTTAAACCAGCTTAATGCAGTTCCTTTAATGCCAATTAAATGTTCCAGTCTCTGCAAAAAGATTTGACAGTTGTGTCGAATGCGGCACTAAGATCTAACAGGACAAGTATGGACACAAATCCTTTGCAGTTAGGAGGTCATTTGTGACTTACACCAGTGCTGTCTCTGTGCTATGATGCACTCTAAATCCTGACTGAAAATCCTCAAATAAACTATTGTTATGTAGAAAGTCACATAACTGATTAGAGACTGCTTTCTCAAGGATCTTAGGGAGAAATAGAAAGTTAGATAAAGGTCTATAATTGGCTAAAATGCCTGAATCAAGAGTAGGCTTCTTAAGAAGAGGTTTAATTACGGCTACTTTAAAAGACTGTGGTACATAGCCTGTTACTAAAGACAGATTGATCATATTAAAGAAGCGCTAACTAAGGGTAAGGCTTCCTTAAGCAGCCTAGTTGGGATGGGGTCTAAGAGACAGGTTGATGGTTTAGCTGAACAAATCATTGAAGTTAGTTCACCTACCTACAAGCTGCCCAGAGGCCAACTGCCAGCTTTATGCAGATGACGCGGTCATATATGTACCAGCCAAGTCACCTAGCAAGGCAGCGGAGATCTTAACTGCATACTTAGATGATGTCCATCAATGGCTGCAATGTAATCATCTTGTCTTGAATTTGACAAAAACAGTTTCTATGTGTTTCTCCACATTAACTTAACATAATCCCCCCCCCCCCCCATTTTCTCTCTGTCTCCCTCTCAGTTAGAGAGGAGAATGTCACTCTTCTTGTGAAATATCCTCATAAATCCCATTACTTTGGCCAAATTCTACATTAAAATTTCGTCACACATTGATACAGGTTTCAAAGTGGTCAGACTTATAGTTTAGACATCAGAACCATTTGTTTGACACAAAGTCCATGCTTAGAGATTGCCTCCCCATTGGTTTACATTGTAAAGTGTGATGTGGCACTACAACTTTCAGGGCTTACAATATCTAAACCGTTCAAGTTATTTTTTTTAAGTTTTTAACAACTTTTGTTCAGCACAGTGTCATAAGTCATGTATTCAAGTTTGAAGCCGATACCATTATCGCCCTAGGAGGAGATAGCGTTTGATCGGGGTCTAAAATTGGCATAAAGTCATACTTTGATGGGCATATTGCGAACTTCCTGTTGGATTTAGGTCAGGGGTGTCAGTGTATGATTTGTAGGTCTTGATGAGAAAAATAATTGAGTTTTGGTTCGATCTCTCTACGACATTCCTACGGGCTGTGGCGGCCATTTTAGATACATAGGTGGCGCTACAGAGCACATTTTGGCACTTTGGGGGTTAATTTTTACATTTTATCAAATTTTCACCAGACCTGATGTGTGGGCCAAATTTGGTGAGTTTTTGAGTATGTTTAGGGGGTCAAATTTAGAGTTGAACTGGCGGATTAATAAAGAAAGAAACAAACACGCGAAATACAATAGGGTCTTCGCCCTTTGAGCTCAGGCCCTAATTAAAGCTGCAAGCAGCGTTGAACGGGCCTTTGCACCCTTGCGCACGTCGGACCGCGGTGCAATCAAAGGGCTTCTGTGATGGGCATGTAGATGTCTTCAGACCCGGGCTGTTTTCAGACAGTGCAAGAAGGAGATAAACATCACTTTCTTTGTCCACTATTTTGCCCGCTGTTGGGGCTACTTTACTGAAATTTCGTAGGGGGCGCTATTCAGCCAGTTTGCATCACTGATGGAATATTGTCATGTACACGTGTTCAGGCTGGGAGTCTTATCAAACATATAAAGTTTGGTGCAGACTGGAGCATTTACAAAAAAGTTATAGCAACTTCCTCTGTTATGGCAAAACATCAAATCTCAACAGTGTGAGGATGAGAATTTTCTGCAGGGTGAGACATGGCTGCCTTGCTCACACCTGTGTCATAAAAATCATGCAAGTTTTGTGCCCATTCACTTGAATTTCAATTAGTAAATTGAAAACCCTTGATGAGTTTGTGTGTAAAACAAATTAATTTCCTAATTTTCATCAAGTCTATTTTTAGGAATGTAAAGACTTTTAACTAGGGATGCACGACATTCGATTTTTGCCAATATGCTGATATCTCCAACCCATTGTGGCTGATTGCCGATGCCGATATATGCACATATTTTTACCAGCTGGCTGAGGAGGCTATTATGCGTGCAAGCATAGATTATACTATGATCAAGAAAGACAATATATGAAGGAAGAACTTAGGAAGACTGGAGTTCAGTAGCTCAGCATTAAAGTTCTTCCCTCATATAGGCTATAGTCTTTCTTGATCATTAGTACAATATATGATTGCATGTGTAATAGTCTCCTCAGCCAAGTGGGAAAAAATATGTGCATATATCAACATCGGCAATTGGCAAAAATGAAAGTAAAAAAGTAATTGTGTTAAATAATTGTGATCCAATATTGAACAAGATGATCATGATTATGATTTTTGCCATAATCGAGCACCCCTAAAAACAACATAAATTGTGATTTACATACACTCACACTCACACACACACACACACACACACACACACACACACACACACACACAGAGTTTAAATATGTATGTGATAAATTGTAAATATGTATGTAATGAATTGTTTTCTTTAAGAAACTGTTACTTGAACATTTTTTAGTGTGCTCCTAAAGTTATATGTGGGCTCCTACTTTTTTTCATTTAGGAGCACATGTACTCCTTGAAAAAAAAGTAAGGATTGAACACTGCTGTCAGATGTGTAGAAACACTAAGTAACTGGAGTGTGGCGCAGTCCAAGGGCTTCTGTCACAGGCATGTAGATGTTTTCAGACCTGGGCTGACAGGTCTTACTTTACCCATCCCCCCCTCCCATTCTCTCTCTCTCTCCCTCTCAGCTGGAGAGAAGGATTTCAGAGTACTCTCCTTGTGAAATATCCTCATAAATCCCATGACTTTGGCCAAATCTTACATTAAAAATCAAATTTTTTTGTAGGAATTTTCGTCATGAATCCATTGATACAGGTTTGAAAGTGGTCGGACTTATAGTTTAGATGTCAGACGCCCCAGTTTGGCACAAAATCCATGCCCAGAGATTGCCTCCCCATTGGTTTACATTGTAAGGTGTGATGTTGCACTACAACTTTCAGGGCTTACTAGATCTAAACCGTTCGAGTTATTACAAAGTTTTTAATAACTTTTGTTCAGCACAGTGTGATAAGTCATGTAAAAAAGTTTGAAGCCGATACCATTAACGCCCTAGGAGGAGATAGCATTTATTCAAGGTCCAAAATTGGCACAAAGTCATACTTTCATAGGTGAACTGCGGACTTCCTGTTGGATTTAGGTCAGGGGTGTCAGCATATGATTTGTAGGTCTTGATGAGACGAATAATTGAGTTTTGGTTCAATCTCTCTATGACATTCCTATGGGCCGTGGCAGCCATTTTAGATACATATGTGGCGCTCTCGAGCACATTTGGCATTTTGGGGGTTAATTTTTACATTTTATCAAATTTTTCACCAGACCTGATGTGTGTGCCAAATTAGGTGAGTTTTTGAGCATGTTTAGGGGGTCAAATTTAGGGTTGAAGTGGTGTATTAATTCATTAGGGCCTGAGCCCAAACGGCAAGGTGGTCTCGAACCGTGCTCTGTGCTGACTCTGTGCTGATTTCCAACTTTCTGCCAACAACATTACAAGCCATCCACTGACCCCTCCACCTCCTAATAAGAAAGTCAGCTTATATAGATGTCATGTGAAGTACGTCACTTCAGAAATGTTGATATGATACGTACTGTTGAAATGTTAACATGCTATGTATTACAGGTGTTGCAATGTACATATTCAATGTATCTGTGGTTTGCAGAAATGTACAATGCCAATGTTTTATTCTGGCAACCAGGCTGAAATTTGTCACCTTATGTAGACGTCATCGGTCGCATAGTGTCTATTTCAGATGTTGTGGGAGAACAACAGAAGTCTATCGGACTACCTTGCACGTTAAAAATGACACAAAGGGGGTACCCAGAGCGTTAAAAAGTGACGCAACGGGGTCCTGACCAAGCTTCGATATGTGATGAGTTGGGAGAACACTCAGAACAACCTTGTATTGATTTGCAGTGACCCTTCCCTCTAAGTGGACAAGTGGACCCAAACCATGCACACAAAAGCACATTTACACACACATTCTGTCTGTAGCTAACACACAAAGATCACAGTTTAATCTTTACTGAAAATGTTTAGGTAACATGTTGAACAACAGGACACAAATATATCATTTTACTTAAAAGTATGAGTTTTTGCCTTTGTTAAATTGATGGCATTATTAAAGTTCAAAATTATCTCAGAAGTGTTTGATTTTGTGTCATTTTTACATCAGTATTTTATGGTAGTACTATTTACCCCTAGAGCGCTCAATATACCTCATCCCCATGCTCATTTACCCCTACCTTGGGGCAAGCTGTGCCATAGGACTAACTTTTTTTATGGGTCATTGCTCTAAAACCGTAATGATTAGATAACTTGTTCTAATTCCATGGGTGCACAACAACCTGAGGTATATATAGTTACTAGGTAACACTTCATTTTATGGGTCCGCAAATTTCATGGTAATTAGGTGGTAATTAGCAAGTAACTTCTTTGAAATTTCTTTGAAAGCACCCCAAAATTTACCTCAAATTTCATGGTAATTAGGTGATAATTAGCAAGTAACTTCTTTGAAATTACTCCGAAATTATCTCAAAATTTGTCTTAACTTTTCATGGTAAGGAGATATAATAAGCTAGTAAGTTATTTGAAATTTTGTGGAAATTACCACAAAATTACCCCAGCACTTACCTCAAATTTCATGGTAAATAAGTGAGTTGTTGCAGCTTAATTTCCAACTAGTTTCTGTCTAATTTCTACTGAGTGGACCCCTAAATTGAAGTGAGTTGTTGCTGCCTAATTTCCAAGTAATTTCTGCTTAACTTCTGGGGATCATACCAGCTTAATTTCCAACTAGTTTCTGTCTAATTTCTACTGAGCGGACCCCTAAATTGAAGTGAGTTGCTGCTGCCTAATTTCCAAGAAATTTCTGCTTAACTTCTGGGGATCATACCAGCTTAACTTCCAACTAGTTTCTGTCTAATTTCTACTGAGCGGACCCCTAAATTGAAATGAGTTGCTGTAGCTTAATTTCCAAGAAGTTTCTGCCTTACTTCTGCAGGCCAGTAAATTGAAGTATGATTTTTAGCCATTTTCATTCTCACCAATTTCTGTATAATTTCAGTCCAACCTTGCAACAAATTTCCTATATATCCATTTTTAAAAATTGTAGCCACCATAAATTGCTAGGTACCGACAAATACAACTTCATAGTCAAGAATCGAGTCACAAATTGCCCATTTTAAAAGTCCTTGCTTCCTTATTGAGGCCTGATAATAATGTCTTCACACCACTCAACAAAGGTTACTTTTATATTTTGAGACAATAAATTAACATAGAAATTAAATTTATACAAGGTAAATTTTGGGGTAATTTAAAAGAAATTTCAAAGAAGTTACTTGCTAATAACCACCTAATTACCATGAAAAAACACTTTTATTTTGCAGTAAAATCATCAAATGTAAAAAGTGGCTCATGTTACCCCATTCTCCCCTATATATGTATATATACAGTGCTGCTTGAAAGTTTGTGAACCCTTGAGAATTTTCTCTATTTCTGCATAAATATGACCTAAAACATGATCAGACATTTACACAAGTCCCAAAACTAGATGAAGTGCACCCAATTAAATGAATGAGACAAAAAAACTTTTTCATCTATTTATTGACGAAAATTATCCAATCTTAGATATTTGTGTGAGGCAAAAGTGTGTAAGCCCTTGCTTTCAGTAGCTGGTGTGACCCCCTTTTGCGGCAATAACTTCAACAAAATGTCTCCGGTAACTGTTTATCAGCCATGCATATCAGCTTGGAGGAATTTTAGCCCATTCCTCCTTACAGAATAGTCTCAACTCAGGGATGTTGGTGGGCTTCTTTGCATGAACTACCTGCTTCAGGTCCTTCCACGGCATTTCTATAGGATTAAGGTCAGGACTTTGACTCAGCCATTCCAAAACATTATCTTTCCTCTGCTCTAACCATTCTTTGATAGAACGA
Organism: Thunnus maccoyii; assembly: GCF_910596095.1. Taxonomy (NCBI): domain Eukaryota; kingdom Metazoa; phylum Chordata; class Actinopteri; order Scombriformes; family Scombridae; genus Thunnus; species Thunnus maccoyii. Next base: position 30,141,007 of record NC_056548.1, read on the forward strand.
CTTGTGTGTTTAGGGTTGTTGTCTTACTGCATGACCCACTTTCTGTTGAGCTTCAGTTCACAGATGGATACCTTGACAGTTTCCTATAGAATGTCCTAGTACAACTCAGAACTCATAGCTCCTTCAATGACTGCAAGCTGCTCTGGTCCAGAGGCAGCAAAGCAGGCCCAAACCATGATAATGCCACCACCATGTTTCACAGATGGGTTAAGGTTCTTATCCTGGAATGCAGTGTTTGCTCATTGCCAAACATAATGCTTCTCATTCAAGCCAAAAAGTTTGATTTTGGTCTCATCCATCCACAGAACAGTTTTTCCAATCATGTTCTGGCTTATCCACGTGGTCTTTAGCAAACCCTAGACGGCAACAATGTTTTTTTTGGAGAGAAGTGGCTTTTTCCTTGCATATATATATATATATATATATATATATATATATGTATATATATGTGTGTGTGTGTGTGTGTGTGTGTGTGTGTGTATGTAAATGGTAATGGTAAATGGACTGTAATTGTATAGTAGTCTTCCGACCACTCAAAGTGTTTTTACACTACATGTCACATTCACCCATTCACACACATTCATACACTGAATGGGTACAGGGGCTACCATGCAAGGTCCCAACCTGGCCATCGGGGGAACTAACCATTCACACACATTCATACACTGATGGCACAGCCATCAGGAGCAATTTGGGGTTGACTATCTTGCCCAAGGACACTGTGACATGAAGACTGGAGGAGCTGAGAATCGAACAACCAATCTTCTTATTAGTGAACGACCCATTCTACCTCCTGAGCCACAGGAGATAAAATTTTATTTCCTACAGAAAGTTTGTAAAATACTTGTACATGAACATATCTTAGAAGACAAAGTTGGTTTAAAAGAGGCATCATGTCCTGAATGTCTTTTCTCTGTTTCACCTATGGGACAGTATCCATGTTTGTATTGAATATAGAGTGTAGGACTGATATAAGTAGAGACACAACATACATACATACATACAGTATGAAAAAACATGCATAATGTCTATGAATGGCTAAAATTACAGAAGGGTAATTGAGACCCCTAGGGAGCCAAAAGACTCTCCTTTGACCTTATTAGATGTGTTTATGTCATAATCAGCCACTTGTTTACCTTGGTGAGAGTTGGAAGGACTCAACCAGATAAAGCAGAAATCAAATCAGTGAGCTGAAAGAGAAATTACAGAATTGGTCAATCATTTAAACAAATTATTATGCAACCTCTTAATTAGTAATTAGTAAAAAAAAAAAGTAATTAGTCCTCTCTGAACAGCAGAATCAGAAAGCATGACATTCTGCTGGTGCAAAATGTCTTATGGAGTAGGTTAGGGTGGATGGATGGGTCATGTGACTGAGGCACAGGAGACTGCACATCTTGTCCAATATAAACAGTCAGTGATAGTTTCTTTAAGCATGACCACCATCTATGCCTAACCACAACCAAGAACTTTTAGTTGCCTAAACTTCACAACATGGTGGTGACAGATTGTGCCATATGAGTTGTATTTGAAGACACTGACAAGAAACCTACAGTAGTTTGTCTTTTGATGTCCTTTCATAGATCTGAAAGCTGTACAACCTGGAGTACTGGATTGTTATTGTGATCAGATACAATAATTAATTAATTATGTATTACAGTGTTATTGTGTGTGTCAGGAGAGACAGATATAGATAAGACACAGACGTAGGAGAAAACTGAAACATCATTTAGAGCTATAATGAATTGATCATGGTAGCTTACAGTTAGTCAAATTGATGTTAAATGCAGAATATAGTGTATTTCAGCTGTGTCTGGTGTAAGATAACTTTTCTTTCAACATAATACAAGCAACATGTGTTCTCCGAACAGAATTAGATATCCTAGTAACACTATCCCAGATGGTGACATGTGTGCTATTGACATGAAGGAGAATGGGTGTAGAAGTAGACAGGTGGAGATAATGTTGAAGGAAGAGGTATATTCTCTCACAACACACAACACACCCAGACTAGGTATTGATTTAACTTTAGGCAACACACAATGTACCAGAAATTACACTCTCAAAGATTACACAGTTGAAACAGCATAACCTCGGCTCACAATATACTGCCATATAAAGTCCCCCCACCCAAGGAAAAAAAAACAAATACGAAAAAATGATTTTATCCACATGAGTAATCGTCAAACATTTTCAGGACCTTGGACAGCTACGTGCTGCGTTCATACTGTACCGGATTGGAGACGTATGCTGCTAACTGGAAATTACCTTTGAAGTCAGTTTGTAAACACAAACAAATTCTGCTCACCTCAGCTTTTTGATGGTTACCATTACAGGAGAACAAAATACTGTTTTCAGCTTGAAAATTCTGACTTACCTAAAATACTAATAACTAAAAATAAAACAAACAATGAGCAACCAATGTTCTACAGATATGATACTGTACACTATTTCTTGCAAACTGTGAAGATATTGCACATTAGTAAATATTGACATTTATTTTGTATCATTTGTATGAAACATGAAATTAGGACAAGTATTTAATGTTTTTGCGCGAAGTATCTCGTGCATTGGGACAGCAATAGTCATCAACACTACACTCAAAAATTAGGGGATTTTAGTCTGCATGCTGAAATGTCTAGATACTTAATTTTATCCTTGTTTCAGAGTGAGCACACTACAGACTGCCATACTGTGAATCTGTAGTTTCAACTGAGCCGCGGTGACTGAAGCTGAGCTTGAAACTTGAGTGCTCCCACATCGTAGTAAGACCACTCATTCTCGAGCACGAATCATGGGAATTGTATATTTAGTAAGACCCTAAAGCACTCTGAAGCATACATATCATATATGATATTTTGTGTGTGTGTGTGTCTGTGTGTGTGTGTGTGTCGGCCCCACTTACGAGCATGTATGCCTTTAAATGGCGTGTGCTGATGCTGAGTAGGGGGCGGACCCGAGCGCGTGTGCGTGCGTGCGTTCGTTCGTGCGCGCACCCCTTGCCTGCAGCCGCTGCAAGTCTTATCAAGCCGACAGCGGCTTTTGTGCGTATGATGCACCGTACTCGACGCACCTGTGAGGGACGGTAAACCCAGCCCGGTACCGTCTAGTGCTCACCGCTCCGCACCAGCACCGACAGCAGCAGAAACACGGCTTCTTTTAGTGGAATCCTGGATTTTAAAAACTACGTGTCTCTGGGGAGTTTACAGCTTGATTTACCCTTTGGATACTATTGGTAGTCTGTTTAACTAAGGTCAGTAGCATTGTCTTAGGTTTTACTCCAACCTTTTCATGTTGCGTAAAAAAACAACCGAATTCAGTTTATTGGACAGAGGAGAAGAAGGAGCAGATACTGTAGAAAAAAGGGGACAGAAAAGTCTTGAGTTTACACTCCTGACGCACAGGTATCACGGAACTTGCCACCTTTTCAGGACAGTTTCCAGTTTGTGCGTACCAGAGCTGTGAATGTGGCGAGCAGGAGAAGGTAAGCCTCCTTGAAGGAACAGCGACATTTGTGAGGATTTAAAACGGGAATTTCTGCCATGATGGCCTCGAAATTCCCTCGGTGGAATAGAGGCACCGGTATAGACCTGCACACGTCCTCTCCATTTCCCTGAAGCGGCATTTATTATATGAGCGATCAATTTTAGTTTTATTATATTTTGCAAATATGGCCAACGCAGCATTTAAGCTATGCTTGTGTATCTAATATGAGGAGCACCAGCCCCGAATTAAGACAAACCATGACCTGCAGGATTTCCTTCACCTCGTTTTTAGAATGATGAATTATAAATAACATGAACGCCGGTGTCCAGTGTCCACGCATTGTTCTCATCTGCAGGTTCATGTTAAAGTGTCAGAGAAATAGCCTACAACCCGATACGCCGCGCACATCCCTCTGCCCAGAGCAATACAATCTTTATTATTTATATAGATACATATTCTGATGTAATTCGATCACTCAATATGACATGTAGTTTGAGACATGACCTTCTGTTAACGGAGATGGACAGCACACACCAGCCGGCTGCACACTTCCACACCATGCAATAACCCTCACATTCCTCCGTAATCCCTCTTCCTCTCTGTATCTGTATTCTAAATTCCAGGTGCTGGGTGCTATTTATGAACACATTTCCCACATTATTTGAACAGGTAGAGACGTTTCCTGCATTTCATAAAAGCTATGACATTTAGCAGATTGAGGTTTAAAAAAGGCATCATCATGCATTTAAAAATGGGCTCGAAATATCAAAATACATTAACCAGTCCGTTTTTTATTTTAAAACGTAACATGAGAATGATTAGGTGCGGGGTAAAATAATTTTAGTGAAAGGATGATTATTATGACTTTGATTATTTCGGTTCCCTAGTGGATCAAATGGCGTCCGCAGGGACTGCAGGGAGGTTGGTTGAAATGCGACTGCTCTGCTCCCAATAAACTGCATTTCATGCTGCACATTCAGCTGACAACTTTTTTTTCCCTTCATCAATCCACATTTGAAAAGCCACAGTTTGGGCCTGCTCTGTAGAGCATGGAGTTCAAATGCATTTACTGACAGGACATTTAATTAAAAATATTTACATTATTATTGCCTTTTCCACAGTTTGTCATTGACACTGCGACGATGCTGGATGTCCCATTTATACAGCAAATTTAGCAGTTTGATCGCAGGAAAATACGAGGCCTTATGCAGTGCGCCACAGAAATCCACCAGGTTACCTGCTGCAAAATAAGTCGTGAGGTGTGTAGGCCTCTTATCTTCTGTCTATCTATCTTTTAATACACACACTTTTTTCTTTCTTTATGATCAGCTGATGTAAACGGTTGCGAATTCAGAAGGCAAGAAGATGACAATTACATTTTTATTCATCGCTATAACACGGATTTCGATGTGTCGGTGCTGAAGACTTAATAGGATTAGATGATTCTGTGAATTTGTGCAGAGGGAATTCCTAATCAGGCTTTTTCCTAACCGGGCTTCAGAATGGGCGTGACCCAGCGAGAGAATGCGTCTCTTTTCCCTGCAAAGGGCCCAAAGGTGCTTCATCACCTGCTCCTAGACTAAACACAATAATTTCCAGTATCAAAACACCAATAACAGTTAATATATCATATGTTTCGCTAAAGAAGACAATTTGTCCTTTTGATTGGTCCAAACAAGTGTAATATTTTTACCCTCCTTTTCATTTATTTTATTTTATTTTATTTTATTAATTTATTTATTCATTGCTGCATTGCGTGTATAACATGATCAGGCCGTATTGAATATGACTGTAAATGTGTGATCATTATTGACACATTTTGAGCCACGAAATTCATGTTATTTTATATGCAAAAAACTTAAAATGTGCATCCCCTCAGTGTAATGTCGCCTACACGCATATTTTCTGTAAAATATTAACCCCCTTTCCAATTGGACGATTTGATTTTCCATCTCGTTGTCTTTTTTCCCCTTATTTTTAAGGGTGGGGGTGTCGGGGGTAGGATGGAGGCTAATTTGGCTGTCCTGCTTTTTTTTACTGGTTGGCAGCCGATTAACTGCGCTGACAAATCAACCGCAAAAAGCCAAGGGCTCTCAAGGTAACACCGATCCCTCTGGGCGGGGAGAGTAAAATATTACGCAGGATTTTGGAGAATGCTCTCTCTTAATTTGATAGCGTTTCTGTACGGTGTTATTTTTTTTTTTCGTTTTACTTTTCGTGTCTTGTTGTGTGGCATTGCTGGGCCATAAAATTCTCTATTCCGTACCCTACATAAATTATCTGCTGTGCCATTCTTTTAAGTAAGGTATTAAAATAGAAATTAAATAGTAAGGAAATCGATTTTCTGTTTGTTGCAATTATTTCACATTTGTCCAGGCTTTAAAATGCACAGGCATGATATAGCCATCTCATCGTTTAATTTCTGCTGATGGACCAATTAGAGTATTTTCAACCACGAAGCGAGAAGATAAAAAAGTGATAGTAAATCATATGAAAAACAATTCAGTCACAAAGAAAAGAAAGTCAACGCCTCAATGAGAAAGACAATGTGATGTTATATAAACTACTGCTGGTGAGGGAAAAAGCGAGGTGGGTGTGTTTTTGGTGGAGTGTGTGTAGATGGAAGTGTGCGTGTCGCTGTGTGTATCCAGGTTTTGGTTGTTGGTTTGCATATGTATATATGTGTATTTTGTGTTTGAGCAGTCATTTGTGCATTTGTGTACAGTCGTGTGGTATGTATGATTATCATTTTATGGAGTGTGCTTGTGTGTACTACATATGTGATGTTGTCTCATAGTGTAGGACTTGCTGTACAGACTGTGGTGAGGTGTCAACAGACATTGGAGTGTGTGTGCAGTATATGCAGGCTTTGATGGGGTGCTGGATGCTCTCTAACTGGGTGATGTAATGCCGTGAAGGGTGCTGCAGCAGAACCACGTTGCCCAGAGAAGGCGTGTCCTGCCTGCAGAGTAGATGGATAACAACATGATGCCCACGCTGCACCTGCCGACAAACAACGCCAAAATAACCCCCACCCACCCACAAACATACACCCTCCATTTCTTACTTTCATTTCACATTTGCCTGACATTTATTAGTCTTGTCTTTGATGTAAAATATGTAATCAGAGTAGCAGAGATTAGACACAGAAAACGGGTAAATGCAAAAAAGAGGGCAGATGTACAAAGAGTAATCATTCTTCAAACAAACCACTGACTAATTCCCTTATTTCATTCAGGGATTTAATTTAATCAGTTGATTGATTTAATTGAAAAATCTGTTTCTGCAGTGTTAGTGTCCCTCTGCTGACAAATACCGTCCTGTCTTTTAAAATCTAGTGCATGGGAGTTTAGTGAAGATGGTGACAAGGGAAGTGCCATCCTTACCTTGTCCCCCTGTGCAGTGTTCAAATCCAGTATGATTGTGAATATTTTCACATATTTTTCACAAGTGAATAATCACAAAACTGCTAATCAACTAAATTAAACTAAAAGAAAAAAAAAATCAGCTGAGGCACCAAATACTGATATTCATTTATATACATTGTTTTTTTCCTCTCTGAAGGAGACATGATGTGCATATTTGCAATTAAAGTTTATTGGAAATATATTTTGATTAACCTATTTTACATTTTGATCAATTTCCTTTTTTGCAACAGTGTCTAAATCAAACAGTGCTTACATGTATGTAAGGAAATGATTTAATTTGTTAATTTGTGATTTTGCGATGACTAACCATGTGGTATAGTTATTTTAGGGTTGGGCAATATGTACCATGATATGATATAAATTTGTGTGTATATATATGTATATATATACATATATGTACACACACATACATATGTGTCATGGATATAGCAGAATCTCTGACAGTATACAAATTTCTATGTAAAATGACAAATTCCATGATTGAGAATGTTATTCATATCTTCCACCCAACAAAAATGTGGAAATGCTGTTCTATGTGCCTAGAAAGGTTTGTGGCTGACTTGAAGTGTGTTTGCAACATGATGAGGAGAGGAAGGGTTATGTCAGGGTTTTTTCATGAGACGCATGAGTGGGAGTGGATGAGGTGGAACATCCCTCCCTCAGTCTCTGTCACTCCCTCTCTCTGTGTTTCCACCCATCTTTCCTTCTGCTGTCTGTCCTCCTTCACTCCACTGTCAGGTTGCATGTCGTGGTCAAATGATTTTGAATTGTACCACTGTCGCAACAAAGACAGGCAAAAGAAAATGGCACCTCTTTGAATCTACCGTGAGAAGGCCTAAAACTGAACGATATGAGCCAATCAAAAAAATTGCAGCTTGTCCTTTGAGATATCATTTGCAAGCTGTGGAGGACATTTTGTCATTGCATCTGGACGACGTGACTGTGTGTGTTTTTGTGTGACGAGTATGTGATCAGGGCACCTGCTGTAAAATTACTGGCAAGTGCCATCCATTTAAACACGGGGGGCCTACTTGTAGGCTGCTTTTATTTACATTTACACACACATACACACACGCACACACACCCACCCTCCATCCCAGTTCGTGTGGTTGTTAATAGGATCCAGAGTGCCGCTGCCTTTTGTCAGTGTGTGTATGTGGACTCGTCCCTGTGGTGTTCGTCAAAAGAGCCTTTCACCGAGAACAATGATCCATGCCGTTTAGCCTTTTAACCCCTGACGCTCCCAACACTGCAACAAAAGACAAGCACACAAACACACACACACACACACACACACACACACACACACATAGTGGAAAACTGATGAAAAATGATGCTGGTGCATGTCTGCATTTGTAAACATGAGTATATTTATGCTCTTAAAGGCAAAGTCGAACCAATTTTACACTTCAGTGTGTGTTTCCAGGTGTTGGGAGTACTGCTGCATAATGTGTAAAAGTAGTATAAAGCCTTTCATGGCCCCAGAGGGGGCTGTGTGAAATCTGATGAATTGCCCTAAGTGATGTCACTTGTGAGTCCATCATCCAACAATGTTCTAGGAGTGCAATGCTAAATTGGTGGAGTACTCTTTTTGTTTGAATGCAGCTTTGGACAAGTGCATGTGTGTATTGATGCCACAGTAGTGTGTCACCAATCCATCTTTTCTCTCTCCATCTTTCCATCCTTCATCTGTCCTCTCCCAGTGTCATCTAGCCTCAGTGTGGGTGCTGCTGTGCTGCTGGGTGCTTCAAGCTGCAACTTGGGGGAAATTATGTGCTCATTAGCTGACACTGTGTGATAGTAGAACATGTACTCAATGTAAATGAGACATTGTAAAAGTACTGCTGCTATAGACAAATACAAAAAAGTCAAAAATGAAAATACAAGGAAAAAATAAACAGCTTCCCTTTGTGATTGTCAAAAATATTTAACTGTCAGCTCAGCTATAGCTTTAAGACAAGTTTTTAAAGGTCAATACTTTTGGACTGGGGCTGCAGAGAGCTGATATTTTGTGCTCCTATTCAGCACTTCTGACTATTTTGATGCTCAGAACAAAAAGAAAATCTGCACAATTATAGAATGTTAACTATATCAAAAGATATCAAAGAGAATATGAATCTCTTTAAAATAATAACTAATAGAATTGTGTTGCAATTTATTAATGTTCTCAATGAGTGACAAAATACAAATTTTGTCTTGAAATGAATGACAAAGCCTGGTTTTAAATATTTGACAGTAATAGTCAATCTTTAATTTCATGAAATGACACTAAATTGATCAAATATAACCAAACATTGCTCCAAAAAGACAATGAATCATGATACATAATACAATATATACATAGCTATGATGTCAGAGAAGGACAACATTGATTGGCTGATATCTCCTATTTAATAGAAGCTTGATAAGCGCGTCAGTATGTATAGGTCTAACCTCGAGGCACAAGAGAAAAGGATCTGCTGAGGTTTGATAACAGCGTGAATTAAAACAAAATAAATCTCTCATGGTTGATGTTTGTTGGTGGAGGTAATATGTTATATGTTAATGTGGGCAGCTTGGAAATAATTCTCGGTATTCAACTGCTAAACACTGTGGATTAAATGAAAAACAAAGGTTTGTATTTCTTTTGTATATATTTTTTTTAATTCTAGAATTAAGAATGAATGGATAATAGTAAGAGACAAAATAGTAAGAGACATACTTTCCAAAATAAATTCAGGTTATGGTGACTTACTAGTGAATATGGAATTGCGATTAGGGCTAGTTGATATAACCAAAACATGATATTGCAATTATTTTACATATTTGCCTTTATTACAATAAATCGATCATGAATTTAAAAAAAAAGTTTGAAGAATATTTTTGGCTGGACCACAACGCCCTTTAAACGTGAAAGTCTGTGACTGATTAACTGACTGTGTGATGAAGTTACAACATTGGTTGGCAGAATACGGCCACTTCCTATCTGTTTCAAATTAAAAGCCCTCATTTCAAATTAAAAGTAGTGTTTCATACACAGTCCAGCCATATACTTGGTTTTGACTAAGTCTTGTTTTTAACAATAGTGTTAATTTCATTAACGAAAACTATAACTTAATATGCTTATCAATGACTTTTTTTTCCATGACTAAGACAAGATGATGATAAGACAGCACTGCTATCATTGAACACTAACTGTGACTATATCAATATGCAATATTGTTAATGAAAAAAGATGAGACTAAAATGTAGTTTAAAAAATAAAAACTTTACCAAATCCTCTTTTTATTTTTGTTTATAAAAAAGAGGAAACAAAATATATATATTTTTTTATTTTTCTAAATGACAATGCAAATATCCTGTTCATTGAATGGCATGTGCAGCAGTTTCATGTCCTGTGCTGCGTGCACCATATCAGGACTACGCCAGCACATTGAGCCCAGTGAGGAGTTTACATCAACTATTTTACAGAAAAGTAAGTTATTGTTAATAAGTGAGTGCAAGTGTCGATTATATGCTGTGTGTGTGTGACAGTGTGTGTGTTGGTGTTGCAAGCGTCATTTATATTTGGGGGGATGCTGATGTGAAACTGTAGCAGGAAAAATTAAACTGTGGCAGCCCGCCAAACCCTGAATCACTACAATGTTTAATATAATCTGATGGCTAAAAAAGACTAAAATATCAACAGTTTTCATTGATTAAAACAATACTAAAATAGTTATGATTTTCTTTGACTAAGATAAAACTAAAATGCCCAGACTTTTAATCAATTAAAACTTGACTGAAAAAAACAGGATGAGGTTGACTAAATATGATAAAAACTAACAACTAACAATTTGACACAGGACTAAGACTAAGACTAAATAAAAAATAGCTGACAAAATGAACACTATTTAACAACCATCAGGATTCACTGACAGCTACAAATATGCAGTGTGGGTTGTACTGTCTGAAAGATTCTTTTTAAAATAATGCATTATTATTAAATCACAAATTTTAGTGCTCAGGATGTTGCAGACATTTTGCTTTGAATGAATATTTAGAAAATCAGCGAAGGGATGATGAAGCATGTGACTGAATGATGATGGGGTGTTATAGTTTGTATTGGTGACAGCTGCCCAAAGCAACTGTACTGGGAAAGCTTTTATCTGGTTGAGTGGTGAGTCCTTATGTTGACATTGGTAAGGTACCATCTAAAATTTCTTGGAGGAATATTTGTTTTCCAAAATGTGATATTCATGTTTTAATATATTTCGTTTCATGTGTGAAAAATTCTAAACAACATGTGCCTATTATTTAATCTGTATTTTTTTTAATAGGAAATGGTGTTCCAAATGTGGTGTAAGACGTTCACATTCTTTTAGATAAAAATGCATTTTTAGAACAACAACATATAATATTGTAAATACAAATATAACAATGGTTTATATATAACAGCACGGGCCTACCTCACACTTTAGATTCTATCTGATGACACTGAATGCTTGGTCATTGGGTATTATCATAAAATTGTCAATGGGGCAACTTTTATTGGCATATGCTGCCATGCCCCACTTATTAGTTAATTTTTCAGAATTTAATTTAATTAATTTAGAATTTATTTTTCCCGGTGTGTATACAAAAAGAGACAGATACTTAAGCTCAAAAGAGCACAATAACCCGATTTGAAGGTTTTTTTTCTGCAGTCCAAAACAACAGGCTGAAGCCGCAGCTTATAATGCCTACCCTTTTAACATGTTATAGTTTAATCTCGAAAGGTAACTTCAAACAACAAAAACAAAACAATCAAAACAAGATATAAAAAACAATTACAAACAAAACAAAACAAAACAAAACAATTAAAACAAAAAAAAACCAAAACAATCAAGACAAAACAACCAGAAGAAAACAAACAAAACAATAAAAATCCATAACAACTTACATATCCTGTATCCTGTCCTTCTATGCTAGTCTCTTTATGATCTTCCATTTCATATTTATTTAATATGCTATTTTTAAACATTTGTTTAAACCTACTAAATGTTTTTCATGTTTTCAGTTCCTCACTACAGTTGTTCCATAAATTAACTCATCTGACTGTAATACAATGATATTTTACATTAGTCCTCACTAATTGTTTTTTGAACATACAAATTCATCTCAAGTCATGTTGACTTTCTCTAATTTGAGTCAACTTTTGGGTAGTTTCAGGTACTAATTAATTTCTAACTTTGTAAATGATTTGAGCTGTTGTTTAACAACAGTTTTGGTAAAGTCTTGTATGAGAGAGAAAGTTTTAAACTTTGCTTGTTGTTTTGATTGCTTATGTTCTGTAATGTTTTGGCAGAAAACACCATTAGCCCTACTTTTATACATTCACATTTTGACAATGTGTGTTTGTCAGTCAATGAGTTAGGAATATTCACTCTTGGAAAAAAGAGGTTCACAAAATGCTTCACTTCACCTCACATGTGTAGAAAACCAGCTTTGCTACTGAACTAAATTTCAGCATCTGCGACCTCAGTGATGAGATGGAGTATTAAACACTCTCTGTTGATGTTACTGGAGAGTTCTGTAGTCTCTCTAAAGCTGTTGCTCACAACATACACCGGTGTAAAACTGTCACTATGGCTGTCAGCTGTCTTAAAAGTTGTGGCCTGTCAGCAAAGAGAAATTACCATTTACAAACAGCCTCCTCATTTGCCTTTTTTCTGTACGGTGATATCCATGCTGAACCATTCTGTGAGCAACTGAGATTAAATCTTGCAAACAGTTTTCCATACAACTGTACTGCATGGGAAAAGGTGTTGTTTCCCTTGGTATGTTTGACGTGTGCTGGTTTGGACACAACACAGTAAGGTCTGCAGGTCTTCATCTGATGACTCACTCTGGCCTTACCTCTAAATACCTAAAAAGCCCAGCTACTGACATAGCTTTGGTTTTGAAAGGAGATTGTTTCAAGTTAGCCCTGGTTGGTACCAGGGCTACCAGCCCCCAGTTTTGGTGCCCACTGCGTTAATAGACTAGCTTCATTCAAATGAATGAAAGGGCTGTGTTTTTGAAGTGAAGAGCTAATGCTGAAAAGGCCTTACTTGCCTTGTTGTCATGGAACTGTATCAGTCCTGCTATGAGATCTTTTCATAGCCCATCCTGTCGCTATTACATGCCCACATCCTGACAGTGTCATTGCTGTATGTCACTGAGTTAATGTCCGGCTCATTATTGGTGTTCAGCTTGATGTCATCCAGCTGATGGTATTTCAGTGCAAACCAGAGGGGACTTAAAGTGCTACACTGTAAGTCTTTATTAAACACTCCTCATGGATATCTTACTCTGTTTCATCCATAACCAGAACCATTGGTTGTTTATTCTGCTCTCCTGAAGTGAGTGTCCTGCACTTAGCAGCACTAGCAAGGCAGGCAGTCTGAATAGGGTTTGATCACCAGTCATCCATTTTGCAAGCAAAGCAACGTGAGGGGGTTGACTAAATCCAGTCAGTGCTATGCAAGACAACAATCAGATCCCATACACACTTTACATTGGATGGTAACTGATATGTTTGATTGGCTGTAGAGCTGTGATGATGGGAAAATTTACCTGACATTTGGAATCACTAACCAAGTTGGTACATTGGGTAAAAACATTACCTGAGTACTTTGGAGAACTGTCATCTGCACCTGTTATTATCCCTATTATAACATAAGTGAGCAACAAGATATATTACTACAGTCAGCATGTATTTACTTTTTTCATATTTGCTTGCATGTGAGAGTTGGATATAGAAACCATTATTTTTCCTGCATGAAATGCAGCTCATTTACATATCTGACCATGGCCATTGTCCATTTAATAAAAAATGCCACATATTTCGAAGGCTAAATATGATTCTTTTGGTAAGAGAAAAAATCAGAATCAGCAACAAAAGATTGGCATAGCTGCATGCATTGCAAAATGATTATATATCACTTTTGAAAGGAGAAAATGATAAATACCAAAACATAAATTGTCAAATTTGTTTTAGTGGCCCACTGTTTTACTGAATCATTTTCCACAAATGACACAATATTGCCTGTGTAACTGTGTCAAAATAATAGTTGTTGTCTTGCTTCCTAAAGAAAAATCCAAAACCTACACTGTACACTAAGTCTACATCAGTGTTTTTATGGTAGCTGTCAGTGCTGATCCAGCATGTTGTAGCATCTTAACTTTCTCTTTTGTAGCAGCAGATTATTGGCCCCTCAGAATATATAGTATACCTCCAAAAGTAGGCAGTCAGCCTCCAGAATCAGCTGCCCTGTGATACTGTCACCACCAGCAGTCAATTCCTGGGTTGATGTATACCACTATGTGATATAATGAAATGGTATTCACTGAAAAATCTCCTATGTCATCCTTCTGACTTTCAAAATTATTTTATTTATGTTTCCAAAACTAAGTCAGATTATTGAAGATGTCTTAAAATCAAGCATCTTTTGCTTGATTGCAATGCAGCCTGCCCTATTCTGTCTTATTTCAAGGACCTGGCACTAATTTCTAGATGGTACATTTGCATTTTCTTTCAAAAGCTGAAACATAATACAGCAAATTCTGGCCATGTTGTATGCTGTACAGTTAATAATTCGAGCATTTCATCTCTTAAAATGGAGATTTTTTTTTTGCTTTGTATCAATATTTTTCTATATAAAGGCAGATTTGTATAAACAAAGCCTCTGGATATTGAATCAGTACCTAGTTTTGTTTCTTTGTGCCCCTCTCAGTATGCAGCAGGACTCAGCCGAAAGCTGACTCTCCAGGCTGGTCATCAGATAAAAGCATTCTGCCTGACTGACTGATAGTCATGCACTGCCATGAGAATAATGAGACTAATTTACCCAGCAGATGACCGATAACTCCCAACAACCTTTATGGAGGAGGGAAAAATGCAGCAATATCACAGACACTTTTAATTAACATTGGTGACTTCTACCAGTACAGCACACATTAGCTGTGTGAACAGTCCACAAAGATAGCATCAAAGTCTTTTCTTCTTTCTAAGAAACTGTATGCTCACTATGTGTTACAAAAGACTTTTTGTTCATTAAAACAAAATCCTACATACATGGGCCATTTGGAGGTGTTAGTAAGTTTACATTGTACATTGGTGGATATTTTATTGACTGAGTCCTCTGTTTTTTATGATCTTTTAGTAAGTAGTAGTCTTTTAATAAATAAATAAATGATTTGTTATTTCGCCACCAGAGTTTTATTATTGGCAGTCTACAGAGTTGCTGTAACCAGAAAAAAACAAACAAAAATGTATTTCCAAATTTGGTGATTTTGAATTTGTGCTCTGAATGAATGTGCACGGTGCAGTTAGTGGTGAAAGGAGTATTCAGGTCCTTTGCTTTAAGTACCAGTACAACAATATAAAATACGCCATTATGAGTTCAAGTCCTTGCTTTAATATCCTACAAACAAGTATTTTCAGCACATGTATACATATAATATATGTACATATAATATCAAAATAAAACTATGAGTTCTACAAGAAAATGGGCAGTGTGAGTCATATATTGTTATATATATATATATATATATATATATATATATATATAAACAGTACATTGTTAATACTGATTCATCAGCGCACATGTAGCATTTCACTGTTGTACTGTTGTAGTTTTAATTACTGTTTCAATTAATGTGTATTGATACAGTGCATTTTATAAGCTCAGCATATTTATTTAGAATCTTATTCTGAAAAGTAACTGGAAAGTATAGTTGTAGAAATACTTGAGTACAAGTATGAGGTACTGTCCACCACTGGGTACAGTAAACTGCAAGTAGTCACAGCAACAGTCCTTATGCTTTAGGCTCTGTTAACCTAACCATGAGTTTTCCTGACTACAAACACACTTTGTAATGGATCAGACTTTTAACACAGCCTTCTATTTTTGCCTTTGTTAATTTGCCATATAAGCGTGATGATGCTCTCAAGATATCCTCATCATTGTGTCATTCACCAACATTCCATTTTTTTTCATCAAGGGCTCTTCTTGTATATATACATTGTCATCAGCAACTATGACTGAATTTAGATGCAACAAAGCACCCTGTGATATGTGTTGTAGTAGTGCTGACGGACCTAGTGTAACCCCCTGCCTCTCTGTTTTTGACAGTGATGGAACTGAGGAGGCCAGCAGATCCCTTGACAGCTTCATTTCCTAGTGGACAACATGAAGGAGGAAATTCCACTTGCCCTGATAGCTAGAGGAGTCCAGCCCATCGGACCTTGCACCATGAGTCTTGATAGCATCTGTTCTGAAGTGTAAAAAAACAGACAGTTAAAACATCACCTTGTCCTCCTCTCTCCCTCTGTTGCTCCTCTCTTTAACCCTCAGGAGAAAAAACGACCACTGCCCTGCAGTTACTGGACAATTAACCAATGTGATTGGCCTTAAGACTGTTAACCACAACGACTGTTCTCCTGCAACTGCCCATGTCCCTTTAAAAACATATTTTTATAAGAAGTATTTATTTGAATATATCTCTGCACATATTGTGGATAAAACTGTGGATCCTAGATATCTAATATAAACATCTGAAAATTTGAACCAGAATTCCACTCAAGACATCTTGTTGGATTAATATACATTTTGCAGCTATGGATCTTGTAAGTTTTTCTGTCAGGCTGCAGGTGTTCCTCAGCACATGTATGGGACTGGAATTTTTAGGCACACCAGGTCAGTGGGCACGCTACCTCCGCTGGGATGCCAGCACCCGTGGTGATCTCAGCTTGCAGCTCAAGACAGAGGCCCCAGAGGCGCTGCTGCTGTACTTTGATGATGGTGGTTACTGTGACTTTCTGCAGCTGTCAGTGGTGGAAGGCCGACTACAGCTGCGTTTCAGCATTGACTGTGCTGAGACCACAATTGTGTCTGAAAGACGGGTGGATGATGGCAGCTGGCACTTTGCCACGCTGAGCAGGTATAACCTGCGCACAGTGCTGGCACTGGACGGCCAGGCCAAAGCAGATGAAGTACAGCCTCAGCGTCAATTCATGAAAATAGTCAGCGATCTGTTTGTGGGTGGAGTGCCTCAGGACATCCGCAACGGTGCACTCACGCTTCCCACAGTGCGAAACATGCAGCCCTTCAGGGGCACAATTACAGACCTCAAATACGGCAACTCACAACCCCTGTTCCTGGGAAGCCTTAAGGTGCCCTTGGAGTCAGAAGGGTGGTGCACCGTGAACCCGTGTGAGAATGGTGGTACGTGCTCAGTGGTGGACGGAGAGCCGGTCTGTGACTGCTCGAAAACAGAATACAAGGGCCGCTTCTGCAATGAAGGTAACAAACATCTTTAAAGTCCCTGACACTGCTGTCATTCACCCTGACACACTGGCAGAACTCAATTGTGAAACAGACTTGATCAATTCAACTTTGAATGTAGATAATTTCTTTTTTGTATTCTAACCAAGTTTTATTTTTATTTATTGCTGTGAGGCCATTATGGCAAAATGGCATAGAAAAAGCATTTTGGATGTTTTTTTTTGTTTTGTTTTGTTTTTTTTTGATATTACTGATTTCACATGTCCAGTGTGAATCCATTTGTCATGTCACCTTACAGGAATTAATTATAATAATAATTAATGACCAGCATCATGACCTTGAAAGTTACAGTGTTTGCCACATATCTTGCCTTTTATTCCTCTACTTGACGAATTGTTTCTGTGTGAGAGAGAGAGAAAGAGAGAGAGAGAGAGTGAGAGAGAGAGAGAGAGAGAGAGAGAGAGAGAGAGAGAGAGAGAGAGAGAGAGAGAGAGAGAGACACTGAGCTGTAAAATCAGAAAGCTAATCTAAGTACTGTTAGCCAGTGAGGCACAGGTTAATGGCATCGGTCCTGCAGGCAGTGATAAGGACACCAACAGAGAGAATAGGGCCTCCTGAGCTCCTTTTCTTCACCCAATCACAAGATGGCAGGTATTTTATATCACATCCCTTTGTACAGAGAATTTTGCCAGAGCTTTGCTGTCAATCTCAACAGCTGGTTGCACCCAGACCAAAATTGATTTCTACTAAAAGAAAGGCCTTTACTCATTTGCCCCCATTTATTTCCTCCCTGCGGGCCAAATAAAAGGCACTCACTTGCTTTATGTAAAAACTTAGATTTCCTGTGATTTGATAAATCCTGCATGTAGAACATTCTGTGATAATGCCTGTTTTGTTGTGGTAATTGATGAACATGCACTCAGCACATGAAATGGATTCATATTTTTCTGTGCTCTAAACAAGAACTCTTATTATGCAATTATTCACAATCAATGCACATTTTTCAGGCTTTCCAAACTAGCAGCTTCCAGCAGGTAAGGAGTACACAATAATCTAACTCCTTATAAGACAATCAATACCACCTACACAAGAAAATGGCTGAACTCTTTTTCCATTTAATTAATTCAGATCAAAGGTAATTTGTTTTAAAATATTTGTTTGGCTATTTTTTCCTTCATCTTTGACTTTCAAGATCTCTTCTTAACTTGTTACAAATATGGAATTTACATACCATTTGGGCTGATGCCAAATCCCCGACACACAGACAAAAGGCCAGGGAATCTGGAATTTAAAGATTAGGTTTTTTTTGTTCTTTTTTTTTAATCTATCTCCGCTGGTGTTTGAAATAAAGGAAAGGGTGGGGTAGGGTGGGGTAGGTATTGGGGCTTTTCCTCCTCTCCGTGTCTTGATGGCTGAACTGCTTGACTTTTGCTCAACTGATGGAATGGGTGGCATTTGACAAACAAGGTAATCTCTAGGAGAAGAAATGTTTGTGCGCCAGTTCCTCTCTTTTAGTTGTCTTCCAGTGCAGACACATAAGAACAACAGGAAGACTAGCAGGTGTGTAAAATATTAAACATAATCTGTGGGCTCAGTTGGTGCAGGCAAGCAGAGGACTGGCTGCAGCTGCTGACTAACACCCAGAGGAGGAGCCATGCTTCATCTGTACTGACCTCTCTGCTCTGAGTATCAGTCAAATACATGAGAGTTCTGTTATAGTCACAGCACTACATAGTCTGGCATCTGATTGCTTTTGTCCCTGTTAGCCTAGCCTCTCAGATCCACAAATGTGTAAGGCTTATTATGCATTAAAATAGGGTCATTGAAATCCCACAGTAGTGTTTAAAGAGGACATAACATGCACGTTTCTAGTCTATATTTATATTCTGGGGATCTACTGGAATATCTTTGTATGAGTTACAACGAGTTTATCTTATACTGGCCCCTCTTTCTGAAACAGACTGTTTTAGCTCCTGCCCCCCCCCCAATGAGCCCGTTATGTTCTGATCGGTTAGCTTCTACTACTCCTCAGCAGACTTCCACCGGCTCTGGAGGCTACTTAAAAAAACAGTAGTAATCAGATTTTGCTTCTTTTTCCCATTCTTTACTTATAAAATAATCTTCTCAGATACAGCTGTACATGTTCAAGTCTTGATTTGATCCATGCCTGTGGAACAACCTTAGCAACAAAGTCTATGAAATGGATAGCTGTTTGTGGGCATGTGCAAACAATCTGACGTCAGTTCCAAGGGTTAGCATTGCAAACAAAGTGTTCAGAGTAGACTTGGCATTTCTACATACTGTACATTCACCTCAATTTTTGGAACTTTGACTATGTTTAACATAGACATCTGACATAAAAACCGTATATAAATGACAAAAAATCACAAAAAGCACATGTCCCCTTGGGGTTTCCCCCAGGAAACTGCTTAGTAGAGCTGGTGAAAGTGGCTAATAAATACATGACCTTTGTCATGTAACGCCACTTCTGGTTTTTCCTTACACTTATTAAGCCTAATATTATGTTTCATAGAAATTTACTTCAGTATGCCTGCACTATAAAATGCTGCAGTGTGGGTCAAAGGGAAATTTTGAAGCGAGGACCGCCAAAATCATTGGGAATCATCCTCTGGGGACCACAGCAAATATATAATGAAAACAAGCAAATTAATTAATAAAAAATATCAGTGTAAAAGTCAGAAAATATGGGTGCATTTCATACAGTTTTACATGGGCCTCTATAGTACCATGAAGATTCTATTTACCGCCATGTTAACACTGTGTTACACAGAAGCTGTCTAAAATAATTATTTTCAGCACAGGATAGAGTTCTGTGCTACATTTAGGAGAATCTGAATATGGTGTTAGTACTGATATTCCAGCTCTTACGCCTATAGGTATCACTAGATATCCTCCCTCTCCTTTTCCTGACTCCCTAAAGCACAAATACACCACCTCACCACCCTCCAGCCCCTCAGCACTGTGATGCGTGACTCAGTGAGGCATCGATGTGAGGGCACTGGTGACCCTTGTAGGCTGTTTTCCCTAGTGTTGATTTACAGCCTCCATGTTGGGATGTTTCCTGCGAGGCACTGATAGGTGAGAGGAAGCAGGGAGCTCAAGCAGCCCTTAGGGACTTTGGATTGTTGATTGTAAAGGGATAAATAATGTGCTTAATGAGGCTGGCTGAGGTCTGCTATTTGAATACATCAGGGAGAAAATATGACATTACTGAACCAGGTTTGGAGAAAAACAAACCTATGACTATGTTTTCTATAGGATACATATTGTCAAACTGATGGGTTTTATTCAAATATTTAACAAGCATTTACAACACAAACTTGGGAAATATTCCCAGACTATGAAAGATGTGGAGAAAGAAAGAAAAAAATGTATGTTGTCAATGCTCTCAATCTATAAAGATAGACTGGATGACACAGTGTCCACTATCATTTTGTTACCTAGTGCACCATATTAACTTGGCACTATTTTATTTGAACCTGTAAAAATGTATGCACTATATACCTTAAATTCTCAAATTATTAAGTGTTGGAATAATGAGCAAGAAAAAACCAGTGAAGGTCAGATGCTAGTAGAGAAAGCACTGTGCAGTAAAATGAGAGTATACTGTAGACACTGTGTAGGGCTGGATTCACCTATACAGCACTAATTCCATCAGTACAACAACAGAGTCATATTGTCTCACCACTCTGCTGTTCTAACTTTCTCTTTTGAGCACAAGTGCCATTTAATTCACAAAAATAGCTTCACAATGGAAGGTATTGGAAATGTGAGAATGAAAACAGTGTTTCTGTTGAAAGAGAAGTGAAAGAGTGAGTAGCAGAGTGGTGAGTATGACAAAACGTACAAATGGAATTAGTGCTGTGTGAATTTGCATCATATTAATTCATTAAGACAACATGCGGATGAAATGTGGAGTTTGCATTAACAGCAAATTAAAATAGGAGCAGATCAGAAAACAGAGGCTTCTTAATGAAATATAATTAACTATATAAAAATATAGGCTTGTTTCTTATATAAGCCAATTTTAAATAAAGGCCTAGTTTTCTCTGCAGTTGAAGTAAATAAATGTGCCAGATACTATTTTAGCATTTGCTCAGTTGACCTGTCCCTCAAAACTCACAGGCCATCTTCTCATATCTCAGTACCTCATATACATTCTCCACAAAATCATATAGTGGAAATTCTACAAATGCTCTCAGTTCTTTGTTAATAAACCCATTACCAAAGATTTGTGTCCATTCTAAAAAAGAATTATAACCCCAAAATTCAAACAGTTTAGACCATCCATAGGTTCCACCTGTTTAAATACATGTAGAGAAAGCAGTGTGCATGCTACTGTGCGTGTTTGCCAGTTTATTGATATCTGATAAAAACCAGTGCAAACCAGAGGCAGTTGGGGCCTGGGTGGCCCAGGGGTGGCCAAGGCATGTCTAGAGGTGGCCAGAATGTGTTGTTAATGTGTACACACAGTGGGTGGAATTTTTTATAAGCAATAATATATTATAATATTATTATATATGATAACAATAATAATAGGTTAAAAAATAAATTAATAGGCTACATGCATACAAATAACTGTTGATGGTCAGTCTCCTGTTTTGCAGAACCCTTATAGTCAAGTTGGCTAATATTAACAATGACAAATAAAAAGCACCTTTTTCTGAGCTCATTTGGCAATTTAGTAGACAAATGCTCTAAGCAAACCACCAAACAAAATATATTATGCAAACCCTGGAGTCTGTCTTCCTGTTAATTATCTCAAAGTGACTAATCTAAATTATACACTATACCATACATTATAACATATACTAATATAATAAGACAATTAGTCTGGATGTTTTTGGATAATGAATAAAAAACAGGCTCTGGCCATGTTTAAGGCCATTAAAGTCATAGACTTTGTTCTGCTGAACAAACTCAAGGTACTCCAGGTACCATGGCAATCCCTGCCATTTAATACTTTATTATTGAATTACTTCGTTATTGTGGGCACCCCTTTGTTTTTGGTTAGGATTTGTTAGTGCTGGGAGGGAGCAATAACCCTTGTTCAATTTAATCAATGAATCAGTCTCATAATCGTAAGTTCTTGTCCCAAACAGTGATCTCTGTTTATTACAGCTAAAAGAAACCAACAACCACTTTTAGGATGAATGAAGACATTTATTAATAGCTAAATGTCTTCAGGATACATGATAAAGCATAAGATAATATACAGAAAATAATGAATAAAAAGAAAGTAAAATAAATAAATAAGGTCAATAAATTGTATTAAAAATAATAAAGAAAATTACTCAGCAAGAGTGGCTAGAAGTGTGTGACTCAAGGTTTAACGTATTCCCCTTTGCAATACGTTAAACGTAGGGAACGCTAATTTAACTTCTCTAAATAAATTATCTTTTAATTTATCGTTATCAGTGACATCAACCCTTAATCACAAAGCTGTGGAGGTGTTGCGTCATGGTAGAGGCGTCATCTCGGCAGGTCCAGCACTGTTTGGTGCAGCATCACTAGTGGTGTCTGGCAGTTAAAGAGCCCAAATCAGGCTTCGGACTGTGGGCACATCTTCGTAGGTGCTTAAGTGCTGAACACTGGTAAAAAGAGTAAAGCCATTTCAGGCTGCTCTGAAAGAGTTTTTAGGCCTGTTTAACTTCTAGTTTCCAGTACTGCTCTCTGAAAGCAGTTAGAAGTCCAGTTGCAAGTGCTGTTTTCTTCTTCGGGAGTTTAAGTTGAGGATTCAGACTTTGGTTGGCTTGTAGTAACTTGAGTTGAGTGTCGAAAAAAAATCTGACTATGCTCAAATCTTCAGCGGCGTTTACTTCAAAATAAAATAGTGTACGTGTTTGCTTCTGTTTTATATGTAACATTAAGTCTCGTATTTCTATGTACATTAATGTAATTTTGAAGTAAACTTTTTTTGGCAAGTCTAATTCTGAGTTTTTACACACAACAATCACACTTCAAAGTAGGGATGTGCAGAGGGCCCAGTATTTGTATTTGTATTTGTATTTGTATTTGCTGAGGCAGCAAAATTATTTGTATTTGTATTTGAGTAAAAGTGGGAAGAGGCTTAAAAATCTATCAAAATGTTTTTGTTTTTATTATGCTTTTAATTTTAGAAAATGAATGTGTTACATAAAGTGTTCATGAATAAACTACCTTAGGAAGGAGGTCCCCACACCGGGTCTCAAACTGGAGTCTCCCAGATCATAAATGACTATGCTGACTACTGAGCTAAAACTTTACTTATTGCCTCGTTGCAGACAGACCCCTATTATTTATACACCAATAACACAGAGACAGCACAGTGTGTAAATGTGTAGGGAGGAACTTCAAAGGCGATTCTTGCTTTGCACCCCTACATTTATTGTTTATTTTTCTATTTTTTCTATTTACCTAATTTTGTGGAAAGGAGAACAACAGGTTATGGAGAGTCCCTTGAAGGCACTTCGCTTTTGTCAGTAACTCAGCTTTATCTCTGGCGAACACCCCCAACTCCAGGGGGATGTCCGAATTAGGAAATGTGTGTCATGTAGCAGGTGGATGTTACCCCCCTCATTGAGACCTGCTGATAGACATAACAGCGGAGCAGAGGACAGAGACTGAGATAGTGTTGTAACCAACCTGCGTGCTGGTATTTGTTTTTTTTCTTCCCAGACAAATAATTTTTTAAATATTAGTATGAAACAAATATTTGTAAAAATCCACTATTAGTGCTTTGCTGAATAACATATTTGTATTTGGGCACACCCCTACTTCAAAGTCAGGTGTGAACATTTCCTGTCAGCTTGTATCATATTTGTAAAACCATTCAAGAAAACAGTTAAGCAGTTTACATGTGTTTCATAATAAGTCAGTTCTTCTAATAACGTAACAAACATTAACCTTCATATTAACATTTCATGATGTTTAAGCATACAACCTTCAATGATTCAACTTACTCAGACTATTTACACATCTCAAACCATGTACACTGAAATAAAAGTTTAACACAATAGTGGAAGGAAATAAAGTTAGGCGACTCTTATGTGATTAGATTACTTTCAGAAATATATTTAAATACAAGTTCAACATAACCCTTACTTCAAGCATTCAATGTAACTACTGTTTAAAGAAAACTTTAAACTGAAATCCTTCAAACATATATTTATTTCCTACTACTTCAGAAAAACTACTTATCTAATTTAACTACTAAAATATTATTGTCGATGAGGTTAATAGATCAAAAGTTAAACAATTAGGTGTTTTAAAATACAAATACATAGTTCCCAAACATTCATCAAATCTTAACATAAGGGAATTTAACTGTTGTCACTAGAGGGCAGTATTGTTACATGTAGTATAAAGTTTAATATCTCTTTGGTAGATAGTCACACAACTATGAAAGTTATACCATTCTTCTTGTATTTCAGCTTGGTCGCCAGAATAAAACGTTGGCACTGTACGTTTCTGCAAACCACAGAAACGTTGAATATCTACGTTTCAACATGTGAAATATGTAGCATATTAACATTTCAACAAAATGTATCATATCAACATTTCTACAAAACGTAGCATATTAACATTTGAACAAAACGTATCATATCAAAATGTCAACAAAATATATCATCTCAGCATTTCTACAAAACGTATCATATGAAAATGTCAACAATACGTATCATCTCAACATTTCTAAAGTGACGTAGTTCACATGTGATCTATATGAGTATATCTTTCCTGTATAGGAGGAGGAGGGACAGGTGGATGGTTAGCAAGTTTCTTGGCAGCAAGTTGGAAATCAGCAGAGAATACGGTTCGAGACCACCTTGAAACTGAAACCAATGTCTGCTTCCCGTTTCAACCAACAAGAGCAGGTGTTTTTAGCTAGACGTCAGGACATTTGCAGCTGTTTTTCTGGTAAGAAAACTGGCTTATTTTAGTGAGACATCGGCTGTTTTTTATTTTATTTTTTATTTTTATTTTAACCCAAACCATGATCTTTCCCTAACCCTAAGCAAGTGGTCTTTGTGCCTAAACCTAACCAGACCATAACCACAGCGTTGTCACACCATAAAACATCATTATTCAATGGGTAGAAATGTTAATATGCTATGTTTGTAGAAATGTTGATATGATACATAATTCACGTGTTGAAACGTATATATTCAATGTTTCTGTGGTTTGCAGAAACATTCAATGCCAACGTCTTCTTCTGGCGACTGGGTTGTGTATTTACATGACAGATAACATGATATAACTTGCATAATGATTAGACATTTAATTTACATGAATTTCAAGTTTGGCTCAGATTTGCAAGGATTCTTCACAAAAGTCCTTAGGAATCTGGGTTAAAGTTTAAAGATTTGATGAGATAAGAGAGTCAGTGTTCCATCTAAGGTGGGAGCTGTTTTTCTCTGGTCTCTAGGTAACATGTTGAACAACAGGACACAAATATATTGTTTTACTTAAAAGCAAGAGTTTTTGCCTTTGTTTAATTGATGGCATTAATGAAGTTCAAAGAAAGCAGAAACACAAATGACCAGCAGGAGCAAAATCACAATAAATCAAGGGTCATAACACCGTCATTCTCCCTGTTGCTTCAGACAGGGAGAAAAGCAGTTTCAGAATATGAATTAAAGTGTTAAATCTGGATTTTATCTGGATATATGGAACTTGAAATGACAAGTGTAAATTGAGTCTGAGTGCACAGCATTCATGAATCTGTGTCACACATTTTTTTGTGTGTAGGATAACCCAACGCAAAGAAAAAAAATATTGTTATATTTATAGTATACAGTATATCAATAAACAGTGTGGAAGAGGAATTTTCTTAAAAAATGTACATAAAAATATATACATAAAAGCCATCACTAACCACATGGACTAAAGCCACTATTAACTTGGTACTTCATTTTCACAGCAGCGCTGTCTGTTGTGCAGGAACTAGGAAACACAACCACTTTCAATCTGCAGCCCCCTCTCTAACAAATCTCAGCACTGCACTGCCATCACACAGCTGACAATTTACCAGTTGCATGCTGCTGACACCCTAATGTGAGCAGATGGCATCAGCGGCCCTCTCTAGCTGTTTCTCCAGCCGCCCGTATGTTCACATAAACATGAAACATGGCTGTTAGGGAAATTGGTCAGTGAGAAGATTATGACTATTACAATGATGATGATGAAAACAATAATAATCAAATGACTCAGTAATGACTTCATCCTTTGGGAATGGTATGTGTGTTAAACTTCCAAATACCGGTTTACCCTCCATGTACTGTATGTGCAGAAAACAATCAATTAAGCCAGCAGTGATAAAGGAAAGAAAAATCTGAAATACCACATTAATCACTAGATTCTCCCACTTTATCCAATAAATCGTGAATCATCCCTAGTAGTAATCTACTTTGAGCTCCAACCCCCGCTATGCTTACCTCACCTTTTGGGTATTGAATTAAACAAGACAGTCGTACTCTTACCTAGATTATGTGTCCACTGGTGAAGAAATACATTTGTCAAAACACTGGTGTGTCTCTTCAGAGAATCATGATCAGTTTTTTAGGATTTTTTGGAGGAATTTCTGAGGAGAGCTGCAGGATATAGATTTGTTACATTCATAACACAAAAAATGTTTCAGAGCTCCCTGATGATACAGTAATTGTTGAGTTAAATGCTGGCAATCCTGCCACTGGGAATTGTACCTCTGAGTGGTTTGTTGACTAGTATCTTATTAAATATGTATGTGTGGGTGCATGCCTCTGATTTCTCTCTCTCTCTCTCTCTCTCTCTCTCTCACACACACCACACACGCACACACACACACACACACACACACTAAAGCCTGCCTGATAACAGAAACAGAGGCACAATACAGGGGAAGTAAATTGTCAAAGGAAGTAGGTCAAGACAGAGAACAAAATAATGATAGAGCAGTGCAGGAGGGAGGGCAAGTGAATACAGTTGATCACCAGGACAGAGAGAGGGCTGGGGCAGACTGAGATTTGAATGATGGACTAGTCAGAAAATCATCTGTTGTCTATTGTCTCCCTGTTGTTACTTCTTTCTTTTTACTCTGGTTGGAAGTACCCATTTTTTAGGAAATTAATCCAGTCATTCCATTTAGACTGAACATACAGTATGTCCTCAATAGAAGAATAATAGCATTGGTCATTTGGTCAAACACTTAAAGGATTTGGCTTGTGATTAGTTTTCTTATTGTCAACAAAAGTATTGTGTGTGTATCCAAAGTCTGATAAATCATATTCCTTTGTGCTGTAGACCTCTGTTGTTGTCCTAAAACGATTAAAAGCACCTCTTGACTATGTACCACATTATAAATTTCTCAAAGAAATTCAGTACAAAGTCAGGAGGTTGTGATATGTGGTACAACAAGCTAGTGAAGCTCTGTAAATAGATCCGCGAACCCCTGTACAAGGAACTTCTATCCTGAGAGATATGATCTCATTGCCATTTTTACTCAAGCCGTTTCCAAACAAATGACCAAAATCACACTCTTCAGGAACTAAGGAACATGTCACCCCATGCAGCGATGTGGCTCATTGATGTGTTTTTAATAGTTTTTGGACAACAATGGAGATCTACAGCACAGATATATCAGGCTTTGGATACACACACAGTACTTGTTAGTAGGGGTGTGCCCAAATACAAATATGTTATTCGGCAAAGAAAAATAGTGTTTTTTACAGATATTTGTTTCATACAAATATTTTAAAAATGATTTGTTTTCAGGAAGAAAAAAAAACATGTCAAATACCAGCATGCAGGTCGGTTACATCGCTATCTCAGTCTCTGTCCCCTGCTTCACTGTTATGTCTATCAGCAGGTCTTAACGAGGGGAATCGCTTCCACCTGCTGCATGATGCACATTTCCTAATTTGGACATCATTTAGGGGTGTTCCACACAGATAAACTCTCCATAACCTGTTGTTCTCGCTCTCCTTTCTACAAAGTTAGCTTGTAAAAAATAGGCGATAAATGAAAGGGCAAAGCAATAATTGCCTTTGAAGTTCTTCCCTACACGTTACATGGTGTGCTGTCTCTGTGTTCTGGGTATATTAATAGGTAGAGGTTTGTCTGCAATGAGGTGATGAGTAAAGTTTTAGCTCAGTAGTCGCAGTCGTCTATGATCTGGGAGACTCTAGTTCGAGACCCAGGGTGGGAACCTCCTTCTTAAGGTAGTTTATTGATGATACTTAATGTAGCACATGAATTTTCTAATATTAAAAGCATAATAAAAACAAAAACAGCCTTTTTGAGCCTCTTTCCACCTTTATTCGAATACAAATACAAATACAAATAATGTTGCTGCCTCAACAAATACAGTTACAAATACAAATACTGGGCTCTCTGCACATCCCTACTTGTTAGTAGATCAGTTCATTGTTGGTTTTGCTCTGCACATGACATTTGTTGATATTAAGAAAAATATAGCCGCAAGTGGCAATGAGTCCAAGCACAGGAAACAGTCTTCAACTTATATAATATGACCTTCAGAAGAATTTAAAAACATGCAGCATGGTTGGCAGGTTAGAATTGTACACCCTGCGACTCAAACTGGGGACCTTTGTCTTTCCAGAGAAGGTGACTTACTGCCTGCACCACTGGGGGGACATGGTTTCTACACACCTTCTTACACATGTGCAAGACTGGGGCATTTTAAAAGCTTAAAACAGTCAAAATGTTGGTGATAAAATTCTGAAAAAGTCACACATCATCTTGCTTTTCTCAAGTGTATTGTCAAATATTTTGGTGAAATTTGTTTTAAAAAATAGATGAAATAGAAAATGTTGTGCACACAGTACAAATTACAGCAAGATAGTGAATATCACTGTGGACTCACTAGTTGACCAATCTGAACACCATTTGAAACACTTGATGGCAACCATCTAGAGAATGTGTGTTTCAATTTTGGTAGCATATGAATGAAGACTTGTGGAGATATAGATGTTAATTGATTTTGCATATCTTGAAAAATATAGAGTGACAGACTTCTGAATTGACCATAGGTTGCAGTAAGGCAAACTTTTATCACGCATCAGTGGATGTGCCGAAAATTCAGCTCTCTAGGACCTACAGTGAAATCTAAGTGTTTTGACTGCAATATTGAAACACTCCCCTTTTCGCTAATCATGACCTAACTTTATACAATGAATTGAACATGAGGAAAGGAAAAATTTTCACTCAATTCCTGCAGCTAATTATGAGATATAAACTGGCACATTCGTGGCATTACCATAGTGGCAAAATATCCCAGGACTGTGAATTGAAGCTATCATCCAAACAGTTGCACCAAGTTTGGTTACAACAGCTTGAGCCAATTTTGATTCATGTTTTTATGTAAAATTGAACTTTAAAACACAGGTTTAAAAATGTATAATTTTGAAATTGTATGGAATATCAAAAATCTGATATAGTATTTTCTTCTGGCTTGGTCCAGATATGCTATATGCCAAATTTGATGCTGATTGCTCAAAATTTGCAGGAGGTAAAAAATATATACAGTATATACTCATTGAGATAAATGATAACACAATGAAAGGGATGGACAGACACAGTACCTGACCAAAAATCCATAAAATTGAATCCTTGAAATGAAATGGAATAGACAACTGGAAATTAATTTGTCTGTTTCTTTAACAAAAATAGTGTTCAGCAGTTTCTGTGTTTTGATTTTCAATGTATGTGTGTGTAAAAAGTATAATAAAAACAAGAATCAGCAAAAAACAAAACATAGAAAAGTCCAGTATAGTAATACTGAGTTATGCGGGAGCTAACCTATTGCATCTATTATGGGGCTAATGTAATAAAGACTCTTCTTCTTTCACTTCACATATTTTTGGTCTGACGCATGGACTCTTATGATATAAACACAGCTCAATGTCACAAATAGACAAGTTTGTGTGAGGAAACTTCACAAAAATCATTCCTGTCATTGTCTTTATCTCGCTCCCCTACACACACACAGATGTGTGTGTAGGAGAGGAGAGATAATCTTGCTAAAGCCTCAATTCCACTGTGTCTTTTCTGAACCAGTTGATTTATTTGAGATTTCCATAGGATTGAACTCAATACTCAAACACCAACAGAAAAAGAACGCTCTTGACAAAAGGAGATTAGAACAGATTAAGAGTGTATGTACACACAAACACACACACACACACACACACACACACACACACACACACACACACACACACACACATCCAGCCTTGCTCTTCCAGATGAGCATTTGACCAACTCATTCCATGTTGGAGCACAACTGACACAAGTCCTCGGTTTAAACTGAATTAATATTTAATACATATCTGATTGACTTCGATTTGCTTGCATTCACATTAACAGCCATACATGCCCAATAAGTTCGAGCTAAGAACATTTAATGCATCTCATGTCAATTACCTTTTACTTAATATTCCAGCTATTTCATTTCTGTGAGTGGCCTAACTAAATAATATAAATAAATATAAAATATGAATAATATATTTCAATAATTAAAACGGAGCAATGAGCAAATGTAACACCTAGTATTTGTCATTGATATGTATTTCTTTTAACTCTACTTTACTTTATTTCTTTCTGGCCCATGTGTGTCTCTTCATAATTAAGCAACAGCACCTGCCAACACTGATCAAATTAGATAATGTGTCTGCACCAAAAGACAAAGAAAAAAGAAAGGGAAGACAACAGAAAAAGAGAGAGAGAGAGAGAGAGAGAGTGTGTGTGTGTGTGTGTGTGTGTGTGTGTGTGTGTATGTCACTGGTGTGTCTGATTGATGATTACAGACAAAATGCTGCTTCTTTACCTCCTTATTGCCAGCACCTACTGCATTGTAAAGAACATGCACATGGTTGTGCCCACTGCCAGCCCTGTGTATGGATTATGAAGTGTGCCATCATTTGCATGACAGACAACATGCAAGTAATAAGAGTGTTTCTAATGTTGGCTTTGTTTACTTGTTTTCTCTGTCTGCTATTCCAGAGAACAACAACAAAATGCCAGGTGAGTTTAAATGAGAAAAAAAAGTAAAACATAAATATATGACAACTTAGGCAATTATTTGGCTATAAAAAGTGTGGCATGGGTCCTAATGTGAAGCTACTGGTGAACCATAGCAGCTTAAATGTAGATCCAGTGCTACTCATGGTCTTACAGAGTGAGCTCACTGTGTTCAAAAGCTACCACCAAGTAGTGAAGACAGCTGGTATAAAATATAAAACTCTACTGAAATAATTCATTTAATACAAAATATCCTAAAAGAAATTATTTGCCATTGGGGGGTCTGTCATTTTACTAGAACATATCTTTCAATAGACATTACTCATACAATATGTCAATGAATGTGAAGCACCATTATTGAACTTTGGGTAGAGATGAGGCTTAAAGTGTTTAACTTCTACAAACATGCTGATATTTCTTATGACGAAGCCTCCTGCTTAGCCTCAGGAAGCTTTGTTTCACCTGTCAGTGTGTTCTGATGTCATGCTTTCCCTCTTTGGAAAAAACATGTCATCACAATACCAAGGGGTATTGGAAACTAAGTGTTCTTTTTCCCTTCTCTCTCTTTTCCAATTTCTTATCTTCTCAAGGCCTTGCACATATGATGGCAGAACAAGGTATGTGTCTCTTTAACTCTTCTCTATCATGTCTTTATTTTGTTTGTGATTCTAGTGTGGAGCTGCGTGTTTTGGTGTTGGTGTGGAATATATGGACGTGCATGGTTCCACATGCATCATGACATACAGTTGGATTTTATTACTCTGCTTTACTGCCCTATAAAGCCAAAGCCAAACATTTCGCTATAAAAATGTACTTTCCATGGAGACAGCATGTAAAACTTACAGTAATAGCAAAATGGATTTAAAAGCCAAGTCAACCTGCAGGAACTGCACACTGGCTTGGGCATCACTGGCCTCCATCTAAAACTAGAGAGCTATTTTAAGTCAACGCTAGCTGCTGAGATAGATACATATGTCCTTTCCAACATGTTTTCACTCCCAACTCGTTACATATCGAAGATTGGTCAGGACCCCCTGGTGTCACTTTTTAACGCACGGGGTACCCCTTTAGCATTGTTTTTCAATGCACAGTATCACGGTAGTCACTGTTAAAAAATAATTATATTTTATGGTGTGACAACATAGTGGTTAAGGTCTCGTTAGGTTTAGGCACAAAACCACTTGGTTAGGGTTAGGGAAAGATCATGGTTTGGGTTAAAATAAAAAATAAAATCGGCAAGGTGGTCTCAAACTGTGCTCTGTGCTAACTCTGTGCTGATTTCCAACTTTCTGCCAACAACATTACAAACAACATTACAAGCCAACCCCTCCACCTCCTAATAAGAAAGTAAGTCAGCTTATATAGATGTCATGTGTGTCATTCAGAAATGTCGATATGATTACAGGTGTTGAAATGTACATATTCAATGTATCTGTGGTTTGCAGAGGGCAGAAACATACAATGCTAATGTTTTATTCTGGCGACCAGGCTGAAATTTGTCACCTTATTTAGATATCATCGGTCTCATAGCGTCTATTTCAAATGTTGTGGGAGCTCAGCAGAAGTCTATTGGACTACCCTGCACATTAAAAAATGACACTAAAGGGGTACCCAGTGTGTTAAGTGACGCCAGGGGGTCCTGACCAAGCTTCAATATGTGACGAGTTGGGAGTGAGAACAGGCTGATCCTTTCTTGAAACTACATTCATTCACTGAGCAGTTTCTTGTTATAAAAAAATATTAATTTTGATTAACTGACATCATGGTACTTTATTTTAATAAAAAATAAATAGTAGCTAAATGCAGTCTTGATGGAGATAAGTGACACCTGCTATCTTGCTAAAAGGTAGCCTAGTGTGACCGAGTAGGAAATGGGCTTGACCAGGTCTTACAGGCCAACTTTAACAACTATGCCACCGAGGGACTTTCAACCAAAGAAGACACTCATTATGTACACTGAGTTTAGACTTAATTTCTCTTAAATTCTCAGCCTCAAACCAAGAGGGTTCACCAGCACAAGCCTATAAATATACACACATGAATTTTTAAAAAATCAGAGAAAATAATTTATTATGAGTTAGTGGAACTGTATTAAAATCAATTTAGCAGTATAAAATATCTCATGTTTAAAATATGAACTTTATTTAACTAAATACAAAAAAGTAAAAACAACAAAATAAGAAATTAAAAATGTTGCAAAAAGACTGCATAATTCAGGGGCTGCAGCTGATTACAAAAGGAGAGTTGGTAAGCCAATGTCGTACTCACCACACTCCAACACACTAGTATTGCAATATAAGAAAAAGAGATAAGTTACAAACTTAAGGTGAATGCATGCAAAAGGGAGGAGGCAACTGCATGCATGATAGCTATGAAATCTCTCACTTGGTGAAAAGAACAACAGAACACTATACATCTAGCACTGAGGATGGACAATTGAGGAGTAATTCGTGGATACCCCCCATAAGTTAGAATAATGGGAGTATTTACAGTAATTTTGATAAACAATAGAGATTAACAAATGGTAGACAGACGTACACATAGCAAACTACATACATTTAATCTAATCAAAATAGTTTATTTTCATAAGCAAAGTAATTCAAAAAGACAATAAAGCTACATTTCTTTTCTCTGTGTTGTGGCATTTACCTGGCTAGCTTGAAAACTTTAAACCCTTTTTCTCACAACTATCACAACCTTTCTGCAATTACTGCTTTCTGCCTTTGTAAAGAGCAGTAAAAACCTTTTGTGTTGCAGCATTTGTCTTTTAAAATGATGCTCTAACACCTGAATGTGGTTGCATGTTTGAAGTGTTTTGTGATTTACAATACTGCGTATATACACTGATATGTTTGGAATTTGAAGTTACATCTCTCTTCTTCTTCCCCCCTGTCTGGCTCCTGGACTCCTCTGTTCTCTCTCCGCCTCCTCCTGCTCTTCTAGCTAAAAGCAAAGGTACAGCTTTTTCGAAATCTTTCCTTTTTCGCCTCTATGAAAAGCGACGCTTGCTCTGTGAGTGTTTGAGAGCAGTGCAATGTAAAGTGTTTGATGCTCTAATGTGTTTACTTGTCTGTGTTCAGTGTCTTTTCTGTAATGGCTTCTTATGGAGGGTGCTAGGATTAAGCGAGTAATTAAGCCAACCTTAATTGAGGGAGAAGGAAAATAGAGAGTATGTCGCTTTGTGTTTTCTTGCTGTGTGTGTGTGTGTCTTGCAATTTGTTAGAGGGCTGTACAGTGTGCACAGGGATGCTGTGAGATAGTTGTATAATGCCAAGTGAACAACAGTCAGTGTAGATCAGTTTTCACAGAAAAGGGCCTCTCCAACCTCTTCTTAGTAAACCATTGTTTCTATTCATTGATGACTTATACCTTAGCTGAGTGACAATGACAACATTTATAATTCATCCTTACCACTGGCTGATGAAAGCTGTGACAGGAAGGGGTTTCTTTAGGCGAAACAACTGACAAAGATTATCTTAAACTCTACAATCCATTAACTGAATCTGTGTTCATACCTGCCCTTTTTGTTGTTGTGTACATTTAGGGCCAAATCCACAAAAGATGGAATAGCACCGTAAATTGTGAAACATTTGCGCCCACAATCTACCCTGTTTTAAGGTCCCATTCATAAAAGATATTGTGCTAATGATATGCCAGAGCAAACATGCCCATGAAGTTTTGCAGCTGAGTGCAATTTGCCCCTGTTTTGCGTCTGTTTGAGTGAGCAGAGCAGTTTCCAGTATTTCGGGCTTTTCTCCACATTTCAGCACAGATTTGTCCATAATGAAAACTGAAGAGACCACAAAAGCTTCAAATTGCATGTCTTTAATTACAGAGGTGTGTGTACACATAGAGCTCTCCACAATCACTAACCAACTTTCACGTGTTTTGCTTCTTTTACTTCTCTAGTATTTCGTATCTATAAGATAATCTACCTAAATGTCCATCAAAATAGGCTACAGCTATTAATGTGACTCAAGCAGGTCTGAAACTTGTTAGATTAATGTCTGAATCTTACAATAATGTTGTTCAGGTGTCACTGAATGTATCTGGAATCATAGAAACATCAGCACTGATGTTCTGTTTGTGTTTGTTGTCCACAGCTGGCTGTGTGTCACAGCTGGCTACAGCATCACACAGCAGCTGAAATGATAAGTGCGTCTCTAAATTGAGAAAGAGGCTTTGCGCATTTATGCATGTGGCACAGCAGCGGTAACTTCATTAACACCAGAATGGTCAGGATCTGACGGTAATAATGTTCTGTGTTCTGCTACACATCTACACAGGTCAGCTGTTACACACAGATTCCAGGTTTATACAATGGAATTGTTTGTAATAAAGCAGCCCTTATGCATGAATCCTGAGCTCCATCAGCGGTGTCAGGACATTTTTATTTTTGAGTTGCTGAAAGTCAGAGATAAGCCTACCACCCCATACCCACGCACTTGAAACACAGTCTTGTAGATTAATTTAGCTCAGGT
This sequence comes from Thunnus maccoyii, assembly GCF_910596095.1. NCBI lineage: Eukaryota > Metazoa > Chordata > Actinopteri > Scombriformes > Scombridae > Thunnus > Thunnus maccoyii. The sequence goes on from NC_056548.1 coordinate 30,176,686, forward strand.
TTTCTGGTTATAGCGATGTTTGCCTTCAGATATTAGCATGAAGAAACTCTACCTGCTGATTAAAGCACTTAATACCAGCATGATACATTATAATCAATGTTGAAAATATGAGGTAAAAAAGCAACCTTCAGTAAAAACTTGATAATACAGTAAAAATGTAAAGATCTACAAACCTAAAGCATACTTCAAAATTAAAACATTCAATCAATGTTACATTGTCTTCATCATGATCTTCAAAGTAATATTGCAAACAATTGTTTTTTATGCTAACATACTATGTTTGAACAAGCATATAAGAATATATTTTTTACCTGGAAATATGCCTGATAAAAGTGAGGGTCTAGACCTCATATTTTGGGTCTAGACTTCTAAATGTCAATATACAGATGGGTGACAAATAAAAGGAAAAACCGGTAGAAGTCTGAATGCTTGACCCCTACAGTGAGGGGATTGGTGGCTCTGTTATGCTGTGGGGGGCATTTTGCTGGCATGGTTTGGGTCCACTTTTCCCCTTAGAGGTAAGGGTCACTGCAAACCAATACAAAGTTGTTCTGAGTCATCATCTTTATCCAATGATGAAACATTTCTATCCTGATGGGAGTGGTCTCTTCCAGGATGACAATTCCCCCATCCATAGGAGGCAAGGGCTCACTGAATGGTTTGATGAGTATGAGAATGATGTGAATCATATGCTATGGCCTTCACAGTCACCAGATCTCAATGAATTGAACACTTATGTGGATTTTTTGGACTGATGTGTTAGACAGTGCTCTCCACCACCATCATCAAAACACCAAATGAGGGAATGACCACCAAAAGAGGTCCAGAGACTTGTAGAATCAATACCAAGGTGCATTGACACTGTTCTGGCGGCACATGGTGGCCCAACAGCTTACTAAGACACTTTATGTTGGTTTTTCCTTTAATTTGTCACCTGTCTGTACATTCACAACAATAGATGGTTCTAAAAATCTGCAAAACGAGCACTCCCCTCCTGACTGAAGTGAGCCACCATCTTACACAACTAGCCTACAGTGCCAGAGGCCTGAAATACTGAGAGACAGTGATTGTCTCTGACAAAGTGGTGCAAAAGTAGGCAAACAACTGAGTAACAGTAACTTAATGAGTGTCGTTGTCAACTCGACTACTTTGCTGTCTCTCCTCTGCTCCGTAGAGCTCCGTGTGTGTCAAAAAGCAGCTCCACCTGCGGTGAAACAGAGAAGAGAAGAGAAACTAAGCGCGACCATAACTGACAGCAAAACACAGTAGTTGCTGCCTCCCAGTCCATGAACCCTCCGTCCAAAGCTGTGTTCAACTTGTTTGATAACAGGATAAAGAAATAAAGCCACTTCCTGTTTTTTTCCCCCATTTTTCCTGTTCCCCTAACCTGTTTTCCTCTTCAAATTGGCAGTTGGAATAGAAATTGAACCAAAACCAGAAAATAACTTGTTTTTCACTTGTCTGTCTAAAAATATATTTCAGAAGCTAAAAGTTTAATTTGTTTCCCTGGATAGTTTCTTCTGTCCTGTCAAATTGATAACTACAGCTTTTAGTTTTGCTGCACTGCTCGACATAATGAGCTCAGGATTTATTAGGAGGATGGCTGCTTTTGACACATTTTTCATCTAATCTTCACCAAACTTGGTACATACCATATTTAGATGACCACAAACAAAACTTATTAACCAAATCCAGCAGAGTTAAACAGATGTGGATGCTGAACAAGATTGTAGCATTTGACACAATTTTCACTTTTGCAACAAGATTTTGATAAAAAAAAAATACTGCTGGAGCAGCAGCTTGCAGTGCAGCTGGCAGCAGCATCTAGCAGTTTATAGTTCTCACATACAATTTCTTTAGAAATTGCAGAATTTTCTAGTTGTGTGATTGCTTTCAGTGATTGTGATCGCTTTTTCTTTCTTTGTATCTAATTTAAGCCCAAAGTCAAGGGTTTTACAGACGTTGTAAGGTCTCACGAGTGTGTCATGTGATCAGGCACAGTGGAGAGCACAGATATTTTTAGACCAGAAAAGATTTTTTAAACAGCTCTCACTCCCACAGTTTAAACTCCTCAAGCACATATCTTGCCTCAGTAGGTTGCCACAAGCCTCCTCTCTCTCAAAATGTAAATACATTTCACATAGGACTTAAAGTTTTTGAGATCTAAACCTTCATTGAAAGAGAGTCCCTGTCATGTTCTCATTGACTGCAATACAGTCTGCAGGATGTGTATCTCCTCTCACTCCAGTTTCTTAAACTTACAGATTCTCTCTTCCTTCAAACACTTTTTTTACACATATCATTCATTTTCATGGTAAATTACTCTTGCTTTCACTAATGATGTACAAATCTTTGGGCTCCAAGATCTAGTTTGAGAGAAATAAATTTTCATCATCAAAATGGAGATTTTTTCTTGTTATTATTGGGAATGTCTGTTGGCTCAGTGGTTTAGAACACTGTTCTCACGATCAGCTTCCCCTTAGATGAGAAGGTTGTGTGTTTAATACCTGCTCACTGCAATGCTCCACATAATCTTGTTCTCATGTACAAAGTTGCTTTACATCTTTATCATGTACCATAACTCAATTCCACTCTAGCTTACTTTAACATTATTACCTAAAATTTGGATTGATATGCATGTTAAAGACATCTTTTCCTGTGCCACACAGCATGTGTGAGTAGTCCAGTGATTTAAGCTCATGTCACTTCTGAATTCCTTTTAGATCCAAAGACTGTGAGTTACTGTGAGTAAATACCAGAATCTGGTGTGGAATTGCCATGTGACATGTTAGCTCAGCGCATAGCATGTCTGTCTTACAAACATGAGGGTGTAGGTTCAATTCTGCCCATTGGTGATTTTTATCTTGGTAGATTTTCCAGTAGTGTTCAGCTTCCAGTTATGCAGTCTAAATCTGCTTTCAGCAATGACACGCAATTTCTACAGAAATTGCATTTTCTAGTTGTGTGATTGCTGAAAGCAATCTCACATTGTTCTTCTCACTCTTTATTCTTATTCCGTCTTCCGTATGTTTTTTGCCGCGTTTCAACTGCTGCATACTTTGTGCTATAAAAACCATTCAAACATCAATCTGTGCAGCTCATTCAGCAGATGTGTGCTTGTATTTTTCTGAGATGTAACATGTTTCAGCGATTTTATATAATTTTTTAAAACATTAAAATGTATAATGGCAGTCTATGGGATGAACCGTCCAACTGAGTTGGAACTTTCGTCACTTTGACACTCAACTCAACATCCTATAGATGCCATTCAAACTTTAAAATGTTCACAAAATGTTGGATTTTTAAAGTTATCAGTTTATTTAGTGATATCTGTTGAGGTTTTTCAGCAATTTAAGCCCAAAGTCAGGGGTTTGGCAGACTTTTTCAGGTCTCACCAGTGTGTCATGTGATCAGGCACAGTGGAGAGCACAGATATTTTTAGGGCAGAAATGTTTTTCTACTGCTGTCACTCCCACAATTTTAACTCCTCAAGCACATATCTTGTCTCAGTATGTTGCCACAAGCCTCCTCTCTCTCAAAATGTAAATACATTTCACATAGGACTTATAGTTTTTGAGATCTGAACCTTCATTGATAGGGAGTCCCTATCATGTTCTCATTGACTGCAATACAGTCTGCAGGATGTGTGTCTCCTCTCACTCCAGTTTCTTAAACTTACAGATTCTCTCTTCCTTGAAACACTTTTTACACATATCATTCATTCTCTTGTTAAACTAGTCTTGCTTTCACTAATGATGTACAAATCTCTGGGCTTCAAATTCTAGTTTGAGACAAATACATTTTAATCATCAAAATCGAGATTTTTTCCTCTCATTTTTGTGGATGTCTGTTGGCTCAGTGGTTTACAACACTGTTCTCATGATCAGTTTCACCTTAGATGACAAGGTTGTGTGTTCAATACCTGCTCACTGCAATCCTCTTCATAATATTGCTGTCATGTGCAAAGTTGCTTTACATCTTTATCATGGACCATAATTCAATTCGATTCTAGTTTTCTTTAACATTATTACCTGAAATTTGGATTGATATGAATGTTAAAGACATGTTTTCTTATGCTACATAGCATGTCTGAGTAGTCCGGTGGTTTAAGATCATGTCACTTCTGAACTCCTTTTAGATCAAAAGAGTGTGTGAACCCTGCTTAGGGCAGAACTCAGTAGAGTTGAAGGTGAAAAATGCAGAGCCACACAGCTGCTGTCAATCTGCTGATAAAGACTGCAAAACACATCCCTTGTGATAAAACCTCTCTCTTTCTCTGTTTTAAACTGTTACTGTCACCTTGAACCTTCAGGTTTCATTTACAATTCAAGATTACCTTCATCTCAGAAACACACACACACAAAAAACAATACATAAAAAACAACATCAGATACTGGCGTGCACACATAATAGTCAAGAAAACTTTGTCTGAAAAATTACAACCCATATATTTCATACAATTGAAAGTCTAAGCAAAAAAAAATCTGACCAGGCAAGCTGTGTGACAAATTAGCTCACTGCATAGCATGTCTTACAAACATAGGATATAGGTTTAGTTCCACACATTGCTGGTATCTCGGTAGATTTTTCAATAGTGTTCATCTTCCAGTAATGCAATCTCAATCAGCTTTCAGCAATTACACACAATTTCTACAGAAATTGTATTTTCTAGTTATTATTATTCCACATTTCATATGTTTTTTGGCCCCTTTCAACTGCTGCATACTTTGTGTAAAACATTCAAACACCAATCTGTGCAGCTCATTCAGCAGATGTTTGCTTGTATCGTACTTTATTCTAACATCTCACAGTGATTTTATATAATTTTTTTAAGCATTAAAATTTATAATGTAAGTCTATGGGAGGATTCCTCCAACTAAGTTGGAGCCTTTGTCAACTGCTCGGATGTCCCTTATCAAACTTTAAAATGTTCACAAAACTTTGAATTTTCAAAGTTATCAGATTGTTGAGTGATATCTTTTGCAGTTTTGCAGAAATTTAAGTCCAAAGTCAAATGTACATCTCCATTAGGAGATGTATGCTATTACTTTTCTCATTACTAGCATATTCCAGTGTTTTTATATAATTTTTAAAAATATTAAAATTTATAGAAGTAGAATAGAATAGAAAGTCAATGGGAGCCATGTTTGAAAGCTCATATCTCAAAAATTGAAAGTTCTTAAGTGTTCAACCTTGATGAAGAGATGACCCATGTGTAAATGCTTAACATATTATAAAATGGGACCAATAGCGCCACCATGTGGTCAATTATTATGTGATTTACATTTTGGCTTATAAGTCATGAATTGTGAGGCCTATCCAAACAATTTTTGCAAAACTTTTGTTTTTTGGATATCACTTACCATTTGTCTGTAATTGATTGCCAAACTTTTGAAGGCGTGGCCTGATGCACTTAATGGACCATAACTCTTCAATACAGAATTGGATTACAACAAAATTTGGGAATGTTGTACATAACACCACACTGCACAAGTGTGTAACATCTCATACAATTCTGCCAACGGGGGGTGCTAAAGTAGCATTATAAATTGATATTTCTGCAACTCTGTTGTCTTTAATTAAATGAAACTTAGTACATAGGCAAAATGACACCAATAGCCCCACCTTATGGCCATTAGTGAAACGCCACCATAATACTTAATTAGTTCCATATCTCTTAAATATAGTATTCCATGGTGACCAAATCCAGCAAAGTTGTACAGATAGGGTTGCTGAAGAAGTCTGTAGCATTTGATGCAATTTCACCTGTAGGTGGCACTACAACATTTTAAAAAATTCCTGCTGGAGCAGCAGCTTGCAGTGCAGCTGGCAGCAGTTTGCAGCGCTCACGTGCAATTTCTTTAGACATTGCAAAATTTTCTTGTTATTATATATTATTATTTTGCCATTCTTTGGCATCTAACTACTCCTATATGATTTGTCGTATTAACTTCATTTCAGTGTCAAAATGTACATCTCCATGAGGAGATGCATGCTGTAACTCTTCTCATCTCTAGCATATTTATCATGGAAAACCAATGGGAGAAATGTTTGAAAGCTCATATCTCAAAAACTAAAAGTGCTTAAGTGTTCAAACTTGACGGACAAGTGACCCATGTGGAAATGCTTAACATATTATAAAATGGGACCAATAGCACCACCATGGGGTCAGTTATTACTTGTTTTATGTTTTGGCTTATAACTCATGAACCGTGAGGCCTATCCTAATAATATTTACACAGTGTGTGCCTTGGTTGATGCCAAGTAGACCATTGGCACTTCAAAAATGTTCCACCATTTTGAATTTTTTTGTAAACACATTTTTTGCTTCTTTTGGCACATTTTTCGTCCAATCTTAACCAAACTTTTACCAAATTCTGATGACCCTGAACAAAGCTTATATGTTTGTTTTTTGGTATCACTGACCGTTTGTCTGTAATTGGTTACCAAACTTTTGAAGGCATGGCCTGATGCACTTAACAGGCCATAATGCTTCAATGCTAAATTGGACTGACATCAAATTTGGGAATGTTGTACATACCACCACACTGTGCAAGTGTGTACAATTTGATACAGTTCTACCCACAGGGAGTGCTATTGTTGAGTGTATATATTTATTGGGACAGTGTGCAATTTTTAACACAAAAGATGCACTGCAACAGAGTTAGCTTAAAGCTCATTTATATCCGCAGTCCCCCATAATCAAAACATACAACAGCACAACAACAAATAGTACAAAGCAAAAAACATAGAGAACACACCATGCAAAATACAAAATACAAAGCTATAAACAACAGCACATCACATACACCCACAATGTCAATTAGAAATTAATAATGTAAACTTGTCAACTTAAAAGCAAGACTACCTGTGCTAATGAGAAGACCTTAGATGAAGTTGAGACTCAGTGGTCACAGAGCAAGTTGGTCTTTAGTAGATTTTTTAATTTGGCCTTGAATGTATTGATTGAACTGCAGTTCTCCATATCATCAGGTAGGGCATTCCATTGAGTTGTGGCTTTCACAGAGAAAGCTGACTGTCGAAATGCAGTGCAATGAAATGGTATGGTACAATCTTGTATAGAGGATATTCTGGAGGATCTAATAGAACTTACCGAGTGAGTGTATACAAAGTCACATAGTGGAGGAGAGGCCAAACCATTTAAAATTTTATAAATTAGGCATACATTTGAGAATAATCTAAAATTCTCAAAGCTCAGTAATTGTATTTCTCCAGTACCCCACAGTAATAGAAATGCATTGGCTTTTTGTCCAGAGTTTTTAGAGTTTGTTTGTATAAGGACTCAAGAGGTCTTATGGCTTTCTCTAGCCTGCCCCCAACATGTGATGCAATAAGACATATGGGAAAGAATCATAGCATGCATCATAGCAGCAAAGAGAGACAGTTTCTAATATGTCTAAAATTTGCTAAGTTGTACTTTATGGTTAGGGTTAGGGTTAGGGTTAGGTAACAGTTCTTTTAACATGTTTCTTAAAGTTCAAATTTGGATCCAGGGTCACACCAAGATATTTATAATCAGTAGCTATGTCAATCTTTTCACCTTTGATGGAATTATCAGCATTAGTAGGTTGTACCATGGTTTTAGAGAAAAACATACCTTTTGTCTTGTTTACATTTAGACTCAGACATGATTGATCAAGCTAATCCTGTGTGTGATCCTTCCCAATGCAATTGTTAGCTTAGCAGCAGCTAACTCAGCTGTTTTCGCATGTGTGTACACAATGGTGTCATCTGCATACATTTGTAGTTCTACATCATGACACTGTTGAGTCAGAGATCATTAATATATAGGCTAAATAATAGGGGACCTAACAGTGACCCTTGTGGAACACCCATTGCGCACTTCATGTTACTGGACAATGTGTCACCAACTTTAACACATTGTATCTATGGAGACATCCATGTCGGTGCCCTAGATGAGAAGTTAAATTTAGAGAGTTTCGATATTAAAACATCATGATTGACTGTGTCAAATGCTTTACGCAGATCTAAAAATACAGCACTAACTACTCCTCCTCTGTCAAGTCTTGATTTAATGTGCTCTATTAAGTGCAAGGTAGCAGTTTTGGTGGAATTATTTGCTCTAAAGCCAAATTGCAAACAATGTAGACCAAAATTGCTTGTATTAAGACATGTTGTCCGTTGTTTAATGATAACATTCTTAGCAACCTTTGAGATTACAGGTAGTCTACTTATTGGTCTGTAGTTACTGGCTTCAAGGCAGTCACCAGATTTAAAAATAGGCGTGACAATGGCACATTTCCAGTCACCAGATTTGACAAACATGATGTCAAATTGGAAAGCATCTCTACTTTTGGAGCTTTTTAAGGAGCTGATGATTTTGTTTACTTGTAACTCATTAGTCTCTACCAGCTTGAGAACTTGGCCTGTAGCATCTGTAGGAACAATATCCAGTTTCCTTTTTGTAATTTTTTTTCCTAACTCATATACAGACTCAAGAAAAAAAATCTTAAAACAGAAGCAACGGTAAGATGATCTTCAATCAATTTCCACTGTACTTTGAGTTTAAAATCTCCTAAAAAAATATGGTCCCTCCTTGTGATATTATTTTTTTTTTCCAGATCAATTTACTGTTGCCTTTTGCCTCTTTCAAAATATTGAGATAAAAATGAGATTTTGCTTCTCCTAGTTCTTTGATAACTTTGTTCCTTAAACCTTTGTAAATCAGCATGTCAGTGTCTCTTCTAGTTTTAAGTGCAGCATCTCTAGATTTCATTAGTTTCCACAAATTTTCATTAAACCATGTATATAACTTGATATTCCTACAGTTCTGTTGTCCTTGATGAAATTAAACTAGGTACACAAGTTCTTCATGAGAATGTGCATGGTATATTAAAACATGCCACCAATAGCCCTACCTTGTGGTCATTAGTGAAACACCACCCTATTGCTCATTAAATGCCATATCTCTTAAATATAATATTCCATTGTAACCAAATTCAGCAGTTTTGTACGGATGGGGATGCTGAAAAAGTCTGTAGTATTTTCAGCAATGATTTGCGATTTATTTCAGCTGTCAGCATTCGTAGGCATTTTTCCGCAAGACTTTCTAGTTATTACTATGTTATCTTTGTTCTTTTCAGCTGTAGGTGGTGCTACAAGATTTTTTTTTAAATTTTTTAAATGCTGCTGGAGCAGTAACTTGCAGCGGTAGTAGCAGCAGCAACAGTAGCATCTAACATCTTCCAGCTCTCACACGTATTTTCTTCAGAAAATACAAATACTCTAAGTTGTTGTAAATATTATTCCTTCAACATTTCTTGCTAGTTTCTTTTACTACATTTTCCATTTTTTTCTTTTCTTTTTCTTCTTTACCACTTTACTAATCCTTTACTACTTAATTTTTCCTTTTTTTGTCTTTCTTCTTTTGGCCTATTTCATTGTGGGATCCAATTACAGCGTCTGATTAATTTACCCAGTAATATGAATAGGTCATCACCTCTACAGCAGACCCGTCTCACTCTCACACTCCCATTACAGTAGAAACAAGTCTGTTTTTCCTGCCTGGTCTTTTTCAACAATCATTGTTTGTTATCACAATCATCTTAAAATCACAGGACAGTTTTTCTTACTAGACAACCTCTCTGAGTGAATTTGTGATCACACCCTCTTTCTCAGGGAAGCTTTATGAGTCAGTGCCAGTCTCACCCCTCCAGTAATTCCAGTTTTGTAAAGAATATACATTTCCATTGCAAACACAAATTCAAGCTTGAAAATTTTAAATTTAAAGGTCCTGCTGCCAGGTGCTGGTACAAATTGTTAGTGGCTTCAGTACAGAAATATGTATGAGTATTTGTCTTGAGAAGCTGTGATTGGTTGCAGTCTGCTGTGTACACCTGTAATGGCCTCCCACATTCACAGAACAAGGCTTTTGTAAGCTCCTGGAGATTCTTCTCCACTCACCACCTGTCTCTCTTCCTTGTTGCTGTGTCTAATCCCTCAGCGAGATTGCAGACATTATTAGGCATCAGGCTCCCTGTCGCCTCCTGTTAGGCAGACGAGAGCCTGCATTCTGGTTCTGTTTGCATGGAAGCTCGCTCATGGCATGGAAGCAGATTGATAGAGAAGGGGATAATAGAAAACTGTGTTTCTGCTCTTGAGGAGTCATATTTTACGGTTACGGGCTGAGGAAGAGTGCTTCTCTTCTCATTTTCCTCTTTTTAAATTTATTTTTGTGAGTCTCTTTTTCTCTCTCCTATATTCTCCCTCCCCTGCAGTTTTTGTTGTCTTCTTTATTCTTCATTCTTCATTCAGTTTCTAATTACCAGTTTTACCAGTCTTGACCATTTATAATAGCTTTATTCTCAATTCATGGTCACTGTCTTTATGCAATTTGTCCACCTACAGTTTTAGTTTAAATACATATGATACTTTCTTTCAGGTTGCCCTCCGCTAAGCTAAGTGCAGATTAGTACAGCTAATTCACTACCTTTGATGCAGTAAATTGCAGTCAATCCACAACAGGTTTCCTGTTTGCCATAAAGAAAACCTTCAGGCCACTGTTTACCTCTTTAGGCCATATTGAGACTGCCCTTTGCCCTTTTTTAATGCAGCGTTGTTTTATGTCTCAATGCCCGGAAACACCACCCTTGAACTGACCTCAAATCTTTCACTGTAAATTACTCAACATATTTTTCCAATGTCATCTTATATTTGCTACATTTGAACCATCATCTTGGTTATTTGGAATTGTGTAGTTTCTGAAAGGATAATTTGGGTGCAATTACTTTAGTAACTTATTTTGACTGTGTAGAGGTGTTGTGGAGCATAGTAGAACAGTTCAGTGTTTTCTGAACTTATGGTGCTCTAGCTAACAAGGTTAAAAGTAAAGTCATCACCAGTGGGTTACATGATGAGTACATCTACCAGTATTTATCACTGCTGTAGATTTTACACACTATCATGCTTTTATTAAGTGAGTTTGCATTTGTGATGGGACACAATGAGTGTGTGTTGTTGGATTAAAGAAGGACGGACATGTTGGGGGTTGATGGTTGCTGGTAACTGACAGGGGAAATGCTTGGACAGTTGTCTTTTTTGCACTTGACTGAGTGCAGGTAAGGAGGCCAGACATGGAGGGTGGGGACTGCACAGCATAGTGACAGAGGGGGTAGATACATGGGTATGCCTAGGAGGCATGCAGAGTCAAGGTGAAATGCTGTTTTTGTGAATTCTGGAGGGGCTCTGCTTTGTTGGTTTGAAATGCATGAGAATAAAGCAATGGTACTTTGGTACTCGGGCTTCACTCATAGATTATAATATAATGTAATACAATTGTTTTTATAAGAAGACCAATAATTCTGTTTCTTGTTGGAGACACACTGCATGGTGAGAAAACAGAAGGAGCAGTAGAGCAGTATGCATTAAATTATGCTTTTGTTAAAAAGTAACAGAGCGGCAACAGAGAGGACTTTGAGTGTGGCAGAGAGTCTTTGGTCGCAACTTTTGTGGATGTCAGTGGTGTGTTGGTCAAAACAGTTTATCATCCAGTGTGATTCCAAGGTATTTAAAACTGTGAGCCTATTCAACTGTCTCACCATTGGTGGAAATAGAGTTCAGGTAAGTGCAGTTTGTGTTAGGGTTCTGATAACCAGTTCTTTTGTCTTATTAACATTCAGCTGCATGAAATGAGAGATGGAGTGTTGATAAGTCATCAAAAAGTTGCTGTCATTAAGAAGTGCAAGTATGGCATTAGAGTGGGAGATAGGCAGGTGCAGTCTTTATCATGTTATAACCCTGGATTGTGTTAAATGTGGAAATGCCTTAAGCACCTTTAGGTCCTTAAGGCATTTTTGGGTCTGCTGGCGCTGTACATCCTCGTGTGTGAAGGGTGACAGGTGCGATGACTCTGGGATAGGTAGAGCTCTCAGCAGGACTATAAGGCATAGTTAATGGTGTCAGAGCGGCATATAACTTGTTCAGGTCTTTAAGCAAGAATGTCAGGGTCAGTTATGGTGAAGGGTGAGTTGAGGGTCACACACAGTGAGGATCTTTACTTTTTGAAATGCTTATCTGCTATTTATGTTGCTAAATTTCCATTCAAGTTTATCTTTGTATCTCAGTTTTGCCTTGATAATGTCATTTTTATCTGTGCGGCTAATAGATTTGAGGGACCCCAGTCCTTCACTTTAAAGGCGTTTGGTTTTTCCCTGAAACTGTGTTTAATGTGGGGGGATATCCAGAAAATGGAGTAGGGATATTTTTTGAATATCTTAACAGGAATTGTGGCTGTGTAGTAGTAGGACTAATCGTGATGAATAAACTGATCTTCATTTTTAAACTCTGTGGAATGACATTTTTTGCATCTGCAAACATATTGTCTAGAGTAGGAACACATTCACCTGCAGCATGAAGTTTCCAAAATCAGGGACATGCCACCTTCCAGACTTAAACGTCAAATTGGGACACCATGCACCCCCCATCCCAGTCTCTGCACACGAGTCCCATCTGGTCACAGAATCAGGTCCCAATCTGGAAAAGGGCCCACTTTAATAGAAGCTTTTTACTCTCTGTCTACACTAACTGCTACATGTGTGGATCCTGCTGGCTCTTGAGTGTATCATTGTGTATACAATGGTAAAACATAGTGCAGTTATGTATCCTTGACTGATGGATATCATGTATGTTTACAGGCCTCTGTGGATGTCTGCATGAATAAATTGATGAGAGATATTTGGATATTACGGGTGTGCCCGAATACAAATATGTTATTCGGCATAGTGCGTTTTTTTATGAATATTTGTTTCATACAAATACTTTCATTCATCATTTGTTTTTGGGAAGAAAAAAAAACCATGTCAAATACCAGCGTTCAGGTCGGTTACATCGCTATCTCAGTCTCTCTCCTCTGCTCCGCTGTTATGTCTATCAGCGGGTCTCAACGAGGGGAGTCAAATCCACCTGCTACATGACACACATTTCCTAATTTGGATGTCACTCCTGGAGTTGGGGGTGTTCACCAGAGATAAAGCTGAACTACTGACACAAGTGAAGTGCTTTCAAAGGACTCTCCATAACCTATTGTTCCCCTTCTCCCTTCCACAAAATAAGGTTATAGGCAATAAATGAAAATTGCAAAGCAAGAATTGCCTTTGAAGTTCCTCCCTACACGCTACACATTGTGATGTCTCTGTGTTCTGGGTGTATAAATAGGTAGAGGTCTGTCTGCAATGAGGCTATGAGTAAAGTTTTAGCTCAGTGGTCAGTGCAGTCATCTGTGATCTGGGAGACTCCAGTTTGAGACCCGGTGTGGGGACCTTTGTAAGGTGGTATTCATGAACACTTACTGTAACATTTTAATATTCTATAATTAAAAGTGTAATAAAAACAAAAACAGGATTTTTAAGCCTCTTTCTACTTTTATTTGAATACAAATAAAAATACAAATAATGTTGCTGCCTCAACAAATACAGATACAAATACAAATACTGGGCTCTCTGAACATCCCTAACGGATGTATACTATTTATACTGTATAGTATCTATACACTATATAAATAAAATTTAAAAAAAAAAAACAGATGGGGAAAGTACAACACACTATCACCTTGTCATGTGATTCAGACCAAAGTCACTCTTGGCGAGCCACTTACACCCGAGCTGTTCATGAAATGCCATGCTGTGCCATGCCCGTCCTGGCAGAGATCATATGCCAACAAACAGCAGTGGCACAAAAACAACAGACCCAGACACAACAGAGAGAGCCCAGCCCTGACAAACTACACACTTTTTGGAGCTACAGAATTTCAGCATATGCAATATTGGTCCCATGGTACCAGCAAATAGAGCTGAAATGGATCCAAGTTGCTATTAACAGATATTTTGGGCTGATTTAATTGATTAATTAAATGAATATTTGAATGGAAAAATGTATATGTTATAATGATGACAAAATGTATAACAGCCAAGATAGGCTGTGTCAGAAATTCAGAAATTTAGGACCAAATTCTTACGCAACTGCTGCAACAACCCCTACAGTGGTCAAGCCAGCATTGTAAAATATTCATAAATACACACAGATGTTTATCACACCTACATCACATGCTGTGATTGGCTCTGTTTGCAGGTGAGAAGGGTTGGAACTTCTCTCTCTCTCGCTCTGTATTTTCATTTGTTACACAACCGTTTCTGTCACATTTCATACGTACAACCAAATGCAATATTATGAATGCCTTGTAGGGAGACTGACAAAAAACATGTACTGTTATCCCCATATGTAAACAATTATCACATCTACTACCTCTCTATGATGGCCGTGGTTTCACTCCGCCTCTAAGTGTGGCCAGTCAGACAACATGCCGTATGAATTTCAACTCGGGTGTGGGCCTGAACTTGGCAGTGCAGCAACAATGAGTGCTGACTAGACCACTGAAGTGCAAGTCATGCCCCTGAAAGTTTGTTCATACAGAATGTGAAGTGAATTTTCACCTTGCATCATGTTTGACCACTGGAACATTTGTGTTTATTCAAACCCAAACAGCCACAATATCAACTGTATATTAACTCTTATCTAGCTAGCAACGGACACACTGACCATTCTTGTGTGTTTGTGTTCAGCTCAGCCTCTAATTGAACTCAACTCACCAGAGACCACGGTTCTTTCTGTTACTTCTCTCCGGTCTTCCTCCATTTTCCTCTCCTCTCTGTAGGTTTATGAAGCAGATCCATAAATGTTTTTCTCAAGGTAAAACATTTTCAACTTGCACAAATGTGTATTAATGTCAGTTCGTTCAGCCCTGAGCAAATATGCCTCTGCTTGCATCTTTGCATCGACTTTGTATGTAATCGTGCTGTGTTCTGTCTGAACACACAGTGAGATCTGACAGTGAAAATGTGCAGACTGAGAGATGTCCTTCACCACCACAGCCTTAAATAATGCAGTCAATGAGGCAACATTCATCAAAATCTGCAGAGTGTATTCTCTGAGGAGTGTGAAGTTGATGGGACTATGGTTTGTCAGAGAATGTAATGGCAGTCAAGATATGGTTGTCTGGAAGTGTTAGGAGGCTACACAGACTAGCTGGCTGACATTGCTATAGTTGGTCTGAAGTAAGTTGGGAGAAAAATAGAAACCATTTTAAACAACGGTCAATTCAGCTTCAGTTTCCTAGTGGTTTCATAAACTAGTGGACACAGTTAGCATAACAAATCTGTCTTACAGAAAAGACACTATGAATTCTAATATGACTGTATTGCTAAAGGTTGTTTAGACAAATGTTGTTAAAGCAGATAATTAGAATTTGTTTCTGTGGACAACACAAACTACATGAAGTCAGCTGTGAAAAATAACGACACACTAGTGTCTGTATCCAGTTTGGCTCTGTTCAGCTGGGTGTGTGTTGTATGTATGCAATGTGTGCATGAGTGTGTGGAGGGATCAATGTTTCCTGGGGAGCAACGATGAACTCACTCAATGGGTAATAAATTGTGGCGACAGTATGCAAGTAATATGCTAATCAGCTAATCAGTTTTGATTGCACTAGAGAGCTGTGCACTCTTGCTAACCTTGAGAAGACTGATAATCAGAAGCTGATGAGTGCTGGAAATTCTCAGCTTCTAAACATGAACACCTCTATACCCCTCTCTCTCTCACACTGATACATACACAGTACTTCTAGATACAGCAGGTGTGTGTGTAATGTAACACCCCAGTTCATAGACAACTTCATAATACAGATTCCATCCTTGATTGGCTTTCTGACTCATCTAGTTGACTTACACTAAAAATTTGGATGCACAGACTATCAATGTCTTGTCTTGCCTTGTCTATGCTATGGATCCTTTCCCTAAAAAGGCATGTTTTTCACAGATAAAGCCTATTTAATTTCAAGCCTAATCCTAATCCTAAAGGATTTGTTTAGGCCAGTTCCGATATTGATATTGAGATTTTATAAATATTTAATAGCGGTATTGGACAATATTTGTTTTTGAATGTGACACATAACATATAGAGAACAGGATATGTAGTAAGCAAGATATTTTCAGTGTAAAAATGAACTTGTCAGTATTCTCTGGTGGACAGACTCTGTGATGGGGACTCTGAATTACCTCAAACACATATCTTTGACTGTACTGACATCGCCCAACATATACACTGATATATCTGCAATAAGCTATTATCAGCCATACCAGGTATGATGATGTAATATTGGCCATGCCGACCAGGTTCTAAATATGTTGTGGTTTCAGGATTGTACAGGTGTTACTTCATGAAGACTGATGGAAGAAAATGCTGATTTTGTTTTGGGGGGTTTTTTGTTGGTAGATGGGATTGGGTTTTTTTCATTTTTTCACCTCTGTGAAGCTGTTACCAACTTGAACTGATTTAAACCTCCTTTGATCAAATGGATCAAAAGACACAGACACATACTTCCAGAAAATACTTCCAGTTCAGCATGTTTGTGGACATATATTTCAATATATGTTTTCCCCCTGATGTAGATGTAATTGATCCATTAGATCAAAGAACACTAGAGTAATTCTTCATACTATCCATGTTTCTCTCTCTTCCAACCATTAAAAACTTCCAATAGTAGTCTCTGCCTTAAAAAGGCAATTGTTGAAATGATCTTCAAAGACACTTAATGCTCAACGAATACCTTCACTAAAATGGCCTGTAGTCTGTTTTCTGGCTATTCCTTTCAGTGGAGACTACTGTCACTAAGGTAGTCAGTGACTTGCTGCTCACCTCTGACTGTGACTTCTCATCAGTCCTTGTCACATTCTTTATCGTGGGGTACTTTAAAGAAGACCTATTATTTATTTTTGGACTCCACTAGAGTAGCTCTGCATGAGTCACAGTTCAAAAAACTCCTTATTTATCTTATACTGGCCCTTTATGCAGCTCCTCAATATACACAGTTTCTCTTACACTCCCTTTTAGCTCCTGTCTCTTTAAGGCCCCCCTCCTGATGAGCCCACTCTGTTCTGATTGGCCAGCTTTACATGTCAGAGTTGTGTATTTATTTTACTTTGCTGTGCTGTGTAATGGAGTCATGGCTTGGCGTAACTACTCCCGGCGCGGAGCAGCGAACTCATGCTGTGCACGTAGCAGATCTCCATATAAAGAAATCTGTCACAAACTGACTTCAGCTCGGGCTGAACGTAGAAAAAAACCTTGGAAACTGGCGTTCAGAGCAGTTTGAACCTGCTGCTTTTTGCTCACAGGGATTACTGCTACATACGTTTGCCTCATTATATGACACATCGGCCACTTTTAACATGAATATCAGACATTGTGATATGTCTGAAAATAAGGAAAAGCATAATATGTCCCCTTTAAGGCTCCATATTAGGCCCATTACTTTTTTTTCCAACTTGATTTTAATTTCCTCCATGAATTTAATGTAATATTATAATACTGATGACACCCAGTTTTACATTTCACATTTACATTTGCTATAGAGCATAATGTAACTAGGGATGTGCAGAGAGCCCAGTATTTGTACTTGTATCTATGTTTGTTGAGGCAGCAAAATTATTTGTATTTTTTTTTATTTTTTGTATTAGAATAAAAGTGGAAAGATGCTTTTATAATCATGTTTTTGTTTTTATTATGCTTTTAATTTTAGAAAATGTTAAAGTGTTACAATAAGTCTTCATGAATAACTTATCTTACGAGAGGTCCCCACACCGGGTCTCGAACTGGAGTCTCCCAGAACATAGATGACTGCGCTGACTACTGAGCTAAAACTTTACTCATTGCCTCATTGCAGGCAGACATCTACCTATTTATACACCCATAATACAGAGACAGAAAACCATGTAATGTGTAGGGAGGAATTTCAAAAGCAGTTCTTGCTTTACACTTTTCATTTATTGTCTGTTTTTTACAACCTAACATTGTGGAAAGGAGAAGGGGAAAAACAGGTTATGGAGAGTCCCTTGAGCGCACTTTGCATGTGTTTGTAGCACAGCTTTATCTCTGGGAACACCCCCAACTCCGGTAGTGATGTCCAAATTAGGAAATGTGCGTCATGTAGCAGGTTGATGTGACACCCCTCATTGAGACCTGCTGATAGACGTAACAGTGGAGCAGTGGAGAGAGACTGAGACAGCAATGTAACTGACCTGCGTGCTGGTATTTGAGATGGGTTTTTTCTTTCCGAAAACAAATAATTGTTAGTCCTAATTAATTAGACCTAAAGATAGTCAGGGATTACAATACTGCACAATTACTGTACACAATTTACACAATCAATGAACTTCAAACCATCTTCAGCACAATGAAACTAACCAGCTTTTTCAAGAGAGCTCCCTGGTGGTAGATAATACATTATCTTGACAAAACTGCCCAATATGTTGCATGTCACTCCCTAAACCTAAATTTCCCTAACCATTTTGTTTCCCAGCCAGCAGTTCATGACATACAGTAGGGAGGCTAACTGTGTGATGAAGTAGAGCAGGGCACTGGAACATAGCCTTTGAGTATCTCTTGGAGTATCTTTGCCAAGCTGCTCTGGAGGCACAGAGGGTTTTATTAGTCTGTTTATATTTCAGGTTTATGGTTATTTCAGCTTAAGAGCACTACTCATTTAAGAGCTGGCACACACATACAGTACTATATTCCAGCATTTTGGTTTCATTTCAAGCAATATGTTCATTGTAAATGCCATTTTTTAAAAATTTTTCTTTTCAATTCCCAATTTGAAATGGCTCAGGCATTTTAAACAGACATACTTGGTGTTTTCTCTACAGGTGACACTAGCACTAGGTGTTCAACTATAGATCATCAGCCAAATAATATTCTGATGGTCTGATGGGACAATATTGATTATTTATCAAAATAAATTCCACAGTTTAATCACTGTATGTCTGTAAAATTGTGGCTCATGTGGATTCAACCATGATAGATATGTCCATTAAAATAAGCAATTCCCATAATAATTTTAACTTCAATTTAACCAAAAATAATTTACTCTCTCTATCTAACTTTACCTGAGCCACAACCTACTTAAGTGTCATCAGTTTGTTGTATTTCACCAAATCTTAAATAAAAATAGAAAACGTTCTGAGGAAAAGGTTCATGATTTTTCACAGAATGTTTTCAAGTCAAGAGTAAATGGCCATGAGAATATGTTGCGAAGCAACACCTCTCAAAGCAGTGTAGACATAAAAACTCTTTACTTCTACATCACCTGTTTATGTTTTCAAACTGTTAACAGTTGAGTAAAAAACTGTATAATAAATTGAAAATATTTCATGCCTGATGATTTTGCAGCTCAAAATGCAACTGAAAACAGTATAGCAGAACACCACTGCATTGTCACAGACCCATACAATGAATTGTAACCCGTTCAGCTGAAGATGTCAACCTCAATAGTCCAATTGCCCCAGAGCAAACACATTTCAGCTGCAGAACATTCCCTAGACGACATTTCAAAGAGAAGGTTGTGGGGGTGGGGGAGTGAGAACACGCTTCAGGGAAAGAAAAACATGGTGTCGATCTGGGAAACGATTAAATCCAGATTCCTGCCGACAACATTTCTCTCTCCCCAGAGGAGGATGACATGGGGAGCGGCACGGAAAGAGAGATGGAGGGAGAGAGAGATGAAGGAGGAAAGCGAGAGATTATGAGTGAGAATCTGCTGGTTATCTTAATTAAATGGAAGTGCATTTTATCCTCCTCCTATTGATTTGTGCCTCAGGCAATGTGTTTATTTCAAAGGGAAAGTCCGCTCTGTGATGCTTGGTTCGAGGCTGTCATTTTTGCTCATGGCAGACCTGACTATGACAGTCAACAAACTATTGTTATAGTCATTAAAAGGAACAACGAAGCTGAGCTCTAGGAAACAATGTACAGCTGCCACACTCAATTTGCTTTAATTTCAGAGCAACATTTACAAATAGATGACATATGATATGCATAAGAGAGAAAGAGAGAGTAGTGCACATTTGCAAAGGTGTCTGTTTGCATGGTTGCATTCTTTGTTGTGTGCATGTTTGTGTGTGTGTGTGTGTGTGTGTGTGTGTGTGTATGTGCCCCACCCATAAGTGTTCTATTTGCCAGTGTTTATATCATCCCAGTGACAGGCCACAGACAAAAAGCAATGCATTTTTATTTTCCTTACTTATTTTCCTTACTTTCCTCTCTCCTCCCTCCATTCATTTTGATTTTAGGAAGTTAATGTTAACAGTTTTGTCAAGTGCACTGTGCTCGAGGCAACACTGCTTAAGTATATCTATGCAATTTAAGTGACCTGCTTTCTGGCAGGGGCTTTTTCTCATTACTGGGAATGACATTTCATTTAGACTCCATCATTCATTGCTCCCACTTTGGGCTTCAGCTTTTGCCTTCTAACTGTCTCTGTATATATCCTTTCTTTCTCTCTATACATCTCTCTCCCTCCATCCCTCCTTTTCCACCTTGTACAACCCTATATCCTAGAAATTACATTAATATATTTCCACATTATGCTGCTTGGATTATGCTTTCTGTAATCATAATGAAGAAATCTTGTTAGTCTTGTTACTCTGGCAAGTTGCAAAATTTTGATACTTAAAGTGTCAGTAAAACATTCACTGATTATATATTTCATTTGTTTTCCACCAAAATATCATGTTTTCCAATGCAATATCTGCTCCTAGGAAGTAGAGCATTGTTAAACTTATCATGGTTATATTCTAGCCACTCAAAGCTCTTGGTTAAGTATAGGGAAAGATCAGAATCAGAATCTTTTTATTAGCTAAGTATACAAGCATACAAACAATGTGTGTTGGCATTTGCTCCCACAAATGCAACATAGAAGAATAAAAATATAACAAGAGTAAAGCAATAATAGTAATGAAATAAACAATGTAATACTAAAATAAAATGTAACATTTACATTTTAAAATGTATTTATAGAACCGAATAATAACAGTTTTGAAAAGGCATATAAACATGAAATTAAATATTGATTGTACAAAGGAAAGATGGACTGTACCATGGACCAAGAAATGGTGACAAATGTGAAAATGATATGTGATATGTGCAATTAATAATTAAAATATGTTAAATGAAGGTTGAATGCAATGTATGGAGCCAGAACATCAACAGTTAAATTTTGGCATTGAAAATAAAATTTGGCATTGTAAACAAAACTTGAACTGAAAAGGAAACATTGGCATCGAAACACGGAAAAAATTGTAGTGGCACTGAAAAATAAAACATGGACATTGAAAAAATTATGATCTTACAATCTTATTATCTTATTTTATTTTGATATTTTTTGCATTATGATCTGTGTTTTTCAATGTCAATCTTCATATTTCTTTCTTCATGTGACAAATTTTTTCACACTGTCAGTTTTTTCTCCAGTGTCACTGGTTTTCAGTTTCAACTTTCTGTCTTTCACTTTCAACTTTCTGTCAGTGTTTTAGTGTAGAGAGGAGGTCCCTTGCTGGGCCTACATTACCCAGTATACCTTGCAGTCTAATGATGATTGGATATCCGAGGGCAATGGCATCATGGCAGAGAATTTGAGCCAGACTGTTGTAATTTTGTTGTAGGACTGTTAATATGTCACTTTATTAAGATTTAATAGTTTTTCAGGTGAGAAAGTAACCATACGGATTCCCAATATGTCATCATTTTATCCAAATAACACCTGTTTATAACCCTGCTGCAACATTTTCGGAGATGTGAGGAGCTGCTTGCCGAGTGAGAATAATGCTCATTCCAAGATGGCGCAGACGTCGCTGCATGCCATCTGCCAGGCCCCTAACTTTGCCGTTTTTTGTGTTTCCTTGTGGTTTTCATGTTTCTATTTATTACTCTGGTGTCTGCGTTGTTATCATATGATCGCATGATGCTTTTGAACATTGTGGATGGCTACAGGGTCCCTTTTTCTGGAGTTATACTACCAGAGATTGTGAGGACCGCAGGTAATGCTAATGATGGGGACAAAGTGAGGATAACGTTGCCTCCTCTCGGCTTCATCTGCTGGCAGGGCTGCTGGTTTGGCGAATGAGGTAAAACATCACCTACCTTTGGCTAGATTCTCCTGGCCAATGTACAATCTCTGGATAATAAAATGGATGACACAAGAGTAAGGATTAAATTCGAGAGGGGCTTAAGGAACTGTTCAGCACTCTGCTTTGTAGACATGTGGCTAAATGAAGACACAATTGACCAAGCTATTCTGCCTTCTAATAATTACAGCATGCACAGAGGTGACAGAACAGAGGGCTCTGGGAAACAAAGAGATGGCGGCGTCTGCTGTTAAATTAACAAATTTTAGTGTGATTCCAGATGTATTTCCACTCTTTCTAAAAATTGTATGCCAGATGTTGAGGAGCTAACATTTTTATGTTTGCTGTATTATTTGCCAAGAGAGCTCATGGCGACAATACTGACTACTGCTTATATTCCACCAAAAGCTAACTAAGCTGCCCTGACTTTCAAGAGACAAGAGACAAATCTTGCCAAATTTTAAACATGTTACATGCCCAACAAGAGTTGCAATATCTTAGATCATTGTTACACCCCATGTAAAGACAGCCACAGAGCTGTTTCTCTTCCAGCTTTTGGTACGGCAGATCACGATGCTATATTTTTGTTCCCAAAATATATGCATCGAGTAAAACAGTCGCAACCAGCAACAAGGGAGGTTCGCCGCTGGTCTGCCTCCTCAGAGGCCAAGCTGCAGGAAGCACTGCAGGTTATGGATTGGGACATGTTTAAAGGAAGCACAGGTGATGTCAATGAGCTAATGGATATGGTCATGTGCTATATTGCTAAATTGACTGACAATGTCACTCCCATGGTGACTGTAAAAAACTACCCTAACCAGAAACCGTGGGTTGAAAAATCAATACGTGAGGCCTTAAAGGCATGTGCTGCTGCCTTTAAAACTGGGCGGAACACAGGTGAAATGACACCTTATGAAGCAGAGTCCTATAAACTTGTACAGCTGCGAGACCGAGACAGCAGACGTCTATGGCAAGGTTTCAAACTATCATAGGCTATAGTGGGCGGGCTAGTACATTGGCGGAAGCAGACCCCTCTCTGGTGGAGGATTTAAACAACTTTTGTGCATGTTTTGATACCAGCTAGCACAGACCTGCGCAAACCAGCTAGCGCCAATCTTAACCTCTATATTCAACCTATCCCTGGTCAGCTCTACCATCCCCCATTTCAAAAAGTCTACTATTGTCCCTGTCCCTAAGAAAAACAACCCTGCTTGCCTAAATGACTATTGCCCTGTTGCTTTCACATCTATAGTGATAAAGTGCTTTGAAAGACTTATGAAAGACATGATCTGTTCATCACTACCTAGCTCACTTGATCCTCTGCAGTTTTCATCCTGCCCAAACATCCCTTTGCTCTTCTCCCTATACACACACGATTGTACAGCCACCCACAGCTCCAACATCATAGTCAAATTCGCTGATGACACAGTGGTGGTGGAGCTGATTAAGGATAACAACAAGGCAGCCTACCGGAACGAGGTGGAGTGGCTGACATTGTGATGTAATGACAACAATCAGGACCTGAATGTCTCCAAAACAAAGGAGATGTTGGCGGACCTCAGAGGGGAAAGGCAGAGGACACAGCATGTACCACTTGAGATACATGGAACTGAGGTGGAGACTGTCAGCAAGTATCTGGGCATGCACATCTCAGAGGATCTGACTTGGTCCATGCACACCAGGTGACATTGGTGAAAAAAGCAAGGCAATTGCCTCTCTGTCAATGAGGTTATTTTTTGTAAGAAAAAAGTGTTAGTGGAGCTTTGACTTTAGATTATTTTATCATAGTACAGTCAGGTAGGTGTATTGAGGACTTGGCAAGTTCAACTCAGCAGTACAAACTTGTGAAGACATAAGGATGCTTAATAAATGCTAATGTTTCCTTATTCAGTTCAGGTTTTGTGTTGCCAAATTTTATTTTCAATGCCAAAAACCTACTGTCGCTGTTCTGGCTCTATAGCAATATACAATATTAAACGTGACCAGTGCAGGGATTTTTCTTATATAGTTATTATAGTAAAACATGACAGTTTACTCAGTAAGTAAACTGAAACTGTTCTATAGAATGAAGCCTTCTTTGTTTCCATGGTATTACAATTTTCTTACCATGTCCTTTATAATAGTTATTCCATTGTCCATGCAGTTAACAGGAACTTGTATCATATTTTCCATATATTCACTTCTGTCATATGAGAGAGTGGCTGCACCAGAGATGGGTTCATGAATACATATCAAACTTGGACCTTAAAAAAGTGGGACATTTTGCAAAATAACCTTCAAATAATCATCAGAAAGGACTCTAAAGAAGAGGTAACAGCATTAATCAGCAAGAAGAGAAGAGGAAATATCATCTTTGGATATATTTTTTGAGTCAAAGCAACTAGCTAGCTGTCAACTGCTGACTGCTACCTGCCACTTTTACCAACATTCCAAAGGAGAAACTACACTGAGGAAGCTAACAGAACAGTTATTTTGTGAAGACAAGAAGAGAAATTAAGGGGCATTTGTTGGTGGTATTCTCTTTCTCTCTCCATGAACTGGTGTGATGGCGGCACGACCGACGTTTGTGGTAGCCTCTCCTAGTTCCGACTATTCAGTGTCTTTGTCCACGTCTACATCTACGTCTGTGTCATGTGGAGTGCAAGAGAAATATGACTATGAGTTTCTTTTGGACATTCGTAACAAAGACTTGCTACAAGAAATACTGGCTGAGAGAGCTAAATAAACTGAGCACCCAGTGGACCCAAAGACCACGACCTTGCCTGGAGCTGTGCTGGAGAGGAAACATCGAAAGCGGTGCGACAGGACGTGGAGGGGACAAGCGTGGAGGAATGCAAGCAAAGCTAACTGTTAACCCATACAAACAGGCGGTTCAAACAATTATGTTGCCTAATGTTCTCTGGACAGTAAAATGGATTATGTAACTCCCCCATCAGTGCTGGTCACTTGTTGTCATGCGAGAGCTGTTTACATCCAACTGAGATGTACTTTTCTCTGTTTTCTCATTCTTTTTTTTTTTTTGTTTGATTTTTTTAATCTTGGGATTTATACGTTTTTATCATTTTTTCAAAGGGAAGTTTTAGATATACACAAGAAAATGACAATAAACTAAACCTTGAAATCTTGAAATCTTGAAATATGTTCCACAACATTGCTAAATAAAACAAGACAATTTACTCAGTAAGTAAGCTAAAACTGTATTGTAACAGGAAGCCTTGTTTGTTTCCAAGGTATTACCAGGCTCTTATCATATCCTTTGTAACTGGTTATTCCCTTTTGCAATGTTACTAAGGAAGAAATTACAGTTTACAGGGTAAGTAAACTCGAGGAAGGAAACTATACTGTAAAAGAAAGCAATGTTCAGCCCCATGGTATTACAAAGTCCTGACCACATGCTTTCATCAAAATGGATGGTTGCCTTTCCCATACAGTATAGACAAACTTGTACCATATGATCCATAGTACTAACTAAAACATGACATTTAATAAGTACGCTGAAACAGGAGAACTGTCAAAGAAAGTAACACCTAATGATGTAGTAGTTACATCGTACTAAAAAAAGTGTGTTTTGATGCAAGGATCATAAAATAAATGTGATAATACAATGTAACAATATATTGTTAACTGCATCAACAATAGAACAATCTATTACAAATTATATGGTAAGAACATGGTAATACCATGGAAACAAAAAAGGATTCCTTTTACAGCACAGTTTCAGCTTACTTACTAAGTAAATTGTAAAAACATCTGCAAGAACATACCCAGCATTTAAGAAGATGTACCACCATGACACCAGAGGAAAACTGTTCCCGTGGAAGTTGTTAGCCTTTATACATGTGTGTAGCCATGAACAATAACCATATAAGAAAAAAGTAATTTATTGCAAAGTACTATTAATATCTAGATAGCACATAATTAAACTTGGGCTGTTACCAACATAAACTTTGAATAACTGCAATTGTAACATGAATTGATGGTTAATAGAGGAGGTATTTCTAAGAATGGGTTGCTTACTTTCTTTGGAAGTACACAATTATATCTGAGTTATTACCAACCTAAACCGGTCACAACGACATGGTACTTAGTTGAGTTGATGGGTAATAGTGGAGGTTTTTCTTAGCATTTCAGCTGTAGTACTTATTATCAGTGGTAATTACCCAGCGATGTACTATAATTTACCATATATTTACTGGGCAAATATTTAGTAATTAAGGGATAGTAAAAGGAAGGGTTAGTGATTAAAAGAGGGATATAAAATGTCAAATCCAGTTTGATAACTGTACAGTTCAGCTATTTAGTAGGGCAACAGCTTCTGGAAAAAAGCTGTTACTGTGTCTGCTGGTGGAGGTTTTTATGGTCCTGGTATTCATGGTCCTGGTTTAATACAAAAAGTCAACAGTGACCTAAAGCATCAGACATGACATGTTAACATTTGAATGAAACCAAAATCTTTAACTAACTTTAACCAAACCAGAGCTTTTTTGCCTAAACTTAACCATGGACAGTGTCAAAGTCTAGTCTATGCCCACAACACTGTACATGCACAGTACTTAGGATCAGTTCATTGTTGGTTTGGCTCTGCACAGGTTATTTGTTGACAATAAAAATCTATAATATAGAAAATTTAGAAAATCACCAGCCTTATCCTTAAATGCATTTTTTTAAAAATTGTTTTGCATTTAAATATGGCTGCTATGATGATTATTTTTAAATACAGAAAATAGAGGCTTAATACATTTTTAAAAATATATACATATTTGACAAGCTTCGCAATCCTGTTTTTTCATATTCTTATTTTCACACACAGTCTTTGAGGGAAATCATCAGGTAGGTGCTTGGCACTGGTTAGCTCCTATGTGTGCATGTTGCTGTAGGTTTGCTGTCAATGTCGAAACTACAAGTTCACTTCTCTCACAAATTCCCAATAGGAATATCCTCCTGCAAATATGAGTAAGTCTGGAACATCAGAGCTATCTGAAACTGTCACTCTGCAGTTGGACAGTTTGGACTTTTGCCTCAAATTGTGAAAAGCTGCTCACAATCAGCAATATGAAGCTTAAGTGATGGTTGTTGGTGCCATCCTGAGTTTCCACAATATATTCACCAGGATCAAACACATTTTCCAAAGTGACAATGATATATTAAATTCAACATTTTCATGATGGTAGAATGTTGTAAAATAACCACTTCTAAATGTTATTCCTTGATCCTTGGATTTGACATTTCACTCAGTAACACATCCAAATGTAGCACAAAAGTCTGGCATTCTCTACTGGGTAAGCAGACAGATCCCCACTGCAACATGGCGGCTGATGCACGTCCCACACACTGGATGCAGTATCTACTGGTATATATCTGCGGTGTTATGCTAGTGACGGTTAATGTAGCCTGGAGCTGCTAGCCTCCAGCGAAGATGAGGAGCTGGTAACCTCATTTCTTTCTAACTCCACACCCCCAGATTTTTTTTTACTTTTCGAACTTGTAGTCTTCATCCCCAGTTGATGCTAACTCAAGTGAGACACAAAAGGCTTTACACAGTGGAAACCGCTTATAGTGATCACGGTAACAATGATCAACCGCTTATATGGATTAAAAAGCTTGGGACAGAATCATTCCTATACAAATGCTGTTTAAATAATTGGTTTAGTCTGCAATTGAAGTAGTCCGCTTACAGTGTTAATTTTTTCATACATGAAAACATATGAAAAAAAAATTAAACTAAATTTAAACTCTGTTTTCTTTTTACCTCACTCCCATGATACACGTATGATGTGGCACCATTATCAGGCGTTGCAGCACACCGCCGCAGGTTTGTGTGGAGGTGCAATCAGAAAATAATGTTTTATTCCTCTCATTCACTGGCTTTCTCACTACCACTGCTCGTTCTCCTCATTCACTCTCTAGCTCGCTCGACCATTGCTTCTCTCTCTCTCTCTTTTTCTCATCCTTTTTAAAATGAGTTGGGAAACCATCAGCAAAGCATAACTTTACTTTTACCATCATCAAATGAAGAGAAATGTCCTCCTCTCTTCCTAGTAATGTTTTTGTCTTCCCTCATAGCAGGGTTGAACAGCTCTAATCAGTCTGGCTGTGGCTGTGATTGGCAACTGCAGCCTTACAGGTTGCATTTCTCCAAAAGTTGATTCTGATTCATTCTCACCCCCACCCCAACTCTCACTCCCATCCCCACAGCCTAAATACACAACGCACAACCCGTGCAGGGAGGCTGGTGCCGCTTGCACATTGAAATCATGACAGGAAAAAGAAAAGGAAAAAGTCATTTTCTCTCAATGAAAAACATGGTCTCCTTGAAGCTTATGACAAACTGCCAAAAACGAGCCAACAAAAGCAGTTAAACAACAAGCATTTGAAACAGCTGTACTGTATTTTCAAACAGTCAATAAAATTCAGTAAATAGCAAAGCTGCCTGTTTCATTACTTTATATTCATGTAATAAATATACAAATGTCAATTAGATGGTAATCTGCGTAAGAAATAAAGAAAAAGAAAAAAAATTATATATATTTATATATATAAACATAAATGGTGTCCACTGTACTACTTTTTACATATATGCAGTGATGAAACCTCTGTCCACACTGTAGCACTGCGATTCACCAGATCTTCATTGCACATCTGACATCCCTCAAAACTGATATCACACAGTCCATCTTGGCCCATCTTGCATTGTAGCATGCAATGAACCTGTAAGATTGCTCTTATTACAAAGTGTTTAAGGCCTTTCACTAGCTGGTTGTAACTACACCTATTGGTGGGACTGATACTGAACCCCAAATTGCTTCCAATGGTCAGGCCAGCACCTTGCATGGTAGCTTTCTGCCATTAGTGTGTGAGTTGTGTGTGAATGAGCAGCAAAACCACTGTAAAGCGCTTGGACAAAAGCACTACATAAATGCAGCCATTTACCATTTTACTTAAGACTTGAAGCCATTTTGCTGATTTGCCAGCTCTATGACTCTGCTTCAGCTTGCATGCTGATGTTCAAAATGCATATTTTCCTGAGTGTGTAGTTGTCCATATTTGCTATTGTGTGCACATGTCTTTTTGTCTTTATATTTGCTTGTGTGTGCACTGCTTGTTTAACTGGGTGTCTATGTATAGCTTATGTATTTCTCACAGAGTGAAATGGTGTTTTAATGGACTTTTAATGGCCTTCAGTGAGCAAGGACTGCACACTATTGAATCCTGGTCAAGCTAGCCTCATTTGAAGGAAATGAGCTTTTATGAGTGTTTAGGGAACAGTCATAAAGAAATAAAGAGCCCACTGTGCAGCAACTGAAGCCGCGGTACCCTGCACTGAAGCACTGAATTTCTTACCTTAGCTTTCAAGCAATTAGCTTTCAAAGCACTGCTGTACTTGAAATAGTTAATTTCTTGTTTTTCTTCTCTGCTCAATTCTAGTCCTCTTATTAGCTGGGTCTTTGAATAGCAAAGTTGGTAAGTTAGTCTTTGTCCATCTAACACTTTGGTCCATGAGCAAGTTATATCAACAATTACTGGCCATATTAACATATTTTGCAGCAGACAGGGATGCAGTTCAAGAACAGTTCAAGCTTAAACACTGAGTTCTGTTAGGGCATCACACATAACAGATTAAAAACAAAGGGCACAGAGGTGAGAACAAGATGAAGTCCATTGTATGTTCTCTCTCTGTTGAATCCCCAGTAACATCATAATTTGAACAGTGCCATACAAACAGGTCCAGGAATCTAGCACCCTGTGTAGCAACCCGTGCTCTTCTGCCAAGCATACAAAAGCCACAAAACACTCACCCAAAAAGGGAAGTTATATTTGTGAAAACATGATTGTGTCCCCCACCATCTTCTCTCTCTCTCTCAACCCAACTGGTCAAAGTAGACGGCTGCCCACCTAGAGCCAGGTTCTGCTTGAGGTTTCTTCCCGTTAAAGGGGAGTTTTTCCTTACCACTGTTGCAAAGTGCTTGCTCATGGGGGAATTGTTGGGTCTCTCTCTCTGTAAATTAAAGAGTATGGTCTAGACCTGCTCCATGTGAAAAGTGCCCTGAAATGACTTTTGTTGTGATTTGGCACTATATAAATAAAATTGAATTGAAAAAAAAAAATGCCAGCAATGTTTCTGTGATATCATTTGCTATGGTCCCATCCAACTTGAGCAGCTCAAAAAATATTGTGTCTGGCTCTGTGTAGGCAATAGCTGCCCACAAACAGACCGCCAACACAGACTTGCCACTGATTGTGGTGGATTCATCAATCAACGCACAAAATTTTCATCTGTTTGTGATTATGTCATCAACCATTTTTTTCTTCATCTCTGGTGCAATATAGTCGATATGCACACATCTTGTCTGGGTGCAAAACTCAGCCCATGTTCACTCTATTTAACTCTTGCATGCTCACATCAGTTGGCATATCTGTAAATGGACACCCATGCTTACCAATTTTGTAAGCTGTTCAGAACACTCAGCAACTTGTATTGCGTTAAGCCCTGTGCATGCCTTGAATTTTCTTGTGAATTTCATCACGTGATGCCATCTTTCAATCTCTGCTGCATTTGATCCTTTAACCAACAGTCAGACCATTCATGACGTTAACGTTGTAGTTGGCTGTGGTAGAGGTGGTGGTAGCCACAGGTGTTTTTGCTGATGCTAACGGTACATCAACAGGCTCTTCACTGCTAGGATTGGCGCTAACGTGAGCTTGCTGCTCTCGGCCTGCATTTACTACTGTTTGGGTAGGATTTGACTTTCGAAGCTCTGTTGTGTCATCATCTGACTCTGTTCATGTTCTCTTTGTGCCCTTTTGGAACCAGGCCAACATTACTTTAAGGTCAATGTAACGTTACTTAGACTAGATGCCGACAGAAGAGCAGGCAGGCAAGAATGAGAACAGGTGAGTGTCATGTAGTGCCCCTTGGGTAATGCAGTTTATTTAGGGCCATTAAGAACTGCCTGGAGAACCTGATATGGGGAGGGCAGGAAATAGAACCAGCAGCTTGTGAGAAGTGCCGGTGCACAAGAAAAAGCCATGGTACACCAAAGGGTAAAATGTAGAAGTTCCAATACTGTGTACTGGTCAGTACCAGTCCACTTCCCTGGCTCAGTCTCATCATTGGACTACAGTAAACTCTGTTATACTGCATAATTGAAACAACTATACCTTTAAGGTGTAACAATGCTCTACAAGTGAACTTTAGCACAATATTGTGTCTTCAAGCATCTCTATACCTTAGAGGTGGTCTGATCTCATGACCTCTGGAAGTCACTTGTTCAGCCCTAGGATTAGAGCTGGTTGTGGTGGAAGTTTGACCGAATAAGGGAGACTGACAAAGAGAAATTTGTCTTTGTATATTTATTTAGCTTTTGCGCAAAAGGATCAAAACCAACAAAGTGACAGTCAGCGACTGCCGAGGAATCGATCCCGAGTGCATCCTTACCAGGGTTTTTATATGCATAAGAACAAAGAGTCAATAGTTACATTCAATGAGGAGATAAACATCAATGATTAATTAAGGCATTTCCCAAATGAAGGCACACTCTTGTCTCAAAAAAGGTTAATGTGCAGGCTAGGCTATATTTCAACCTTACATCATTTAGCACGTAAATGTGGTATACAGATCAGGTATTGTATTAAGAAAGACAGTTTATTTATAGAATCAGGGGTTCAAGTAAAGTTCAGCGGAAATGGAGCCAGTCATGCTTTCTACAAAACTGTTTCCTCTACACCTCCCCTCTTTTGATCATACATGATCACTTAAGTAGTAGATAAAAATAAAAGGTATTGGGTCACAACTATCAGTAACATATTAAATGTTGCAATAAACATTAGTAAATCAAAACATCAGTAAAACAGTGACAATAGTAATTAAAGTAACATATGCCATTAAAGTTTATATAACTCACAGGTAATTAAGCATCAGCTGTATCAAGTCATTAAGATTTAAGATAACACATCATCAGTCCCGTGAGGGAAAACATCCCTTAACAAAATGAGACATAGGCATCTCTGAGCAACAACAAAAGATACAAAAATTAATGACATCAAAAGTTAATCTACGTTCACATATGCAGATTCTTCTGGAACATTAGACGTGACATTAGACCATTCACTTTGCCATGTATGGATAGCAACATCAGCACGGTCATGCCTGCTTTCTTCTACCACCTGTATCAAGGTCATTTGATGTGAGACAGATTTATCTATAGCACGCATTATCAAGCCTCTGACCATTGGAATAACACAGCAACCTAAAAGACATAGTATTGGTAAAGTTATGGCATGTCACATCTTGCCTGGACTTTGGGTGTTTTTTGGTCTTATGTTGTGTTCTGTGGGGTCTCCTGGTTTTGCACGTCTGTTTAGTCCCTCGGTTCATAAGGGTATTCTTGTATGATTTGGGTGGTGGGTTTTAGAGGACTGCATCATTAGTTTGTTGGGTTGTGTGCTTGGGTTTGTGTTTGTGGTTGGTTTTGGATGGGTTAGTGTAGATGGCATTGAGTTTGTTTTCTTGGTTTTTGTTCTGTTTCCCTTGTGTGTTCATGTACTCCTCCACACCTGCCCTGCATTTGGACTCGTTAGCCCTGCCCTGCTGTCTTCCCCACACCTGCCCTGTGTTAGCCTCGTCAGCCCTGCCCCGCTCCCTGTGTGTCCTCAACCAATCAGCTCCCTGTATGTTCATTCCCCTCTCGAGTTCTCCACCTATCTCCCCACCTGCACCTCATCTCCTTGTTAGTTCAGTTTCTTTAAGTTCTGGTTTTCTGTTCAGTCCTTGTTGGATCGTTTTGTGTTGTTTCTTCTGCTGGTTCTGTTCGGCTCTGTTTGCCTGTCCATGACCATCCACAATTAAAGGAGTTTTTCATCATATCTGCGTTCCGGCCTCTGCGTTTGGGTCCACTCCTGTTTCCCCGAGTCTGACAGAACGATCCAACCAGAAATTTAGACATTTCTTTCATAGCTTGATGTATGAAAGCTGGACCATTGTCACTGCTGAGTTTACTGGGAATTCCCCACTGTGGGATGATTTCCCTAAGGAGAACCTTGGCCACTGCACCTGCATCCTGTTTGGACGAAGGGAAAAATTCAACCCATTTGGTGAACATATCCACCAACACCAAACAATATTTCTTTCCTTCACATAGTGAGAGTTCTATGAAATCCATCATCCAGTATTCAAAAGGGCCTTGGGGGGGAGGATGACCAGGCTGCGTAACCTTAGGAGCTCCAGCAGCGTTGTGTGCTGCATATGTGACATACTTTTTACAGTAATCAGAGGCAAAAGTTGAAAACCCTCTGGTATATCAGTTAGCATTTATGGCTATACTCCCATGTGCTAGTTTAGCATAGAATGGAAAGAGTGCACATGGCAAACATGGTTTTGAATCAGGCCCGAGCCAGATTTTGTTAGAAAATGCAGCTCCAACTTTTGACCATAGCGCCTTCTCTGCGGTGGTAGCCAATTGTTGGATGGTGGAGAGATCAGCATATGGGTTAATGTCAGTCTGTGAGGAGGAAAAGAGGATGTGAAACACGTCACCATCCGCAGCAGCAGCCTTTGCGGCTGCATCTGCAGAAGCGTTTCCTACAGAGATAGGGTCAGAGTTGTAAGTGTGAGCATCACATTTCATCACAGATACTTCTGTTGGCAACATTATAGCATCCAAAAGATCAGAAACAAGGTGGTGATTAGCTACAGGTTTTCCAGAGGAGGTGAAGAAACCTCTGTGTTGCTTATTTGAATTTCGTAAGCCAAGTATTTATGAGTGCACTTTTCAAATCTACAAAGGCCTTTTGTGCCACTGGGGTCCATGTAATTTTGCCATGAGCTGTCAATTTTTTGCCATGGACTGTAGGGGTGTCTCTTGCTCTGAATACTTAGGGATCCACTGTCTTTAACATGACATCATTCCTAGGAAACTCAACACTTGTTTCTTTGTTTCTGGCCGAAGAATGTTTTGGATTGCCGCAATTCGTTTAGGAGAGAGGGATTTGCCCTCTGCTGTGATCACATGTCCCAGGTATGTTACCTTTGTCTGGGCAAATTGCAATTTAGACAAGCTGGCTTTGTGATTGCTGTTAGCCAGAAATGTTAATAGTGCAACTGTGTCTGTTTTGCATGCCTCCTCTGAGGGGCTGACCACCATAAGGTCGTCTACATAAGCCAATAAGACGGAACCTGATGGAAATTCAAAATTTTGCAAATTTAGGCTCAGCTGCCGATGAAAATATGATGGACTTTCTGAGTAACTTTGTGCACATCTGGTCTAGGTGTAGCTATGCCCCTGAAAGGTGAATGCCAACTGATATTGACTTTCAGGATTGACGGGTACGGAGAAAAATGCACTGGCCAAATCAACAACCGAAAAATGAGTTGTGTCTTGTGGGATGAGAGACAGAATGGTATGTGGATTGGAAACTCCGGGGGCGCGCTGGTGCACTGCAGCATTCACTGCTTGCAGATTTTGTACAAAACGCCATTCCGTTGGTTAATCCTCATTCCTAATTTTCTTAACAGGAAATATTGGAGTACATACTGGTGAATCATTACATGGGACAATTATTCCCGCTTTGAGTAAAGACTTAAACACCGGTGTGATGCCATCTATGGCTTCTTGTTTCAAAGGATATTGTTTCAGACAAGGCCTGTAGTCTGATTTTGGATGAATTACCAAAGGTGTCGCATCTTTCATAAGTCCAACATTGTACTTATGTTTTGCCCAGAGGCAATCTGGCACTTGTGTTAATTCAGCTGGCATGCTTTCAGTTGTCATGACTGTGTACACAGATGAACCACGTGGTTTGTTCTCTAACAGTTCTACTGTTCTTTTAACTTGCACTGTAGCTGTAACTGCTGTGTTATATACATCACCGGTTTCACTGTACTCTGTCCTAGGATCCATTGTTCTGCAGAAATCTGAACACCCGCATTTGCCCCGGAGCCACGGACCCAGATCTTGCCATTTCCATGATGCAGGCTTTGCCAGTGAGATGTGTGGGATTGTTGTCTGAAAAGCTCGCATGGAGGGAGTTATTTTCCGAAAGGTTCGGTCTTGGGCAGCAGAGAGAGTAACAGAAACAACAGCAACTGACTTTGTCCAGTAAATGTGTGTCAAACTCAGCCTCTCCAGCTTTTCAACTTCCGCACACCAATCTTTCTCAAAGTCTGTGTCTTCTCCTTCACTGACATGTGCTGTGCAGTGCAGTCCCTGTGGTGTCATATAACTCCCTGCTTGTGTGCTATGTGTGTGTGCAAATGGCATCAACTCTTCTGAAGTATGTGTGAGTGAGTTATACAATAGTTGCCATTCATAGTTCTAATGGGCTATACTTAACCATTTGTGTTGTGAATGAATAGTCTGGATTACAAAACCTTCACCCTATCCGGGGTGGAGTGAAGAATTATGCCAAAACAGCACATCAGATCCCTGCCCAGCAGATTGACTGGACAGTTCTTTGAAACAATAAATGAATGTTTAGTCACCTGATCATCCAATTTGCCCGGATAGGGGCCGAATAACTGTCTGTACATACCTGTCCACCAGCACCAACAGTTAAACAGGTTCTACCGCTGAGTTTTGGAGCAATAGGTAAAGCTGACGCAGTCAAAACAATTTAGTAGCTCCTTAGTCTACCAAAAATGTTACATCATGTCCGCTAACAGATAAGGTTAATGTGGGAAATTTTCTATAACTTTCATCATGATACATTGTATATACAAATATGTCGGTTTTAGGAATCTGCTTTGAATTCCTTTTCTTTTTGGGTGATTCTGGTGTTATATTTGTGTCTTTATCTTGTGTTTGAGTGTGTGTGTGCATTACCTCATCAACCTGCCTCGCCCTGGGTAGCTCCTGCTCCCGGGGCAGGAGCCACCCCATCGCCCATCGTCACTGTTTCAGCTTGAGTCCATCCTTTCCCCAGCTACTCTCCCATCTCCCCTGGGGTAGGGGCACTCATTCACCCAATGTCCTTTTTCTCTGCAGTTGAAACATTCTTCTGGGTCCCAGGGGCCGCACCCTTTGCCATGCACAGCATTTCGGAACCTGCCTCTGCCCCATCCTCGCCTTCGTCCTCGTGCCCCACTTGTCATTGCATTGTACATGGTCAGCTGGGCCTCGTCCAGTTTCTCCTGTTTCTTTTTCTTCTTTAGTGTGTCCTGACGTTTTTGAATGTTGTCTTCATTCTCAGCATGTTGCAAAATATCTGCTAAGCTGCAGGATTTCCAGGTGATGCAGGAACGGCGACAGGCCTCTGCCAATGAGGGGTGCATTCTGCTTAGGCAAAGGCTTTTCAAGTTTGATTCATAAGCTGAGATTGGGGAGCCTCCCATTGCATTTGGGCGCTCCATGCTGCTGTGACAGTCAAAGGCAATAGTGAGGCACACCAGGAATGTGCCCACAGCCTCGTCTGAGCCCTGATTCATCAGTTCCGGAGTGGTCATGTGTTGTGGAACTGGGAATGCAGCCTGGACCGCTGTGCAGAGTGCTGTAATTGAGTCTCGGTATTCTTGGTTGGTATTATCATCCCATGTTGGGCTTTTCATATGCAGAGGCACTCTGGCTTCAGTGAAATAGCCCCTGATTTTGTGATAATGAGTCCCAAAGTTCTTTTGCAGCACCCTGTGTACTTCCCTCATGGTTGGCCCGTAGTCTCTGCAAAAATATTCAAATTCTTTTACCCACTGAGTGGAATTCTTTTCTGGCCAGGGCAGGTGAGCGACGGCATCGATTAGGTCTGTCTCTGTCCAAGGGCGATGGACCAATATCACGCCTTTGGATCCTGCTACCTCCACCATTGGGCATGGCAGTGCAGTGCAGGGTTCTGTCGGAGGGGGCCTGGTGTCGTGCCAGACTATTTCCTCCTTTTGTTTGCTCTCCAGCTTTGCCCTGCTCCTGGTGTTGTCTTCCGGTCCCCTGCCGCTGGCCCCTGCTTCTTCCTGATGTAGTGGAGCCATCTCTGGCAGTGGTGCAGTAGCTGCTGGGGGCGGTGCTGGGGGTACTGGCTGTGGTGCTGTGGAGGAAATTGTTGGTTAATATTTTGTGTTTGTGATTTTTGTTCCTTCTTTCTCTTCTCTGATGTTTATCCTTCAACATTGCATACGCCTTCCAATCTGCCATAAAGGGTGAAAATCCCTTTCTCTGTTTTTTTGAAAATGCTTCATATTTCTCACAATCACTCTCTTCTTTTCTCTCTAGTATCTCCTTCAGTTGTGTTAATTGTCTGTCACTCAAACTGCCTTCTTCTGGGAATCCCAATTCCACCCACACACCAAACTGCTTACAACTGCCAGGATATCTTTCTTTCATAAAATGGCACAATGGTGACAATTTATTTGGATCTTTTGGTTCTGGCCCCGTGCATTTACGTTGTTTACTTTGCAAAGATCCCATCTCTAGTCCTAACTTTCCATGTTAGTTAACTAAGACACGTCTGTCTACCCCCTAAGTGCTTCTGTTTAACCTTGGAAGTCCAGTTAAACACCACACAGTCCAGGTGAGAGTTGCTAGCCCCGGACCTCCCTGCTTCACTGCACTGCCAGCGCAGAAGGAGAGGCTTTTAACTTAAGTGCCCTACTACTAATTTATTTGACTAATTGCAAATGTTTCCCTTTTAACCATTTAAATTTTTCCTCACCGTTTTTTCGTTGCATGTGTTTTGGTTCTTCACTGGCCGGGCTCCACTGGAGGAACAGCGTCTCACCCCTCAGGGGAATCTTTTATTCAGTGCACTTTCCTGTTGCTCCAACGGAGTCCAGATCAGTCGTCGCATCCCATCCTCATCACCATGATTGTGGTGGAAGTTTGACCAAATAAGGGAGACTGACAAAGAGAAATTTGTCTTTGTATATTTATTTAGATTTTGCGCAAAAGGATCAAAACCACCACAGTCAGCGACTGCTGAGGAATTGATCCCGAGTGCATCATGACCAGGGTTTTTATATGCATAAGAATAAAGAGTCAATAGTTACATTCAATGAGGGGATAAACATCAATGATTAATCGAGCCATCTCCCAAATGAAGGCATACTATTGTCTCAAAAAAGGTTAATGTGCAGGCTAGGCTATATTTCAACCTTACATCATTTAGCATGTAAATGTGGTATAGAGATCATGCATTGTATTAAGAAAGACAGTTCATTCATTCATATCAGGGGTTCAAGTAAAGTTCAGCAGAAATGGAGCCAGTCATGCTTTCTACAAAACAGTATAACACAGAGAATCACACATAATACAAAGGTTATTCACTAAATAATCATTTTTCCTCTACACTGGTCAGGGGGCTTACCTTCGGGCTGGTACCTACAGGAAGAGAACTGATGGACTGCAGGTCCTTCTGACTGCAGTGATGCTGGTTGGTCGGGTCAGTGGTCTCCTCAAACATTGGAAATGTAGTGCGAATTTTTCCTCTGGTCCACCTGTTGTGGTGTCTATGACTTTCTGGAGGTTGCTATCATGTTGTATAGCTAGTGGTTATCTAGCTTTTGTGTCAAATTGGTGTGTTTTCTACTACTGACTCTACATATGCATAAACATTGTGGTCAGGGTCAGCCTTACTCATGGCATTCCATCAAGTCCTGAAAAGGGTGTTAGTGACTCCCAGCCGTTTCTCAGGGACATGCTCAGCTGTCACCCTATTATGTAATATGATAGATCTATGAAATTCAAAAATACTATTAGACACAAAATAAAGTATACTGACATGTAAACACCATGTAGGTATGCAGTGCAGTGGTTGTTGACATTCTCCTCTGGATCATGAATTGCAACTATCAGCTGTGACCTGTCTGAACAGCAAACTGTTAACCTTGTGCACCTCAAATCCTCTCAAAGTTATTCTCAATGCATAATACAACCAGTCCACTCAGCCTCTTTTGTCCAACTGAACGCCTCAAATATTTTTTTTTAACTAAGTGAACTTGTGAAGTTACTGCTCGTTAACAGCTCCAATTGGAAAAGCTTGGATGTGTTCTGAGAAATTAATTCATTATCATTTCATAATTCATGCACACATTTGCCTGACATCTATTATGAATTTGTCGGAGGCTTGTTACATAAGCAGCATGGAATTATGTAAAACTCAGTTTGATGAGTACTGTACTGGACCTCAGCATTTTGCAAGTGTCCCAGTGTAGTCCACAGTTCAAAATACACTTTTCTTTAATATGGCTGCCATACCTGTCTGGATAGAGATATAGGAATATGTTTTCCAAGAGATGATGAGTGAAGAGATGAAAGACTGTATCAATTTTCTGTGCTCTTGGTGTTTTCATCTGTCACTGAGAGTGAAAAAAGGGAATTTGCTGAGATCTATAGTTAATTTCTACTGAGTGTGTGGTCAGCAAAGAGTGACAGCTGCCTCATTCACTGCCAATGCACCAAAACAAGGTTTGCACACATTTTCATCTTTGCTCAATGCCTGACAGACAGAGTGTGCTTTCCCCATCTTTTTCAGCTTTTAATTGTTCCACATGAGTTCCAATGATCATCTGATCACTTTTACTTAGCTATAACTGCAGCAATCATAAAGTTATGACAGAGAAATACTGGCCTTCTTGAAGACAGAAATGCTTAAGTGTTGCCTGGCCTTTTGATAGTCTTAAAGTCTGACTGGCTGCATTCAATCCCAGAGAGGAATTATCACTTCTAAAATTGTGAAATGAGAAAAACTGGTGAAACTGTGCTTCAGTGTTGAAGGTGACTGATCTTTCAGCATTACAGCCCAGCAAA
This sequence comes from Thunnus maccoyii, assembly GCF_910596095.1. Lineage (NCBI taxonomy): Eukaryota > Metazoa > Chordata > Actinopteri > Scombriformes > Scombridae > Thunnus > Thunnus maccoyii. The sequence continues at coordinate 30,216,401 of NC_056548.1, forward strand.
TTAGAATGTTGGCGCTATCAGGTGGAGAAAGGCAAAGGGGATATACACAGCATGTCAGACTGGCTGGACATACATAAGAGGTGAATGCCTATCACTGATTGATCTCCCTCCCAGATTATCTTTTGTCATGTAATTACCCATCAGCATAATTCAACCCACTAAATATTCCCTTTAGCCATTAAATTAATGCAAATTTCCTGAGAGGAAGACAAATGGAAAACATTTATGCTGTGTATTGTTATTGGAAATTAGTTTACTTTTATGTGACACACCTCAAGGTTGTGCACCAGACCCACTGAGCATTTTACCATTTATAGGCTATGATAAGAGAAGTCTATTATGTCTTGTGCAAGAATGCTTATTACAGTGACAGACTTGCTTTGATGCATCAAAAGCTGTGAAGGCGTATTTTTCTCAGAGGTCAGTGTAAAATTAGAGTGCTTCCAGTATTCAAGATTAATTCATTATTATTTTACAACACAAGAATGTATAACTAAATGTAGTTTGTAGTCCCTTAATGCTACCCACAAAAACAGGCATTATATAAATGGATTAATAAATAATAAGTCATAAAAATAAAACTATTTTTATATTGGAGTGCAAAGGATGAATTGAGGAGTCTCATAGCCTGAGGAAAGAACTGCTCTGTAGTCTGGTGGTATGACAGTGGATACTTCTGTATCTCTTGCCAGACGGCAGCAGGGTAAACAGGTTGTGGTTGGGGTGGGTATTGTCTTTTATTATCCTTTGGGCTCTGTGCAGGCTCCTCACCTCACTGATATCACTGATGCTCAGTAGATGGGTACCGATAATGTTCTGGGCGGTTTTAATCACCTGCTGCAGAGCCTTCCTGTCTTGGGCTGTGCACATCTCATGCCAATTTGTGATGTTTCCAGTCAGGATGCTTTCTATTGTTCCTATGTAAAAGTTAACAAGAACGGGACAGGAATTTTGCCTTCTTAAGTTTCCTTATCTGTGTGTCCTCTCTGTTGGAGGAAACTTCTCACACATTTTGCAATACTATATAATACATTAATAAGACTATTTCATTTCTATTTTAACAATGTACTCAATTACAGTTAAAAGTAACCACTGTCCTACTAAGTACTACTAAGTAGACACGGTGGAAGTAGCGTGATAATACCACATCAAAACTTTTTACAATTTCGGTCAAGGTGGGATGATTAAAACAGACCAGCAGACTGTCAACAGTCAAAGTGGGTTTCTTTTAAACATGAAGGTGATCTTTTCCTAACCTTGACCACACCGTTTTAGTTGCCAAAACTAAACAAAACCCAATATTTTAAAGCCACATTCATCAAATCAAGCTAAACATTATACAAAATGTTTGACATATTATCATCTTATGAAGTCAATTTGCAAACTGTTGCCACTGTTAGCAGTGTGTTGCCTAGCATTCATTTGGAGTTGTGTTTGTGTCTACCCAATGTCCAATATTCACTCTGCTTTTAGCTCTGGTTTTGTCTCCACCTACTGAGAAAAATGTTGTCTCTTAGCTGCTAATTCAGCTAGATTCAGCAGACTCTACCTGAATCTGCCACTGGGCAGGTAGTATATGATGGGTTCATGAGAGCTTTTCACTAAAATAGCTTCCTGGTGCTACTAGAAACCAGGTTGATTAGAGCAGAGTTTAAAACCTGCAAGGCTTTTATGTAGTGCCAGGATTTTCAGACTTTATGTCTGCACAATTTATTAAAAAAAAAAAAAAAAAGATCTTTTAATGTAATGGAAACATATTTAAGCATATTGCTTGCTGCATTTCAAGAAGTAAAAACAAACGGCTCATCTAATGCCCTTATGTTACTTCCCCTCCATTGTTGGCAGTATTCTCTTCCCATTTTGTGGCGTGTGAAAAGCTATCTTTTTCCTTATAGAGATGTGTTGCTCTATGTGAACACGGACATGGCTTCAGTGGGAACAGGTTAAATGGATGCACAATGACCATCAAAGTGCACTGTCAATATATATGCAGTTATATGATTTGTTTTTCATAGATTAGCTGAGAGATGTTCCAGAAACATCCAGCCATCCATCATCTATACCCACTGATCCTTTACAGGGTTGTAGGGGTCTGGAGTAGGGGTGTGCCCGCATACAAATATGTTATTCGGCAAAGCACAAATAGTGTTTTCTTTTTTGAGAATATTTGTTTCATACAAATATTTTTAAAATCATTTGTTTTTGGGATAAAAAAAACAACAACATGACAAATAACAGCACACAGGTTGGTTACATCTCAGTCTCTCGCCTCTGCTCTGCTGTTACATCTATCAGCAGGTCTCAACAAGGGGAGTCACATCCAACTTCTATGTGATGCACATTTCTTAATTTGGACATCACTCCCACAGTTGGGGGTGTTCCCCAGAGATGAAGCTGAGCTACTGACACAAGCAAAGTGCTCTCAAGGGACTCTCCATTCATGAACACTTATTGTAACACTTTAATTTTCTAAAATTAAAAGTGTAATAAAAACAAAAACAGGATTTTTAAGCCTCTTTCCACTTTTATTTGAATACAAATACAAATACAAATAATTTTGCTGGCTCAACAAATACAGATACAAATACAAATACTGGGCAAGATTCAAGATTTAAATTTTTAATAAAAAACAAAATGCTGTTCCTCCCAGCCCACAGCAGTGCAACAACAACAGAAAAGGATAAAGAGATATTGTATATCTAACAATTCCCTTAAAAAACTGATAAAAACATAAATTTCAAGAAAAAAACAAAACAAAAAAAGAGTGAGCAGTTAACAGCACAGTGCATCAAAGTGCATTTACAGAGAAAAGTACATGTATAAGTTGGATGTAGACAGCTCTTGCTTGTCAATGAGCGACCAGCACTGATGGGGAAGTTACATAATCCATTTTGCTGTCCAGAGAATATTAGGCGACATGATTGTTGAAACTTCCAGTTTATATGGGTTAACAGTTAGCCAAGCTTGCACTCCTCCGCGCTTGCCTTGCTTCCATGTCCTATTGCACCGTTTTCAATGTTTCCTCTCCGGCGCAGCTTCAGGCAAGCCTGTGGTCTCCTTTGGGTCCACTTGGTGTAGCAGACCAAGCGCACTCAGCTGATTTAGCTCTCCTAGCTAGTATTTCTCGTGGCAAAACTCTTTGTTACAAATGTCCAAAAGAATCTGAAGATCATAGACATAGTTCCCTTGCACTCCAGAGAGAGAATGCCACCAACAAGGACCCCTTAATTTCTCTTGTTGTCTTCACAAAATAACTCTTCAATTAGCTTCCTCAGTGCACTTTCTCCTTTGGAATGTTGATAACAGTAGCAGTTAGAAGATGACAGCTAGCTAGTTGTTTTGATTTAAAAAACATATCCAAAAATGATATTTCCTCTTCTGTTCTTGCTGATTAATGCTGTTGCCTCTTCTTTAGAGTCTTTTTTGAAGATTATTCAAAGGTTATTTTGCAAAATGTTCCACTTTTTAGGTCCAAGTTTGAGATGTATTCAGGAGCCCATCTCTGGTGCAGCCACTCTCTCTCATAGAACATAGTTCCACAAACACGGTCCACTGTGGTCTCCCCTACTGTGGACTCTGGCTGATTTATGGATGTGAAAGACAGATGTTTCCTATCCATAATGACACAGTCTATAGAAGGTGGACAATATTACAAAAGCCCTGCCAGGTCTTTGGCAGTGGAGGAAAAGTTTGTTCTATGATTGTTTTGCGGTGGCTTTAATTACAATAGAGTCATGGTTAAACAGAAAATACGTTTGTTGTACATTTCAACAAACAGGTAACACAGTAGGGGTGGAACTGGGGGGTTAGCATGAGCCCTCCCATATCATGCCCAGGATATAAGTAAGCAGAGACAAGACAATGACTGCACTGCAGAGGAAATTTGACATTCCACATTGGAAGAAAATGGATGAAAAACAAGCTACACCAAAGAGAAAAATAGTCCAAAGAGGACTAGAACTTGCCAAGTCAGGGACCCCTTCTAAAACCACATACACACACACACACACACACACAGACAAATCTACCTACATGCATGCTTATCACAAGAAGAAAATCTAAGCTAAACTGCTTTTATTTTGCTTGCCTGTTATATTGTTGTTCTTATTATTGTTGCTGTTTTGCTTTTTTTTCCCTTTTGTTTCAGCTCATTTGAGTCTGGCTCTCCCACTTGTCTTGTCCTATGTCATATGTGTCTTCATATTGGTCACTTGTATTGCACTATGAAATAAAAAAGAAAGGCAGGCTGCAGTACACAAAAACATATACAAAGAAATCAACAGAGTTCTATGGTCTGATGAAACAAAATCAACCACTATCAAAATGATGGAAAGCTCATGACCTAAAGTATAGGGCCTCATCTGTCAAACATGGTGGTGCTTCTGTTATGGCTTGATCATGTATGGCTGCCAATGGAACTGGCACACTGGCATTTATTGATGATATACAATGATATACACAAGCATTTTGTGTGCTCATATTCAGCCAAATGCATCAAAACCTGTTGGACCACATTTCATCATTCAGCAGGACAATAAACCTAAAGCAACCAAAGAGCTTTTCAGGGTGAAGAGATGTAAAGTCCTCGACTGGCCAATCACCTGATCTCCAGCTACAGACATTGGCACAACTCGGCACAATAACTGGAAATGATGGTTCACAAGAAATATGAGTCCAATAGGCCACGTGGTGGCGCTGTAATTAAGGCCTGAAAATTCATTTTCGAAAAACCACGCCTCTCGCACCGTAAATCTGATTGACTTGAAATTTGACACACAAGCCCAGCTTAATGTACTCTACAAAAAGCCTGTTGGACCATAAAAGTCTGCAATGATGGTGTTTTTGCTAATTGGCATAAACTGAAAAACAGTAAAACAAACAGAACTTCTTGAATTTTTGACTCCATCATCACCCAATTTGGTATCCCCTGTAGGAATTTGTGCACTCAAACATCTTAATGATTTTATGGGGGGAATTATGAATTGTGCACAACTCAAACATGAAATTTGTAACGGGTATAGGTTGGACCCAATAGCAGCACAAATGACACGGATATAAACTTTGCAGTCTTTATTTCACACGATGTCAGGGCAATATTAGCACGGTCAGAGAAACACAGTTTTTGAACCCCGATCTTCCACTCCCACAGCAGACAAAGACCAGGGAACAGGCAGGCAGAACTCAGAGTCAGGGACAGAAGGCTGGTGGGTTTACCGGAGCAGAGACGAGGGGCGATGGTCGAAGACAAGCTGATCAGAAACCGGGAAGGCAGTCCAGTGAAGATAGCAAGATGACTGAGCATAGTAGCGTAGACAATCTGACAAGGAGGGAGTGGGCCGAGGCAGCTTATATACTGGCTGATTGCAGATGATGAGCAGGTGGGAGCGCCAGGTGAAGGTGGTTGAACTAATGAGGGATGTGGCAGAGCAGAGAGTGAGACTGAATGATTGGATGATTGGATGATTCCCACAGCAACAGGTGAGGGGGAGAGCAGACTCTGACAGAACCCTCCCCTCAAGGGATGGCTCCCGACATCCCAAAAAAGGCACTATAAACAGGGCAGGAGATGGGACTACAACTCCTGGGAGTCGGACCAGTCCATTTCCTCAGCCGGGTGGGTGGAGGGGGTCTGGTGGAGGGATTCTCCATCATCTGTAGCTTCCCCCAAGGAACGGTCCCCCAGAGGCCGGTCTGGTGGAGGCAAAGTGCGGGCTCCCCGACGGGCAGGCATCTTAGCTGGCTGGTCAGGATGACACCGATGAAAATCAGCAATGAGGTTGGAGTCGACGATGAAACGAGCAGGAACCCAGGATCTCTCTTCCGGGCCATACCCCTCCCAGTCCACCAAGTACTGAAGGCCTCTCCCCCGCCGGCGGGAGCGCATCAGGCGATGCACCGTGTAGACTGGACCCCCGTCAACAATGCGTGGAGGAGGTGGTGGCGGTGCTGCAGGGACCAAGGGACTGTCATGGACCGGCTTCACCTTGGAGACATGGAAGGTTGGATGGACGCGCATAGAGCGCGGGAGCTTCAACCGTACTGCAACGGGGTTGATGACTTTCTGTATAGTGAAGGGTCCAATGTGTTTAGGTGCCATCTTCCTGGATTCCACATGGAGGGGCAGGTCTCGGGTGGAGAGCCACACTCGCTGACCCGCTTGGTAAGTAGGTGCAGGGGTGCGGCAGCGGTTGGCGGCGGCAGTGTAGCGGTCCACAGACGGAAGGAGGATGGAACGGGCCCGGAGCCAGGTTCTGCGGCAGCGGCGGATGAAGGCTTGGACAGACGGGCAGGAAACCTCCTTCTCCTGGGTGGGGAACAACGGTGGTTGATAGCCGTATGCACATTGGAAAGGAGAGAGGCCGGTGGCAGAGCAGATGAGGGAGTTGTGGGCATATTCTACCCACAACAGCTGTGAGGACCAGGAGGAGGGGTTCTGGGAGGCCATGCACCGCAGGGCCGTTTCCAACTCCTGGTTCATGCGCTCCGCTTGCCCATTGGTCTGAGGGTGGAAGCCGGAGGACAGACTGGCGGTGGCACCCAGGAGACTGCAGAACTCTCTCCAAAAAACAGAGGCAAATTGAGGCCCACGGTCTGACACCACATCGACAGGGAGGCCATGAAGACGGAATATGTGGAGCAGGACCAACTGAGCAGTTCTCTTGGCTGAAGGGAGCTTGGGCAGAGGCACAAAGTGGGCCATTTTACTGAAGCGGTCCACAATGGTCAGGATGACAGTATGGCCTTCAGAAGAGGGAAGGCCTGTCACAAAGTCCATGGAGATGTGGGACCACGGGCGGTGGGGAACAGGAAGAGGCTGCAGAAGTCCTGCTGGGGCCCGGCGGGAGGTCTTGTGTTGATTACAGACCGGGCAGGCTTTGACGAAGTCCTGGGTGTCCTCTTTCAAGCTGGGCCACCAGAAGCGCTGGAGGAGGGCGTGCTGTGTCCGTCGAGCACCAGGGTGGCAGGAGAGCTTGGAGGAGTGGGCCCACTGCAGCACCTCTGACCTCAAGGCTGGAGGGACAAACAAGCAGTTTGGCGGGCAGGAGCTGGGACCAGGCTGTCCCTCAGCCGCTGCTCTCACCCTCTCCTCGATGTCCCAGGTCACCGCGGCGATAAGACAGGACCCAGGGAGGATGGGCTCTGGCCCCTTTCCAGATTCCTCCGCTCTGTGGAATTGCCGGGACAGGGCGTCGGGCTTGGCATTACGAGACCCAGGGCGGTAGGAGAGGGTGAAGTTGAACCGGGCAAAGAACAGGCACCAACGGGCTTGGCGGGAATTCAGTCTCTTAGCCGATCGGATGTACTCCAAGTTCTTGTGGTCAGTCCAGACCAGAAAAGGCTCTTTGGTACCCTCCAACCAATGCCGCCACTCTTCAAGAGCCATCTTCACCGCCAGCAGCTCTCTGTTGCCAATATCATAATTCCTCTCGGCAGGCGACAAACGCCGAGAGAAGAAGGCACATGGGTGGAGCTTCTGGTCAGTGGCAGAGCGCTGGGACAGGACAGCCCCTATCCCCACATCAGAGGCATCCACCTCCACAATGAACTGGCGATTAGGGTCGGGCATCTGAAGGATGGGTGCTGAGGTGAACCGTGTCTTGAGAGTTTGGAAGGCTTTGTCAGTGGAAGGTGACCACTGAAAAGGCACCTTGGAGGAGGTCAGGGCGGTGGGAGGAGCTGCCACGGAGCTGTAATTGCGGATGAAGCGGCGGTAGAAATTGGCAAAACCCAGGAAGCACTGAAGCTGTTTGCGGGACTCAGGAACAGGCCAGGAGGTGACGGCAGAGACTTTGGCTGGGTCCATCTGTACACTGTCTTTTGCGACTATGTACCCCAGGAAGGACACTGAGGAGGCATGGAACTCACACTTCTCAGCTTTAACAAACAGGGAGTTCTCAAGGAGGCGCTGGAGGACGGCTTGGACATGGTGAATGTGATCATCTCTGGACTGGGAGAAGATGAGAATGTCATCCAGGTAGACAAAGACGAACCGGTTGAGCATGTCTCGAAGAACGTCGTTTACCAGGGCCTGGAAGACGGCGGGGGCATTGGTGAGGCCGAATGGCATGACGAGGTACTCGTAGTGCCCTGTCGGGGTGTTGAAGGCCGTCTTCCACTCGTCTCCCTCTCTGATGCGGACAAGGTGATAGGCGTTGCGCAGGTCAAGCTTGGTGAAAATGGTGGCCCCCTGGAGCAGCTCGAAGGCGGAGGAGATGAGTGGCAGTGGGTACCTGTTCTTGATAGTGATGTCATTTAGCCCTCGGTAGTCAATGCAGGGTCTCAGGGTCTTGTCCTTCTTCTCCACGAAGAAAAAACCCGCCCCGGCAGGAGAGGAAGACGGACGGATGAGACCCGCAGCCAGAGAGTCATTGATATAAGTCTCCATGGCCTTTCTCTCGGGCTCAGACAAGGAGTACAGGCGCCCCTTGGGGGGTGAAGTCCCAGGCAAGAGGTCAATAGCGCAGTCGTAGGGACGGTGCGGAGGCAGAGATGTGGCTTTGGCTTTACTGAAGACCAGGCAGAAGTCATGGTACTCCGGCGGCACCCTGGAGAGATCGGGCGAGGAGCTGGGGCTGGGGGAGTGAAGTGGCAAGGAGGCTTGCTGCAGGCACCTGAGATAAAAGGAGGGGCTCCACCCTTGAATGGCCCCCGTGACCCAGTCGATGTGAGGGTTGTGAAGACGGAGCCAAGGATACCCCAGGATGAGAGGCAGACGGAGTGAGCTCAGGATGTGAAACTGGATTGTTTCGTGGTGGTTGCCAGAGAGCAGCAGATGGACAGGGGAGGTTTGATGTGTGACGTTGCCCAAGATGTGTCCATCTAGGGCTCTAGCGGGAACCGGTTGTGGCAAGGGAACCCGCCCGAGCCCCAACTGAAGGGCCAGCTCCTCGTCAATGATGCAGGCATCAGCCCCAGAGTCAATGAAGGTAGCCATGGTGTGGGGACCGTCCGGAAGGAGGAGCCGGGCCTGGAGCAGAGCTCTTTGGGGACGGGGAGACACTAGGGAAGTTGGGCTCACCAGGATCTCCCCCATTACTGATGAGCCCTGGCTTTTGCTGGACATCTCGAGATGAAGTGCCCTGCTGCTCCACAGTAAAGGCAGAGGTTGGCCTTACTGCGATGCTCCTTCTCCTCTGGGGTGAGGGAGGTGCGTCCCAGCTGCATAGGCTCAGGATCCCCTGTCTGCAGAGCTGAGGAGGAGGCAGAGTTGGCTGCGACGGCACCCCCATGGGAGCGGGACGGCAGAGGGCGATGGCCTCCCCCTTGACGCTTCTCTCGTCGCCGGGCCTGGATGCGGAGGTCGATGCGGGTGGCCAACTCAACCACCCCATCCAACGTGGTGGGCAGGTCATGGGAAACCAGTTCATCCTTGATGTAGTCGGCCAACCCGTGGAGGAATGCGTCACAGAGGGCCGAGTTGTTCCACTTGCTTCGGCTGGCTCTGGTGCGAAAGTCTATGGAGTAGTCTGCCACTGTTCTCTCGCCCTGTTTCAGTCCAATCAGACCTCCGATTGCCTCAGGACCACAGGTATCCAAGCCAAACACCTTACGAAGCTCTGTGGCAAACAGGTCAAAGGAAGCACAGGCTGGTGACCGTCTCTCCCACTCGGCTGTCCCCCATAACCGAGCTCTGCCCGTCAGATGGTTGATGACGAATGCAACCTTCGCTCCCTCAGTGGCGAAGGTGCGGGGCTGCAGAGCAAACAGGAGAGAGCAGTTGGTGAGGAAAGGGCCACAGGTCTCTCGGTCACCCTCGTAGCACTCCGGGATTCCCACCTGGGGCTCAGGGGCATCCATGGGTGGCAAAGGGGCTGGAGCAAGTGCAGGAGCGGTAGCAGGCGGAGCAGGAGGAGAAGCAGCCCCAGAGGCTTGAGGGGCTTGGGTTAGCAGGGCTGTTAACTGCTGCAGCTGTCCAGCTAACATTGTTAGCGCCTGCTCGTGGGCTGCTGCTGCCTGTTTGGTTTCAGTCACTGCTGCTGTCATCATGGCCTCATGTTGTTGAAGGACACTTTCAATCCTTTCAAGGCGACTCAGCGGTGAGGGTTCGTGCGCTGGATCCATAATTGGTCAGATTGTACTGTAACGGGTATAGGTTGGACCCAATAGCAGCACAAATGACACGGATATAAACTTTGCAGTCTTTATTTCACACGATGTCAGGGCAATATTAGCACGGTCAGAGAAACACAGTTTTTGAACCCCGATCTTCCACTCCCACAGCAGACAAAGACCAGGGAACAGGCAGGCAGAACTCAGAGTCAGGGACAGAAGGCTGGTGGGTTTACCGGAGCAGAGACGAGGGGCGATGGTCGAAGACAAGCTGATCAGAAACCGGGAAGGCAGTCCAGTGAAGATAGCAAGATGACTGAGCATAGTAGCGTAGACAATCTGACAAGGAGGGAGTGGGCCGAGGCAGCTTATATACTGGCTGATTGCAGATGATGAGCAGGTGGGAGCGCCAGGTGAAGGTGGTTGAACTAATGAGGGATGTGGCAGAGCAGAGAGTGAGACTGAATGATTGGATGATTGGATGATTCCCACAGCAACAGGTGAGGGGGAGAGCAGACTCTGACAGAAATTATTTGTCCAATGACATGTGTCAGTGGTACTGTGTAACACTGACACACGATCAAATAAGACAGACATGAATTTCACCCCATTTCACAAGATGAAAATGTTCAACTTTATGGAAATGTTTTTCAGAATTTCAGAATTCAGAAATTTGTCAATAGCTTTTCATTTATTTTTTCATAGACACATCAGACCATTTTTACATTGAACTGGGCATCCTCCCAATATGTATAAAGTGCTGCAATTTGACCTATTTTCCACCAACCTGTTATCCTAATTTTACCATTGATCTCCACCTTTTTTTCTCTTTTTGAAGGTGGGGTTAAAATACAAACAATCTTTTTCATTAATGGTTATTTGAGTAATTCAGATACATGCTTAAAATATTGTTATATTATTAGCATACATAAACTAAATTTATGTATGCAGAGTATAAATGGCAGTAAAAAAAACAAAAAATTTAATGTGGAAAATGAAGCAGACAAGACTATTTTTAATACCTTCAGATATAGGACAAGCTCACAAATCCAAATACAGACACAACAGAATACAGATATTTTGGTGACATAAACAGATTCAGACAGTAATTTTTCATTACACCACAACTAGAAACGTGCTCTGTAACCATTTACCCACAGTAACATCCATACAAAATAAATATATTCACACGCATACATGTACAGAGCTCATATTCTCAAATGGTGCTTTGTTGGATTAATAGTGGAGGTTTACCGAGCGTACGGGTTTTGATGAACACCTTGCCTGAGTAAATGTAATTATTGATAAGGTGTGTTTTTGTGGATGTGAGTATGTGTATGTGTTTGCAGAGCAGATTACAGAGGTGGGCCCTGGCCCTATCTCTGTCAGCCAGTCGCTCACTGTGACACGCCACTCACATGACGAATCAGAGACAGAGGGAGAGAGAGAGCTGTTATCTCTTTCCCTCCAGATCCTGCACTCTCACCCCCCTTCCCCCACACCTCTTCCCCCAATCCCCCCCCTGCCCTTTCACATTACGCTCTATTGTCTGCCTTGTCTTTTTTTTTTTCACTGTCATCTTTATTTATGCAGGATTGCTTCACAGCTAATCTAGAGATTTTTAGCTCAGTGTTTTAATCACAACAAACAATTGATATATTTTAGACATACCACCCCCAGATCCTACCCCCTCCTCGCACGAATACTTAACCAACTTGCCACATATAAATGGATGGAGTGGCGATGCTGGCATTTACCTGGCCTGGAGGGTCTAATGACAGATGCTGTTGAGTTGAAAGATGGGAATTGTAGGATCCAACATTTTTTACCCATACTGCAGGCTAAAAGTCAGTAACTCGACTTCTGCTCCTTCAGTTTTGATAATTTTCTTGTCTTCCACAACTACTTTTAGGAGTGCAATATTAAATTACTGGAGAATGCCTTTTTATATCAAATGTTGTAATGCGTAATTTTTTATATCACAGGGTTCTGCTTAAATCTCATGGAGTCAATGACATCAAGATGTCTTGCTAAGCAGGAGGAACACTAATACATCACCATATTATGGTGACCTATACTGCATCATCGGTTGTAAGCTGTCAGTGGTTCTGTTGTATTTATTATCCATTTGTAGTACAACAATTAAGCATATTTTAGGCTTTATCACATTTTTGACACATGGAGAAATAATTGACTACTTTCTGATGCAGTTTTACATTATCTAGATGTTATGTAATTATTACACAGTGCATCCCAATTTACATTTTGTCGTTTACAATAAAGTGTGTGGTTGATACCATTTATTTCTTTTTTTTGTCCAATGTTTTTGGATTAAATTAATATTTTCTTCACCATTTGAACTGCCTGTCAACTCACCAAATCTGTTATCTTTGACCAGCTCCATCTATTCCTTCTTGTTTTTCTTTCCTTTCTGCAATCCTTTGTGTTTACAGAGGGAGTGAGTGATAGTGAAGGACAGAGAGCGGAGGAGTGAAATTAAAGCATTGTTTCAAGAGGAAAATAGGGGATAGTGGGAAAGAAAAGATCTTGGGGGTTGGTGGTGAAAAGCCATTCAAGCTGGAGCGTGTGTGCCGTTACACGCCAGTGATTCCAACTTCAATACCACCCCCACCCCAGCTGTTCAATACCCTTCTACACACAGACACACACACACACACACACACACACACACACACACACACACACACACACACACACACACAGGGCACACACAGTAGGGTTCATATATCATCCAGTTTTGTTTTTTCTTTTTGTTTTTTTTTTACACGCACTACCACCTACAGAAGCATCACCTACACACACAGACCATGACCACCAGCTTTCTCTAACCTGAACACAGACATGATATTCTTCCAGTCACAATCAAAAATAATGGATTTAGATGACCTTGTCTTTCTCAACTGCAATGTACCTTCCCAGGTACCAAGTTTGAACAGCCTTATGTTATGAACTTTACAAAATTAGCTTAATGCATAAAACTGAGAAACATCTTTTCCTGCAATAACACATGCATGGAAGCAGCATGAAAAAAGCTGAAAACTGACAATGATAGTCAAAAATACAAGACCAATCATTAATTTCAGGTTTTGTATGATTTGTGTTTTCTATTTTACTTATCTATATTGGATTTTTTAAAACTAGATCAAATTTAAACTAGTCTGTAATACTTAGGCTCCCTTTTGGAATTTATTTATTTATTTTGTGCACGTGTATCAAGTATAACTCATGTTGTGGGGAAATGAGTCTGTTTGCACAGTCACACTGTGGGGACTGACATCCCTTTTTTGGGAACAAAAAGCAAGTCCACATAACATAAATCATTATATTTTAGGGTAAAGACTTGGTTTTAGGTTAAGGTAAGGGTTAGGATAAGTGGAAATTAATGTAAGACAATGTAATGTCCTCTGAAGTGATGGAAACATGACTGTGTGTGTGTGTGTGTGGTACTATGATATTTGTGTTTGTATTTCATACATGACTTTTAAATAAAAATGTTCTATTTTAACCCTAAACAAAGTCTGCCTCTAACCAAACTGACCAAAGTGTTAATTTACAATTATGTTTGAGGTGAATTTAAGTTAATTTAATTGCCTGAGTTAGACCTCCATCCATCAGCGAAGTTTTTCCAAAAATGGCAAATCCAATTTCCACCATATCTGAGGGATGAAAACGGTTTTCACATAATTTATTTCCACAGCATTGTTATTTTCAGAATTAATGCCTGTTTCACAAAATGTATGGAATCATTTTGTGTTTTGTTATAATTTTGTGTGAAAATTTCCCCATAAGATGCTGTACTATAGAGCCCATACATGAGAGCCAGAGCCTTTGTGTTGTGGGGAAAAGGGAGGGGGCAGATAGACGGAGGTGATTATTAGCAGTCCTCAGGGGCTTTTGTCTGGGCCCCATGAGAGAAAGAGGTTAACGCCACTTAGCCTCAGGAAGGCCTGCTGAGGCCCATTGTGTGTGTGTGTGTGTGTGTGTCTCATGGATGTGTGTGTGTGAATGATGGGCTTCCCTGCTGCAATCCAAAATCACTTACTATTTTCCTCAACCCATCATAACCCCCCCCCGTCCCTGTCACCTTCACGCTGATACAAAGGCCAACATGTATGTGTAGATAAACAAGGCTGTAAAAAGGCAAATATTTGCAGTGGAGTGCAGTTGTCTTTATGCTGAAGGTTCACCCTCACCTTTGGTGAAAAGTTGAGAAAACCACATTCCTGTCAGAATCAACAAAACGGCCACCAAACTGGACTCTACAGTTCACTGCAAATTTAGTTTTAAAACAGTAACAATAATTTTTATAAGTGTATAGTCACTAAAAGTCATTGTCAACCTGCAAACACATATACTCTTGATGCAAGAACATCTGCTGAGACCAAAACAGAAATCAATCCATGTAACCATTTTTGGAGGGTTTTTTTCAGTCTTTGAGATTGATGACTTAATTGTTGACATGAACATATGAGAGTGATCAGGTAAAGCCTCCTAAGAACTTCTGAAAACACTTTGTGAAGAAGTATAGTTCTTTTGTATACACAGGTAAATCTAAAATAGGACACCCAATAACAATAATGTAATTTGACAGAAATAATACTAACATCATTTAGTTCTGTTTATTTTGGCTTTCATAGCTCAATAAATAGTCAATTAGAAATTAATACATTTGCCATGTTTGCCATGTCAAAATCCAAACCTGTGTTAAGGAAACTCTGTCACCATCTACCTGGCCTGTAGGTCTTACAGGGCATTCAGACCAAAAACAGCCGTGTGTTAAAGACACACAAAGGGCTTTGTTGGTGTTGTTTTGAGTACTGGTGAGCAGATTTGAGAAATCAGTATTTTTCCTGTCTGAGTTGGAGTATGTTTGATGTTTTGTGTTATTTTTATATTATCAATAATGTTAGTTCTGAATAATCTTACTAATAACATATTACAAATTAATTTATTTGAAAGCCCGCCAGATTAATCGAGAACCCCAAAACCCAGACAGAAAGATCACACACACACAGGCAGAGCTTGTTGCTGTTTCGAAGGGGGCTGCAGTTTGCTGTGGAAGCTGACAGGTGTCTCATCATCTCGACATGAGTGTCCTCTCATTAGGCCACAGTGTGCATGCAGTATTAGCCCTGCCACATTTCATTGTTGGAGACTTGGAGATGTATACTCCTCCTTGGAGACGATGTCTGGCAAATCACTGACCCCCCTCCCAACCTTAATCTCACCCTTGTGTCATCTGTCCCTCCCAAAACGCAATTATGTCTTTGAGGTAAAGGACAAACCGTCCATCAGATGAGCCTGATTACAAATCAGAAAGAAATGGTGACTGGCACTGCAAGAGGAGCTCGGGGGATCAGGTAGAAATCTGTTATTTACAAGAGAGACAGGAATGTAGCAGAGAGAAAGAAACAAAGACAGAAAAAGAAAAAGAGTGAAAGACAAAAGAAAAAAGTGACAGTGACAGATGAGAGAGAAAGAGAAGAAAATAATCTTGTGGTACCTAGTTAAAGTTTTAGAGGCAGAACAAAGAGAGCCTGTCTGAATCTGTTGTGCTCAGTCAGTGATCAGTCTTCCAACATAAATGGTCCACATACTCCAGAACAACACATACAAGCATTTTCTGATCTGATCCCAAGTTATTCTTAGTTATCTGCAGGACAATATCATTTATCTGTGCCTTCCAAAAACATTCAAAAAAATGGTTTGGTTACGTTTTAACATTTAAACACTGAAAAAGTCAACTTGTTCTATCACATCCTTTTTAATATTTAACCAAGACAAATCCGGTATTTCATGCTGGCCAGGACTAAAGCTCCTTTGGTGTGGTAGGCTGGTCACCCAGAGAAAATCCCAAATATCTGGCAACTATGCCTCTTAGCAGTGTTTTTCAAAGAACCCAGCTCTTATTTTGTAGTTGTAGATTTCAGCAATTAACTGTTACAAATGAGTCAAAACTAAAAAAACAAGAGAGCCATATTGTAATGAATCAGAATTATCCTATTCTAAAGCAAACAAGTTATCTCATTATCAAGTTAGCTTGTTGAATTAAAGATTTTTTTTTTTGATATAAGAGAATTAGAAAATATTTATTTTTTTATGACTTTATTCTAACACTTATCTTAACAGGCTTAGACCATTAATTTGATCTTTTCAGTAGTCCTCTGCTATCACCTCCAGTCTTGATTGATATGTTGTCACTGAATGAAATAGTTTTTTTTTTGGACAACCTGTAAAGACAAACACAAATCAACTCAGATTTTGCATTCAACCACCTCTCCTCTTCATCTCTATTCTTTCCATCAGATTTCAAGCTTTCCTGGTAAATAAATTCGTTCCCCCTTCCTCCTCCCTCTTCCCCTCCTCCTCCTCTTTTCTCCTGTAACCATGGTGATCATCAGCTGAGAAATGGCAAATGCAGCCCTTCATTAGGTATCAACTGAGGCTCCGACAGCCCAGATAATAGCCAATAAGGAACTGTGTGTGTGTTTGAGATGGGGATGGGGGGCTTAGGGATGTGGCATTATGTTGGGCAGTAAATGAAAAGCCCCAAGGGATGAAGCCAACCTTGCTGCCATGCTTCAGGGAGTTATTGCTGTGTGTGTGCGTGCGTGTATGTCTAGGTGGGGTCATCCTTCATGTCTGCATATGTGGGAAGATGTGCACATGTCAATGTACACACATGTACACATGGATGCCTCATGAGCATATGAATGCACTCACACATCCTGTCACACACACACACACACACACACACACACACACACACACACACACACACACACACACACACACACACACACACACAGAGTCATTGGATTAGGCCAAGGCCTTATGTAGAGGTTTACATTTAGAGTCAAGATTCAAAGATTTATTTGTCACATGTGCACAATACAATAAGCAGTTAAATTAGTAGTTATCAGTGTTATCAGAAGGAGAAAAAAAATACACAGCCATTAACCATGACCAAAATCTGAACAAAAAGATAAACAAATAGCAATTGTACAGTCTATTCCAGGTGATATGTGAAAATTATGTTCACTTTTTCATAAAAGCATGAAACTTGGCACACTTGTACAGTTTGGGGCCCTGAACATTTTCAGAAATGGAGCCATCGCAAAAACACCTCATGGCGGCCATGGCGGCCATTTTGCTTTCTGCCATAACCGTATTATGTATTTTGCACCATATCACCTGAGCCAAAGATGATAACACAGAAAAGGTGATGTCTACTCCCATGTTTTGATGGTCAAGGATTACAATAATACTATATACAACATCATTAACTGTTCAGGTGAATAGTTAATGATGAATTCAGTAATGTTGTGAGAAGGATTATAATGAAATCTCAGTATCTGAGAAGATGCAGAATGAAATTTTAAGCATATTTCTTTAATTTATAATCACTCTCTGAGTGATTACATTAATGTCGACAAGGGGGACATATTGCCTGTCAGACCCGCGATGGGAACCTAGAAAACTTCTTCAAACATGAAAATCAGGCCTACCTCCCATCACTCTCCCTTCATGGTGGTCTAAGCTTGGGAAACAGGGCTGATCTGTTAACTTGCCTAGAGAACAGTATAACAAGTGTCCCAGACAATGAGGTCCAAATACTAGATGGGTCAGCAGTCATAAACTTGCTGAAACCTTCAATTACTTTTCCAGCGAGATCTTCACACTTTATATCTAAGAGAAACTTGAAAGGGCCAACAGAGTGGATGTTGTATGGGACTGCTATGACGTTAACAGCTTAAAGTCCCAGACAAGACAGAAGCGAGTAAAGGGGACAAGAGCAAGAGTGGATGGAAAAAACAAGATACCAACCAACTGGAAAGGCTTCCTGAGAGTGGATGAACACAAAACGGAGCTCTTTCACTTCATGGCGAGGACACTTGTGGAAATGTCGACTACCAAAGTTGTTTCCACTTGTGGACCCAATGTTCTATCATCTCACTCACAAGAAACAGACCAGATTGCCCCTTGCACACATGAAGAGGCAGATACAAGGAAGCTACTCCATGTGGTGGATGCTGCAAGAAAAGTATTTAAAAAGATCACCCGGTGGACTGTGGACGCATATGTTGTGGTCCTAGCTATTGTGCATGTGTCAGAGCTGGACATTGAGGAGCTGTGGGTGGCATTTGGGACTGGCAAGAACTTCAGATACATACCTGCCCATGAGATTGCCAAGTCTCTGGGTCCTGACAAATCCAAGACCCTTCCTGTGTTCCATGCTTTCACTGGCTGTGACACAGTATCTGCATTTGCAACCAGGGGCAAGAAGACAGCATGGGATACCTGGAATGCCGATGACATGGCAACAGAGGCCTTCATGGCTTTGTCAAAGCAGCACCTCAAAAGAGCAGTGTACCAAGGAGGACACTGTTGGGGACAAGCACTTGAGGGGGCACCAAATATGCCATCTCCAACAGACTGGGGTTGGATGGACCCAAGCGATTGGAGACCATTGTGGTCAACTCTTCCACAGGCAAGCCAGTTCATCCTTTAACTCTTACACCTGGGACACATAGCCTGTGTGAGCAGCGCATGTGCTTCATGCTTTTCATTTCGGTGCTCATGTTAACAGGTTAGAGCAGCCACACAGCCCGTGCGAGACGCACGTCTCATGCGCGGCTGCGTGACGTGTGCGGTTCTCAGCAAAAATAGATAGAGAAAATGATCTGTTCACAGTTATATTAACATCATACCAACAACATTACACCTTTCACTATGGTTTCAGTGTCTATATCTGTAGAATATGTCACAGACATGAAGTGTCACCACTGCGGGTCAGCCTGTGCGGTGCACGCCGGGGCAGGGAGCCTCTCAGGCGGGGAACTCCAGTGCAGAGAGTCGGTGACACACAGAGCTTCTTTTCCCGACTCCTGTCGCTTTCAGTGATATTACTTCAAACCGGAGCTCCTGCCTGTTGTTTCACCTGCTTCCAGATGGAGATTTGGTGTTATTTTCCTTATTTGTTGTCAGTTTCCCTCCTGACAGTTTGGAGCTTTGTTTGTTGGAGTGTGTTTGGCTCGTTTGGGGAACTTGGTGTCGTCTAGAGGGATTTTCTTCACTAGAAGTGGTGACAGCAGGGTTTAACTGGAGGAATGATTAATATAATAAATTTTAAAAAACCTTTGTGAGGGGTGTATGTGGCTGACACAGAAGTATGCTCAACCAGACGCCACCATGCCCATCAGAAAGAAAGCCACTTTCACCTCACATATTATTTATTTATTTTTAACAATTGAGCACATGCTTCTTAATCTTTTTCTGACTAAAATAAATATAAATGAAATTTATAATGAAATGATATGAAACATGCTATTATTGATGGCCATTATCAATGCCAAACTCTATGTAGAAAGATAGAGCTGGCAGCAGAAGTGCCACAGAAGCAACGTTGTGTGTGCGAGACACAGCAGTTCAGCGGCGGACACGCACTGCTGAGGTTCACACAGGCTGTGTCCCAGGCGTTAGGTTGTGGCTGCAAGAAAGGCTGCCGGGGGCGTTGTACATGCAAAAAAGCCTCCTTAAAGTGCACAGCTCTGTGTCAATGTGGAGGAGACTGTGAAGGAGACAGTGAAGAATAGGTTCAACAACAACAACACCAAAACAATCAAACAAATGTGTTTCTGAAGTACATTTTTGTAAAGTAAATCTTTGTGTTTGACACATTCTTTTTAAGCTAAGTTGCCAAGGTCATATTGACTATTGTTCTACTCTTGTCAGGATTAATGAACAAAAGGATTAAAGGTGCAATATATGACATTCAGCCCCACTAGATGTCGCACTACAACACCAGCATCTCAGACCAAAACAAATGTGCGTGTTGCTTACTCAGGAAAATTGCAAGGAAAAAAAAAGAAAGAAAGTAGCCCCTGAACAGACAGCTTACAAAGCTGTAATATGAGAAAGTTTGTAACCCAGCTGCCATTTTGAACATGGGGAGGACTCGGAGGGACTCACATGCACTGACATGCACACTCACATACAATAACATGTGCAGCTGGACCGGCTATCTAAACAAAGAACAGAGAAGCTCGGATAACAACACACACAGAGTGTGACTTCATTCTCTGCTCAGGACGCCATCACTCCACTATATCTTTACATAGCAAATACTTGTTTGCTGCTATATTAATGTTCAAATTGTCATATATTGGACATATTTAAATAGAACTGATTTGAACGTGAGCTCTGTTTTGGTGAGGAAGAATGGGTGTTGAGGTGATGCCTCAGTGGCGTACCTGGAGCTGATGTATTCGTTCAGCGGCTCATTTGGGCTGAAGGACAATGGAAGCCAGTGACTAGTTTGATGAAGGAGTCAATTCCTGCTAAGTAGGTCTGGATGGTGGAGGACCGGATTTTGGATGGAATGAACATGGGTAAGAAATTGCAGGTGGACAGTGATATGCCCTGAAGCAATTCCAGCCAGTTAGGTAGACAAAGTGTGCTTGGGATGAGACTGTAAAGGATGAGTTCTAGTGAAGCGTTAGAGAGGTTTGCCAGCTGTGGAGCTAGCTGAATGTTGTGGCTCAAAATGGATAAGTGCTGAGTGAAGATCCGATTCTGGGGCCAAGTGTCTGACTTTCTGGAAAGTTGAGACAGTGAAACCAGGATGTGGGCTGCCCAGACAATGAACTGGTGTTGAGCTGAGAATAAGGTGACTCTGCGCAGGAACTGCATGATGGCTAGAGAACGAGATCTACCTTTGTTTAGGATCACTACAACTGTGGTGTTATTGGAGCGGATAAGTATGGATTTTATTTTTACACCATTCATGCCCCCAAAGAATAGTGGCTATTAAGAAGGGGTACGGCTCATAGAGTGCAGATGAAGGAGAGCGGTACTCGGAGCCGAGGGATTCGAACACTGGGGGCCAAGCAGAGGCAAACCGTCTCCCCCCATAGTAGCCGCCGAAAACCCGTGGAGGGAGGTGCAGTTAAATGTCCTCAGGCTGGGTGATGAAGTCATCATAGAAGAAGGAAATGCCATTCTGAGAAGACGGGAAATTTAGCCACATGTACATCTTGCAGGCATCATCCATAACAACCCTATCTTGGAGAGAGGGAATGGCAGCAGCCTTAGACAAAAGGATGGACAAGGAGATTTGCTTGAGGAATTATGTGGCCGGCATAATTAAGATGGCCAAGGAGGGCTAGTAGCTGGTGTTTGGTGAATTTTTTGCCAGGAGGTAGTGACAGGAGCAGAGAGATGTGCTGTATGTCTCAGAAGGCAGAGATGCTTTGAACGAAGTTGAGTCCAGGGCGATGCTTAGGAACTCAATGGAAGTGCCAGGCCCTGATGTTTTCTCCTTGGAAAGAGGAATGCTGAATTCAGAGTGTTTGTGAGTGTATTGAAGTGCCAAAAACTGCAGTTCCTCGAATGGCCACTTGAGGCTCCAAAGCGAGTCATTTCCCATAGACCCCCATGTTAAAATGCCCAACTTTGCAGCAGAAATAAACATGTTTACAGCCTGGTACAAAAAATGGTTTTGGTCTCTATAGCTAATTTCCTCTTTCATGACAACTGTACGGGGAGTGATTTTTTTTTTTTTTTATAACTCACCCATTTAATTTTTATTAAGCCATAAAGTTATGCATAATGAAGGACATGGCTGCTTTGAGTGACAGGTCCGCTAGCCACCAGGTGGCTTGTTTCAGCCATTTGGCCCGCATCCTTGCCCATTTTTGATTGGCTGGGAGTTAGGCAGTGTCATGCACTGCCAAAATGGCGACGACTGGAGCGGCTCACTTTGAGCTTCAAAATTGCTCTTCAGAAACCAACAGGTGATGTCACGGTAACTACGTCCATATCTTTATACAGTCTATGGTGACAATGAGAAAATTGTCAAGAAGATAGATAACGTAAGGGAGCCTGTGATTTTTAGTCAGGAACCTGCCTGGGGCTTCTTAACAGGTGTGCTGAGGTTCTGTACTAGTTAGTCTGCAGGTGTGGAAAGAGAGCATCCCAGGTGATTGAAGTTGTTGCACACCATCCTGCCTCCCTGGTTAAGGATCGACCTTCCCTATTTGTCGACCCCCTTTGGCATGGGGACATTGACTGAAGGATCTATGTCTGTGGGCTTAGGGATGATGGGAGGTGGGGGTGCAGCAGGTGACCAGCGGTTAAAGACTGTGGCATCGCGAGAGAAAGAGGGGGATTAATGAGTTGGAGGAGCAGTGACAGTGCATGCTGTGGCAGGGTGGGAAGGGGCTGCACATAACTCACAGGAGAGGGAAGTGCATGCTGCAAATAAACAGCAGTAGAGTTCAGAGTCGAGGGCGCCCCAGTATGTTCCCTGATTAAATTGCTGTAACCCACCAGCTGCCTGGTTAGCAAAGTGCACGTGGTAGCTGCAAAACCCTGTCTCTCCAAAACGTAAAGCCATGTTGAGCACGATAGAAAGATCTAGCTCAGCTCTCTGCGTGGGAAATGCTGAACAGATAATATCTCGGTGGAGAGAAAAAGCGAAAGCAAATTCTGTGGGAGTTAAATCTTTACACTGTGAGGGTAGTGGGTCGCGGAGTTGCACAGAACCGAAGTTTGTTTGTATCTCCCTGAGCTGGTTAGTGTTGATGAAGGATGGCTTAAGGAACTGGGCTAAATGTACGTCTTACTGGAGAGAATCTGTTGACGTAATGCAGGAGAGACAGGAAAATGGCGGTAAACAGATGAAGCTGGTTTGGGCGAGTGGCAGTGCAGTGGCCAGGGTGAAATTGGTAACACAATGAGAAAAAACATTTGGGTGTTGGGGAAGGAACGGGTTGGGGATGGGGAGGGGAGGGGGAAAGGATAGACCAGTTGGAAGTGAAGGAGGAGGCTGAGGAACACCAACTTGGTTAGCCTGTGATGGGACCCCTTGAGTTGATGAATGGGGCTCTCCAACCGCTGTGTTGGCTATGCGAGAAAAACGACCCTGGCCCTGTGATGTCACGCTTGACAAAAGTGGCAGATGGTGGCTCAGGTGAGGAACCCGGAGGTGCAGGAGATATGGGGTCTGTTGCTACGTTGGTGGAAGCTGAATACAGTCTGAAAAGTTCGGCTTTGTGTGCGTTGCAGTGAAATGGGATGCCTTTACCTCGCAGGAAACGTTGGAGGCGTGCAATGGTCCAGTCTGTGATATTCGGCTCAGTTTGTGGATGCGGAGACTGCCACCACACAGGTGAGGGCACACCATGAGTGCGCCATGGTGGAGAGCAGGGAGCTGGAAGCCTGCGTTATGGGGATAGCTGCCGATCAGGAGAGTTGGCGCTGGCTCCTACAACCATTATTGTGGCATCCAGCCCTCGCTGAAGACGGAGAGGAGGCCTGAGATCTGCGGGACTCTGAGGTCGGAGTCAGAGAGATCTCGTTGGCAGAGGTTGGATGGAGACACCGGCGGGGCTGAGGTACGCTGACCACCGAACGCAAGCAACTATGCCAGGGTGTTTGGCCACAGTCTGGTTGCTGCTGTGAGTTTGGTGGACCGGTGTCAAACAGATTGTCATACAGATCGCCATCTGAATCAATCGGGTAGATCCGCAGTTCTGGTAAGTAATAAGATTTTCATTTTTTTTTTGGTTGTGTCTTTGTTTAAATCAGAGTTCTTGTGTAAGCGTTTAGGCGAGAAGCACGGTCTGTCTGCCCTTGAGAAATCTGAAACAGAGAGGGTAGGATGGGTGGACCCGGTATTAGTAGGCTTGGCAGGTGATTAGAGGTGTGGCCGAGGCGTGGTTCTGCTCCCTAACCTAAGCTAACAAGTTAACTACATGTTTTGAAACCTAGCTGAGTTTGCCATTTTGTCTGTTTTCCGTTGTATTTTTGCAGTCAGAAGTGAAGAAAAGTGACCATATTTGGATGAGAGGGTGGAGTTGAACCTAATGCTAACACTGAACAATACTTTTTGGCCACCAAAATGTTACAATTAACTTTCATGAACTGAAAACATACTTAAATAGCGACCGCTAAGTCTACGGCTATATAGTGAATCTCAGGATATGCCACGGTTACCTAACCAACAATATCGCTGTGGTAGCAACTTGTCATTCACAACATAGCGATGCCCTGAAGCATAACTGTCTAAACGGAATTAGACAGTTTGCTACTAAATGTTTGTTGGGCAGCTGTGTGTCGTTTCAATGTTAGTTTGGCACAAAAGAGCCCACATGTGGCTCAGAATTGATTGAGGTGGAGTTGTCTCTCAATATGAGGAGTAAGCATGCAAGTACAGGTGACCATGCAAGTGAAGATGCTGAGACTAAAAAAAGCATGTGCACACAGTAAAACTAGAAAATGGCAAACAAGCTGGTAGACTAAGGAGCATGTAAGTGTCCAAAAAATCATTTGCATGGTGACGAAAAAGCCCTTCATTACTGCACAGCAAGAATGCTTTCTGGGATGTAGGCAGACATGTTTCCTTGTCAATAATCAAGAGAAGAATTCATGACCAGAACCTCAGAGGATTCAGCAAAAGATGCAGTCCCCTGGTATGCCTCATAAAGAGACAGACAGGCTGCAGTTCACAAAAACAGCTTATGACCCAAAGCATAGCAGCTCATCCATCAAACATGGTGGTGCCTCTGTTATGGCTTGGCCATGTATGGCTGCCAATGGAACTAGCACACTGGCATTTATTGATGATTTCACTGCTGACAGAGGCAACAGGATGAATGCAGAGGTATACAGGATCATCCTGCGTGCTCACATTCAGTGCAACAAGTGCAAAAAAACCTATTGGAGCACATTTCATCATTCAGCAGGACAACCATCCTGAACATGTTGCCATAGCAACCAAAAAGCTTTTCGGGTGGAATATCCTTGACTGGCCGAGTCAATCACCTGATTTCCATCCCACTGAGCTGCATTCCACCTGCTGAAGACCAGAGTAAAGACAGAGAGAGCCCACAACAAGCAAAAGCTGAAGGTGTCTGCAGTGAAGGCCTGGGAGAGCATCACCAGGGAAGATACTGTCTGCTGATATCTATGGCTCCAAGACTTCAGCCATTCATTGACTGTAAAGGATTTTCCATAAACATGATTTTATTTGACTTTATGTGTATCAGTCCAGTTACGTCTGAACCCCATCAAGTTGTGTGCTTTTTCTTTGAGGTTTAGGATGGATCAGTGTTGTTGTCTACGTGAAGGAGACAATTGTCAGTCTCTTCATTTGCACAGACAATTCCTGCAAAGTGTGAATCCATACTGTGAATCTAGACAAATTCTAGCCTTTATCATATTTATCAACATACGTGTGTAAAAAAAAAATTAAAAAAAAGCCACTGTCTAAACAGCTCATCAAAATGGCAGCACTTCTTATTTTCTTCCCCAGAGCTGAGGCCTCAGTGGCTCCACCCCCCCCCCCCCCCCCCCCGCCGCCGCTCTGTGCTTCACTTCTACATCAGTGTTTGCTGCAGACATCCCAATGCACCATTGGTCAAGCTGCTGAACAAATGGAAATCTAAATGCTGAAATTGCTGATGGTTATCTGTGTTATGCATCATTGGACCACCCCCCCCCCCCCCCCCCCCCCCCCCCCCCACATCTTTACTGACTCCCAACAGCACCCTCTCTTTTGTGCTTCTTTCTCCTTCAACCATCCTCCACCAACCAGTATCCTGAGCCCCCCCCCACCCCCACCCCCCCCGAGAGGATACTGGTTGGGTGAGGATTTACTCATATTTACTTTCCCCTTTTATTTTTTTATTTCCTCACATCCCTCTCCCCATTTATCTTCCAACTGTAGATGCTGTGTGCTGGATGATCCATTATGTTGATTCACAGCTGTTCACAATAGAGATGCATGGTCTTCACCACAGAGGCTCATACTAAATCATATACAGTAGTGCTTTGGGTGTAACCTGCCTGGCAGAAATGTAAAAATGATGCACTGTTATTCCAAGAGAAAAAAAAGCCAGATACTGCATTGTTTATTACAGTCCACAAAATGACTGATAAAATAAAACTACGTTGTAATGTTTTCTGATCTGCCACTGCTATAGTTAGTATGGTGATGGATAAATGATAACATTGTAGGTAGTGGGAGGCAAACGGTGGACCCTTGTCAGATCTGTGTGTTTTGTATGTCCATATGGCCATCCTCATCTCCTCCCTACTGCCCTGCATTAAAAAAGTACAAGGGACTGCAGTGGTGTGAGAGTGTTGTTTAAGGTACTGGTGAGACAATAAAATACAATCAAAGAATTCCAGTTGTAGTTACAGATTAATGCATTTAAAGGCTTATCAGAAGCCAAAACACTGCACAGTGGTTTGTAAAACTCACAGACAGGATTTTACAACTCTGGAAAGTTATTAACCAGAGACCACTGTGAGGTAAATAGTTTAATACAGCATTTACTTTACAAAGTAATCCACCAGGAATGTGCACCTGCTTGTATGTGACTGGTCAATGTAGTGCCTTGTCAGATGACGTCACGTTGCATTGTGGCACAAGCTGAACCCAACTGAACTAGGACGAGGACCACTGCATTTTTTTACTGAGCCCTCTGTGGTGGCAACTCCACTGCGTGAATGCACCGATGTGGTGGCCAACATGGCAGGAGTTCATCCTCTGGGAAGCCTGACTGTTCTCAGGAAGTTTGATTGCAATCTGCCCATTAGATTGTAACTTTTCTGTACAGAAGTGGAAATTCTGGCCTGATGGTGGTGCAAAAGGAAAGGCCACGGGACTACCAAAAGCACTGGAATTCATCCTCTTGAGATCATACATATCTATACCAAATTTCATGGATAGAAATATCACCTGACCTCTCCAGACTCTCAGACTTTCCCACTGTGTTGTACAAAAAACAAAATATTTTGATATGGAATCTGTTGACACTGACATTTATATCAGAATACATTTCTACATAATGAAACTCTGAGAATACTGTACTGTAAGAAACTGAATATATGAAATAGATGATCAGCACTTCATGTCATCATCAGTGCATTGCATGTATAAACTTTGTGTGTGGGTTTTTCCTTTTTTAAATGGCATGTTTTGTAAATTTGATCAGAAAAACTTTGACAGAAATGTGTCTTTGATATGGCTCCTAAGTAAAAAAAAACACACATCAAACATTCTAAACTAACATTATACATTTGAAACATGTAAAAGATTGGCATCAAAGTGATGTCATTATCAGGTTTTAGAGAAAATGCTTTATTTTAGACTCTCAAGTTTTCCTCTGTGTTCTCAGACTTTCAGGGTGTGTGTGTGTGCAAGAAGCATCCATGTGTACATTCACATTACAGGCTTAATTTGGCACCTGCAGTCATCTTTTACATCTCTCCATTTGTAGCTTCTTGTCTTTTTTGATGTCTGGGCACCAGAGGCCATCATGTACTAATCATGAGATCATAATGTACTCACTGGGGCACGTAAATACTTCTTTAGTGTCCTTGTCTGTGTGTATGTTCGTGTGTGCAGAATGCTGGCTATATTACTGCATTGATCTACATCAACATCATCCAATGCAAAGCTGCTTTTGCCAACTAAAGCTTAAGTTTTCTGTTTAAGTGGCACATTCCTCAGCTCTCCTTGTGTTGATGTTTGGGACTGGTCCAGATCTGCTGTCTGTCTCTCTTGGACTTCTCTCCATACTATTACGTGTTCTTGCAGAAACCAATAATTCTTTAAACGTACTTATGACATGTGAGTGTTTTATTTGGATGGACTTGGAAAAATTGGAAAATCCTTTATGAATTAATGTCTTTTTGAAAGAAATATGAGGCTTTCTTCAGGTTTTGCTTCCAGCAGTTAGTAACTGTGTACTGTGTGAACTACATCACCACTAATATTTACTAATGTTTTGGGTGTTTGTGTAATAGTCTTACCCACTCCTTCCCACATATTACAATCACCTCCCCTTCACCTTTGCTGTAGTCATGAACCTGTAATTGAAGAGATGAGGGAATTAATGAAAATAGCTAATGCCAAAAGATGAAAAACGATCTGGCAGATTCAAATTAGCTGGCTATGAAATTACTTCTACACGACAGCTGCTTGGCAGTGACTCTGCTGGCTTCTGTGGGTTTGGTAGCATGACCTGAAGCTCTGGCAAAATGGAATTATTTTGGAGAGGAGAGAGACAGAGACAGCGAGGGAGAGAAAGAGTCAGTGGGCTCAAAAATGGATAATCTTGTCATATATGCTTTTTCCTCTCTTTCTCAGTTTATGATTGCGTTTTACCTCTGCATTATTATTATTATTATTATTATTATTATTATAATAAACAAAAACAATGTTCCAGGAACCATATCTTTGACCACACTGGAACAATATAGATATGTTTTGGTAACTGTAAGAGTCAAAGAGAACTGCAGGCGAACACTGCGGTGTGAAAAATACATTACAGGCAGCTAGCCTGTAATGACTGTTTTGTTCTCAGATTAAAAGAACATGTCCTGTAAAGGTGGATCCCAAAAGTTCTCGACTGCTCTCAATCACTGTGGTTCTGTGATTGATAATTCATGCCCGCTAAGTAATGCCCCCTTTTGAACAATCATATCAACTCCCTGAATGATGGGATCAAATCCCTCTTGAAAATATACCTCATCCTTATATTTGTTTCACGTGGAAATAAATCACATTGCAGAAGCTAAAGACCTCAGCGTGGTTCATGTGCTGGTCTTCGCACTCAAAATTGTGTTTCAGATGCTGAAAATAGTCAGTTTGTTTTGACACAGTTCCAAATACAGTATCTTATATACTATCCTGCTGCTGGAAATCCTTAATAGAGCAACAAATGTGTATTAATCTGCCGTGAAAATAGTTCCCAACAAATGCACTATTTCTTTTTTTTTTTGAATTGCACCAAATATACAATCTACCAATGAATCTGCGTGTATTGGGGGCATAAACAAATAAGAATACATTTAAATACACACAGATAATGTGTTTTAAACTGATACAAAAAACATACACATTTTTGCAATAATATACACCAGAGAAAGTGATCATAAAGAACATTAGACAAAGGGTTGTCATATTCAAGTATAACTTGACTTCAGTCCAGAATTCATACCAGTTTTTTACATTATAAGTGAAGCTGTAATCCAGAGAGCTATAAATGGATAAACAAGACAGCCACTTTGTGCCTTTCCAGTTTGTCCACTTCCTATACTCTGGCTTTGCTTGAGCCATCTTCTTTGATGGTATGGGTGAACAGTAGGGCTGGGTATCAGCACTGATCTCTCAATTTGATTGATACGCAAAGACCTGAAATGATTAATTTCAGTGTGATTTGATTCTTGATCCAGTTACATCAGACAAATACTAGTATTGCATTAAGGTTCAACCAGTGTCCAAACTGCTATCTGATGATAAAACAAAACACTGCTTTCATGTTGATTAAGCTTACTTGACATTAGGCTAAATTTATATTATATCATGTCTCTCATACACAAACATGCAGCCCACAACTCATTTTCATTTTCCTGCTGCTTACACTGGAACTACTTGCATTAACTGATGATATAACTTGCTACCTTCTTGGCTTAGCTTGGTGAAGGTTTGCTTGTGGCTAACTAAGCCTCCTGCATTGGTTACAGTTGAATGTCATGGGTCTTGGTTCCTGTTCTTTTGCCACTTGACCAAGTGAGCAGTTCCAGGTCTAAAAAGTGAAGCCAATGCGGAAGTGACTTAAACCTAGACGTTTTACTTAGCATGCAGCCCTAATTGAACCACTTACAACAAGTAACCACTGCATACACATAACCTTTAGTGCACATGTCATGTGGAGTAGCAGGAATGGACCCAAATGCAGAGACCAAAATGCAGAAAAGAAAACCTTTATTCTTGGGACTGGGCAGGCAAAACAGAAGCTGGCTGAGTGGAGAGGCGCAAACTCAACAGAACAATGATCCACCAAAACTCAACTGAAAACCTGACCTTAAATACAAACTAAACTAATCAGACAATGAGCAACAGGTGACAAGACACAGGGGCAGGCTGGGACCTGATAGGCTGGGAAGACACTGGGGCTGCTTTTCAATTTGCTAATTCTATGCTTCCTCGCATCCTCTCTCCTCTGTGACCTGGAAACCTATCTCCCTCCGCCATCATGGCGGATCTTCCAATCCCGTAAATGCACCTGGTGGAGACAAGGAGTGAGGAGCAAGGAGGCTCCTGGGGGAGTTTAGAGTGAGGAAACACAGGTGTATCCTATGCAGAAGTTTTTTAACGGACGGCAACACCCCTTTGATCCAAAGTGTGTATTGATTGGCCAGCTGATCTGATAGGACAGTAAACAGTCGGGCTTTTTATTGTAATACAGCAGATCAGCAAAACTACCTGTGGAGAAGGAATGAAAGCACCAACAGCAGCTGATCATAGCCTATTTATTTATAAAATGAAGATTACTGAATCATGAATCAATCATGAGCCAAAGGCTTCCCCTTTCTTCTTCTCCGTTTCAGTGCGTCTCAGCTCCTTCAGGAAAATATGACACTGCACTGCTGCGTCTCCTATAAAATCATGCTGAGCCTGAAAAAAACGTCAGACTTTCACAAACTAAATAAGAAACATTTTCTTTAAACATATTCTGCAGGCTACAGCTGTTTTATTGCTCCTTTATGTCGGTTCTGTTCTTTTAGTTATTAATAGATTTAAATTGTCTATTTGTGTCTTATTCTGTGACAGACACACCCTGCTATACATCTAATCAAATGATAAAACATTGGAGCAATTATCAGCTGTTTTCCTTCCAGCTATAAATATATAGAAGTTATTAAGTAACAGTGAAAAGTCTTCATTAATTGTACATGAATTTTAAATGCAAACTTTAGAGTTTAAACTGTTACTTAGTAATTTCTATTGCTGACTTATTCATATTTGACATTTAGGGTGATGTGCGTCATCACTACTTGTCATCTCCTCAAAATGACGCTGGAGTGAGCGAGGACGTCCCGTTGAGACCTCCCCTCCTCGCTGGGAGGAGCTAAGACGCGAAGAAGAGATGCGAGTGAGGGAAACGAGGAGACACGACAGCGTAATGAAAAGCACCCACTGAGAGCAGGGCAGGGCTGACGAGACTGATACAGGGCGGGTGTAAAGGTGACAGCAGACTGTTGAAGAACACTGAGACAAGGGCAGGGCAAACAAGAACGAATGCAGGGCAGGTGTAAGGAGGAGTATATGAACACACAAGGGAAACACAATAACAGAAAACCAACATCCTGAAAACACAATACTTTAAATCACAACCCAGCATAAATCAAACCGTCTCAGAATTACATAAACTTAAGCACACAACACTACAAGCTAACTAATAATGCAGTCCTCTAAACCCACAACCCAAATCATAACAAGTAAAACCATATGACCAGAAGGACTTGACAACAGAAGTGTAACATAGGAAACCACAAAGAACACAAAAACACAAAGAGTCCAAAAAACAAACAGTCCAGGCAGGATGTGACACACATGGACACATGTTTACTGAGTGAAGGCGAAAATGCAAAAATCAATCTTAAGAATCGATTATGGATCATTCAAGTGTTGTGATTAATCAGAAAACTATATTTTTATCCAGCCCCAGCTAACAGGTCCATTTGTCAGTGTTAGGCTGTCCAGATGAATGTGAATAGGATCATTCTCTTATTTAAAAAGGGCAACACATGGTCCACCCAGGAGCGTTTGCTCTTACCTGAGCTGATACTAAATCACGCCACCATCAAGTGTCCGTATGTATGTGAGTGTATGCGTCTTCATTTTCGTGTTTTTTTATGTTAAAGTCAGATGTATGAGGTCAAATTCCTTTAGGTGTGTTCTGCACCTCAATCTAATCTTTGTAGAGATTAAACATATTTGTGCTGTAAACATAAGCTTTGTTGAATTCCCACTAATTAAAGAAGTAGTGATCATCCTACAATGTTAGAGTGCTATGAAATGTTTAAGTGATATTGATGCATGGTGTTTTATGAGTTGAGCCATTTTCTCCTTGAATTTCATATTTATTATTCCAGTGTATTTCACGTTACACTGAAGTGGAGCTGAATGCAGACATGGTTAGTGTTTTTTCCTGTTTCCTGAGTTAATAGGACAGTGAAATATCAATCAAAAATAACCAAGACTAATGTGACTAAAATATTGTTTGTTCATTGTTCTGAGAGTTGCCAAAAATAGCAACAATCCCTCTCAGGACGACATGACAAAATTAAGCTGGAGAGAAAATACATTGGTGTCCAAAGCCTTTTTATAGTTGTGAAATGTCACTTTTATTAACATGAATGAAAAGAAAGCTACCCTACCGTGATTTGAAAGGCATCATACACACATTTCCTAACATACTAAGAAAATGCATCATGTTTTTCTCAGTTTTCACTGACTAATGCAGAGAGTGAGTGGGTGGAGATGAAGAGGTGTCTTAAACAAGAGTGATAGGTGGACTGTCTGTTGGAGGCTGGGATAAAGATGAAAATTCAGGTCATACTCTTGAAGAAGAAACACAGGTCATCTGCTGCTTGAACAAATGACCCATGCTGTTGATTTTCTTGAGAGGGCTGTCTCAAAAAGGTGGTAGGGGTTGCAATTAGAGAAACTGAGACAGGAAAATGAACAGCAATAGATGGAAGAGTTTTAAGGGTGGGTTTTGTGACTGGTGTTGTTGTTGGCACATTTTTCCATAATGATGGCCATCTAGTACAGTCTCATTTACTGGTTGTAAGTAAGCATTGTACTCCACCAGCCAGTGGTTCCAAACATTATTTGGACAGTAGATCCACCTCAGCAGCAACAGAGGACCAGGCAAACTAATAGTTTGATCTCTGAATTCATTTACCTGACATGAGTTGTCATATCAGAGTACAATCTTCCCTCAAACTCTTAAAATGATAGCTAAATTCCCATCTGAAGTTTCAGTAACTGCATTGGTCTCTAAGCAGGGACATGTACACTGGGAAGTTTGGGTGTTTGAGTTGTCTCAATACACTCAGATCTGGACTTCTAAATATATCGAGTAGTCCAGTACTGTGTGTTGCGCACTGGTGGGCACTCAAACTAGATGTGTGTGTATCAAGGGCTAGTAAATAACCTACATTTATGCTGTATGCTAAATAAAGCTTATAACTTATGAAATCATTTAGTTTTTTCATTTACTTACTGTGATAATTGCAACATGTATGGTTTTTACAGTAAATGAAATAAACTCTTACTGTATGTTGTATGTATGTCATGACAAAATAAAAAGCAATGACCTGAAGAAAATAAACACACTTAAATTAAAATGCAAAACAATTATTAACAGGCACTAAAGTATTCTAACTATCAACCAAACTGCAGCAGAAAGTTCGCAAGCAGCCAAGTATCCACAGGCTAACAGGCTAAGAAGCACTGATTCTACTGTCTACAGGCTAACAAGCTAACAGGCTAAGAAGCTCTGAGTCTACTGTCTACAGGCTAACAAGCTGACAAACACCGTTTTACTCTGGTACATGAAAGAATCAGGCTAGCCCCCAAGCCTTAGGTGTTCAGTGTTTTTTTGCATACGGGCAGCAGATCAGCATGTATGGAATGTGTCAGCGGCAGCAAGTCTGTACAAGAGCTGCTGTCAATATCAGCAGCAGTCTAGTCGAGTATAGCCTATGGATTTTTAGTACTGAATGGTCTCAGCAATAGGGACATGCAGAGAGCCCAGCATTTGTATTTGTATTTGTATTTGTTGAGGCAGCAAAATTATTTGTATTTGTATTCGAATAAAAGTGAAAATAGGCTTACAAATCCTGTTTTTGTTTATTATTATGCTTTTAATTTTATAAAATGTTAGCGTTACAATAAATGTTCATGAATAAACTACCTTACAAAGGAGGTTCCCACACCAGGTCACACTCGAGTCTCCCAGATCATAGACGACTGCACTGACTACTGAGCTAAAACTTTACTCATCGCCTCATTACAGGCAGACCTCTACCTATTTATACATCCATAACACAGTGACAGCACACCGTGTAACGTGTAGGGAAGAACTTCAAAGGCAGTTATTGCTTTGCACTTTTCATTTATTGCCTTTTTACAAACCAATTTTGTGGAAAGGAGAGGGGGAACAACAGGTTATGGAGGGTCCCTTGGGAGCACTTAGCATGTGTCAGTAGCTAAGCTTTATCTCTTGGGAGCACCCCCAACTCTGGGAGTGATGTCCAAATTAGGAAAGGTATGTCATGAAGCAGGTGGATGTGACTCCCCTTGTTGAGACCTGCTGATAGACGTAACAGTGGAGCAGACAAGAGAGACTGAGATAGCGATGTAACTGACGTGTGCACTGGTATTTGATGGGTTTTTTTCCTTCCAAAAAAATAATAAATTTGTATGAAACAAATATTCGTAAAAAAAACCCAAAACAAAACACTATTTGTGCTTTCCTTAATAACGTATTTGTATTCAGGCACACCCCTAGTGAGTAGACAACATCGGCATAAACACTTCTAAGATGCTTCATACTCCTTTCTCAAATATCTGTTCAACTAACTGTCCCCCCGTGAGCAAGGGTTCAGTCTGCATGAAAGAC
Source organism: Thunnus maccoyii (assembly GCF_910596095.1). Taxonomy (NCBI): domain Eukaryota; kingdom Metazoa; phylum Chordata; class Actinopteri; order Scombriformes; family Scombridae; genus Thunnus; species Thunnus maccoyii. The sequence continues at coordinate 30,250,963 of NC_056548.1, forward strand.
ATAAAGTGGCCGCTCATCATGCTATACCTTCTAACTCTACATAATGATTTATCGCAGTGAGCATTGCAGAATCTGCAAGAAAATCCACACATCATAAATCAAGATGTCACTTAAAATATGTATGAGCCAATTACTTATTTATTGCTGATTCATATTCAGACTACAAGCATTACACTAGTGCCGCTGAGGACTGTCCAAGCATTAATGATTCATACAAAACAATCCATATAATTTATTTATAAGTGCTTTTCAGTCATTTATCATACCTATATGCTTAACACTCATTTGAACTTGTCAGAGTTGAAACTGCCCTCGAGTTTCAAATACATCTGGGTTGAACTCTAAACTAATATCTGAGGTGATATAGGCCTAACCGTAACATCAGGGGCCCTATTGACAAAGGATCTCATTTTACCACTTGGAGTCTTCCTAAATGGCTCTAAAAGTTACAGCGAAGAGTTTCCATAAAAGAGTAACTTTTAGTAAAGAAAGTAAGAAAAGGAAAAACACTGAGTCAGGAAAAAAATAAGACAGACGGATAGATAGATAGATAGATAGATAGATAGATAGATAGATAGATAGATCTTTCCTGTTGAGCCTTGGTTACAGGTTTGGCTATCAGCAATAATTAATGATTATCAAAGATAAATATAATTACTAAAATCAATAGACATTATTAATAAGAATTAATAATAGCAGGGCACTGCCCCGGGGTCGGGGAAAAAGATAGCCAATTGGAACTCTGATTAATAATTAACTTAGCATAGCTAGTTTAGGTTGAAGGATTTGGGAGTTTTTTTGCAGAGCAGAGGATGGTGAATAGGTTGGTGATAACAATAGTGCTTTCAGCATTCACACTATTAGTGTGAGAGCTGCGAAGCTGCTATGTTATCATCACTCTTTATTATTATGTATTACGTAAGTCTTTTTTTCAAGCTTTCAACTCCTCCATACTATGAGCGACAGAAACCACTCAAATATCAAAATGTTCAGCTCTTTAAGGACATTTATGCTATTACTTTTCATCTTTCTATCATATTCCAGGGTTTTGTTTTTTTTTTAAATATTAAAATTATTAATGAAAAGTCTATGGGAGGAATGTTTGAAAGCTAATATCTCAAAGACTAAAAAACAAATATAATATAAATAATTTGTACAAATATCATACATTCTCATGGTAAGCTAGTCTTGCTTTCACTAATGATGTACAATCTCTGGTGTCCAAGCTCTAGTTTTAGGCAAATAAATTTTCCTCAACAGAACTTTTTTCTCCCATTCTCATGGTCAGTTTTCCCCATTAGATGACAAGGTTCTGTGTTCAATACCTGCTCATTAGAGTATCAATCAATCAATCAATCAATTTTTTATTTATATAGCGCCATATCACAACAGAAGTCATCTCAAGGCACTTTTCACATAGAGCAGGTCAAGACCGTACTCTTTAATTTACAGAGACCCAACAATTCCCCCATGAGCAAGCACTTGGCGACAGCGGTAAGGAAAAACTCCCCTTTAACGGGTAGAAACCTCAAGCAGACCCCGGCTCTTGGTGGGCGGCCATCTGCTTTGACCGGTTGGGTTGAGAGAGAGAAAGAGAGAGGGAAAGGGGGAGGGGGGACAGAAGAAAAACAATCACAATGACAACAACAAGCACAAGCAGCAATAGCAGCAATAGCCAGGGAAGGATGCCATCAGGACTGTGAAGGACCGCGAAGGTTCGGCCCGGGACTCAGGTTTTCCTGTGAGATGAGAAAGCACAAAAAAAACTCCGGGGAAGAGGCAAAGTTAGTGACATGCATTGATGTTACATGAATGCATACAGATGGAGAGGAGGAAGAGGAGGAGAGAGGAGCTCAGTGCATCATGGGAAGTCCCCCAGCAGTCTAGGCCTATAGCAGCATAACTAAGGGCTGATCCAAGGCGAGCCTGGTCGGCCATAACTATAAGCTTTATCAAAAAGGAAAGTTTTAAGCCTACTCTTAAACATAGAGAGGGTGTCTGCACCCCGGACTGAATCCGGTAGATGGTTCCATAGAAGAGGAGCCTGATAGCTGAAGGCTCTGCCTCCCATTCTACTTTTAAAGACTGTAGGGACCACCAGTAAGCCTGCATACTGGGAGCGCAGTGTTCTAGTGGGATAATACGGTATTATGAGCTCTTCAAGATATGATGGTGCCTGACCATTAAGGGCTTTGTAAGTTAGGAGAAGGATTTTAAATTCTATTCTAGATTTTACAGGAAGCCAATGTAGTGAAGCTAAAATGGGAGAAATGTGGTCTCTTTTTCTAGTTTTAGTCAATACACGTGCAGCTGCATTCTGGACCAGCTGGAGAGTCTTTAGAGACTTGTTAGGGCAGCCTGATAATAAGGAATTGCAATAATCCAGCCTAGAAGTAACAAATGCGTGAACTAGTTTTTCTGCATCTTTTAGGGACAGGATGTGCCTGATTTTTGTGATATTACGTAAGTGAAAAAAGGCAGTCCTTGAGATTTGATTTATGTGGGAGTTAAAGGACATATCCTGATCAAAGATAACTCCCAGATTCCTTACGGTGCTGCTGGAGGCCAGGGTAATGCCATCCAGAGTAGCTTTATCATTAGATAATGTGTTTCTAAGGTGTTTAGGGCCAAGCACAATAACTTCAGTTTTATCTGAATTTAGTAGTAGAAAATTGCAGGTCATCCAGGTCTTTATGTCGTTAAGGCATGTTTGGAGTTTGTTTAACTGATTGGGTTCATCTGGCTTCACTGATAAATATAATTGGGTGTCATCTGCGTAACAATGAAAATTTATGGAGTGTTTCCTAATAATATTACCTAAAGGAAGCATATATAAGGTGAATAGAATTGGTCCAAGTACAGAACCTTGTGGAACTCCGTGTCTAACTTTTGCCTTCACGGAGGATTCATCATTAACATGTACAAACTAAAATCGGTCTGATAAATAGGACTTAAACCAGCTTAATGCAGTTCCTTTAATGCCAATTAAATGTTCCAGTCTCTGCAAAAGGATTTGATGGTCAATTGTGTCGAATGCAGCACTAAGATCTAACAGGACAAGTATGGAGACAAATCCTTTGTCCGATGCAGTTAGGAGGTCATTTGTGACTTTCACCAGTGCTGTCTCTGTGCTATGATGTGCTCTAAATCCTGACTGAAAATCCTCAAATAAACTATTGTTATGTAGAAAGTCACATAACTGATTAGAGACTGCTTTCTCAAGGATCTTGGATAGAAATGGAAGGTTAGATATAGGTCTATAATTGGCTAAAACACCTGAATCAAGAGTAGGCTTCTTAAAAAGAGGTTTAATTACAGCTACTTTAAAGGACTGTGGTACATAGCCTGTTACTAAAGACAAATTGATCATATCTAGTAAAGAAGTGCTCACTAAGGGTAAGGCTTCCTTAAGCAGCCTAGTTGGGATGGGATCTAAGAGACAGGTTGATGGTTTAGCTGAACAAATCATTGAAGTTAGTTCAGACAAGTCTACTGGAGAAAAACAGTCCAAATATATGTCAGGATTTACTGCCGTTACCAAGATTCCTGTGTTTGGGGAGAGAACGGTGCCTGTTGAGGGCAGGAGGTGGTTAATTTTGTCTCTAATAGTTAGAATTTTATCATTAAAGAAGCTCATAAAGTCGTTCATAAAGTACTCCTCATAATATTGCTCTCATGTACAAAGTTGCTTTACATCTTCATCATGTACCATAATTCACTTCGACTTGAGTGCTCTTTAATATTATTACCTAAAATGTACATTGATATGCTTGTTAAACACATATTTTCCTGTCACAGAAAGCATGTATGTGTAGTCCAGTGGTTTAAGGTTTTTTTCTTTCTGGAAACAAATCTTTTTTTCATTTTTAAAGTATGAAACAAATATTTGTAAAAAATAAAAATAAAAACACTATTTGTGCTTTGCTGAATAACATATTTGTATTCGGGCACACTCCTAGACAGCAAATCTGCTAGACCCACCATGCCATTGGAAACGCCCACTCAGAGGCTCAAGGCTTATGTACTGTTTCTACAAATATGTAGAAAAATGCTTTTATTCTCTTTTGAAACATGGAAAAAATGCATAATAGCTGCAATATCATGATAGATAACATTTTCTTACACAACAGCAAAGAGAATTCAAATTTCAGTTTGACTTTAACAATGAACTTCAGCTCAAGACATTTGACCATGTGGCTTATACCCACCCCCACTCACTGGAAACAGCTCATTCACCAAGTGTGTTTCCCATTTCATTAGATATTAATGAGCTGGTGGGATTGGGTTTGGGAGAGCACTTAAAAAACATTTCTCTTAATTAATAATTGATTATTGACCTATCATCGGAGGCATTTTGGGAGTAAGACTATCTGCAATGTCAGGTTGTCGTGCCCACCATGAGATGTCAGGGTGTTGTTAGGAGTGTGGAAGGTCTATCAAGGGAGTTTGGGTGAGCTCTGGTTTCTGGCATAACTCTTTGAAATCTACATTTCTGTACTGCTGACTGCTGGTTAACCAAGGCTGACAATTGTCTCACAAATTAATTAGATACCAGTAGTTAGGGAGTGAACCGGCTGGTAGTTTATATATTGATATTTTTAAAATATATCAGATGTTTTTTTCTGGAAATCTAGATCACCATAAGATACTAGTCTCTCACATCATACTTTTAAGGAGGTATGTTTGTTTTAGTAATGACAAAAAGTCAAGCTCATAGCTCATGAAAGCTGCACTCATGCAGATACTAGGGTCTTGGTGGCTGATATGGTGTGCTGTGTTGTGGCTGAGCCCACAGTCTCTAGTATTTCTGCTTAAGAGACAGTGAGCTAATTGAGGATGATCTCACTGATTACGACTCCTGAGTGGACCATTTATCTGTGTTATCCTTCAGCTCTACTGCACCTTTTACTCCCTTTCTTTCGGCAATTCCCTGTTTTTTCTCCTGTGATTCCTGTTTCTCTTTTACCAAGGTCACACATACAATCAGTGCAACCTATCCTGGCTTTTCTCTGTGGCTCCTCTCCCATCTTTGATTCTCTGTCTTGACTACTGTGCCCCAAGCTGGCTATTTATATAGGAAATGGCAGTTTCACCATGTTTGATCATTACTTTATTAATACTTATTTTTACTCACCAAAAAGTGTGTTGTTGTATTGCTCTATTGTTTATTTTGTTGTGAAGCAAATAATACTCATACAGCATTTTTTTTCGTCATTTAGGGTCTGTCCATCTTTTGCACGGATTACATGGATAAATTACTCTTTTTACTCGCAAAGTTTTATTGCACTTACAGTACATAATGAGTTTAGTTGTCATCAACTCTCCAACACTCTCTACGGCTGTCTGTCTCTTCTCTGCCGGGTTACACACATACAGAGGGCTCAGCCCCACCCATGCTGAGAAAGAGCAGAGATGAGAGAAGCAGTGAGATGGTGACATAAAATGGCAGAAAAATGCAGTAGAGACAGTTTTTATTTATGTTATATACCAAATTTATTTGCACTCGTTTAATTTCAGCTCAGTGTGAGAGTCTCTGCTGCATTTTTCTGTCATTTATGGTCGTGCTACTCTCCCCTGCTGTCTATGGTTCACTGTGGGTGGGGCTGAGCCCTCTGTGTGTGTGCAGCACACACAGGAAAGACAGTGAACCAGGTGAAGTACTTGAGTTGACGACAACTACACTTGTTACGTTACTGTAAGTGCAATAAAAGCTTTGGGAGTAAAAGCCAAAAAGTAATTTAATTTAATCTGCACAAAGAATGGATAGACAAGGGGTGGGGTGTGCACAGACCAACTATTTATTCAATCAAAATGTGTTATATTGGGATATGAATTGTTATCGGGATATGAAATTACCTATATCAGGAGATGAGATTTTGGTCATATCACCCAGCTCTAATAGATGGATGGATGGTATGTCTTAAAGGTAATACTCATATGTGGATCTGATTAACCTGTTTTTTCCTTTTAATGTCAACCTAAGTCACTTTGAAATTAGAACAAAAATTCCCCACTATATAGTGCTATGAAATATGGTGTCATATATCTGTGTCAACCAGATCAGCAGACTTGAGACTTGGACAGCCTAAAGACTTGACTCAGGATTTCAAAACCAAAACACTCCTGTTAAAAGGAGCAACAACAAAAATAAATAAGATACAGGTAAGTGGTGCAGGACTATGGATTGAAAGCTATGTAAAAAAAACAAAAAAACAACTAATAATAAAAATATGTTTAAATGTAATGTCATTTTGATTGTGAAGCATTCACAGACTTGAAACTTGCAATTGTCATATGAAGACTTGTGACCCTCACCCTCAAGGACAAGGGACTTGAATTGAGACTTGCCTTGACAAGAGTTTTGATGTGGACTTGCCCTAAAACGATTTGAGAAGAGCTTGGGTTTAACTGAAGCCATGGTGTGGAGAAAAATGCCATGTTTTTATTGCTCCACTGTTCATCAAATGGAAATATTCTAGATTTGTTTGGCATAATTTATTTTGCATTTCCCGAGAAGACAGTCTGCCATATTTGGTGTCCTCAGAAACTTTTGGATCTACAGCAGAATTTCAAAATAGTGATTGAATGTTATCCTTAGTTTGAATCTTGTCAAATATACTGTCCCCAACTTGCCCTGTTTTTCTTCTCACCACAGCAAGGGAAGAGAATGTGGCCACTTTCCGAGGCTCAGAGTACTTCTGCTACGACCTCTCCCAGAACCCCATCCAGAGCAGCAGCGACGAGATCACACTCTCCTTCAAGACATGGCAGCGCAACGGCCTAATCCTTCACACCGGCAAGTCAGCCGACTACGTCAACCTGGCACTGAAGGACGGCGCTGTCTCCCTTGTAATTAACCTGGGCTCTGGAGCCTTTGAGGCCATTGTTGAGCCAGTCAATGGGAAGTTCAATGACAACTCATGGCATGATGTCAAAGTGACCCGCAACCTCCGGCAGGTAAGGCACTGAGGTGGAGTGTAATATGTGAAAAATGAATGTTGTGGTTAGTTGCAAAGCTTTCTTAAATCGTATCTTATTGAATGGTACTGATGGTGATAAATAGCATCCGAACATTGTCTCATTACTGACTGCAGGCTGTGTGGAGCAATTTTTACTCTAACAGAGCAAACTATAATATTGGATGGTGTGACGCAGCAAATATGTTCTTCATTTAGGACTCTTCAGCTCTCCATTTCCTCATAGGTCAGCACTGTAAAAACTTGTTTGCAGTTGGTCAGTGGTGCAAATTTGTTTGTCAGAGTTCCTCAAAGTGGAACTTATGGATAAAAGCTCTGTGCAGAATGGCTTCATGTCTATGATTATGATGATTATGGTGATTGTAGTCTAAAATTTTGTTGTCATAAATGCTGATATGACTGGGCCCTAAGGCATCACAGACTGATAAGGCTGCCAGACATGAACATGTGTGAAGTTTACTGACCTCACCTTATAGGATTTTATCTTATAGGTAGGCTATCGAAACCCAAATTTAAAACCACCATTTTGCAAAGCAGCTTATTGTAACATCTTATTATTGCAGCTTTTAGCAAAAGATTTTTTTGTATTATACTGTTAACCTTGAAAAGGATTTTTCTTAGTCTAATGTTCATTTTTTAAACTAGCAGAGCAGCACTTTCCAGATCTGATTTTCCCACTGTCTGTCATCTTAGCACTTCTCCATCAGTCAAGACATCCCTGCGCATTTCATGGTCGTAGAAGGCTGCTTACTTCCTCTATATATGTCTATGTATAGATATTTTATTGGGTGATCATGGTGATAAGCTCAAGTCATCCAAGACCTCTGATGATAACCCAAGACTGATAAACCTACATGTTTAAATATGTAAATAGACACTTCCTTTAAACCGACCTCCTTTTGAGTAGAACTGTGAAGTGTACAGGTTTTGATTTTGAAAAAAAGAATAATCCAATCTGATCCATAAATACACAAATAAACTACATTAAAGATTCAAAAGTCAAGATTCAAGATTTAGTTTATTGTAATTTTCTTGTGTATTTGCATACACAAATAAAACAAAATGCTGTTCCTCCCAGCCCACAGCAGTGCAACAACCATAGAAAGGATAAAGATATACTGTATATCTAAAAATTGCCTTTGAAAAATGATTAAAAAAATATATAAATCCCAAGAGGAAAAAAAAACAATAACAAAGGATGAGCAGTTAGCAGCACAATGCATTAAAGTGCATTTAGAGAGAAAATTACATCTCTCAGTTCAATTTAGACAGCTCTTGCATGTCAACGAGTGACCAGCACTGATGGGAGTTATATAATCAATTTTGTCCAGAGAACATTAGGCAACATGATTGTTGGAACTGCAGGTTTGTATGGGTTAACAGTTAGCCTAGCTTGCACTCCTCCATGCTTGCCCCACTTCCACTCCCTGTTTCACTGCTTTTGATGTTTCCTCTCCAGCGCAACTCCAGGCTGACTTAACTGACTTAAAGTTGACTTTATAGTTAAAGAACAAGGCTGGTAATAATATGTATTTTTCTTGTTAACTAATCTCATAAAAAAGTCAATTTGTTAGTCTCTTAATACTTTCTGACATCAGGATTATGTACTGTATGTGGAATTGAGTCAAAATAAACTACAGTACACACACAATACTTGTTTGTAGAGCAATTCATTGTTGGTTTGATCTGCACATGGGAATTGTTGACTATGAGACAAAAATATCACCAGACTATGGGTGTCCAAATCAAGTTTTTTTTTTTGGCTCTGAGTTCTTTAATATATGGTATCTGCTGATATCAAGTCCCATCCAATAGTTTAATTTACCTGAATGACACAGCTGCCCAGTGCACACTCAAGCTACACTCTGACAATAAGATCAGATAGAACTTCACTTATTTCTAAACAAATGTTTGTGCCAAAATGCTCCATAGACATAGTAAAAATATATACATAGAAGAAGAAGATACAGTGTTGATTAAACATGCATCTAGCACATTAATATGTAGGCCTATATACACAACAGCTGTAGCTACTATATTTGGCAAACCTTATTTTTTGCAAGCTACTTGATCCAAACACTGGAGATCCTGGTTTAAAACTGTTGATAATATGAATGAAAGTCTAACTTGGAGAATGCAACTCAGTTTATAGTTACATGCTCCATACAACCTCTGTCACTCATTCAGTTCTGCCATTGCTGCTACACTGCTGCTTGCTTCAGAATTTAACTCCCTCCACCTCCCCTGCCTCCTTCTGTATTAGCATTCAGTTGTTTATGATGCTGAATTTTTCTTTTTAACTTGTTCATGTTCATCAAATGTTGTGTATCCCGGGCTCTGAGCTCACAGGTTTTTGAGCTCAGGGACAGTCTGTGTCAGGCTGCTTAGATTCCTCCCAGAGGATCACATGATTAGAGCCCCACTGCCAAGTTAAAATGCAATTAAATAAATCTAAACATGACACGAGTGTCCTGACTGAATTAACATTAAATTAGCCATGATGTTTGTCATTTTAACCTGCATCAGCAAGAATCAGTGCTGGCAAAAAATGAGAAACTGCTACCTGTTTGATCTTTGCTGATAGGAAAGAGAGAGGAGAGATTAAAAAAAAGATTTAATAACAGATGTGTTTGTGTCAGAGTTAAGAAATATGTGTATTTTGCTCATCTGGATGTCAGTCACACTCACTGGTGTCTCAGTATAGTTTTATCACATTTTCAACACTTTGTCACTAACAATGAAGCAAAATGCTTGCATAAAGGCATAAAGGAGAGAAACACAGTAAAGAAAGTACAAACATTTGATCAGGTTTATTTTACAGAGCCATAAAATAAGCCTGGATTGGCTCAGGCACATCCATAAACTAGACATATCCTTTAAAACACCACAAATGTAAGCATCCAAAATCCATGAGATGACAGTCACAAACATTGGATGCTTTTGGGAAACAAGTCTCTGTCTTCCCTGATTTCCTTTTGCAATCCTTTCAACCTTGCCAGAGTTTCCCCTCATTACCCTCTACCAATGTCTTCCCTGTTACAACTAACTCTTTTAGTAGTGACTCAAAGAATATTTTTTTTTTTTATTAATGTGTACTAACTCACTACATCACTTTTCATAATTTGATTTTCATTTGATTTGCTTAATGTATTAACAACCCCACTGCTCACTGTATTAAATTTGTTTCTTACCCACCCCACCTCTCTGCAAAGCAATCAGGCATTGGATACGCTATGGTAAACACACTCCATTGTATGGTAGATATCATTCATTGATTATTGTCATTTTTTGGTTTGCTCTGTACTCTTCCCCTTCCTCCTTCTTTAACTACTGCACATCAAATACCGTTCTCACAACAATAAGAAAATGGGGTTTGTATTTCCCAGCTTTCATGTTGGTATAACTTCTGTCCGTATATTTTTCACCTGGGTCATCCTTTCACATTGACTTCCTACTTTCCTTCTTAACCTCTTCCTCTTTTTTAATCACCCATGACTTTTGCTTCTCTAGTGTTCTACTCAAGCTCCTGATTTTCCTGTTACATGTTTTTGGTGATACTATTGTGGAAACTATCAGAGGCCTACTACAACCAAAAATGAGAATGAAAAAAATCTACACTGGAGCTCTGACAATTTTGTCCTATATAAGATGTGCATGGCCTAACATGGATTGAGCCCACCTTACACTCTCATCTTCATTACCATCCTTGAGCAAGTGAAAATACAAGGTGACCCACCCTGCAGGGATACAGTTATAAAATTATATAACTCCAGTGACACCACAAGCATTTTTGGCACCAGTCTGTACAATAGTAGTTGATAACAATATTTGACTTTTGACACACTTGGAAAAATATCCACAAAGCAAATAGGGAACAAAAGTATTTTTTTGGAATGAATTGCACATGAAGTAGAATCAAATGTCCCTAACTTGTTTAGATGGTTTGAGACAAATAAAACCCTATGCAACAATAACTGCATACTCATTAGGAGAAGGCCTGGCCTGGGTTTGGCCGCAACATGTGATGCTAAAACATGAGGTATGTGGTTTCATAACAGTTCTTAGTTAAATGATTCTCCGCCCTTAGCTGAGGCTACTCACCCTTTTGCTTGTCTTTATCTTCACCTCTGATGGCACACAGTGGTATTCAGATGAACATCTGTGAAAAAGAAACAGATTGTAATTGGTCTTGGAATTCAGTGAATAGTATGACGTTTTGAAAGTCTAAAAAAATTCTGTAAAGTGCATATATTTCAGAAGTAGTATGAATAAAATGTACTTAAGGTATTTAAAATAAAAGTATTATGCAGCATGTTATACTGTTATATACTGTGTATTAGTGGATCATTATTATTGTTGTATTAACATGTAAACGACATTTCAATGTTGAGGCTAGTCGAGATGCAGCAAATTTGAACTACTTTATGTAGGGTAGTTTAATCTACGACAATGCATCCTATTTTATAAACTGATCATATGTTTTGAAGTCTTAATCTGCAAAGTAACCACTAACTGTAGCTGTCAAATACATGCAGTGGTGAAGAAGTATAAAGAAGCATATACACTCAAGTCAAGCACAAGTACCTAATGTTGTACTTAAGCACTAATTATATACAGTATGGTACAAAAATACAATATTTAAATGAATGTACTTAGTTACTTTCCACCACTGCTCTTCAGACTTTCAATTCTAAAAACAAATGCTGTCAAAGATCAAATATTTTTTTGACAATAAGTTATTCCTAGACATCCTGCAGTGTGGGTCTGCACCTTCCATTCTGTGTGTCCTATATGTTTGCATTTGATTTAGTGTGGTGTGACACACTCCCTTTTCCCTCCTTTCCATTGGTTTGTGAGTGTTTTTCATTTGCTCCTTTATGTTACTTCTGTTACAATGTCTTTTTTAGTTTCTTTCTTCCCTCACTTATTTAGACACAAAAGAAGATAAAATAAAACAGCAAATACCACAGAGTAATATTAACGCATCTTTGTCAGTGTCTGGAGTTAAATTCAGTTAACGTCTTCATTTTGACGTTCTACTTAACCCTTCATGTCTATCAATAGTTTAAACTCTCACAAATAGCATCTGCTAACTCACATCAAAGGTAAAGAAAATGATGGGATGTCAGATTTTCTTTATCTGTCTTGTCTGATCCATAACAGAGGTAAACGCAACCTACCAGAGATTTTGAATTCATACAGACCTGAGTGAATTCCAAATCAATACCGTAGACTTCCTCCTATCTTTATAATCCAAGAAAAACATTTTATTTCCAACCTCACTATTCATCCCTTATTGTCAGGTTACAATATCAGTGGATGGGATTCTGACCACTACGGGTTACACCCAGGAAGACTACACTATGTTGGGCTCTGATGACTTCTTCTACGTGGGTGGAAGCCCCAGCACCGCTGACCTGCCTGGATCTCCAGTCAGCAACAACTTCATGGGCTGTCTCAAGGAGGTAAAGTGCCTGACTGACTGTTTACAGTATGTTGGAGTGAAACATGCTTGTATACAGCAAAATCACCAGTGTTAAATTAACTCTGAAAGAGTTAAATTTAACACCAGAAAAGTGTCTGTATGTGTCCACTCTTTTATGTGTTAAATTAACACTTCTGAAAGGGTTGACTTTTTAATACGCACCCAGACTTATTTCAACACTGTAAGTTGGAAATTAACACTGGCTAACACTGAATAGTGTTAGCACTACTCTACCAGACTACACTTGACTCCAATATAGTAACACTAACAGGTGAGGGTATAGAATAGGGATGCACAATATTGGATTTTTTGCCGATATCCAATATGCCGATATTTCCAACTCATTGTGGCCTATTGCCGATGTCGATACCGATATATGCACATATTTTTTTCCAGCTGGTTGAGGAGACTATTATGCATGCAAGCATAGATTGTACTAAGTATGATCAAGAAAGACAATATATGAAGGAAGAACTTAGGAAGATTGGAGATCAGGAGCTCAGCATTAAAACTTTAATGAACTTGCCAAGTGGATTGAGCAGTAGAGTTTTCTTTGAGTTTATAAGACAGACAAGATTAATGTGTAGAATTTAATCTGTGGTCCACACTCTGGAGCAGAAGGTGGCAGTAATGCACCTAATACGCTGGTTGCCAACTGCTGTTATAAACCAAAAGGAAGAAGTTTCCCCCCCCCCCCCCAAACAGAGTGGTACATCCTGTCAGCCGAAGTGTTTCCTATCTGTGCAGCCGAACATTACATCTCCTCGACAGACTGTTTCACCCCACGGTCCCGATGCTTCCTCCGCAGGCTCCACTTCACTCAAGGTGCCCGTCAGACTGGCTGCTTCTTCCCACTTTAACCTAAATAACTAACCACTAATGCTCCGCTAGCCGCAGCATGACCAGAGGGAGCACAGCCAGCTAGCCTCCCAGTTAACATTAGCCCCGGCTCTCCATGTGGATCCAACTGGAGCACTGAGCCCCGGTTTGTTATTTAGGTTAAAATGGGAAGAAGAAGCAGGTCTGATGGGCAGCTTGAGTGAAATGGAGCCTGTGGAAGAAGCACCAGGACTGTCAAGGTGACACAGTCCATTGAGGGAAGCACTGTCAGGAGGCGGAGGAGAAGGCGACATATTTCATTTTAGAGCTTTTATCGGCCAATACCGATGACATGCCGATAATATCGTGCATCCCTAATATACAATGTTATGAATGTTGGACAACCAATTCCCCCTCCACCACAACCACCTACCCCACATACCTATCAATTACAAAAATACAAGACAACAACTTACACAAAAGTATTGTCTATTTAAAGGCAGGTACACTACAAACATAATTCATTAACTGAAAACAGTTCAGCATGGAAAAGTCATACAAAATTACAGTTCGGGAAGATACACATTTTGCAATCGGTGTCATATGAAAATTGCCTATCATAAGGTCTGTAGTACATTAAGTCATCTACACAGATCAGTGTGAAGACATATGTTTTCTTCTCAATGCCAAATGTATTTAAGTGATCATCAAAATACATTGTTGAGACTTAACAAGTTAGAAGATAAGTGCTGTCATCTCTAACAATTACACTGACAATCCTTTTGAACAAAGGCAAATCATTTTCAACACCAGAACATAAATACATCCCAACCTGATACTCCGTGCCATAGCTTTTGACCCAAGAAGTTTTTGAAACATTAAAGGACACATCAAAAGTTTCATTCAGTGCTTCACTGCCCTCTAAACTGCTGAGCAAAACCAAAATTGCCAAATTGTAATTTTTTTTTTTTAAATCTTCAAAATGAAAAGCCAGCTGATTCTAATGTTTCTTTAACAGTGTTTTTGTGATGTTTTTTAAAGTGCTTTACAGACTTTTTGAAGTTGTGCTTTCCTTCAAACCTCATTCATCACATGTGTATGAGTGGCCCAATTTTCCTAATGCAGCTTGGGTAATGGATCATGGTGCTTTGGAATCAAATTTAGCTCTGGAAAGAGAGATTTAAAAAGCTTTTGATGACCAAAACTCAGATGTTTCAAATAGTAAGTCATACCATAGGTTACAATTGGTGAAAACACAATGTTTATGATGTGAATTAAGCGTATTAAGTTCCAACAGCTATCATTCCTGCAAACTAAATCTCCAAACATCAATGGGTTATTGCATAAGAAGCACCGTGACTGAACAGCATTGCTATTGTCATCCAGTTTCAGCCCACTTGGCCTGTTTTTTCTCTGTGTATATCCATAATTAAAGCTCATAATTCCCTCTGACAATGAACTCAAGGATATGGAGTTTTTAATCAAGTACTGAAACACAAGTTTTAACTCACACTGCACCAGTCCTTCCAGTAGATCATATATTATATCTACTAGGTGTGTCTGAATACAAATACGTTTTTTACGAATATTTGTTTCATACAAATATTTTTTAAATTATTTGTTTCTGGGAAGAAAAAAAAACCATGTCAAATAGCGTGCAGGTCGGTTACATCGCTATCTCAGTCTCTCTCCTCTGCTCCACTGCTACATCTATCAGTAGGTCTCAACGAAGGGAGTCACATCCACCTGCTACATGATTCACATTTTCTAATTTGGACATCACTCCCGCAGTTGGTGGGTTAGAGCTAGGGTTAGGGTTAGGGTTAACCCTAACCCTAAGATCAGTCCCTTCCATTGGGTCTCGGGTAGTCCACTGCAGCAACTCCCACAAAATGCCCAAATCAGAGGGAGCATATTTCTAACCTTTAATGAAATTCACTACACTTGTACATTCTTAGCAGATGCAGAATAGGTCTGCAGGATATTTGATTTTGTTTGTGCAGTCAATGAATGATAAGATGATGATTTTTTTTGCTTGTGTGTGTTGCAGTAGCCTAGATTCTATGGCTAAGGTGAAGTCATAAAATGAGATTTCAGGGTGAATGAATGTCTTCACCTGGGTGTTGATTACTGGTGATTGATTTAAAAAAGGGACGAAACGGAATATGTCAAGAGTGTTCACAGGACATACATGTTCATCGAGCCATGTATGTGATAATTTACAGGAGCTTTTGACACCAGAAGGACTCTGGAGGCCTAGATAGCCATAGTTGTTGTAATAAATGTCAAAGAATGAAATGCTTCAACACAGTTGGGTAGTTTAGGGGTTCTGAATACAAATACGTTTTTTACGAATATTTGTTTCATACAAATATTTTTTAAATTATTTGTTTCTGGGAAGAAAAAAAAACCATGTCAAATAGCGTGCAGGTCGGTTACATCGCTATCTCAGTCTCTCTCCTCTGCTCCACTGCTACATCTATCAGTAGGTCTCAACGAAGGGAGTCACATCCACCTGCTACATGATTCACATTTTCTAATTTGGACATCACTCCCGCAGTTGGTGGGTTAGAGCTAGGGTTAGGGTTAGGGTTAACCCTAACCCTAAGATCAGTCCCTTCCATTGGGTCTCGGGTAGTCCACTGCAGCAACTCCCACAAAATGCCCAAATCAGAGGGAGCATATTTCTAACCTTTAATGAAATTCACTACACTTGTACATTCTTAGCAGATGCAGAATAGGTCTGCAGGATATTTGATTTTGTTTGTGCAGTCAATGAATGATAAGATGATGATTTTTTTTGCTTGTGTGTGTTGCAGTAGCCTAGATTCTATGGCTAAGGTGAAGTCATAAAATGAGATTTCAGGGTGAATGAATGTCTTCACCTGGGTGTTGATTACTGGTGATTGATTTAAAAAAGGGACGAAACGGAATATGTCAAGAGTGTTCACAGGACATACATGTTCATCGAGCCATGTATGTGATAATTTACAGGAGCTTTTGACACCAGAAGGACTCTGGAGGCCTAGATAGCCATAGTTGTTGTAATAAATGTCAAAGAATGAAATGCTTCAACACAGTTGGGTAGTTTAGGGGTTCTCCCCCAAGAATATTTGATGTTATTTGACTAAAAACTATGCACTTTCACATTATTTTTGACTTTACAATATGTATTTTAAAAAATCGCTGGTTGTAGTTTTTCACAGTACACTCAAACATTAGCAAATAGAAAAGTGAAAAAAATATGCTCACTAATGAACTAAGCACTATATCCTGAAGTAATCCTAATTCAGAACAGGATTAGAATTGATTTATATTTTAAAAATAACTAAATATTGTTTCCAGAGCAGTAATGTTTACAACAGCAAAGTAACTATATAAACTCAATATCTCACTGGAAACAAATCTAAAATGTCAGTAAAATAAATAATATTCTGACATCAAAATACTGAGTGTGTTTAGAAGGAATGAAGAACACAGACATCAGTCATTCATCCTGTCCCTGCAGGTACCACTGGTAGAGACAGGAGGGGCTGGTTTGGGAGGGAGGGCTGCCATTTCAGCCAGTAGTTAAGTTTTGGGGACTTTAAGGAGACTGTGGGCAAAGCAGTTGAAAATATTGCTTTTCTACATGTTTATATTTGTTTAACAGGTGGTTTGATAAAATACATATTGGCTTTTCAGTCGCAAATGTTTTACTTCACTTACAGTAATGAGCATAGTTCTCGTCAACTCGAGTAAAATGTTATGTTTCACTTCACTTGGTTCACTGTCTCCACCACGGCCTCTCTGCTACTGTCCGCTGTGTGTGTGTGTGTGGAGGAGCTGAGCCCCACCCTCAATCAAACACGGACAGGCAAGCAGATGAGAGGAGGAGAGGCTGCAGCAATGACACCAATTCCAATCCGCTCACCACAAGCTCCAGTCAGCTGCTTGAAGTGGTGAAAGTGTGTATGGTTTGCATTTGTTGTGACTATTAAATTACAATGTAAAATTCCAGCTGTGGCATTCAACATTTAGCAGTGGCACTGCGCTGCTGTTGCAAGCATATAGGAGAAACACTGCAAACAGATCTCCACAATAAACCCCAGATATTATAGATCATATACCGACATTGATATGTTTACATGCATACACAACATATATAACTATAAAAGTTTCAAGAACAGACAGAAGACTGGGAAATTATATCATAACCTTTATTAAAGGGTCAACAATTATTATTTGCTTATTTAGTTTTGCTTCAGCTACAAATACTGTTGTAATTCATGCCAATGGATCTCAGTAGAGCTGCAACAGAACAGTAGATTATGACAGATGAATTTTGGGTTTTAAGGGACTTTGTTTTCAAGGTGTAAGATTTGCCCTATACACACTGCAACACACACACAGACACACAGACACACACCCACACGCCCACAAATGTACATACACACACACACACACACACACACACATCTTGTTCCCTCAAGCACATGATGTCATATTGACTGGAGCCAGTAGCTGCAGTTTTCTGTCACTGTTCCACAGAGACACACATGCACACACACACACACATACACACACACACACATACATACACCCACACACACACACACAGTGTCAGATGGGACACAGGGAGAGGGAGGAAGTGGCACAGTAACCATTTAATCCCCCTCTGGCCTACTTCCTGCTTTTTGCCATGCTGGACAGGTTTGTCATTCCTTGTACCACCCGCCCCTCACACACCCAAACACTTACACACACGTCTGAGTTCTTTATTTCTGCATGATGAAACATAGAGATATCATGGTGGAGTCACATAACAAACAAGAAATGCATTTTCATGTGTGGGCTAACACGCACACATGCATACAGTTCATTCATAATGTCATTGTCACACACATTGCCCAATGCAATATGTCACTGTTGATTTATTAACTCAGAAATCTGCAAATCAAGCAGCACAGTGAAATGAAAACAGTGCTGCAGCATATGGAGCTATCATTCAAATGAAATATTTGCTACTATCATTAAATAATAAAGTAATAGTAATAATTAAAGCTGCAAGCAGCGTTGAATGGGCCCTCGTGCCTTTGCAACATCGGGCCGCGGCGCAGTCGAAGGGCTTCTGTCACAGGCATGTAGATGTCTTCAGACCCGGGCTGTTTTCAGACAGTGCTAGAAGGAGATAAACATCACTTCCTTTGTCCACTATTTTGCCTGCTGCTGGGGCTGCTTTGCTGCAATTTTGTAGGGGGCGCTATTCAGCCAGTTTACATCACTGATAAAATATTGTCATGTAGACGTGTTCAGACCGGGACTCTTATCAAACATGCAAAGTTTGGTGCAGACTGGAGCATGTACAGTAAAGTTATAGCAACTTCCTCTGTCATGGTGAAACATCAAATCTCAACGGCAACAGAAATGAAAACACATCTTACCACGATGTCAGTACGACCAAGTAGGAAGAGCCAAGCTCAAGCAGGCTGTTTTTGTAAGCTTGCATGATGACACGTCATCAGGCCATCACGACGCCCAGTAATTGAGCCACTAATAGCACCAATCATGTCAATAAAATGGCATTTTCTGGGACTTTCTAGGAGCTGATGAATCACAAAGCTCTGGGAATCTGCCTGATTGCACTTCATGTCTGTCATACATTTAAATGTATGGTGCCACAAGTACTTGCTGGACAAAGAAGTGTAACTTTAGTTGTCTAACACTGCATGAAGGAGTTGAATATCATTTCCTGTGTCCACAATATAGTGCTAGAAAACACGCCTTAAATAAACATCATTTCACTGTATATCAACTGTAGTGTACACCTTGAAAACTTCATGTGTATCAGATGATGTTTGTCATATAAGGCTAACTTGCTCACAGCTGTGTCATCAAAATTGTGTACTTTTAACACTTTTAACCCACATGACCTGGTCAAAGTTTGAGTGAAATATGTACTGTCACAGGGCTCTACAGTGCGAGTATTTCACTCGCATTTGTTCCTAAAAATAGATATGTGCGAAGTGGAAAAATAATTTACTCGCACACTGTGTGACTGCAAATTACAACCATAACACTATATGAAACGCTAGAGGGATTTAAAGTTGAAATGATGGATACAGAAAGTGGTGACGCTAATAAGGCTAACATTAGCTGCAGCATGACGGGAAGGAAGCATAACCAGTTAGCCTCTACTCGGCTCTCAGCTAGCCCCCGCTCTCTGTTTGGATCCAACCGGACCACCGAGCCCCGGTTTGTTATTTAGGTTAAAGTGGGAAGAACCAGGGGGTCTGTCGGTCAGTTAAGTGAAATGAAGCCTGCGGAAGAAACAACGGGACCATCAGGGTGAAACAGTCCGTGGAGGAGTTGCTGTGTTCGGCTTCACAGATAGGAAATCCGTCGGCTGACAGGATGTATCATTCTGTTTGAAAATACCTTTTCTTCTCATCTTTTTGGTTTATAACAGCGGTTGACAACCAGCATATTAGGTACATTATAGTCACCCTACACGCTGTACTGTGGACCAAAAATTAAATCCTACACTTTAATCCTGTCCATATAATGAACTCAAAAAGACAAAAACACTGCTGCTCCACCCACTTGGCATGTTCATTAAAGTTATAATGTTAAGCCCAAAAACTCTAGTCTTCCTGAGTTCTTCCCTCATATATTGTCTTTCTTTACTATTAGTGCAATATATGATTGCAGTTGTAATAGTGTCCTCAGCCAAGTGGGAATATGTGTGCTATATCACCATAACCAATCAGAAAAAATGAGAGTCAAAAAACAATCATGTTAAATAAGCGTGATCTCAATATTGAGGAAGAATAATCGTGATTATGATTTTTGCCACAATCATGCATCCCTAAAGACAACATAAATTTTGATTTACATACACACGCACACACACACACACACACACACACACACACACACACAGTTTAAATATGTATGTAATGAATTGTTTTCTTTAATAAACTGTTACTTGAACACTTTTCATTGTGCTTCTGAATTTCTATGTGTGCTCCAACATTTTTCATTTGTGAGCACATGTACTCCCTCAGAAAAAATTAAGCATTGAACACTGCTGTCAGATGTGTAGAAACAATAAGTAACTGCAGCTGGACACAGAAAAATACTCATATATTTGAAGGGAGAGTGTGAGCGAACCGCTAGGTGCTCGGGCCTTAATAGAGGAAAAACAGCAGAACAGAGCTACAAAATTTAGTTATGATTTTGTTTTTCTACTGCACTTTATCACTTAACAGTCACCCTCACTCCATTTTTTCCCTTCGCCTCATAGGTCATCCCCACTACTGATTATACATATAAGACCTACAATTTTTGTAAAATAAATGATAGTAACTTCATACAAAGTTTATATATAATGTAGTGTAAGTATATAGACCTTTCTGCTATATCCTATAAAACTGAGGTACATTCAACTGTCACACCCATGCCCCCCCTTTCTTCCATCTTTCTCCCTGTCAGATTGAGAGCAGGATTTCAGAGCAGTCTTCTAGTGGAAATATCTTCATAAATCCCATGACTTTGGCCAAATCTTACACTAAAAATCACATTTTCGTCGCAAATCCATTGATACAGGTTTGAAAGTGGTCTGACTTATAGTTTAGATGTCAGACGCCTCAGTTTGGCACAAAGTCCATGCCCAGAGATTGCCTCCCCATTGGTTTACATTGTAAGGTGCAATGTGGCACTCCAACTTTCGGGGCTTATAAAATCTAAACCATTCGAGTTATTACAAAGTTTTTAATAACTTTTGTTCAGCACAGTGTGATAAGTCAGGTATTAAAGTTTGATAAAATGTAAAAATTATCCCCCAAAGTGCCAAAATGTGCTCTATAGCACCACCTATGTATCTAATATCTCTGCCACGGCCCGTAGGAATGTCGCAGAGAGATCAAACCAAAACTTAAGTATTTGTCTCGTTAAGACCTACAAATCATATGCCGACACCCCTCACCTAAATCCAACAGGAAGTCCGAAATATTCCCATCAAAGTACAACTTTGCGCCAATTTTGGACCCCCAAGAAACGCCATCTCCTCCCAGGGCGTTAATGGTATCAGCTTCAAACTTGAATACATGACTTATGACACTGTGCTGAACAAAAGTTGTTAAAAACTTCAAGGCAATCTCTAGGCATGGATGTTGTGTCAAACAAATGGTTCTTATGTCTAAACTATAAGTCTGACCACTTTGAAACCTGTATCAATGGATTCGCGACGAAATTTCCTACAAAGCAATATGATATTTCATGTAAGATTTGGCCAAAGTCATGGGATTTATGAAGATATTTCCACTAGAAGATTGCTCTGAAATCCTGCTCTTGATCTGACAGGGAGAAGGAGGGAAGAAAGGCGGGGGATGGGTGTGACAGTTGAATGTAGCTCAGTTTTATAGGATATAGCATAAAGGTCTATATACTTACAGTACATTATCTACAAACTTTGTATGAAGTTTGGGGTTATTATCATTTATTTTGCAATAATTGTAGGTCTTATATGTATAATCAGTAGTGGGGATGACCTATGAGGGGAAGGAAAAAATGGAGTGAGGGTGATTGTTAAGTGATGAAGTGCTGTAGAAAAACAAAATCATAACTAAATTTTGTAGCTCTGTACTGCAGTTTTTCATTTATTAAGGCCCAAGCACCTAGTGGTTCACAAAGTATTTTTCTGTGTCCAGCTGCAGTTACTTATTATCTCTACACACCTGACAGCACACATGTCAATCAAACTTTGACCAGGTCATGTGGGTTAAAAGTCTTTACTTTTCTAAAAATAGACTTGATGAAAATTAGGAAGTGAATTTCTTTTACACACAAACTCATCGAAAGTTTTCAAATTATTTATTGAAATTAAAGTGAATGGGCCCTAAACTTGCATAATTTTGATGACACAGGGGAGAGCAAGACAGACATGTCTCATACTGCAGAAAATTGTTATCCTCTGACTGTTGAGATTTGATGTTTCGCCATGACAGAGGAAATTGCTATAACTTTATTGTACATGCTCTGGTTGCACCACACTTTACATGTTTGTAAAGTCAGACCTGTCAGCCCAGGTCTGGAGACATCTACATGCCTGTGACAGAAGCCCTTGGACTGCACTGCACCCCAACATGCACAAGGGTGCGAAGGCCCATTCAACGCTGCTTGCAGCTTTAATGATTAAGGTGTTTACATTTAGTTGTACTGGGCCCTAATTTATGTACATTACATTATATACAATAGTCAACAATACAATAATAATAATAATAATAATAATAATAATAATAATAATAATAATAATACTAATAATACAATAGTCATAGTCAGGTACTCACCGCTAGATGCCACTAAATCCTACGCACTGCACCTTGAAGGCAATTTATCAAATTTCACGCAGATCCCTCTGGTGCCACAAAAGTCTTTACAGCATATGCAGTAGTGCTCGCCAACACATGTAGACAGAATCTGATATGCAACATCTGTCAATGTCCCCTTCAAGGTTCAGATGTGAAAACAGTATGTACTCTCATCAAGCACTTTATTAGGTACACCTGTGTAATCTAATGCAATCCAATTGCAATCCAAATTCTGCTTTTATGAAGCTTACACAAAGAGTACTTTTATATAGCTTCAAAGCAGAATTATGAACTTTATCCTGGATGGACTTAGACTCTAACTGGAACGAGCGGTATCAATGACTAAGAAGAAAGGATGCTAGTTTTAAGGCAAATTCTGTCAAATGACAGGTTCAATTAGTGGAAAAAATAAACTGATATTACTGCAAAAATGCAGATGGCATTCATATCTGTTCAGAGGTGATCTGTTCACATCCTAATTATTCTGTTACACACAGGTTAGTCTAAGTTATTTTATGTAAAGCCATTTTCAAAGCGTCAAAATCTGAAAACCGACTGCTTTTCATTCTGCACAGCATGATATAATGCACACATAAACAAACATTAATATATGCACATTGGTCACAAACACACTGTCTGAAACATTGTCATCATACTTTCTCCACCATACAGTCACATACATTCTGCCCATCAAAGGCCCACCCACCCACACATCTGCAGCACCCACCAGCTCTTCCTATGTCTGCTGTCCAGCACCCTCTTGTCCTCCACTCCCTGCTATTAGAGCTAATTTGCCTGCTGCCAATACTCTTGTCCTCACCATCTACAGAGTGGCATTATGGATAAATGTTTTGTTACCATGGCATCAGGTACTGGTCGCCCTTGGTAGCCCCTGTGGCTGGCTGGCCCATGATTATTATGCTTTTCATAAGCCAGCAATTACAGAGAAAGCCTACATCTCAGAGCCTACAAAACACATAATGGCCTACAATAACACATAATTGCTATAATTGTGATTGTCATTGCACCCCCATCAACCACTCAAATGGAGCCCTCTGGCTGTGCCTGTATACTGTATCTAACAAGGAAATACAAAGGACGAGTTCACAGTCTGAACACTGAGGACGAGCAAAATAGAAATGACTGCTGTTCTCCAGTAGTAACAGTATTTTACTGTAATTCAGTATTTGTATTGCATTCATTAGTATAGCATAGTCTCTTCCACTACATTTAAAAAATATATACTTTTTACTCTAGTAAGTTTCTTAGATGTTACTTGCTGCAAAATGAGCTCCAAAGTCAGGCCAGTAGCAATTGCATTTCATGAACATTAACTCCACTATATTATTTACAGCTATAATAACTAGTCACATGTTTTACAGTGTACATTTTTTTAAAAAAAGACATGAGCTTAACAGTATAAGTAGTTAGTAGTTAAATTTAGCTTCACTTAAACCACCTACAACAGTGAAGCACTGCCTACACAGTCATGAATCAGTAAAAATAATCCAATATACTGTATATACATTGTAATCCTACAACACTACTGAGGATCATTCTACTGCATAATGAGTAGTTTTACTTTTAATACTTTATGTACATTTTACTGATAATATGTTTTACTTAAAGCTGCATTTTGTCTCTCTGGGGCTGTAAACACAGCACTTACCTGTGTTGTGGAAATTTTCTCTCGAGAAAGAAGGCACATGGAGACATAAAGAAAGCATTAAACATTGTTACTTGTTGAAGCAGTTGTAAACACTGTACAATCCATCACATCATCAGTAACAATTATACAAATGTCCAAACACAAACAAAAATACAATCATCTTGTATTTTTGGAGAGAAAGCATGTTGTTCAGCTGGCCCTTTCCCTAAAGCCAGCCCTTTCTCTAAAGATTGTGAACTCAAACTAGACAGCTTTATACCTCTCCAGAAGCAAAGCTAAAAACAGTCTGGTCCCTAAATGGACACTTCCACAAACCATTACACCTTCTTACAAACAAGTATGGTCTCTAAAACAGTAGGCTTAAGACAAAGATATCTCTAGCTAACCCCAGAGGTCAGCAAGCAACCCTCAGATAGAAACAGGTTCAAGAGTTCAACTAGCCTAGGAGTAGGATTTCTTCACCAACATGTGTCCCCAAAATGACGATGACATTACATCACATTCAGTTGATGACAAACATTGACTCCTTAGTTTGAAAACATTTCTAACATATATATAAAAGATTTATAAAATGATAACCTACTATTCAAATTTCTTTCACATTCCCTCCTTTTATCATTTGATAATCCTTTGTGCATATCAGAACTCAAGAGATCCCAAACTCAATACATTTTCCTTGAAACCTAAACACCTAAACACTTAATCATCATTACATTGCAACAAAAACACTACATCTGATGTAAAATTAAACCTCTTTCAACACATTCCAAAAAGGTAAACATGAGATCCCCTTTTGACAACCCACAAATCCTTGACTCTTCTTACATTAAGACATTCTCAAACATGAAACTGCATGTATTATACAACACTCAGTGTACAATAACTAGATGAAAAGTGTCCCATGATGATGAACAATGTCCCTTGCTCTGATGTTTCTCCTTGTCCCAGAGTCATATACCTGGGTTCGATAGTGATGATCTTACCAAACCTCTAAACACTGTCCCAGAAACTTGGTTTTGCTCGTCCCAGCCTTGTGAGAACAACTCTTGCAGTCAGAGTTCAAGCAGGCTCTTCTCAGAACCAGTCTTGCTCAGACCCTTGCAGCCACTAGCTTATAGCAAGTGTTGAATCGAGTCCTTTTGTCCTTGTATTACACCAGGCTTATCCACATGACCCTCCTGGTCCTTCCTGTGGCTTTCTCACAGCCCTGGTGCCCCGAAGCAGCTTCAGTTTTGCTGTCCAAACTCAGTTCAGTGTCGTTCATGACCATATGCCTTCATGTGAAGGAGTTGGGGGAACTGCTGCACAGGGTTATTTTAGACCCTGCCTGTGTGTAGGCCTCTCTGCTTACTCTGTCCCACAAAACCTTTCAAAATGACTTGACACTCGATGACATCTTCAACCGTCCCATTTCGTCCAACCAAACTGTCCAAAGCTCAAACACAGTCAATTAATAACAACATCACAGTTGAAACACGACTTAAAGACAGTTGAAACGGGTGTGGGCCAAAGCTACAGCATGTAATGTCTACCCTTTTAACACACATCATGTTTAACCGTGCAATGCAACAACAAAACAGTCATACACAAATTCTATATCAGAGTTGTAGGTCTCTTCAGTTCCTCACTGATTCCCTCCTGTGTTCCATAATCTAAGCACATCTCCATCATCAGAAAGAGCCTAATCATGTGATGCATCAATAAAACAAACCCTTGTACAACCACTTAAACACAAACAATATTCAATAACTTTGGTTTCTTACTTAAGACCTATTTTTTTATCTCAGATTCCTAAGAGAAGCATGTTGTAGACTCCCATATTGAGGAAATCCTGAATTCTTATGCCACTTTGGCAACAGAGCCATCATAACTCACTTTTCTTTTCTTTTTTTCTTTTTTTTTAAATGTTTTTTCCACTTTTCCTTTACTCTCCCGAGTT
The DNA here is from genome assembly GCF_910596095.1 of Thunnus maccoyii. Lineage (NCBI taxonomy): Eukaryota > Metazoa > Chordata > Actinopteri > Scombriformes > Scombridae > Thunnus > Thunnus maccoyii. The sequence goes on from NC_056548.1 coordinate 30,277,202, forward strand.
TAACAAAATCTTGCTAACATTTGCTTTGGAAAGTTAAATCTTTTCTGAACTCTCCTCTCATTAACTTCTTTGCAGGTAGGAGCTGCAGACACATACCCGCACAGCAAAATGCAGTAACTCAAACAAAGAAAAACAGTACTGTACAGCACGGACTCGAACCGTACTAAGCGCTTCTTAACAATTTACGCAGGCTCACATATTGATAGAACTCTGATCTCACCTCGTATTTTAGGCCTTTTTGGGGACTCTAACCCCTTTTATTTATATGGCTTTTAGTTACGCAGGCTCACATATTGATGGAACTCTGATCTCACCTCGTATTGTACGCAGGCTCACGTTTGTTGTTCCCGATCTTACCTCGCACTTTTAGCCCAGGGGACTCTAACCCCTATTAGCTTTTATCAAGGACTCTAACCTTGAAAGGGACCCTGGCAGCGGACTCTAACCCTGCCTCTTTTCTGTGCACTTTTTAGGCAAGAGAACACTTTTCTCTCACTTTAGGCAAATTCCCTAGGAATTCCCTCTCTAAGCTTAGAGTATCTATGACGCCATTAAAACTTCAACAACCACCAATGCATGCCTTCGAACTAAACTCCCTTCCTTTCCTAAAAATTTTGGAGGCAAATAACAAATGCAATTTCCACAGAATTAATCACAATTACCAACAAACCAAAGATTGCTCACCACTGTCCCCATTTCCTGGAAGGTGACCCCAGCCTTCTCGCAAAAAGACCCTAACTTACATAGGTCCCCGAGGTTTCTGCAATCTCCTAGGATCGGTCCTGGCCACTGGACAGGTCAACTCTCCCAGGAAAAAGGCCAGTGGGTTAGCATCCCGGACGAGCCCCCAAATGTTGTGGAAATTTTCTCTCGAGAAAGAAGGCACATGGAGACATAAAGAAAGCATTAAACATTGTTACTTGTTGAAGCAGTTGTAAACACTGTACAATCCATCACATCATCAGTAACAATTATACAAATGTCCAAACACAAACAAAAATACAATCATCTTGTATTTTTGGAGAGAAAGCATGTTGTTCAGCTGGCCCTTTCCCTAAAGCCAGCCCTTTCTCTAAAGATTGTGAACTCAAACTAGACAGCTTTATACCTCTCCAGAAGCAAAGCTAAAAACAGTCTGGTCCCTAAATGGACACTTCCACAAACCATTACACCTTCTTACAAACAAGTATGGTCTCTAAAACAGTAGGCTTAAGACAAAGATATCTCTAGCTAACCCCAGAGGTCAGCAAGCAACCCTCAGATAGAAACAGGTTCAAGAGTTCAACTAGCCTAGGAGTAGGATTTCTTCACCAACATGTGTCCCCAAAATGACGATGACATTACATCACATTCAGTTGATGACAAACATTGACTCCTTAGTTTGAAAACATTTGTAACATATATATGAAAGATTTATAAAATGATAACCTACTATTCAAATTTCTTTCACACCTGTTATTACATTATAAAATTGTTATAGTAAAAGTGACAGGAATAGTTACCCTTTGACACATCCAGCAGACATAGAGCAACCATTGGAGTCATGTTTATGTGATTGTATGATGAATGTAAGTCCAGTATTCAGTCTGCTTTTGGCTCTGGTTTGATATCCACCGACTCTTTATTTGCTAAATGCTTCACTATGATCACCGGTTTCACTAACTGTGTCAATCTGCTGTTAAGTGTTTGCCAGGTAGTCTACAGTAGGTTTATCAAAGCTTCTTCACTGAAAACAGATGTTTCTGATGAGGGAAACTGCAGAGTTGACAGTCTTTGGGTTTGCCATTACAAGTACCACCTTTCACATTACATGTAGAAACTTCCATTGTGAATATAAAACTGCATAGTGCAGCTTTTTGTAAAGTTTTGGATGAAAGACTGTTACTTAAAATGGACTGTTTGTACACTGTGGTATTGCTTTGTTGTATTAAGTTAAGTTAATGATCTGAATACTATTCTCACCACTGTGCAGATAAGTTCACAGACATTTTGATTTGCTGTATGTCACCATGCCAGTACAGTGGAGGTAAATGGCATTTTGCTGTGGCACTGAGAGGACTAAATGAGGAAAGTAAACACAATACTATTGCTAGCTGTATACTGAGAGAGAATATGTTTACTATAATTATATTTCACTTATTCACACTCTGTTATAGGTCAGGTGAAAATATTATTATTTAGACCTTCATATTGAAGTTGCTGTGTATCCCAGGGTAAGCTATGTTTTTTTTCTGTTATCATGTGGCTTTTTTGCATATTCACTTTTTTTGTTGTGGTTACCTTATGAAAATTTTGAATGTATACTGTTCTATTTTTAAATTATTTTAAAACTATATTAGCTATTTCATACACTGTATAACTATATTTATTCATTTTGATTCAGTGATTCAATCTTTCATACCTGGTTGCCCTGGGAGCTGTAGCATGATGTTATGCTTTCTTCTTTCAGCTCTGAACAAAGCATAATGTTGCCAAAATGTCTGCTATGAAATGAATTCTTTGCTGCGTTGTGCCAATTTGTCTGGAAGTTATTATACATGTTTTTACCTAACATCAATACTACTTTCTTTATTTTTGGGCTACTTTCTAAAAGTCATAACTTAAGGACTAAGGAGGATGCCAGCTCATATTGTTTTCTGATGAGGAAATGATGCCACCCTGTAGACGGGACGACACTCTGCAAAAGCTCCATTCTGGTAAAACACTTCATGGAGTGTCTCATGGCAAGACCATGTGACTGATAATACTACAACACCAACAGTAAAAGTCAAGTGCTCATCACATGTGTGACTACATGAGGGTTACACCAATATGAATATACAGTATAGTATTTTTTTTTCATAAAATCATTAAATGAATTGCCAGCTATTTTTGATAATCAATTAATTATTTTGAGTCATTTAAAAAAAGGCCTTAATTCTCTGAATCCAGATTCTCAGATGTGAATATTTTCTGAATTCTTTAGTCTTCCATGACAGTAAAGTATTACAGTATCTCTGGGTTGTGGACTGTTGGTCAAGACATGACACGACCACTACTTTATGCGATCTGCATGATGGAATAGCTTTGTCCTGGATCTCAGGACAGACAGAAGTCTTTGGTCAGACGATCTCAGTTCTCTGACAATGTGATATGGGGACAGTAGTTCTGAAATGTAAGAGGAGGCAAAGCCACTTAACACCTTGTAAACAAACATCAGGATTTTAAAATCAATTCTATAGCTAACAGGCAGCCAGTGTAGGGAGGCAAGAATGTGACTTGTCCCCTCTTTTTTGACTTTGTCAAACCTCTTGCCGCTGCATTTTGAACTAGTTGAAGATGTAATAAACAAGACTGAGTGATACCAAAGTATAACAAGTTGCAATAATCAAGACAGGAGGATTCAATTCAATTCAATTTTATTTATATAGTGCCAAAACACAACAAAAGTCGTCTCAGGGCACTGAGAGACAGGGCAGGTCTAGACCATACTCATTAATTTACAGAGACCCAACAATTCCCCCATGAGCAAGCACTTGGCGACAGCAGTAAGGAAAAATTCCCCTTTAACGGGAAGAAACCTCAAGTAGAACCCGGCTCTAGGTGGGCAGCCATCTGCTTTGACCGGTTGGGTTGAGAGAGGAAGAAGGGGGGGCAGGGGGAGCCTCCCCTCCTGGTTCCACAGGAGAGGAGCCTGATAGCTGAAGGCTCTGCCTTCTACTTTTGGATACTATAGGAACCACAAGTAAGCCTGCATTCTGGGAGCGCAGGATATGAAGGCATGGATGACTTTCTCCAGGTCATAGGCACAGAGAATTGATCTGAGTTTGGAGATGCTACAGAGCTGCATGAAGCTTGATTTTACAACCTGATTGACTTGTTTGTCAAACTTCAATCCTGAATCGAAAATAAGAGATTAGATTTTTTTCATGTGATTTAACAGAGGGAGCCAATGGGCCAAGATGAGGAGAAATAATGTTGGTCAAATGCTGTGGTCCAAATAAAATAACATCAGTTTTATTCTCATTTAGCTGGAGAAAGTTTGCAGCCAATCAGTTCAATTTTGGCTCAGTTATTTGGAAACAGTATAATGTGGGCAAGATCGGGTAAGATTCTGGTAACAACTAAAAAAATATAAAAACAACGCTGGAGTCCACATGGTCCAGTTTTTTCCCGAACAGAGCACTGAACACTGAAGATAACCATGAAATCTGAATGATTCCTAAATTAATTCCTATTGATTCTGGTGAACCCTGACCTCCTCTCAAGTGCCACTACCAGATGCATTTATAAATATTAACATGTACTGATATTTTCTAAAAACATTTATGCTCCCCAAAGGATGAAAATTTAACCTTTTAACACTGTGAGATTTCTTGAGAAAGAACGATTCAAAAGAACGTTAGAGTTCTTTCAGAACTGTAAAAGCCTGGATAATTTCAACATGGAGAATTGATCTGGGTCTTTGAATACTGGACTGGCGCTGGGAATCTGCTATCTGTTATCATTTGCACGTTGTGACCATTAGGATTCAAGGATTCAAGGATTCAAGGACTTTTACTGTCATATCACCACAGTTACATTTATACTTTTCAGTTTCAAATGCTACTTATGATGAAATAAAATTGCATTTGTCAGGCTTGGTGAAAAGGTAGTGTAAATGCAACAGGTATTAAAACTTCAGAAGAATAAAATTAAGGTTTAAAAATGTATTTTAAAATAAATAAAGAATAGAGAGAATAGAGAATGTAAGAATATAGTGTGCAAGGTTGAATTAGTACAGGTATTGAGAAACTGTAGCAGCGTTCATGAACATGGGTTGTGCAAAAGATATACACTACAATTAGCTAATTTTCTACAATACAGAAATACAGAATACACCAAGTGCAGTAGTCCAAGAGGATCAGGTTATCCAGTAATTGACCATACAACTTTGTTGAGGTTTATGCGATTGGATTTTGTTTGTGTGAGTATGTGTAGGAAGGGTTAGGGGCATGGGGGAGTTGAGTGTGGAACAGAGAGTCTCTCCAAAAGTGTCCATTGGGTGCTGGGGGGCAGCAGGGTGTTGAAGAGTCTCAATTAGACAGAGGCCCTCAAATAAAAAACACAGCTGTGAACACAACTTACAGTATGGCCACAAACAAAGCCACCTACATGGTATTCCAGTATGTCCACTACATTTTGGCATTTTGGCAGCATAAACAAGCAATATGATGCCTAAAATAGTATTTATACAATCAGCTGTTTTGGTTGCTCAAAGCCACATCCATGGTCAAAATTAACCCTAACTCTAGTTCTAGCGCAGGTGGAGCCCTCTACTGGACTCTATGGGTAATACTCCTCTTCAATCACACACACACAATCGCTAACTAAAATTTGCACATATGTAGCCGGCCAATCAGGATGCGCCTACTGATAACATGCATCCCGCACCCTATATATGCAGCGTCTTGCTGCCACTCACCATCCAAAACCACTTCAGTGGACAGTGTGGGAGCAGAAGGGTCCATCGGTAGAGGGCTCCGCCTGTGCTTATAGAACTAGAATTACAATATCATAACCTTTGTTCTATCTCACACAGGCTCTGCCCTCTACTGGACTCTAAGGGTACAGTGAATTAATTTACGCCCTGCCACACCATATCATCAGACTCTCTCACTGAGCCTAGCACAGACCTTGAAAAGGAGCCCATCATGTCCAAGAGATAGAACCTTATGAACATCAAGGCATAGGCCTGGACGCCACCATGCATATGTCCTCAACACTCACACCACTGAACAAGGCCATAGACGGTGCCACACCATGCATGGAATGTGTTTGTACCACAGTGGGGGGGTCCTTACCCACCTGCTTGTAGGCTTGGGAGAGCGAGCAACAAAGTTGTCTTGAATGACAATGCCTTAATAGAGGAGTGCTCCAGAGGCTCATAGGGATCACTCACTAGAGCCTTGAGCATCACAGGCAGTTCCAGCAGGGGGATAGGGACACGCCTCATTCGCCAGGAGACAGCCCCTTATCCACTAGATATTGTAGAAAGGAGAGGACCTCCCCCACTGCACATGTCAGGGGGTACAACCTCCTCTTCTCGCACCAGCATTGGAATCCCAACCACTTTGCCTTGTAGCAAGCAATGTTGGATCCCGCTCTCATCTTCTGGATAGTCTGTCTGACCTATGCAGATGGTCCAGCCCTCATCAGCCTATCCCTCTCAGGAGAACAAGCCTGAGGAGGTTGGCCTAACATGGCAGTGTGCCTGTTGAGCCTGCCTCCTGGGACACAGCTCCACACACCTGGAGAATGGACCAGGGCTGAGCCACCAATATTTGAGTCGTCTCTGCATACCACGGTGCCGAACGGTGGTCTGGGGCTATCAGGATGACCAACAACTGCTCTTGTCTCACTCTCTTCAGTAGTGGGTGAATGAGACAAAGAGAGGGAAAGGTGTAAAGCAGCCTTCTTGGCCATGGCACATGTGCAAACGAGTCCACCCCCACGGGTGGATCGTCGTGCGACATCAGGGCTGCAGACCTGACTCCACCACATGAAGTGTTGGAAAACCAGGAGCACCACCTGAAGTTCCAGGAGGTTGATGCATCTGTTTTCTCCTGAAGGCCAAACAACACCTACCGCTCTCCCCAGACAGGAGCCCCCCCACCCCGTCAGGGACATATCTGTGAACACCCCTATGTAGGAGGTCACTTGGCCTAGCATTGTCCCTACCAGCAGATGCTGTTGGGACCCCAGTAGTGCAGGCCCTCCTGCACTGATAGGGGGATGTTCACCAAGTGATTCTTGTGACTCTGTGGATCCAAGCGTAGGCTAGTGAACCACTGTTGCAAGCATCGCATGTGCAGGAGCCCCAGCGGAATGACTAGATGGCCCACCACCATAAGCCCTAATGCCTGCATGACAGTCAGAGCTGTCACTGCCACTCCCCACTGCAGTCTGAGGACTGCCTACTGCAGGAAAAAAGACATGTATATGGAAAAATGTCTGCAGATTTGGAAATTAAACAACTTATTGATTTCTAATGCCACCTTTATTTTGATTCAATGCTTTACTCATGTGCCACAATAATGTAATGTTTTTGAGTTAAAATATCTTCATTTGGGGGCTTCTCCCTTTTAGGAACCAAAAATAAGCCTGCTCTCTGGCAGCACGATGTTCTAGTGGGGTAGGGTACTATGAGCTCTTTAAGATATGATGGTGCCTGACAATTAAGGGCTTTGTAGGTGAGGAGAAGAATTTTAAATTCTGTTCTGGATTTTACAGGGAGCCAACGCAGTGAAGATATAATGGGAGAAATATGATCTCTCTTCCTCTCCCTCTTTTGTTAGTATAAGTGTAGTTGCATTCTGGACAGCTGGAGAGTCTTTATTGACTTATTAGGGCAGCCTGATAATAATGCAGCCTACACGTAACAAATGCGTGGGCTAGTTTTTCTGCATCTTTTTGAGACAGGATGTGCCTGATTTTTGCAATATTACGTACGCAGTTCTTGAAATTTGATTATGTGAAAGTTAAAGGACACATCCTGATCAAAGATAACTTTACGGTGGTGCTGGAGGCCAGGGTAATGCCATCTAGAGTAGCTATGTCATTAGATAATGTGTTTCTAAGGTGTCTAGGGCCCAGCACGATGTCAGTTTTGTCCGAGTTTAATAGCAGAAAAATGCAGGTCATCCAGGTCTTAATGTCCTTAACGCATGCTTGGAGTTTAGTTAACTGATTGGATTCAACTGGCTTCATTGATAAATATAATTGGGTATCATCTGTACAACAATGAAAATTTATGGAGTGTTTCCTAGTAATATTACCTGAAGAAAGCATATATAAGGTGACTAGAATTTGTCCGAGCACAGGACCTTGTGGAACTCCATGTCTAACTTTTGTGTGCATGGAGGATTCATTAACATGTAAAAACTGAAATCGATCTGATAAATAGGACTTAAACCATCTTGATGCAGTTCCTTTGAAGTCTGTGTAAAGGAAAATCAGAGATTTCTTTTGAAACACATTATACATGTTAAAAAATAATTGCTGAAAACTTGTGAAAAGACTGAACTATGTAGTACTGAATTGTGGAGTTAGGCTGTTAAAAAGTTTTTCACCATTTCTGTTTCCGGTTTTGTTGGGTGTGCCTAAAACAGCTGCAACATGTTGTAGAGCTGATACTAGCATGACACAACCCCCCCTCAATACTATATAAGAACTAAAGTGCCTTGGCTTTGGCTGGGTGTGTAGTCTGTTGTCTGCTAAAGGTAGCATGCAATACTTTCATTGCAAGCTTAGCATTAGCAACCTGAGGTATGCTGCAGTCACAACAGTACATGTAAACTTTCTGGGCAAATAGAAGGATCTACACTTAACTATGAGATATTCTATGTTAGCAGAGCCGTGCCTCTCGGCTGGTACTGTCCATGCACCAAGCTTTGTTAACATAAATGCACAGTCCCTCACGCCCCTCTGGTCTTACTGGAGTCATTAGCTGTTGTATCCACCCTGAGGATGTAGCACCCCTGTAGCTCAATGGTGCTATCGGGGTTGCTGCTGTTAAGCCATGTTTCCATAAAAATCATTAAGTTGCAATCCATAATCCTTTTATGAGTGGTGATCCGCAGTGACAGTTCATCCATTTTGTTCACCAGAGACTGTACATTGGTGAGGAAAATGCTGGGTAGAGATGGCCGATGAAGAGTTAGCCTTAGCTTAGCTGTAAGCTCTCTCCCAGCTGATAAACACTAGTGTCATAGTATTAGCTGTTGCTGGTGAATGGGGTTAGGGTCTTTGGGGTCAGTCAACGGTAGAGCTCAAGGAGTTATTTCAAACCCCGCTGAAGCATCTTTTGAGTCAGTGTTAAAGCTACAGTCCAATGAGAGGCTATATCTATATCTTGCTGCAGGTGCAGCACTTCTGCCAGGAGCCATGCCTGTGAAGTAGCCCTCTTTGTCTCTCTGTCCAGTCTCACCCTCTCTGTCTCAGGCTGTGTTGCTACTCCAGTGCCTTTGCCGTCACAACAGATATACTCCCTCGGCTGTGGCTCCAGTCCCCTGCCAGCGCTTTTCAAAGAAGCGAGTAACACAGACACCGAACTTAATTGAAAATAACAATAATTTAACATGACGATGATAGGTGATGGATTGCTTGTCAACTACTCATATGAGTTACATTTTTACTGAAATAAGTCCACATTTACCTACAAAAGAGGTGACAAATTAAATAGTGGCTCCTAGCATTGCTTTATTTTTGAAATACCATCCATGTTGCTTGTCTCACACCTACAAATAAGGCCTATTTTAGATTGTATATTTTTTTAATGGAGTTCATCATGAGTGTTGTTAAGTTCAGAGGGTCAATGGCTGTTCAGTTAGGTGAGCAGACATGCTCCCAGCGTTTCAGAGTTCAGAATACTGCTTGTTTTTCCATGATTTTGAAACCTAATTTTATATACTCGGTTATTTTTTTAATCAGACAATTTGGCTGGGTGCTTAATAACACATATTTTGTGGTGTGAAAAACTCACACCACAAAACAAACTATTATTGCTTTAGACAGACTTAAATGCCACTAAGGGTAAGACTTCCTTAAGCAGCCTAGTTGGGATGGGGTCTAAGAGACAGGTTGATGTTTTAGATGAAGAAATCGTTGAAGTTAGTTAAGGAAGGTTGATTGGAGAAAAACAGTATATATCAGGTTTTACAGCTGTTTCTAAGGTTCCTATGTTTGGGGATAAATCAGTGCCTGTTGAGGGCAGGAGGTGATGAATTTAGTCTCTAATAGTTATAACTTTGTCATTAAAGAAGCTCACGAAGTTGTTACTACTGAGAGTTATAGGAATATATGGATCAATAGAGTTATGATTCTTTGTCAGTCTGGCCAAAGTGCTGAAAAGTAACCTAGGGCTGTTTATTCTCCTCTATTAATGATGAGCAAAAGGTGGCTCCGGCATTACAGAGGGCCTTCCTATATGTTTTAAGACTATCTTGTCAGACGAAGCAAGATTCTTCCAGTTTGGTGGAACGCCATATCCTTTCAAATTTTCACAATGTTTGCTTTGATTTGATGGTTTGGGAGTTATACCATGGAGATAACCTCTTATCTAGGGGTGATGGAGTCGAGTGTCATTCGCAGTGAGCCTGCAGCACTATCAACAAGATTATCAATTTTGGAGGGACTAAAGTTAGCATAAGAGTCCTCCGTAGTATTGAGACATGGCATTGAATTCAGTGCTGATGGAATTGCTTCCTTAAATTTAGCTACAGCGCTATCAGATAGGCATCTAGTGAAGACATTTTTGTCTAAAGGTGCGTAGTCCAGTAATAGGAATTCAAAAGTTATTAAGTAATGGTCTGATAAAATAGGATTTTGTGGAGAAACTATTAAATATTCACCCACCCTAGTCCATGGCTCACTGAAGTCATCAGAGAGTAAAGGGCAGAACTCAGAGCAGAAGAGAGAAAGTGGTGTAAATTCAGAGAGTCCACTGACCTCTGACTATCAGGGTCTTCTTGCATCATTCTCCTCAAGTTTAAATTCTGCTCACTCACTCCTCAATCAGCCTCCTCCTCCGCCCTCTACTGTGTCTCCCCTCTGACCAAGGAGGAAGTCTCCAAAATTCTGCCGGACTCTCGTCCCACTACCTGTGCACTGGACATAATACCATCCAACCTGCTACAGAACATTTCTACCACACTTAACCCTGCAGCCACACACATCATCAACTCCTCACTTACAATGAATGCTGCATTTAAGCAAGTCCAAGTCACCACCCTGCTCAAAAAACCTACACTCAACCCAACCCAGATTGAAAACTACAGACCAGCTTCACTCCTGCCCTTCCTATCAAAAATACTTTAGCGCACAGTCTTTAACCAAGTCTCTGAATTCCTTTTTGAGAACAACCTGTATGACCCGAATCAGTCCAACTTTAAGCGGGGTTGAGGGCAGTCTCGGTAGAGTTACCGAGACTGCACTCCTGTCTGTTATGGATTCACTACGCCCAGCTAGAGCTGCTGGTCAGTCTGCAGCCCTTTTGCTGCTGGACCTGTCAGCTGCCTTTGGTCCAGTTAACCACCAAATCCTCCTCTCCACACTCACCAAGCTTGGTATCTCAGAATCTGCCCTCCACTGGTTCATATCTTTCCTATCAGGGAGATATTCTAGAGTATCTTGGGTGGGAGAAGTGTCCAAACTACACAGTGTCATGAATCATCCTGTCTTTAGGTTATGTTTTGTTTTTTCTCTCTCACTTAGTCCTGCATTTCCTGTTTTATTTTGATTTCTAACTCTCCTTTCATTTCAGATCCACTTCTTGCCCTTGTGTGTTTCTCGCTCCTGTCTTCATCATCATCCCCTAATGTCCTCCGCCTGTGTCTCATTACCCTCATTCCCCTTGTGTATTTAGTCTGTGTGACCCCTGCTCCAGTTCGTCTTAGCCCTTTGTCGCAAGCGTTTCAGCATTATCTTCTTTGTTATAGTCTCTAGTGTTTTTTGACCGCGGATCTGCTTTTTTGACTCTGCCTCTGCCTAGCCCTTTTGGTCTTGTTGCCTTCTCTGACTGCCTGCCCGTGTACAGAACCTGCAATTAAAAGACATTGTTTTTTGGAACTGTTGTTCAAGTCGTGCGTTTGGATCTAGCCCTGGTGTACCAGCCATCCCTTGTCAGTACAAACTGGCCACACCATGGACCCAGCCGACTCAACCACACAAGAAGCTGCTCTGCACTCTCAGGGTGTGCACTCAGCACGAGGAGCAGTGAGTACGCTTAGTTAGAAACCAAAATAAAACAGGACTAAATGAGAGAGAAAAAGCAAAACATAACCTAAAGACAGAATGATTCATGACACACAGCTTGTCCACAGGGGTTCCTCAAGGGTCAGTGCTTGGTCCCCTTCTTTTCTCATTATACACCACCTCACTTGGTGCAATCATCCACTCCCATGGTTTCTCATACTATTGCTATGCTGACGAAACCCAGCTCTTCCTGTCATTCCTGCCAGAAGACCACACAGTCTTGGCTAGGATCTCGTCATGCCTTGCCGATATATCAGCATGGATGAAAGAACGCCACCTTCAACTCAACCTCACTAAGACCGAACTCCTTGTCACCCCAGTTAGTCCCTCCATACAGCACAACATCAGCATCTGGCTTGAATCAACCCAACTCATACTCACAAAGTCTGCCCAGAACTTGGGTGTCATGACTGATGACCAACTAAGGTTCACATGGCCTCAGTTGCTCGGTCATGTAGGTTTGCCCTTTACAATGTCAGGAAGATCAGTCCCTACCTGTCTGAGCATGCAGCACAACTCCCGGTACAGGCTCTCACAATATCATGCATTGACTACTGCAACTCCTTACTGGCAGGACTCCCCGCATGTACATTCAAACCTCTGCAGATGATCCAGAACGCGGCAGCATGTCTGGTCTTCAACCAGCCGAAAACAGTACATGTCACCCCACTATTGATATCCCTCCACTGGCTCCCAGTTGCTGCCCGCATCAAATTCAAAACCCTGACACTTGCTTATAAAACAGCAACTAAAACAGCTCCTGCCTACCTGAACTCCCTCATTCAGGTCTACACTCCCTCCCACTCACTACGTTCTGCCTGGCACCACCACCACAACAGGGCCCTAAGTTGCTAGCTAGACTCTTCTCCTCTGTAGTTCCCCAGTGGTGGAACAAGTAACCAAACTCTGTTCAATCTGCAGAGTCCCTCTCAATCTTTATGAAAAGACTAAAGACCCAGCTCTTTCATGAACACCTCTGCACTTGATGGACTAAAGGTGGAGAAAAAACAAAAAGACGATTATTTAAAAAAAGAAATCTGCATCTATGCAATCTATGCACTCTATGCATTGCCTCAGTGCACTGCCTGTTGGCACCTACATTCTATCGGACTCAAACTTAAGCTTTATGGTAGTTACCCGTGTTGTTCCCCTGCTTGTGTTGTATCAGTCTCAGATGTACGTCATTTTGGATAAAAGCGTCTGCTAAATGAAATTGTAAATTGTAAATTGTAAATTTTCAGTTTTGATGCCATATGTCAGAACAAGTTTGAGGGTGTGGTTAAGACAGTGAGTGGATTTATTTACACTCTGAGAGAAGCCAATTGAGTCTAATTATGAAAAAAGCAGTGCTAGGGCTATCATTATCGACATCCATACCATAATTACTTTATCTGTGGTAAGGACTAGGTTTGATAAAAACTGATAAAAATTCAGAGTACGGGCCAGGAGGACAGTACACTATAACAAATAGAATTGGCCATAGTTGGCCAAGTTTTCCTAGTTGGGTGTGAAAGACTAAGAACAAGGCTTTTGAATGAGTTATAATTAAATTTAGGGTTGATTAAGGGCTGAGAAAGGGATTGATTAAAAATGGCTGCAACTCCACCTTCTCGGCCGGTGTCTCAAACAGTATCTCAAACGAGAGTATTAATATGACTGAGGGGAGTGGATTCGTTTAGGCTAACATATTCTTCACAGCCAGGTTTCAGTAAGACAAAATAAATCAATATGATAATCTGAGATTAGATTGTTTACTAATACGGCTTTAGGTGACAGAGATCTAATGTTTAAGAGGCCACATTAAATTCTCCTATTTTGTTGTACTATTGTAGTGGTGGTGTTGATTTTTCTTAAAATTTTTATGAATGAATCCTTTTCTGTTTACTTTAGATTTAATTGATTTAAGTGGTTGGGGGACAGACACAGTTTCTACGGGGTTTTGGGTGCGTAACTGCTCTCATGAAAGTGCAGTGAAGTGTGTAGGACTGCAGCTCTGCGTCCCGGTCTCAACTCTGGGTTGTCATGGTTTTGGTCTGCTAATAAACTCTAGATATGAGAGCAGCTCCATCCAAAGTGGGATGTATGCCGTCTCTCCTAATCAGACCACGTCTTCCCCAGAAAGTCTGCCAATTGTCCATAAAGTCCACATTGTTTGCTGGACACCACCTCGACAGTCAGCAGTTGAATGATGACATGCATGTCATCACTGGCTCAGGAGGTAGAGCAGGTCATCCACAAATCGGAAGATTAGCGGTTCGTTTCCCGGCTCTTCCAGTCTGCATGTTGAAGTGTCCTTGGGCAAGATACTGAACCCCAAATGTGTGTGAATGCTTAGTTCCCTCTAATGGGCAGGTTGGGACCTTGGTGAATGTGACTTGTAGTATAAAAGTGCTTTGAGTGGTCAGAAGACTAGAAAGGCACTATACAAGTAAGACAACATTGTCTTTGCATATGTACTGGCATGTGCCTGAATACAAATACATTATTTGGCAACCGCAAATGGGGGGGGGGGGGGGGGGGGGTTAACAAATATTTGTTTCATACAAATATTTTAAAAATTAATTGTTTTTGGGAAGAACAAAAAAAACATGTCAAATACCAGCACGCAGGTCAGTTTCATCGCTATCTCAGTCTCTGTCCTCTGCTCCACTGTTACATCTATCATCAGGTCTCAATGAGGGGAGTCACATCCACCTGCTGCATGATACATTTCCTAATTTGGACATCAGCTGGGGGTGTTCCCCAGAGAAAGCTGAGCTACTGAAACAAGCGAAGACCTCCCAAGGGACTCTTCATAACCTGTTGTTCCCGTTCTCCTTTCCACAAAGTTAGGTTGTAAAAAATGAAAAGTGCAAAGCAAGAATTGCCTTTGAGGTTCTTCCCTATATGTTATACAATGTGCTGTCTCTGTGTTATGGTTGTATGAATAGGTAGAGGTCTGTCTGCAATGAGGCAATGAGTAAAGTTTTAGCTCAGTAGTCAGCGCAGTCATCTATGACCTGGAAGACTCCAGTTCAAGACCAGGTGTGGGGACCTCCTTCGTAAGATAGTTTATTCATGAACACTTAATGTAACACTTTCATTTTCTAAAATTAAAAGCATAATTAAGACAAAAACTGAATTTTTAAGCCTCTTTCCACTTTTATTTGCATACAAATACAAATACAAATACAAATAATTTTGCTGCCTCAACAAATACAGATATGAATACAAATACTGGGCCCTCTGCACATCCCTCATATGTAAACACTGACTCCTACTTAATTTTACTGACCTCCAATTGGCATAATTGGGAGTCATTCCCCCAGACATGAATTACATTCATATCATATTTACGCTTATCCTTAGCCAGAAGTTTCATGTTGTCCACTCTGGCCCCTGAAATACATCTGACTATGGCTCTAGTGAGAAACATTTCTCACTATAGAGCTGCCAATAATCATTTCTCAGCAGGTGTGTTGCTGAGTGGAGAGAACCTGTTAAAACATGAACTGGTTGGTGGTGAACCATGGGCTTCTGCTTAGGGCTATGCTTCCTTCAGACAGTCACCCAGCCACCCTGGTTTCCTGGCTGCTTGGGAACTACCAGGGGAATGGGAGCTATGCTAGGTCGGCCCGCACCGGCTACTGGGGGCTGGCTAACTACAGTAGTTAACCATTGGTTTTCCATGGTACAGAGCTGCACTTCCAATTCACTGAGCCTTGCCTCCAACACTGCAAATCAACTACATTTATTACATGTACCACTATCACTAAAGGAGGCAGAGGAGTGGCTAAACATATGACACACTGAGCAAGACAGAGAAGGAGAGTGAGAGGGAGAGAAAGAGAGAAGCCATTGCTAACTGCTAAGCTAAGTTAGCTGCTAAGTCCACCAGCACCACCCAGCTAAAAATTACATATTGAGATCTGAAAACAATACAGGCACAGCTAAGACAACAAGAGCATATTTTACAGGTGTAAATGCAAAGACCTATGGATCAGATGTCATTATCCACGTAACGTATACAAATTGCATGATAATACCAGGTTTACATGGGGCCTTAATGACTACTGTTTTTCAGTATTTAAACTCTAGAGTCTACATGTGTCCCCAATATTAAATCCAAAGAAAAAGTGTTTTGTGTAACAAATACAAATCAAGTTGACTCAGTATTATAAAATCATAACAGTCAGCAATAGAGAGAGCAAAGCAGATGTATTTCAGTGAAAATGTTGTAGATATTACTTTATTAATTGCTTCAAAGCCAGTTGGTCACTGGGGCAAGTGAAATTTCATTTTGCTTTCCCTCCTGTGTTGTTGTTAAGTCTAAAGAAACAACATTATCATTTTTATTTAGGCTTTTATTTTGAAGGAAAGAGTGGAGCTTTTTAAGAGACTCGGGGTATTTATGTTCACTCAGAACAGCAGAAGGAATGGCTTCTTCTTTTAGAGAGGTGGGGCAATGATAGTGATGGATGAAAGGAGAGAGAGGAGGATGGATGTAACAAAAAGAGAAGGAAAGGCAAAAAAAGAGTGAGAGAGAGAGAGAGAGAGAGATGAGGAAAAGACAATTTTCCACCCAGTCCCTGAGCACCTTAAGGGATGAGTTGATTTACTGTCAAATCTGCTGGTGGATTATCGGTAATCTCAGCGAGGCTCCTCAATCTACCCTCTTAGACAGAACTCTGGGCGAGGACAGGAAACAGAGACATTAATATAAAAGAGAGTGGAATGAAGGAGTGTGTGTTTGTTTTGTGTATGTATGTGCCTGAAATATAGCCAGACAGAGGGTGTTTCTCTCCCTAGGGAATTAGAGGAAAAAAGGCCTTCAATTTTCCACTTGAGCAGATTTCAATTTACACACACATCCCCCTCCATGACTCCATCCTTCCATTGTTATTGACAGCATTTATGGCTGCTGTGATAAAAGATTGGCCACTTAGTGTTTTTCACTCTTTTGTGTTCCATCATTGGATGGACACTCGCTCATACAGTAGACTGTTGCAATACAGGTGTCCGGTGCAATCCAGCTTTATGGCAAGGGGTGTTAACTGTATATGGGTATGAGTGCAGCACAGACAGATCTGTGGTTTGTCGGTGTAATTAATTCAGTATGTAACAGTTGAAAGTGCAGCATCTTCAGTATTAGTCAGTGTGAGTCATGCCATAATGACTTTTTAAAACCAATTAAAGATCTAAAAAAACAATAAAATGAAGGCTTAAAAGGGGGAGCTGATGTACTGCAGTCTGGCGTCCACTAACCACAGTGTGAGGGACTACAAGTATGCTATCTGTGAAAACAAAACAGAAAACACCACAAACAAAAAACACCAACTAAATAATGCCAGAACATACCCCACACTATCAAAGGTGAATGAACTCCCAGTGAATCAAATACTCCTGTGACTGGAGGCCACCACCTAGAAAGGAAACTAGAAGGAAAAAGAAAAAAAAGAGTGAACAACCTACTCTAAAAACCGTAAATAAATGCTGCTTGCTTAAAAACGTAAACTTAAACCTAAAATAAACAGTAGCCATTGCTGCCTGTAAAATGCGCTTACTTTAAGCCAGGTAATTTAAAAGACTATCTTTCCTCCTTTTCTTGGTCACACCTAAAATTATGGCAAGACCCATTAAAACAAACACAAGTACCTCTGGATGCATTTGCATTCCTACATCACCCAACATTAAAAAAGGGTTTTATTTAACCCAAAAAGAAATAATTCTCAAATACGTGCAACAAAAAGTTCTAGGACAATAAAAGAGGTCAACTAAACAGAGCTAAACCCAGGCTATGACAACATAATATACACTGAATAGAACTGAACAGGCCAAACTAACCTCACAAACTGAACACAAAATAGAACATATATAATGGCTGATCACAAACACAAATTAAGTATTTAAAAAAAAATTGAAATCCGTCCACCATGTTGTTTTCTCACTAGCAATAGGGAAAAGCCAAAACTAAGAGATGACTATATTTGTACAAAAACTAGTTTCATGATATAATGTTGGCATCGGAGATGCAGTGTTACTGTTACAAGGCCAAATGTCATGCTGTAGAATGAGACACAGAGTATGGAAGAAGAAGCGACCACTGGAGCTGCATTACAGCCGCAATTGAAAGAGGCACTGGGGCTAGGAATGGCTTTGCAGCATTAACCGGTGATGACTGGTGTGGTATCTGTGGCTATGATGTATGAATCACAAATAGAAAAAAAGAAAAAAAAAATAGAAAAAACCGTTAGTGCAAGAGGGCGACAAACATCCGATCAGATGAGTGGCCATCACAGTCTGTAATGAAACAGCAACAAGTCTATAAGCCATGAAACCATTCTGGTTCACCACCACAGTACGACTGGAGCCATATACAGAATGTGACATAATATGTCATAACAAAATACAACTGTAGTTTTGTGCTGTCCATAAAAAACAATATTTTGCTAAACTGAATGCATAACGATCAATGACTTACATATGTCACCTGCATGGACTGCCACAGCAGCACTGTCAGTATTGTGCTGCATGGAGGTATCAACAACACTAAGGTGTGGGGCCTGCCAAGTGAGCTGTGCTCTGCTGTTGCAATATTGCTTGAGTGCTGAAACGACCTGTGTGCGTGTGTTTGTGTCTAAGTATGCATACACTATGGCAGACAGATTTTGTGCTTGATGTCAGCCTCCTAAATTAGCTGAAGGAAACCACACACAAGAGCTGTGTGTGTGTGTGTGTGTGTGTGTGTGTGTATGTCCAGCTTTTTTGTTGAGCTACTAGTCTTAGTAAGAGGCTGAGCAGAACATGTCAGCTCACAGAGAGTCAATTACCTCAGTCTCAGTCAGCTATTGTGTTAGTATTTTGTAGAGGCATATTAACACAGAGTAGCGCAACATTCAACAGTCTGCCTTACCAAGCTTTATCTCCCCAGGTTGTTCTTCTTCTAGAATATTTAGTATTTTCTTTTCATACATTTTCTTTTTTATATTTTTGTTTATAGAGTATTTCTATAGAAGCCTTCTTGAAATGTCAGATTACAGCAACTAATCTTCAAATAGCAAATTACCACAGTAAATAATGAATATTCATGGGAAATAAATGTAAAATCCAACCCTCAAATCATAAATATGCATACCTAATAATGAAAAGCCGAACATCAATTACAAATACACATTGCAATTAATGACAAGCCAACCATTATAAAAATAAAGCTCAAACAATTAACGACAACACATCAAATAATGAATACAGAGGTAGAATAGTAAGTAGTAAGAAGTGAGTCATTATATAAGAAAAGATGAAGTCCATAAAATAACCCCCATACAAACTACTGTAAATATAGCTCCATCTTTTTTATTTTAAGGTCTATGTCTAGTTGACACCACTAGATGTCACAATTTCATTTTTCAACTTGGGCCTTCATTATTTTTATTACTGCCATTCGTTGTTCCATGCGTGATCTGTTATTTGACTTGTGCTGTGCACCTGGCCTGTCAATCAAAGCTGAGAACCAAACGCTCCAACCATGGGGGTGGACAAGGGGTATTACCAAAGTATACTTAAATACCATTATGTTCATTATGAAGAATGGCCCCTGAGATTATTAAATACTGTATATTGTATTATTTGACCACCAATACTCATTAAGTACTTATTACTTAGTTTGTTTAATCACAATGTATCATATTTTAAAAATAATCTAATCTTTTGTAATGATAGTCAGTAAAATAACCATTAACTCTGTCAGCTGTCAGATAAATGTAGTGAAGTGAAAAGTACAGCATTTTCCTCCGAAATATATTGAATGTAATCACAATAATTTCGTAAATGTACCACGTTACTTTCTACCACAGCTGAGGTGCTCTCTAAATTGCTAGTATATAGTGATTATTTTATTTGTTCATTTACTTTTAGTTTTATTTCATTTGTACTGCTCACATTACATTACAGTGAGTGACAGCAGGTTCCAACTTTGGTGATGAGATGTACCACTTGTTTATATTTGCATTGTGCATTTAAGGTGACTCGTTTTTAAGTTTGATTCATCTGTACAGTATCATCAGTCACACACCCATCATACATTTCAGTCTGAATAGAACATCTTGTAAATATGTGACCGTGAATCTAAATTCATATCTACAGAAGTGCACTGCATCCATCTTTAAAACACTAATATAGATAACCTTCTTAATATTTTGAAGTATTTCCTTGTTTAATGAGAAGAATGACAATGCAGCTTGGTTACAAACCAATGTTAATCATTGTAACTTTGTTGTAAAGTGTTACCACAGTACCTGGTTGAGTCAGAAGATTAAAGCTATCCATCTTTGACAATACTTAAAGAGAATAATAACTGTAATGCTATCTCTTCGCAGGTGGTGTATAAGAACAATGACATCCGTCTTGAATTGTCCCGCCTTGCTCGAATTGTGGACCCTAAGATGAAAATCCAAGGTGAAGTGTCCTACAAGTGTGAGAATGTGGCCACCTTGGACCCCATTTCTTTCGAGACTCCAGAGGCCTACATCAGCTTGCCCAAGTGGAACACAAAGCGGATGGGATCCATTTCCTTTGATTTCCGCACTACCGAGCCCAATGGCCTCATCCTCTTCACCCATGGCAAACCCCAGGAGCGCAAAGATGCTGCCCGTAGCCAGAAGAACACCAAGGTCAGTCCACAATCCCTAAGCACACTTTCTAATGTACACTCTGCTTTAAAAATTCCTTCCTAACAATATCAGACAGCATTTTATTTAACACTTGTACATCCTATGACCTGGATGACTGAGAATCTTCATAGGCATGGCAAATATGTCATTAAGAATTTGTTGTTCTTTGGCTTTTTGGCTTGTGACCCAGTAAAGTGAAGCAATGTTTACCCATGACCCCTGATCACATTGAGGGGTGAGCTGCATGCAGTTTAACCACACAGAGAGAGAGAGAGTTTTACCTATGTACCCTTAGAGGGGTACATAGGGCTACAACACAATTCTGCAAATAACTGCAGCATTACAGCAAATCAAACAATCCACACGTTGCATTCTTTTTTTAAGAAAGAGAACTTTGATTGAATGGTAATTTCTGTTTCTGCCCATGTTCAGGTGGATTTCTTTGCAGTAGAGCTGCTGGATGGCAGTCTGTACCTGCTGTTGGACATGGGCTCAGGGACTATCAAGGTGAAGGCCACCCAGACAAAGGTCAATGATGGTGCCTGGTATCATGTGGACATCCAGAGAGATGGACGCTCAGGTCAGTGAAATAGTGAAGTGTTCTAGGTCTCATGGAAATTGAATAACCTTTTATCCTTTCAAGTTCAAGAATTGTCTTTACAAAATACTATGAAAAGTAAACCAAAAGCTTTAATTAGTGATAACAAGTAATGGACAACTTGTTCTGTCAGAGATTTGTTGACTTTCCTTTAATAGTAAAAATTAAAGTTAATAAAATTTTATATAATTTTTAAAGAACATTAAAGTAATACAGTGCAAGAACTGACTCGAACAAAAGTATACCAAAAGCTTTCTTTTGTTCTGAACAGAGTAAATATAAGTTCATTCCCTCCATCATTATGTATATGATTTCTATTTCCTGTACCTGATCTCTACTCCCTCCATACACACCACAGGCACCATCTCTGTGAACAGCAGAAGGACCCCATTCACAGCCAGTGGTGAGAGTGAGATCCTGGACCTGGAAGGCGACATGTATTTGGGGGGGCTTCCCACTGACCGTACCAACCTCATCCTGCCTACTGAGCTCTGGACAGCGATGCTCAACTACGGCTACGTGGGCTGTATCCGTGACCTTTTCATTGACGGTCGAAGCAAGGACATCCGTCAGATTGCTGAGGCACAAAATGGCGCTGGCATCAAACCCTCATGTAACAAGCAACCTGGCAAGCAGTGTGAGAGCTACCCATGCAAGAACCGAGGTGTCTGCAAAGAAGGCTGGAATCGATTCATCTGTGACTGCACTGGCACTGGCTTCTGGTCACGCACCTGTGAGAGAGGTAAATGTCCCTCTCATTTTATTTGTGATGCTTTGGCCAACTACAGGTCTTCTTCAGGCAAATATCCAAAGGAAGGAAACTGAATATGTCTATATATATATATATATATATATATATATATATATATATATATATATATATATATATATATATATATATATGTGTGTGTGTGTGTGTGTGTATGTATGTATGTATGTACACATATATATATATATATATATATATATATATATGTGTGTGTGTGTGTGTGTATAATCACATTCATATGTGTCAAGATATAAAATGAGTAAAAATATGAATAAACATACAAGTATGATTCAAAGGAGTCTTGAACAGATTATCAGTGAACAGATTTGTTCCTAAGTGGCTCATAAAAGTGATATAGGAGAAGTTGTGACAGTCATCAGTTTTCTTGTACTTTTTTGTTTCTAATGGGTTTGAATGAAATTAATGAGTGGTCCAGACCCGTCTTACAAGCATGTAAAGATGTTCTGTCTTTTTCCATATGGGGAAAAACACTCAAGAAGGCTCAAGAATCAAAATCATAATTCATCACAACGATAATAATAATAATCTCTCTCAAAAGTAATATTGTCTCCACCAGACCTTTTGTAATATTATGGTTTAATTGGCATATTTTGGCATGGCATCTTATAGGCTACAGTTACTGTAGCCCCTTCCCATGACAGTCATGTAATGCTTTGCTTTTGCAAGACAATTTATTACATCCAACTTTTATCTAAACATTTCCCTCTTTATTTCTGTCACTGTACAGCGCTGCTGATTATGATGTTGTTGGCAGTGTATTACTATTTTAGAATTGTGTATTACTATTTAAGAATTGTTTTGGGTTCCCTTAATTTGTCGATCAGTGAAATAGCATATATTCAGTGGCAATTAATAACTTTTGTGTTGCCTGCCTGTTTGCGCATGTGCGTCCCAGTGCATGTGAACAAGACAAAACAGGGACCCACTCGTGAAAAAATTGCTCCATAGGACTACTAGTTGTCACAAACTCCTCAGGGTACCTTTTAATGTAGGACTAGTAGTAGTTTTCATTTTTCAATGCTGAGTAAAGCTCTTCAGATTGTTTCAGTGTTCATTTTGCTTAAGAATTGATGATTTTTTTGGGGGGGGGTCGGGATCTTTTTATCTCTGAACATCCTGAATGCATGTAGTATTGCGTTACTTCAGGCAGAGCTCTAAAGATGCATTTACATCAACTGATGAGCTGTCAGGGTTCCCCGGTCTTATGCCGGGTAACACATGTGCCAAAGTGGTGACTATCAAACTGTCTTTAGCCTATTGCTTGACCTGCAGCACTTTCAACCTGGCTGTGACTGATTGGGCTGTTTACCCTTACTTTTGCCAACTTGTAAAACCTTAGAGGGCTTTCTTTTTCTCGGACATTGTGACTTGCAGCTCTGCTTAATAACTGTTAAGTGAATAAATTGTCAACCACTGTTACCTTTTTAACTGGATCAGACATAGATTGCTTATTGTCTTGTGATTGAATATAGTTAGTAGATGACACTCAAAGCAACTGCTTTACACGTTAAATATTTGACTTTTGCTGTGTGATTTAGCACCTCTGGTTCTTCTTCCTAATAGGAAGATACACAGTATTTCATAAAAGTGTTCAATTTTAGGCATTATTCCAACTGCTGAGTGCTTTGATGACTAAAAGACGGAACTGAGGAATATACAGTGCTGCTTGAAAGTTTGTGAACCCTTAAACCCTCTATTATATAGATATAATATATCATATATATTATGATATATATATGATAAATATGACCTAAAACGTGATCAGATATATACACAAGTCCTAAAACTAGATAAAGTGAGCCCATTTAAACAAATGAGACAAAAAATAAACTTTTTCATTTATTAATTGAGGAAAATTATCCAATCTTACACATTTGTGTGAGGCAAAAGTACGTGGACCCTTGTTTTCAGTAACTGGTGTTTGCAGCAATAACTTCAACCAAACGCTTCCGGTAACTGTTTGTCAGTCCTGTACACTGGCTTGGAGGAATTTCAGCCCAATCCTCCTTACAGAACAGTCTCAACTCAGGGATGTTGGTGGGCTTCTTTTCATGAACTGCCTGCTTCAGGTCCTTATGCAGCATTTCTATAGGATTAAGGTCAGGACTTTAACTTGACCATTCCAAAACATTATCTTTCCTCTGCTCCAACCATTCTTTGGTAGAATGACTTGTGTGTTTAGGGTCGTTGTCTTACTAGGTCATCCATTTTCTGTTGAGCTTCAGTTCACAGACGGATACCTTGACATTTTCCTATAGAATGTGCTGTTACAACTCAGAACTCATAGCTCCCTCAATGATTAC
Source organism: Thunnus maccoyii (assembly GCF_910596095.1). Lineage (NCBI taxonomy): Eukaryota > Metazoa > Chordata > Actinopteri > Scombriformes > Scombridae > Thunnus > Thunnus maccoyii. Next base: position 30,301,313 of record NC_056548.1, read on the forward strand.
AAGCTGTCCTGGTTCAGAGGCAGCAAAGCAGGCCCAAACCATGATAATGCCACCACCATGTTTCACAGATGGTTTAAGGTTCTTATGCAGGAATGCAGTGTTTGCTCATTGCCAAACATAATGCTTCTCATTCAAGCCAAAAAGTTCGATTTTGGTATCATCCATCCACAGAAAATTTTTTTCATTCACCTTCTGGCTTATTTGCATGGTCTTCGGCGAACCCTAGATGGCAGCAATGTTCTTTTTGGAGAGAAGTGTTTTTTCCTTGCAACTTTGCCATGCACACCATTGATGTTCAATGCTCTCCTGATGGTGGACTCATGAGCATTGACTGTCGCCACTGCAAGAGAGACCTTTAGTTTCCTAGGCGTTACCCGGGGGTACTTTGTGACCTCCCAGAGTATTATATGCCTGCTCTTGGTGTGATCTTTGTTCAACCACTTCTGGGGAGGGTAACAATAGTGTTGGATGTCTTGAATTTGTTCATGATCTGCCTGACAATCGACTGGTGGAGTCCAAACTCTTTAGAAATGGTTTTGTAACCCTTTTTTAGCCTGGTGAGCATCAACAACTCTTCTTCTAAGGTCCTCAGAAATATCCTTTGTTTGAGCCATGACTTACTTCCATAAACCTGTGTTGTGACGCTCAGACTTTGACAGTGAAGAACCTGATTTCTTTTCTTTGAATAAGGCAGGGCCTCCCAGACTCACACTTGACTGTAGTCCCATTGATTGAAACACCTGACTCTAATTTCCCCTTCAAATTAATATATAATCCTAGAGGTTTAAGTATGACTCCTGGTATTGTCTGTTAAATGCAGCTTTATTTTTCTTGGAAGTCGTAGGCTCTTCTTCTGTCACCTCACTGGGCCTTTTCCCCTTCACAAAGAAGTTTTCCAGAGACGTTTGTTTTTTACTCATTTTGCTAGCTTGTGGGTTTAATTTTACGGTAACGTATCATGTGACCGAGACAAGCATCTTGACATGCTTCAAGAGTAAATCATAGACAGATGTAATGGAGAGAATCCGGTCATTTTTCAAAATAAAACATCGTTCAGACTTAGATAATAAATAAAACGGAAATAATGTAAGTTATTTATTCTTTGTGTGCGGCCCAGTACCAAATGACCTACGGACTGGTACCGGTCTGCGACCCGGGGATTGGGGACCACTGATGTAAGTTATTTATTCTTTCTGTGCAGCCCCGTACCAAATGACCCATGGACCGGTACTGGTCCACGGCCCGGGGGTTGGGGACCACTGCTATACTGTTTTGAGAAGTGGGCTACAGTTGAGATTGACTAACTCTGAAAGTCTAGGGCAGATGTTGATTCCTAAATATGTGATATTATCAGTGCACAGAGGAAGAGGTGGTGTTTGGACTGCCACATCCCAGCTATTAGGGCTGAGTGGGAGAATGGTGTTGGTGAGTTAGTGTGAGATGTGTAATGGATTAAGTTAAATAGTCTGCATAGATTGTTAGATGAATGTCTTCCTTTGATAAAGCCAGTTTGCTCTGAGTGGATTATAGATTGAATGACTGTTCAGATTTGTGATGTTAGGGCCTTGCTAATGATTTTTGTGTTTGTGTTGATGAGAGATGGGGGCAATAGCTTGATGGGGAGGTAGGGTCTTTATCGGGTTTTAGTAAAAGAGAGATTGTCGCAGTGTTCATGTCTATGGGGAGTTTGAACTTGAAGCCATCAAGTCTTGATGATTTATTGTTAGGCATGAGTTTGAGTGCATTGTGGAATTCTGTTGTTGTAAACGGTTTCTCAAGTGCATTTGCTCGGTCCTCAGTAGATTGCAGTAAATCAATATTGCTCAGGCATATGTCAGTGTCTTCTTGGCTTGGTTTATGTATTGATGAGTATAGGTTGGTTTAAAAATCTTGAAAGGTCTTATTTTCTTCCTCAGTTGTCTGCACATTCTTCACTGCTGAGTTCATAATCATTGAGATTGTTGTTTTTTCTTTGTTTTGCTTGATTTGACCCCCTAACCCTTTTGAGATTTATTACTGTAATCAAAATTTTCATGTCTGAGTCTGTGTAGGAGGACCCAAGCTTTTCTATTTGTGTGTTCACTCAGTTGTAATTTGTATTTCCGTAAATCATTCTGGATTTGTGCTGTGGGGTTATCTGCATTGATATTAGCTACTTCTTTAATCTTTTGTTCTAAGTGCATTTCCTGTTCGTTGTCTTTTTTTATTGTGTGGAATATGATATGATTTTCCTCTTAATGTCGCTTTCCCTGTTTCCCGAAGTAGTGATGGTGCTATTTCTGGTGAATCATTTATTTCAAGGCAGGAATCCTACTCTTTTAATATCATTATAGAGGTTGGGGTCATCACGTAAGGATGTATTAAATCACCATCTGTTAAATCTGTTGGATGGTTTGCAAGAATGGTTGCAGGTGAGGGAGAAAGGAGCATGATCACTGATGGTGATGGGGTGTATTAGTATGTCTGAGATTTGGGAATAATAAAGTTACTGGTTAAAAAGAAGTCAACGCGAGAGTAGGAGTGATGAAACGGTGAAAAGAATGAAAATTCTTCTAATCGCCAACCATCACCAAGACCAAAATCACTCATGAATTGTTTAAAAAAAAAAAGGATGAGTCGCCACTATTTGGGCCGTAAATACTTGCAATAGTGATTGGGCTGTTGTGTATTGTGATATTGATTATGTTAAATCATTCTTCAAGATCTGTGATGGTGTTGTTATGAATAAATAAATATAAATATAGATATTAAAATGGCCACCCCTCTTTGCCTGGAGATGAAATGGGCAGAGAAGATTTGATTACATTGTGGTGTTCTTAATTTATGATAGTCAGTTGCCCAAAAATTGCCCAGGGTATCCCTAACCAGAGGATAGCTAGGCACGCTATAAAAATATCAACATCTAAATATTACTTTCAGATTGTTTCAATTTGAGCTAGAAATATAGCAACGCTTATCGGTTTTGGCTAGTAGCAACCTAGCAAACTGTTAGCTCACCTATGCAACCTAATGTTACTTTACTTCCATGGTGTAAAAATGCTAATGTAAAAAGCAAATATGCATTTTAATACCATCATAATAATAAAGCTGTAGTAACAGACTAGTGTAAACAAATACATTTTAAAACTTTCATGTTGGTCTCACCTTGTAATTTGCTCATCTTTGTACAGCCGTTTTTACCTCCTCCTCCTCATTTTTTTTCTTTAAATTTTGCAGGCAGCAGAGCTTTCTGTGATGACATCACAAACATTAATTGGCTGAGGCAGTTGTTGTCCTAGGGCTATCATACAAAATGTTGGTCTGAGAACCACAACCACTTGGCAAAATCAGGATGTGCGTGACATGATGTGGGAATCTGATGTCTGAGTATGTTTATGTGTAGATGGGTGAGCAAGTGTTCTTCCATAGCTGTAGAGCGTGTGTGTGTGTGTGTGTGTGTGTGTGTGTGTGTGTGTGTGTGTGTGTGTGTGTGTGGGAGAATAGGAGATATGGGTCATCTCAGAGACATGGTACATGGGTGTGTTTTGGATGGGGGGGGGGGGTCTGGTATGAAAAAAGCAAGAGAGACAGAGAAAGCAAAGAATGAAAGAAAAAAGATGAATACATAAAATACAAAGACATTAATTAAAATTTCACATGAACTGGTTTTTCCCAAGTGCTAAGGTGCCTAGTGAAGCCAAAATGATTAGCCAGGGGTTATTTTCTTGTCACTGAAGAGTTTGCCTTCAATGTACAACTTATCAATTGAAATAACTGCTAATAACATGCATTTCCTTCTTGCATGTTCTGTTTTCTGATTGGGAGTAATATTTTGCATCTGTCCAGGATTTCTCGGGGGAATTGGTCATTGAGTCCATAGTCCATGCCTTTCTGTTTGCTGTCTTCTGTCTGTCTGCTGTGACGCTGTACCTGCTGTTTTTGTTTGAAATGTTCGAATTTGCAACTATGGGACATGGGCGTTTGTTTGCAGGGTTTTTTGCTTCTAAGTGGTGTACTCAGTGGAATGTAATGTTGTTTACTGTGTCCGGGGAGATTTGGAGGTGAGTGATCATAAATTCCTTTATCAGCTGTTCTGGGTTGTTGTCATGCGTTCGTTCCGGCATACCGGAAAAAACAAGGTTGTCTCTCATGCTGCATGATTGTAGATCGAGTATGGTTTCTTTCATGTCTTTCTTTTCTTAAGCAACGGAGGCAAGCTGAGTTGTGAGGGAGGTAACAGAGGGATTTGTTTTCTTTAGCCAGTATGGTGAGTTATTCCTAAGTGAATTCCAGGCTTTCGCGTAGCTTCTGGAATTCCTTGTGAAGCACTTCAACAAGAGTGATTCTTGCATCTAGTCCAGAGAGTTTATTGTCAATTGAAAATAAGATGTAAATGATCTCAGTACAGTATGATTTATCCGGGGAGCTGTGAATGGAAGGCCTTCCAGATCGAACGGTTGTGTTATTCCAGGTGTTAGGTCCAGAAAGGTTTATTTTGTTGGATAAAGGAAAGTAGAAGTTGTATTTATATCTAGCAGAGGGAAGCTGCCATTGCACCAATCTCATCAGGTCTCACACCCAAATCTAATCTAAACCTCTTAACATCTCTCAAAATGGAACAATAGATGATAAGAGGAAGTGGTTTGAGTGGTGGAATGAACTGGGGATGAATCTGGGGTTATGCAATGGTTATGTTACCTAACCAATGGCACCCAACTGTCACTCAAAGCGGCCATGCCTTTAATTATACATAACTTTAAGCCATTATAATAGAGTTACATAAAAATTCACCCCCTGTACAGTTGTCATGAATGGGGAAATTAGCTTTTGTACCAGGCTGCAGTTCCTCAAATGGCCACTTGAGGCTGGCTCCAAAAGTGAGTCAATCCCCATAGACCCCCATGTTAAAATGCCCAACTTTACAGCAGAAATAAACATGTTTACAGCCTGGTACAAAAAATGGTTTTGGTCTCTATAGCTAATTTCTCCTTTCATGACAACTGTACGGACTGAATTTTTCTATAACTCATCCGTTTAAATTTTAGGGCCGTAAGACATTTAGCATATACATATTATTTTTAAACAGAGAAGTGTTCATTTTAGCCGTGGAGTGATTTAGATGTGTCATTTTACCAACAAAGTTCATTTCAAATTTATAGTATTGTTCTATTGTTACAACAGATTTATGTTCTCATCAAAAACAGATAACATATCACATGATTTACACGTGTTTCCTATGTATTTTCTTAGTATTCAGAGATATATAAAGTACCACAAAGCTTATAATCTGATACAGGTACAGATCAGTGATGAATACTAGAAAGACTGAACACTAAAAACATTCACAGATCTAAAAGTGTAGGTTCACATAAAGTATTAATGCATGTATCAAATACATGACTTACACACTCTTATCTTTATGCACTACATACAAAACATATTCTACAAAGCTGACATGTTAACACTTGTTATTCTAGTTACTTAAAGCTTATTACTCAATATACGGCTCAGCTTCGAAACAAACTGAAGAAATTGTCACAAGCAAGCAGCCAGACCTCCTGCACACTCATTCAATTGTAAATAGTTTGAGGTGCTTTATACTGTAAATAGGTTACTTATGTACATTTTATTTGTCATGTAATATTACTTGTGCTATTGTTTCTTTTACAATAAAGTGACAACAGTGAATTGTTTCTGAACAAATACATGTTTGTTACATCATTGTACAATAATCTAGTTTTAATAGACTCTCACCTTCATTTAGACTAATGGCATGGATAAATCAATTAACAGTATGTAGTCTTAACAAGCTAAACAAAATTAATTATGACTTTTTACAGTTGTACGAATTTATTTGGCTCAAGAATAAATATATACAGAAGGTTGGATTACAAGTCACAAATATAAATGCACAGCTATATAGAGGGCAATTTAATATGGCAGATATGAAGTTTGATGTGGTGACTGTGGATACTTCACAGGTTCATCTGATGCAGGGGCATCCTCTGTCTCTGTGGAGTCTGGAAAAAATACAATTAAAAATCTCAAAGAATCCACATGTTGAATCCTTACATGCTAAGAAAAAAGTTACCGTTTGGAAACATGTATCATACACAGATGTGTTCATAAAGCAGCACAGACAGTTTGATCAGAATTGACACTTATTCCAAATAGATTAACTGGATGAACAATATTCATAATTTGTATGTATGACTTAAGTGTAACAACCACCTCTTGCACAACAGTGGAGTCAGTGATAGATTTTCATGCATGTCATACTTCCTGCAATGCCTCCTGAGTGGTCAAGGCCTTCTGGATCAAAGCTGTGGCATCCTAGACCCTGATAACACTCATTTTATTACCATGGCCCTCTGAACTTTTGGGATGGAGCTGTAGTCTTTGGCCTCCTTCAGCATCTGATATATGAGAATGACAACCCATGTCTACTAGCAAATGGGTGATATCAGTTCACACAAATGATATGCCTGCTAATATGAATATGATGTATTTAGCAACTACACACAAAGTAAATTATTTAACTTATTGGCACAAGGGAAGACTGGGTCAAAATTCATACTCGTAACTTGCAGTTTGTAGTTGTAACTTCAGTGTTGCACACACAGGTGGGAACTTTGTGTGTCCATCTCTCAGACTTTGTGAAACCTCACTGTTGAAAAAAATCCTGCACAAATTTTAATTACACATACACAAAAATACTTCTATAGCTACAAAACCTTTTTACACATGTGTAAATTATATTTGCCAAATACATTATTTGGCAAAGCACAAATAGTGGGTTTTTTACAAACATTTATTTTGTACAAAAATTTTTAAAACATCAAATACCAGTGTGCAGGTCAGTTACATCGCTATCTCAGTCTCTTTCCTCTTCTCTGCTGCTACGTCTATCAGTAGGTCTCAACAAGGCGAGTCACATCAACCTGCTAAATGTTGCTACACATTTCCTTATTTGGACATCATTCTCGGAGTTGGGGGTGTTCCCCAGAGATTAAGCTGAGCTAACGACACAAGCAAAGTGCTTACAAGGGACTCTCCATAACCTGTTGTTCCCCTTCTCCTTTCCACAAATTTAGGTTCTAAACAATAGGCAATAAATGAAAAGTGCAAAGCAAGAATCACCTTTGAAGTTCTCCATACGTTACATGCTCAACTGTCTCTATGTTATGGGTGTATAAATAATGTAGAGGTCTGTCTGCATGTTGGCAATGCTCTTGGTTTTAGCTCAGTAGTCAGCGCAGTCATCTATGATCTGGGAGACTAGAGTTCGAGACCCAGTGTGGGGACCTCCTTCATAAGGTAGTTTATTCATAAACACTTATTTTAACACTTTAATATCCTAAAATTAAAAGCATGATAAAAAATAAAAAACGGATTTTTACCCCTATTTCCACTTTTATTTGAATACAAATATAAACAATTTTGCTGTCTCAACAAATATAGATACAAATACAAATACTGGGCTCTCTGCACATCCCTAGTAACTTCAGTGTTGCACACACAGATAGGAAATTTGTGTGTCTGTCTCTCATGTACCTTCACTGTCGCATAAAAAGATGGGAAATTTGTGTGTCCATCTCTCAGGCTTTGTGAAACCTCACTGCACAAATTTTAATTACACATACACAAAACATTTCTACAGCTACAAAAACTTTTTACACATGTGCAAATTATATCTATGTGCATAAAAAAACATTTCACAGGCTCAAAATATTTATGACCATTATTTGATTCCATATTCATGGAAGATGGATATCCATCACTGTCTGTGAGCAGTCACTGTGGTATTACACCCTGGACCTTCCCAGCAGGTTAATCCAGCCATGATCTGGACCAAAGTGCAGGACCATCCAACCAACAATGCCAGCCTTAGAGCCACACCACTAGCACAACTATTTGAATATTTGTACAAAGTATCAGGTTCCAGCTTATAATATTCACCACATCCTTACATGTAATATGACTAACATCTCTCTGTGCTCCTGTCTTTGTCATACAGAGGCTTCCATCCTCTCCTATGATGGCAGCATGTATATGAAGGTGGTGATGCCGACCATTATGCACACTGAGGCTGAGGACGTCTCCCTGCGTTTTCGCTCCCAGCGGGCTTATGGCCTCCTCATGGCCACCACCTCCCGAGACTCAGCTGACACGCTCAGGCTGGAGTTGGATGGGGGTCGTGTCAAACTCACGGTCAACCTAGGTATCGTATGCTCCCCCCCACCCATCTGCCTCCACACCGCCACCTTCTCCATGAGATGGTTTGCCATTGAGTGGTAACTTCTTCTCTCCTCTCACTCTCTTTCTGTTTTTTTGTGCACAGTCTTTCCATCAGTTATCATCACTATAATCCCTTAAGGTTTCTATCAGCTTTGGAAGATAGATAATACAGATTTTATCTTGTCTGCATGGGTGTCAATGCAGTTTGTGTACACAGATAACTATGGAGAACTTACTGAATTCAAATATTTAGTGGAAAATGTCAACTTATTTAATTCCAGTGGTAAACATGTTTGGCCCATCTTTGAAAGAGACAAACCATAGTCATATCCACATTCCTGTTCCTACAGAACTTTTGAGACAGTCACAGCACAATAAGCAGAACACATATTATGAAGTGATGTAGAGACTCTTGCTTTTAAAGTTTAGTCTAATAAAATCTTTTTAAAGAACAAAGTGTGCTGAGACTTTCTAAGAGGTGACCTCCACCAAGTGTGCCCATTATTCAACAGGACATTAAAATATACTTTGTTTTTCTTTCTACCTAATCTCATTTCTCAGTCTGACATCAAGACATCTCTCTGTCACCTTCCTGTTCTTCTGGGTAGTTGTTTTCTTTGCTTACAGTCGTGTCTTTATGGGAGTCTATGCTTTTTCTGTGTTTTGTTTTTATGTTTAGCTGTCAACTCCATCTTCCATCATGCTTAGTCAAAAGATGGTATTCACCCCTTCAAAGGCCTTAAGCCTGCGGCCCGTCAGGCGAACAGCCCGAGAACAGAGCCCAGCAAAACCTACAGCTGGCTGCGACCCCAAGTACCTCCAAACACTTCCAGTCCTAATATGTAAACCCTAATGAAAAATGAGTCACACACATCAATTTACATCTTGCATATATGGTATGCCTACTAAAAATTATAAGTCGTAAGAGTGATAGTAATGTTTGCAGATGTTAGCTGGTTTGTCAAGCCACATTTAGATAAATCCTTCTTTCATCATATAACATATTATTAGTTCATGCATGTCATAATCTACATTTCAGTCAAAGCTTTGCAGCTGTAATTGGTCAGTGATGCTGATTTCTTAGCCTATGTTAATGTGTGTGATTTTCCACAGATTTTTTGTAAATATCTAAATATTTATATATCTTGCTTATATAGATTTAGCTTCTTTTCTGTGACACATGTAGGCATAGGATAGTACTCCAAATCTGATGGTTGGGGTTCCTGTGCCTCTGCATGGTGCTGGTGCTGATTGGATCGCGGCTGTTTGCTCCCACTTTTCTGTTGCGGTTGACGACACATGAAACCACTAGCCACATGGTGACCAACCCTCAATGTCCTCACAGCTGCATATAGCAGTTACTCTGGCCTCAGTGGGACTGTTGAGATACTTCAGATTTTCATTTTATATCACACTACTGTCTTACAAAGTAAACTTTTTTGCTGTTTGAATAGAAAATCAAAGTATATCAGTCTATATTTCTTGACTTTTCACACATCTCTGGCTCTAAAATGGATGGCTGCTTCCACCTAGTTGGTGTGGAAGCTTTGACTTTTCTAATCTGAATATTTTAAACCTAAAGTCAAAACGTCTGTTTTGGGTTGGAAATCTCATGTAGCTGGTACTACAAGTGGCCATTTTACTGTTGATATTGTCACTAAACAACTAACTCATTTGAACTCTGGTACTATGGGTAAAGAGCACAAGCTCTAGAAAAGCATCTTTTATCAACTAGCATATTTCTGTGACTGACAGATCCAGGCATTGTTTTGTTTACCATTGAATGATGTTGGAAATCTTTAAAATCTATCAAAGAAATTTGTCATAAAGTTAAATACAAATACCAAAGGATTAAAATGGCTGCCCTCCTACATGTGTACGTCCCCGGAAGGGTGGACCTTTTGTTTTTGGATGTCTGCAGCAGTTACCTTGAAGGATGCAATTTCATCTGTCATTTATTCTTCCCCATCTAGACTGTATCAGGATAAACTGTAACTCCAGTAAGTTAACACTCAAGTTTCATTTTGCTTTCTATGTTGATGATGTGTTGATTGTTGTTTTTTTAAAAGGAAATGTGTTTTTAAATATTCAAGCACCACCCACCACTTACTCTTGAGCTTATCATGTGGAAGATGAGTTTGCCCAGTTGGTCTGACTACCCATAATCCTACAGAAATACTCTCAGTCAAAGGGAATGAGTGGTGATTTCTTTTCAATATTAGACATGCTTTAACTTATTTTTAATCAATTATTTTCCTCCATTTTATGCTGAGGGATCTGCTGTCTCACTCTCTGTTTGCTATCAAAAATAAAACCATTTTCACACCATTTTGCTCTGTATACAGTTGTCACAATATACATTTGAAATAACTCTTAAAGTATATATTTCACTTTGCTGCAATTTTCAAGATAAGAGTAGGAAATCACCACTTATTGCCTTGTATTAGAAGTGACAACAATCTGAGGTGTTTTTTTGCAAACAGAGGTTAATTGTAGCTGAGTGCTACTTGAGTGCATTATCTAACCTAAAGAGAGACTGTTAATAAATATATTTCATACTGTGACACCTTTGTTCTCAGTAGCTGGGATTAACACTTAATTTGGATAGTCTATAATTATGTTGGTACTGCAGATGTAGATATTTAACTCTGTTTTCCTATTTGGTAGATCTCGATAGACTAAATAACCTTAACCCTTACCACATTTTAATCTTAACTGCAGAATTCCCTTATCCTGTTTCTAAATTCCTTTCATCCAAGTCCAACGGAAATGAAATAGCTTTTTTTCTACAACAGCATACATATCTGCTCTATAAATTACTTATCCTGTGTTCCCCTTTAAAAAAAAATCAGAAAACAAAACAAAGACATATATATTTTAAATTCTTTGGTTTCATGATGTCGCCCTCTAGTTTTAAGCGTTACTTTGATGAAATGCTGTTCTGTTATCTGTCCATGTAGATGGAGACCTCCATGTAGATAAAAATGTCACTACTGCAAATGAAATCATGCATAAAGCAATAATGTTGCGTTCTTCCATTGGCAGAGCAGACAGTCATACTAAGAATGAATGACTGGTATGAATAACAAGTAAATTCCATCATAGCACACCAGTAAAATTGGTGAGACAGTACTTGTCCTGACCCCATGCTTCAAGAACCTACATTCCATTAGACCAAAACATCAACCACAATGTAAGAGTATGGAACACAGTTTAGAAGGCTGCTAAATTTAGATGAAAAGGCAACATACAATATTAACATGGTTTAAATGTAACATATTGTCCCTCTGGCTGAGTATGGCATTAAATCCTCTATCAGAACAGCATACATGGAGGTCAGTACACAGTCTCTGTGCAATGTAATGTATGAAATAAAATTTCATCCCAGCTGTAAAACTTTGCTGTAACCTCACCAACATTGCTGAAATTTGCCAACACCCAAAACAGATGCAGCAGCATCACCATGAAGGTAACACAGATGTAGTCCCAACAGAAATAAACAGCATAAATGAATTAAATTAAAGGAAAATTCCACATTTTTATCGGCATCATGCAATGATCCTATGCAGACCTTAATTGACTGGATCTTACAGGCCTGTCTGAGCAGTTCAATATCACCACTTAATATATTTATATATTGAATATGAATATAGCTGACCTGTCACTAGTTTATTAACCTTTGACCGCCAGTGTGTCCATTGTTCTAACCTATGGAATGTTATTTTGATTTCTATCTTATATTGATGGAGATCCAACAATTTCCAAGTACACCAAATGCCTCTGGCTAAATTTTAGAGAATGTCTATAAAATGATGCATAGCCTAAGACAACTGGATTGACAATTTGATTTAATGGTGCAGCCATAAATATGTTATTCACTATTGAATCATTATGTCATTATTGAATATATATGTTAAAACACACAGGAACAAGCTGATAAACATCATATGCTGTCATACGGTGAAAAGGGTTTTTCAAAATGAATGTAACTAACAGGGATTCAAACCCAAGAAAAGAGTTTAAGAGATTAAACACTTCCATCTGCTGGACATTTCTAGTCACAACATTTTCTGTAACAGAGGCACAATGTTAGAATGTCATTAACTACAATTCTTGATTGTTAACCTTGAGCAACATGCATGTTCATGACAGATAAAAGACTGATCCAAATCAAAATACTGAAAAGTCACACTATAATATAATACATAATAATAACACACAATTTGATATTTTTGAATCAGACTGTTTAATGAAAAAAGTAGTTAGTTTGGTCGTGATAGGAGACTCAGTATCAACATTGTACTCAAATATGCAGAGTATATAGGCTAGTTCTGTTAGGGAAATTCAATATCCAACATTTTATATCAGGTAACATTCTATACATAATATGTTTAGGAATGGCGATTCAGTGAGGTCTGTTTGCTGCTTTTACAATCCTAAAGTTGTTTATAGTGTCTCAGTTGCATATCAGTTGTTAGACTTTCACAAATCACTATGGAATACACACACACACACACACACACACACACATATATATATATATATATATATATATATATATATAAAGATCAGTTATGTTATATAATAAATAATTACAAATCAAGAGGCTGAAACCCCCAGTAGATAAATATTAGTAATTTTGTGTCTTTTACCACTAGAAATATACCTCCAAGTTAATGCAGCTTTGTGGAGTAGAGGAGATCAAGTGATTAGTGATTCACTTCAGAATATGTGCTCTCAGACACAGAAAGGACAAAGGTGCTAAGAATGGTGATAAACAGCCTCAGCTTTGTTCCATCAGATCAGAAAATGCTAGTATGGGCTCATTTTCTAACCTGTGAAAAAGTAGTTTGTCAATAGTTTTCAGAGCTTTCAACTGTGATTTTAAAAAAGCTTGGTGGACCTTCAGGTTCGATTTTTTTTTTTTTTTTTTTTTTTTTTTTTGGCCAAATCCATATGGGTTTTGGACATATTTTATTGTTTAGTTTTGAGGACTTGTTAGTATCTCAGTTATCAAAATGTGTGTGTGACAGCAAAGCTCTCCTTATACTAGACTGGTGTCCTATGTGGCTCGGTTTTTGGCTTGCATTTCATGGTATGAAAAAATAATGACGAGAGAAACAAAATGATGGAGAGGATGGAAGGAAGGGAAGAAGTAAAGAAGGATGTCTATAAAGCTATGATGATGAGGAAAAGCAATGTTGTAGTTGCCCTTTGAGACTCATGACTCTGTTCTGCAGCATAGTGGTCAGATGTATTCAATGAGAATTACAAATGTCACATATGTTAAGTATTTTGTATTTTTTCATTGTGTATTTCACTGACTAAACCAAACCTTTGTTTCCCAAAGGTATAAGAATAAGTTTGAAAACTACATTTATAGGCATTTTCAAGCCACTAAGCTGCTTGTAGAATTTCTGCCACAGATTCCAGACGGACTGATGGGAAAACAAAGGTTTGGTTTTAGGCTCAGGATGTCTTTAACTTTGTGATTGACCATTGTTCTCAGGCAAGGGACCGGAGACGCTGTATGCTGGGCAAAAGCTCAATGATAATGAATGGCATACAGTGCGTGTGGTGCGTCGTGGCAAAACCTACAAGCTAACAGTTGACGATGATGTAGCAGAAGGTACTTACTTGCATCAACCCAGGTTCATTCTTGAAGAAATGTTCTTAGTATTGCCTTGTTATTGGTATTATACCATGCTGTGTTGCCGTAGAGACTGATAGTACTAGTACATAATTCTGCTACAAAGAGAGCCTGTAGACATGTTTACATACATCTAATACTGTTAATGTAATTTTCTCCTTAAATCAGCCCTTTTGTGTTAGTGTCAGACAGTGTTCTCTTTTCTTTTCGTTTTTTGTCTTTCTTTTCAACCCATCCCCTCCACCCTCCCCATCTTCAGGCCAAATGGTGGGCGACCACACTCGTCTGGAGTTCCACAGCATCGAAACAGGCATCATGACAGACCGCCGATTTGTTTCCAGTATCCCATCCAGCTTCATTGGTCATCTGCAGAGCCTCAGGTACACAGAACATTAACTTTTTTTTATTTATATATAAGTTTCTCTAATCATTTTGTCTTATTAGCAGGAATCAAATAACAAGGAACCAACTCACAAATAAATATCACCCAAATTCTGCATCTTTACAGTTACTTTGGTTTTATGTTTTTATGGCACATTTACAGTTTGGTTGAGTCTTAATGCTTTCATCAGCCTGTTTCCAGCAGCAGGTAGCTGTTTTTAGCAAGTTTAACAAGCTCTGATAAACCCTATAGACCAAAGCAGAGCTAAAAAGAGAGTCAGTATTAGACTTACATTCATCTAGTGAACACAAACACAACAAAAATTATTGCAAACGTTGCTTTGTGTTTACTGAATGTGTAAATATAAATGTTTTAATATGCCTTATAACTTCATATAATACATTGTGGATTTTGTGTAGTATATTGTAGAGTTCTGCCCCCACATGAAAAAAAGTTAGTGAATTCAGCTTTATTTTCTCAGGAAGCAAACAATGCACGTGGAGACTTATTTAGCTAAGGGTTTGTCATATTTAAACTCTGGAGTCTTTACATCTCTATTTTCCAGACTTTGAAGAACAAGTAGGACCTTATTTTTAGGACAATAATTTCACTAAGTGCCTGTTCCTTTCCTTTCCCAGATTTAATGGCATGCTCTACATCGACCTTTGCAAGAATGGTGACATTGATTATTGTGAGCTCAACGCCCGCTTTGGGATTCGTTCCATTATTGCTGACCCAGTCACCTTCAAATCCAAGAGCAGCTATCTGAGCCTGGCAACCCTACAGGCCTACACATCCATGCACCTCTTCTTCCAATTCAAGACCACCTCCCCAGACGGCTTCATACTCTTCAACTCTGGAGATGGAAATGATTTTATCGCTGTAGAACTGGTTAAGGGGTAGGTTTTATTTTGAAAGGATTACTTGTTAACCTTTTCACACTGAAACCTTGAAGTTTTAGTAGTAACATAAAATTTGTTCACAGAATGTTATTTTGAGTTTCTCTGATGTTTTTAGGAGCTTTATTTTGACAGTGGAATCATAATGACCAGCACACAGCCTTAGAGCATCTTGTGATCTACATAATAACAGACAGATTGTAGGATACGATAAAATGTATTTTATTTTCTTAGTATACAGTATATGATTGTGAAATTGCATGTGTCTAGTGCATCTCCAGGATCTGATGCATTTCCAGATAATTTAACAAGACAATGGGCCTCATGCAATTTGTAGGAACAGATTTGTTCTTAATCAGAATCAGCATTATTGGCCAAGTATACTTACGCATACAAGGAATTTGGCTGTGGTTTTTAGTGGCTCTGAGGGTACTTACACATAGTTCTGAGAACAATGATCAATGATATATTGGAGTTGGAACAGGTTATGTCCAGACCTTGAGGGGTCCCGGCCTGTTTTCTCACTCTGGGGGTGTACAAGTCTTGAATGGTGGGGACTGATCCTATCTGTCTGACTGTCTGTTGTAGTCTGTTCCTGTTCTGTTGTGGCCAATCCAAACCAGTCAGTGATCGATGTACAGAGAGCAGACTCAATGACTGCAATGTAAAACTGGATCATCAGCTCCTGGCACAGGAAGCATATCCTCTGCTGAGCCTTCTTGATGATCAATGTTGGTTTCTCATGTTGGACATGGGAGATTGTAGATCACAGAAACTTGAAGGTCTCCATGACTGACATAGTCTGTTGAGTATGGTGAGGGGGGGCAGTGCTGGGGGCTACTCCTGAAGTCCACTGTCATCTCCGTAGTTTTGAGTGTGTTCAGCTTCATGTTGTTTCTACTGCACCACAGGGCCAGCTGTTCAACCTCCTGTCTGTTTGCAGCCATCACCATCTCTGATGAGACCGATAACTGTTATGTCGTCTTCAAACTTACTGTAAGTTTAACTGATGGTCCTGTAGTTGTTTAGTGCTGTGATGGAGGGTTTCTTTATGATCAGAATGATTATGGAACATTTGAAATAGGAGGGAACTTCACACAACTCCAGTGATCTGTGTGAATATGGGGGTCAGCTGGTCAGCACAGGCTGGAGGGTGACACACCATCTGAGCCTAGTGCCTTCCAGAGCTTCTGTCTCAGAAGAGGCGACACACACCCTCTTCAGCAGAGCTGTTGTCATCAGACTGGATTTATGTTGATTTTGTCAGCACTGCAGTGCAACAGCTTCGGAATGAATGCTGGTTAACGCTGCTAGGTAGTTTATGGGTCACAGCTAAATCACTATTTTATACTGACTCAATAGTGTGACAACAGAAAAATAAATGAGATGAGATGTAAATGAACCCAACTTGGCTGAAATAAAACACACTGATGCTAAGTCATTAGCTGATGACCTGTGTTTCAACTTTTGTGTGTAGCTTCTCTTTGCTACTCTTATCTCCTTTGTCAGTGTTTTTTGGCTTGTTCGTGTTGCAGTGGGTTAAGTCTCCACTGCTCCTTGGTCCAACAAAGCTGCCTGAGTTTAGCTGTAAACTTGTCATTGTTGTATGTGCAGAATGTCTTAGTAGGCACACACAAACACAAAATGGCATGTACGAGGGATTTAAGATAATTTGTTTTCTTGTGCTAAATATGGTGCTGAAATTAACTTAAATAAAATATTTAAGTAAATGAATATTCCATTCACCATATCATCTTCATGGCTGCCAATTTCTCTGTCCAGTATCATCTTGTGTTGTAGCTGACAGTGTAACATCACCTATGGTAGGCCATAATATTCTCTGTGACTGTCACATCCCTTGACTGCCCTCTAATATGGACCACTTGTGCTACTCTGGCACTCCAGTACAGGAGTCCAGACCAGCCCTCACATTAATGTGGTAATATCTAGCTTGTCAAGGTTTCTAGTCACAATTTAGGCTGGTGTGGAAAAGACTCGTCCACCTCCTAACTGTCTTTTTCCTAAAGTCTTCCCCACTACCTGTTTCCTTTCTTCCCTATTGACCTGACCTGAAGATACAGAGTAAAAATACTTGTTTTATTGTTTAAGCTGCAAGTTTACTTTTGCTGCTCAGGAAATGTCCATTTCCAGAGTCTAGACCAACTGAAAAGATTCTTCATCTATGGACTGATTGTCACACACAATCTGTAATTTTACATCACTGAGGCGGGACTAATTGTTCTATAAAGAGATCCTTAATAGAATGTAATGATAACAAAAAATACATTTATTTTAACTACTGATTATATAGTTTACTTAACAGCAATGAACGGTAAAACTGATTAAAAGTTACAATTTCAGTAAAACAGAAATACTAAATTTTTCCCATCTTTAACAGTTTCACTTCTCCTTTAAGTTCACTTGAATGGTTAGACAGAACAACAGTTCAACTTTTACATTTAGTCATTCTAAGATACTATATTTCATCATAAAGCAGACTTTTAAACATTAATCAACATAATCATAGAACATACTGACAGCCTCTCCTGATGCATAGTTGGCCGATACCAGTTTCTAATATGGTCCATCACTGAGAATGACCTCTCACAAATCACTGTGCGAACTTGTAACAAGAGGGCTAGTGTAAAAAAGTTTCTCATAGTTTGGATAATGTCCACAGGTGAGTTCCTTCTTAATACTTAATACCCCTCTTAATAAGTACCACAGTTATCTCAATGGACAGCTGTGGTAACTTTGCTGTCCTCACTGTCATCTCAGTTACTGTGAGCTTTGGACTGATGGAGAGTATAGCGGAGTATTGGCTGATCACGATCAGGCATCTACCCTGTGCACTATTGCCATGTACTGCGCCGAAGATCTGAACACTCACTCACAATAGTGTCTAAAACAGGGATGTTAAGCTGCCTGGTCCATTTCTGTTTCATGCTTTCTTCACTGGCCGTCTGGACAAGGGTGCTGATGCACAGTCCAGTGCAGATGTTTTTTCTCACACGCGCTTGCTTGCTCTCCCATCCTCCCTCTTCTTCAAGTTTTCCATGTATTTCCTCAAGGATTCCAGAATGCTTGCAGCAATAGACAGTGTTGTGTCTTACTCTGGGAGTCCTGTATGTGCAAAGTGGACAGTGCTCACCAGTTGATTAAAAGTTATTAGGCACACACAGAAATCTTCATTTCTAAAAATATTCAGCAGACCAAACCAGATCAAACTTATGGTTAAGTGGAATTGCCAGTTTAGACAAAGAGGTGATTAGATCCTTTTATGAGTGTATTACTGTGCTGTAAGCTCAGCTTTAGCACCTAGCTCCTTCTGGATATTGTATACATTGTGGGTTCACTGCTGTGTGATTAATTTTGCAGACATCCACCAAAACCAAATGAAGTGTGTGCGCCATGCAATGGATGTAGACAGCGGAGATATGATCCTGACGCAGTTTTTGCTGAATGCCATTCACATGGCCAGACATCAGGGCAGCCCCATCACAACTATGTGCAACAACTTGTACAGTCCACATTGCTCCACAAACTGCCAAATATGACCATAGAGACCCTTAGCATCCATCTTTTTAGAGCAATCTACAAATCCAAGAAACCACTCTTTTATTTCCTGTATTTCTGCATATCTCACACATAATGTCAACTGCTCCTGCTTAAAAACTGCACACTTCATTCACAATGAGCGTAGCCATAGAATCCGTTATCCTCAATGTTCTGAATGATGTTGCATTTCTAATGTCTCATTATGCATTTCATTTCACGATTTTGGTTGTGATTTCCAACAGTTAGTTCTGTGTTATTGTGGCTTGTTAGATTGAGGGAGAAATTCCACCTCAATTTGAAAGCCTCATCATGCGGGGAATACCATTAACACTATTCCAGAAAGTTTTCCTGATTTGTTGCTCTCTCACTTTAATCGTGCAAGTCCTTGTTTGTTCGAGAAAAGCAGCATCCAGCAATTGTAATTGTTTGCTATGTACCCATGGATGTACAGACAACTAGTACTGGGTTACTGTAATCCTGAAGACAATTTAAAAATGGGACGATGGATCAATGCATCAACGCGACTGCCATATTGAAACGGGCAGTTGTCCCTCTGAATCATGGATGTATTAAGAGAGCTGGATATGTGTCATACCAAAATACATATAGTAACAGCAGGCTAATATTACTAAAATAAATTAACACTGAGTCTGCATTATTTTAGAAGCATATTCAGTGCTCATATAGCATTGTTATATGGCTACTATGATGACTTAAAAAATATAGAATAGAAACTCAATACATTTTTTAATAGTTATTACTAAAATTAAAAATGTTAATGTCAATATGCTTCACAATTCTATTTTAATGGTATTCGTATTTCTACACACAATCTACTGACATTTCCAACATGATTTACATAATTGATGCATACAATAAGTTGTGGGCCTATCATCTGTTTGTTCAAGTAGTTCCAGTGGAACAGTTACATATTCTTCTGAAATTGTAAAAGCAAAACTCAAAGCAGCAGGAAAATGAAACTGAGTTGTAGGCTTCATGTTTATGTATGAGAAACATGATCAATGTAAAGTGTAATCAATATGAAAACAGCATTTATTCTTTGAAGAAGATAATCAGGTAGCTGCTTGGACACTGGTTGGCTCCTATGTGTGTATGTGGTTGTATCCAGGTTTGCTGGTTAGCCACTTAACATTGCTTACAGTGATAACAGTATATTAAATTCAACATGTTGGTGACAGTAGAGTGTTATGTAATAACTACTCGCCCATGAAATTATTCCTTGTTTCTTGGTTTTGGTGTTTCTTTCATTAGAACATCTAAATGCAGCACAAAAGTCTGGTATTCTCTAATGCAGAGAGTGGCCAGAAATGGACAATGGTGTCTCTCTCAACTGGGCAGGCATGCCTCAGCATTTGAAAACATCTGCCCAAGACTAACTCTTTATTTCTGTCACACAAGACAGAAAAGAGTTGAGAGAGGTTTGGGCTAAGAATATAAAAATGTGAGGCAGAATAACTTTTCTCTTTTGCAGATACATCCACTATGTTTTTGACCTTGGAAATGGGCCCAACCTCATCAAGGGTAAAAGTGAAAGGGCACTAAATGACAACCAGTGGCACAATGTGGCAATCACCCGAGACAACAGCAACACCCACACACTGAAAGTAGATGCTACAGCCACTAGTCAGAGTATCAATGGAGCCAAGAACCTGGACCTGAAAGGTATGCAAAGAACATGACACCTGTTACATGTTTATATTTCCTTGTGTGTTCAGTTCTCATTGAGCTACACTGGTTTAAGTTGGTGAACTACTTAAACACCTGCAATGACTCTCACTCCGCTAACATGTCCATTTGACTGCACAAGTCATTCAGTCATTCTCTAAGGTCAGTTTCCCTACAACATTATTTATCTTGGAAACAATCAAGTGGAGTAAGATATATGTAAACACAGCACAAAAAGTAAGGAAATTTGTGTTTGGTAGATTATTTTTTTGTTGTAACAGTGCTTCTTGGCAATAAATCTTATACTGTTGGAAAGCCTGTTTATTTCCCTTTTAAATGGTGCCACATTTGTAAAGAACATGCATCTGTGGGATGAGCAGCAGAGCTGAGTATGTGGGTTACACCCATGAAAAATATGCCAAATCTTCTCTGCCAATGCCAATCAGCTCATTCTGCCATTGACTTTTGTTTGGTGTTTGGTGGATTGGATGTTTGAAGTTTGAAGAAACAAGACATATTTGCAATTTAACAAAATATTCATTTAATAAACAGGAGCCTCAGCAGCGTGTGGAAGAACCATACACAGCCACAACAGCCTGGCACCTCCTCCTCATGGAGATGCCATGAATGGGATGCCATCCCACAGCAGTGTGCAACCAGGCTGGTGACCAGCATGAGGAGGAGGTGCCAGACTGTTGTGGCTGTGTATGGTTCTTCCACATGCTACTGAGGCTCCGGTTTGTTAAATGAATAAATTGTTAAATTGCCAATATGTCTTGTTTCTTCAAACTTCAGTCATCCAAAAACAAGAGTCAGTGGCAAGATTTATTGCCAAGAAGCATTGTTACAACAAAGAAATAATCTACCACACACAAATTTCCTTACTTTTTGTGCTATGTTTATATATAAGCTACCCAGAGAGAAGTAATCAGTAGCAAATGGTGTCATTTACGAAAAACTAAAAAATAGTAAATCATTCTGCCTTATGACATTTGAGCTTCACACTCCAAAGTGAGTATGAGAATAGCCTGTTGAACTGTTGTGTGTGCTGCTACTTCTCACCAAAGAACCACCACATTGTTGGATGTGAAAATGTTCCTCTTGTTGTTATGTTAGTGTTTTACCCACACAAATGAAGATCCTCTTGTACTTCTCCTCCTACAGTGTGTCTTTGTTTCCCACAACCCAGGTGATCTGTTCATCGCAGGACTGGGTCCAGGCATGTATGGCAACCTGCCTAAACTGGTGGCTTCCAGAGAAGGCTTCCAGGGCTGCTTGGCGTCCATGGATCTCAATGGTCGCCTGCCAGATCTCCTTAGTGACGCCTTGTTTCGCAGCGGGCAGATTGAACGTGGATGCGAAGGTACTCCGTCCCTCAAATCCAAGCCTGATTTAGACTACTACAACACAAACTTCAACTCCAGCTCCAGCAGCCCATTCTTCCTGCTCAATGCAAACAGTAGCTCCACAGCCCTGCATCCATACGGAAGTCCCTCCATCCTATTAACTGTACTTGTTGCTTCATTTACCCACTGCTAGAATCAGGCCAAACATCAAACACCTCCTCACCTAAAACACAACATGCTATCGGCTACACTGGTCGCCCACTGACAGTGCTGTCACCATCACCATCAGAGCAGTTTATGCCAGTGCAGTGACACAAAACACTGCCAGGTGTTCCATTTTTAATCTCATGTCCTTTTGTTAAGTTTTTTTTTTTTCAAATTTCTGTGCATGTTTAGAGTCTTATACAATTTTCTCATATGAGAGGGTACAACAGAACTCCCAACACGCGGCTGGTTTAGGTGTGTTGGTACAAAGCCACTTCATTTATTACTTTGATTGTACAGAGATACATTCACATTCAGAGACAGCAGAGGAAAACATTTGCCCTTCAGTGAATCTATAAGATATTCTAATTGACCCTTCACTAAGCCCCACCCCCCTTAGTTATTGTTGCTATGCCTGTCAAGTTTCCATTTTAGCACTGCACATACTATACGTAGTTTACAGTGATAACAGTGGCAGATGCACCACTGGAGGTCTGTAGTCATTTTGAAACAATAGATCCTTGATTTCAGAAAGAAGTAGACAAAAGCAGTCTATGTTCTCTCCAGAACAAAGTCAGGAAAAGACAAAAGCAGGTTCCCATTTTTGGTTTGCAAGGGTTGAAATGAAAACTGTGTCTTCTATTAGCTCCAGCTTGCTAACATAAACTCTGTGAGTTGGTTGAAAACTTTTGATTGCTACATATATAATGTCATGCTAAGTCAGTGCTGCGTGATGATCCAAAAAACACTAACCAGTCCCAGGAAGATTGCATGTGCATCACTGGCAGTTAATAATCCAAGATTACACGGAAATAAAGGATTGTTCTTGTGTTACAGGGTTAGTCCTATATTGTAGTGTAGTATTATAAAATGCAATGTAAATATTTTTATGTTTTATTGTTAGTATTTTTAAGCAATTTGTTTCACTTTTACATGACAGATGGTTTGAGGATGAGGGCTTACTAATGAGTATGGCAAAGTTGCCACAGAGCAAGGCAGTGCGGCTCACGTTAGCCTAAACTCTGATATAGTAGCATCAGGGAGTCCCTAAATGGGACATGAGTGTTCAGGCACAGCATTGAGTGTAGGTCACCCAGGCCCAATACACAATCACTGTAGTTATGTGCATAAAACAGAGGAAAATAGATTTGAAGCAGAAAAATAAATTTTGTGTTGCAGTTACACACCCATAGCACAGGTGAAATGTGAGCCATTACATGGCCTGTGTAGACAGCTGTATTGATTGTAATTAGAAGTGTTATCTGTTCCATCAGACATGTTGGAGATGGATGACTGAAAAACATGGCTGGAACTATTACCAGCAATATGTATCAAAAGTAAAAGTTCTCATTATGCAAAATGGCAATATTCAGAGAATTTTATTTATTTTTTACTTATAACAATACTTCATGTGTTTTAAGATCATGATATGTTTTACTTGAAAATACTTAAAATTAGTGGCTAAAGTGCCTAAAATAAATGTAATGATGGGATGATAATGACTAAAAAGTACAATATTTCCTTCAGAAATGCAGTGGAGTAGAAGTATAAGTACAAGTACTTCAAAAGTTACATTCCAGTTAGTTAAGTTCCATCTGTAATGCCTCCTGTGTAGACAAACTTAACTTCTGGCCTTGGAAGTAACTACTTGGACAATTGCTGTTTGGGATCGGGGCTTAACAAATGGTCAATTACAGGGGAAGTACAAAGAAAATATAGAAAACTAAAAAAATTCTATGAATTTTCATGTGTGGTATTACACGTGACATGACATCAAAGCAGCATCAGGTCATACCCAGAGTCTAGCCCATACAGTTTGTGTACAATGCAAAAATTGCCAAAGGTTTTCATTCATTTTATGTCGATTTCCTATTTTTCTTTCATATTATGTAGCTTTATCAAAATGGGCTGTTGAAACATTTTGCACGAGCAAGCAAATATCAGTGTGGACAAAATGTTTCCATCTTCCTATGCAAGTTGTGCATTTTTTTGTGGTTGTTTTTGTCATCCTCTTAGGTTTTGGGTCAGCTTTCACAACCTGTTCTTGTCTTTCTTTTATGTCTGCCGTATCATTCAGTTGGACATTGAGTGTACTGTACTGTTTTTTTTTAATATTACTTAGAGAGCCCCATGTAAGACAAATTAATGTGTTAGTCAAAAAGTCAGTTTAATCAAAACAAAAAATAATGTTATCTATACTGTATGTCCTCCTCACTGTGACATTTTGAATGGGGTTGATATCAATGTTATTTACTGTACTGCAAGAAAGTAAAGATTGATTGATTGATTTTTCAAAATAAAATCTCATCAATCACAGTTTGTCGGTCTTGTGTCATGCCCATGGCTTTCTCATGTCTCATTTTTTTGTGTGCTTGTATTTCTTTTTTTTTTTTTTTTGCTTATGTATCATGATCAATTGATCAAACTGTATTGCCATGTACTGCCTGCATTTCATCACATGTTTTCATCACATAAAATGGATGTGTTTCTTCAGCCAGTAAGCCCTTATCAAAGCCCATTAATGGTTATTAAACTGGTAGCTCAGATTGCAGCAGTACATTGTACAGTCACTAGATGGTGATACTGCACTGCTAGCAAACTCTTAACAGAATAGCATCAGTAGAAGTAACATGAGTAAGCATTTCACTGATGTTACATCTCACATTTAATCCTGAATCACATCAGTGGATCAGTCACTAGCGATAGATGGAGTATCCACAGCAGGATATTCCTGCATTGTAAATCCAAAATTCCATCCCCTCCTCTAACTCATCATAAATTCACTTGGTCCTGAACAGCTCCTCTAATTTAAGATTAACAGAGCAACTTGCATCATTTCATCAGGTAAGTCTCCACTCAGCACACTTTAGCTGGATAGATTGATGTAGACTGACTCAATTAATGTACGTGCATGTGTAAGCAGATGTTTTGGAGATATCAATTTCACATTTTTGCCTAAATATGACTTCAGTGTCTGCCCTCTTATATGACCCAGTCCAACTCAAGCAAGTGTATACAAGTGTGTAAGGAGAAGACCAGTCTATTTTCAAAGTTTTATAACAGAAAACATAAAAATGTCTGTCTTTAGAAAACTTTGAAACTTTGCTTTTATTTTACAACTTAACATATTATTTAATACAATAAAACAAATGAAAATGGCATGGCCAAAATATTGGTACCCTCAACCTTATATTTTGTAGCACAGCCTTTGGAGGCAATAACTGCAGTCAAGCACCTTCTCTAACTCTGAATAAGGTTTCTACACTTCTCCACTAGTAGTTCTACTCCAGTCCTCTCAGGTTTGATGGGTGCCATCCCCCAACTGCAAGTTTCAGCTCTTTCCACAGATGTTCAAAGGGATTCAGATCAGGACTCATAGCAGACCACTCCAGAACAGTCCCACGTTTTCTTCTCATCTACTCTTGGGTGCTTTTTGATGTATGTTTGGGGTCACTATCCTGCTGGAAGACCCATGACCTGTGACTAGGACACAGCTTTCTGACACTGGGCTGTATGTTTCGCTCCAAAATGCCTTGATAGTCTTCTGATTTCTTTGTGCCCTGCACAGATACAACGCACCCAGTTCCTGAGGCAGCAAAGCAACCTCAAACCATCACTGAGTCTCCTCCATGTTTCACAGTAGGCATGGTGTTCTTTTCATTGAAGGCTTCATTTTTTCTTCTGTAAACATAGGGCTGGTGTGATTTACCAAAAAGCTCTAATTTTGTTTCATCTGTCAAAAGCATATTCTCCCAGAGGGACTGTGGCTTGTCAACATGCATTTTAGCAAAGTCCAGCCTGGCTTTTTTTGTGTCTCCCTCTTAGAAGTGGGGTCTTCCTGGGTCTTCTACCATGAAGCCCATTTTCATTCAGATAGCGACAGATGGTGCGACTTGAAACTATTGTACCTTGAACTTGAAGATCAGCTTGGATCTCTATTGTAGTTTTCCTTAGTTCTTTCTCGACCATTTAAGCAATCCATCTGTTCAATCTCGGGCCAATTTTCCTCTTGCAACCATGTCCAGAGATGTTGGCTACAGTTCCATGGGCCTTAAACTTCTTAATAATATTGGCAACAGTGGTCAGAGGAACATCAAGCTCTTTGGTCTTGTAACCTTTATGTTAACCATGCTTGGTTATTACCTTTTTCTAATGTCTTTAGACCACTCTAGTTTTCTTTATGTTTTCCATGTTCAGTGTGATGCACACAGTCGCACAATACAACAGAGTGAGTAATTTTTTCCTTTTCAAGTGGTTGCATGAGTTATTATAAGATTGAAAACACCTGTGATACTAATTAAAACACAATAGTCTGCTTAAAGTGTCACTACAATTCATTATTTCTTACAACTTCTAAACGGTACCAATAATTTTGTCCAGGCTATTTTAGAATGTCTTTGTAGAATAAATATGAATTTCAGTTATTTTCATGATGTTTTGTTTTTTTCCACTGCAAACCAAACATAGACATACATTGATAATAAAATATTTTAATTTCAACACTGTTCAGGGCTAATGGTGCATTATTGTAATAAAATGTGATTGTACCAATAATTTCGGCCATGTCTGTATAACACAACACGTGGCTGTTTGCCAGATACATTGTGTGTTTTTCTATGTGCCATTTTTATTCTTGAGGAGTGGAAGCCATTGCAACACTATTTTATTCAGACATTTTACAATCCACAAACTGCCCAGCAGCAGATGAAGAGACATATTTTTCAAATATGCACGTCATTAGTTGAGAAATTTTGAAGTAATGACAGATTACTATCTGTCATTTTTAAACATTAGTTTAAAAGTATTAAAAGATTTGACAGGATGACTTTGGGAGTTCGAGGCAACAATACCAGTGCATAAGTATACCATATTATATTTATAAGTCTACTCTGATTATGGTTAAGCCCTCAGTGAATTCATTTATATATTAAACCCAGATCTGTGTGTTTGTGTGTATGGCTGTGGGGATTGCTGGACTTCAACAGGTCCCAGTACCACCTGTCAGGAGGACTCCTGCGCCAACATGGGTATTTGTATCCAGCAGTGGGAGAACTACACCTGCGACTGCTCCATGACCTCCTACACCGGCACACAGTGCAATGACCGTGAGTGCTGATGTCACTTAATATCACACATGTATGACTGGAAGTGGACCAAATTGCAGTATGAAGCACACCACCTAAACACCTCTTTTGTGCCATTAGTGATTGCTCAGAATGATGGTGGAGACTATGAAGATAAGTTACAATATTTCTACCAGAGTGAAAATTTTATTTTACATGCACAGAAAAACACCACATACATGGATGTTGTGTGTTGTCACAGCAAATGTCTGTACTGACAGCAGTTTGTGGCTAAGCACAAGCTTCAAAAAATACTCCAAAGGTTAAACCTGCATGAATCCAGCATGACAAATATTCACTTTGCATTATATGTGGCTGCAACTTTAGGCTCATACTTTTCTACAGCCTGCTCTACAGCTGTACACCTACAGCTCCATGCAATGAGAGGAAATTTGTCAGAAAATAAATCTTTGGTAAACCTAGCTCTTCACATTTTGCTCCTCCAAAGACACAATATGCCAAAAGTTGATTACAATTTATGTTTGATTTTACATGTGATCTCTCCATCAAAAGTAAGTGCTGTTGCTTGTGTCTTAATGAGTTTCATCCTTTACCACACTTGAAAGCAAGTTTCGGGGCCTTAGAGAGTACCAGTGAGTATACCCTCACACTCAGTCATCAGCATGACATCACCTTTCTGTGTAAAATAATTACACACACACACACTTGATGGAGGGTCTAACCAAGGGAGTGATGTAAACCTGATCAGTTGGTGTTTAGTAAACAGTTCTCAACTCATGTGAAACTGTGATGCGTTGCGTACAAAAGCTTTTTCCACTGTCTAAATCAGTCCACCTGGAAACATAATAAATGCAAAAATGCCACTATATCACATCATGAAGACTCAAGGGTCTTGAAGCTGCTCTGGTGGTTTATACTGGTCCAAAGGCTGAAACACATCATGCTAGCACTTCATTTAAAGAAATCACTTTGGAAGTCAATCAAACTACACACAGATGTAGAAATGTACAGTTAGAATCACATCCCAATGGAGTACACTCGTTAGATAAGTGTGCTTCCAACAACTCATCAACTGAAATTTTTAGATTAATTCAGAAAATACAGTTAGGAAAGGTTTATTCTTTACTCTTTATTCTAGAATTCTTTTGTCTACTTGTTTCTTGCTTTGTCATAACATAAATTGTCTTTCTTGTACACAGACTCGGTGCTGGCAGTAAAGATAGCTTTGTTTTGTCTACTCTCCTCTACTGCCTTTCAGCTTCTGACACATAGAAAAATATTTCCACACCTTCCAAAATCCAAAGCCAAAAGCAAATTGTGACAAACTGGGTGAGACCACACCATTTGTCCCCATTATACTTTGACTTTCTTTCCATACTTGTCATTTGTTTGTTAAACCAGTATATGATCACCAGTGATGTCATTGGTTGGACCAAATATGGGGGGGGGGGGGGATATGTATTTTTTCATTTCATTTTTTTGAGACACTTGTTTTGTTGTTACACAGGTTGGAATACATCACTTTTTTTAGTCACGGAACAAGTCTGAGTCTGCCTCTTATCACCTTCCTTGACACTCACTAAGCTCTCTATTAAAGCAACTTTAATTGAATAAGGACTAGGGAAGTGCAGAGAGCCCAGTACTTGTATTTGTATCTGTATTTGTTGAGGCAGCAAAATTATTTGTATTTGTATTTGTATTCGAATAAAAGTGGAGGGTTACAAATCCTGTTTTTGTTTTTATTACACTTTAAGTTTAGAAAATGAAGGTGTAAACTACCTTACAAAGGAGACCCCCACACCGGGTCTCTAACTGGAGTCTACCAGGTCATAGATGACTGTGCTGACTACTGAGCTAAAACTTTACTCATCACCTCATTGCAGATAGACCTGTACCTATTGATACACCCATTATACAGAGACAGCAACTTCAAAGGAACTTCAAAGGCAATTCTTGCT
Source organism: Thunnus maccoyii (assembly GCF_910596095.1). Classification (NCBI taxonomy): domain Eukaryota; kingdom Metazoa; phylum Chordata; class Actinopteri; order Scombriformes; family Scombridae; genus Thunnus; species Thunnus maccoyii. Next base: position 30,330,297 of record NC_056548.1, read on the forward strand.
TTGCACTTTTAATTTATTGCCTATTTTTTACAACCTAACTTTGTGGAAAGGAGAAGGGGAACAACAGGTTATGGAGAGTCCCTTGGGAGCATTTCGTTTGTGTCAGTAGCTCAGCTTTATCTCTGGGGAACACCCCCAACTCCGGGAGTGATGTCCAAATTAGGAAATGTGCATCATGCAGCAGGAGGATGTGACTCCCTTTGTTAAGACCTGCTGATAGACGTGCTGATAGCAGAGGAGAGAGACTGAGATAGCAATGTAACCGACCTGCATGCTGGTATTTGACATGGGCTTTTTTTTCTTCCTGAAAACAAATCATTTTTTAAATATTTGGATGAAACAAATATTTGTAAAAAAAAAAAGAAAAGAAAAAAACTATTTGTGCTTTGCCGAAGAATGTATTTGTATTCGGGCACACCCCTAATAAGAACAGAGGTCTTGTGACTGTCAGGTCCGTAGCTCAGCAAAGATATATATATATCTTTGCATGTAATTAATATTTTTATTCATTCTCTGGTTGAAGAAAAGAGGGATATGCTCCTCAGACTCTCAGTCAGGCCTAGAATATCTACCTCTGCTGGACATTGATGAGCCCCAGTGGCTTTTTTGAGTCTGAACAAATTTACCTAAAAGGACAACATCCTTTTTTAACTTTTCTTCCTCTGTCGCTCTCTGTTTTCTTTTACTGAGGCTAAGAAATTTGGGTCATCTTCAGGACTGAACATAAATGGATGTACACTGGGCACATGTGTACCTCCTGAGTAGCTGTGGCTCAGGAGATAGAAGTGGTTGTCCACTAATCAGGAGGTTGGTGGTTTGATCCCCAACTCCTCCTGTCCACATGCCGGGCTTGAAGCACTTATGTACATGGATCCAGTATTTGAAATGGAAAGTTGGGCTTTTGTATATAGTATATGACATTACAATGATGTAGGTGTATATATTGTGATTGATGGACTCTCCTGACACCTGCTGTTAAAGTCCAACTGAGATTCTGTTTCATTCTTTGTCTGCTACAGCATACATATCTGCTCTGTGTTCTCCTCTGAGAAAAATGTGTTTGCATAAGTTCAATGAAAAACCAATCCTTTATCCTTCTACATAGATGGAGACCATATTTTGGTACAGCAAATTAAATCTTGCATAAAGCAGTGACATGGCATTTTATCATAGGCAGAGCAGATGTTCACACTGAGCCTGATAGCATCCTGCTACAGACTAAGAGCCACAGACTGATCAACAAACCACATTAGCTTTCCTGCTGAGGTCACTTTCTTACCTAACTCTCTAACATGAACAAACATCTTGTCCTGCACCTTTGTTATGTCCCATGAGGTACAGTATTTTTGCAACTGATTACCACACGTTATATCACCTAAGTAACATCAAAGGGAGCAATGCAAACAAACTGAAACAATTCATTACACCTGATCGAGGGCACGGCAACATAGCCTGCACACACACATGCACACAGACAGCTAGCAGACAACCGCAGCAACATTAATCTCAACTATTCATACAGACACACAGGCAACAAACCCCAAGCAGTAAAAACAAAATGATGGAGCCTACCAGACACAACAGTAATTTGGCACAGTGGTCAAATAACCATACAGTCACATAGCAGCAGCATATCCACTCCTTGCCATGGTCAGCAACACCGCGGGGATAGAGAATTCAAATAGCTTACCTGTGATGACTGCATGTCAACACTGAAATAATTTCAGTATAGTCCAGAGTTCTGTTTCAGGGAAAATATGGAGAAAGTTCAGTCTGTGTGTCACCACTGTTGATCTGATTGACAGATGAGAGGAGTAATCACGGTACAGATTGTCATGTAGGCTGATCACGGCCTAGGACACTAGTCATCTTTGGAGGTACGGGTCTGTGTATTTACCTTATGCAGCCCATCCATTTTTCGCTCGTTCCATTCCTTGTCATATGCCCCACATCAAGCATATCCATCGGATTAAATGGACGACGGTGCAAAGATACCTTCGGCATGAACTAGCTTACAGCTAGCTTACTTTGTGTTGCTGTAGCTGTTTCTATGGTGAAAAACGTCAAGAGCTTTGATGCTAACAATACCGTATGATAATAAAATTATAAATGCTGTTATAGTCCTGCCGGGGGACTTCCCGTGATGCACCTTCTCTCCTCCTCCCCCTCTCCATCTGTATGTATTCATGTACCATTCATGCATGTTACTAACTTAGCTTCTTCCCCAGAGTTTCTGTGCTTTCTCGTCTCACAGGATAATGTCCCTTAGGATATGGACCCCCTGGTTATGGGCAGTGGGCCTATGAGGACCATGGCTGCAGGGACACTGTTTGTTATTATTGTTGTTATTATGCTTCTCTGTGTCTCTCTCCCCCTCCCTCCTTCTGTCTCTCTCAACCCAACCGTTCAAGGCAGATGGCCACCCACCTAGAGCCCAGTTCAGCTTGAGGTTTCTTCCAGTTAAAGGGGAGTTTTTCCTTGCTGGTGTCGCCATGTGCTTGCTCATGGGGGAATGTTGGGTCTCTGTAAATTAAAGAGTATGGTCTAGACCTGCTCTATGTGAAAAGTGCCCCTAACTTCTGTTATGATTTGGCACTATATAAATAAAATTGAATTGAATTGCATTGAATAAATTATTTACAAAAGAGATTATAAAACAGGTCAGTTATTTGCTAAAATGCGGGTACAAGGTGATCACAAGCAGCAGATGTCAATGTACACAACACAATAAATCCTTCTGGTGTAGACAAGAAGTTGAAAGACAAAACTGTGGAGATGGAGTACCTCCTTGTTGCTGAAACGCGTAAGGTTAATAGGTCACAGGGGCTTAACATTAAATTCAGTACTTCATCAAGTACTGGATCCACCAACGGTGAAAAGATGGTGCTGACCAAGCGGCAACCTCCAGGGCTGGAAAATGAAGCCAATGCAGAAGTGCCTAAAACTGCAGTTCCTTGAATGGCCACTTGAGGCTGGGTCCAAAAGTGAGTCAATTCCCATAGACCCCTATGTTAAAATGCCCAATTTTACAGCAGAAATAAAAATGTTTACAGCCTTGAACAAAAAACGGTTTTGGTCTCTATAGCTAATTTCCCCTTTCATGACAATCGTACAGGGGGAGAACTTTTTTTATAATTCACCTGTTTAAATGTTATTAAGCTGTAAAGGCATAATTAAGTAAGTGGCTGCTTCAAGTGACAGGTCGTTAGCAGCTAGGTTGCATGTTTCAGTAACCAGGTTTCATTCAGCCCACCTCAGCTCTACTTCTTCGTCCATTTTGGATTAGCAGGGAGTTAGGCGGAGTTAGGCACTGCCAAGATGGTGACGGCCAGAGCCGCCCATTTTGAGCTTCAAAACTGCTCTTCACAAACCAGTGGGTGACATCATGGTGGCTACGTCCATATTTTTTACAGTCTATGGTGCTCACTGGTCGTTTAAGAGCTGAATTAATTCTGCCCAGGAAATTGTGTGGGTCACCAAGCAGCTATCTTTGAGAATAATGGCTGAATTTAGACATTTTTTCCCTGGTTGCGTTGTGATGGGATAAAGTTAAACAAACTGCTTTGTTCTGTTGTTATACAAACATGAGGCTAATTCAAAGCTGCTTGGTAGAGAGGATCCCTTCCCTGTGTGTTGCTCTGCTGCACACTTGAGTGACAGCTTAGGATGATGGACAGATGAGGTCCTGACAGTTTTACAAAATGTATTTGTGGCCACTCAGAAACAAAATTATCATCATCATCATCATCATCATCATCATCACCAAACATATCCTTTAATTCCTAAGACAAACAGGGATATAACAGATACATCTTATTTTAGACCCATTTAGCCTGAATAAACTGGATTGCACAATCTGAACAATAGTTTTGGCCTTATGTCTGCAACAGAGGAGACTCATCCATAGAGGCAGAGGAGGTTACTCCTCCTCTATTTTTTGAGAGGCAAGAGGGAGATCATATAAATATAAAAAAGAATAATCAGAAATTGCAAATTGCAAACTATATTTTTAAACACACCAGTAAAACATTACATCTTATTTAGACCCTTTCAACAACATTTGCTTTTTTCAGATTTAGAGGTTACGTTTCACTTCTTTTATCAAGCAGTAGATAGCTGCTTCTGTTAGCCAATGCAACAGTTGGCATGTTGTAGCAGCCCAGAAGGACTGTCAAGGACTGTTGTTAAGCTAATGGGAGAACTGATTTGGACTGGGCGGCACAGCGGGGGCAGGACGCCGCCAGGCAGCGCCTGGAGAGCTCCGCTCTGCTGGCGCAGCCTTGGGCTACGCTGCCTCAGTTATCTGGGCTGGATCCTCAGCAGGACTACAGTGACGTGCTGCAGCCCGACATACCACTGCTCTGAAGTGAACTCCTCTCAGCAACAATAGAAAGTTAACAACATAAATAAAACAACCAGAAGGCTGTTCCATCAACGCAGCTTGAAGTGTGCGCGTGAACGGAGTACATAAACAGCCCAGAACAGTTGATTGTCAAAAAGACGATACTATGTCGCAAAAAGAAGAGAAAACTAGAGCAGTGTTCTTCTCCACAGCAGAACAAAGCTGCTTATGAAACTGTATGAAGAATATAGAGGGTTTTTCACCAAAAAGGGCAAAACTACTGCAATTAACGAGGTGAAGGAGATGACTTGGCACAAAATTGATGACAGATCAAATGTTTACCTTTAGGTGTTTAGTGATAGCCTAAAGGTGTGAACTTATTACTAGAAGGTTGATGGTTCAATCCCCGCATCCAGCTTAATGAGTTTGTATCGTGAAATGAAGAGCAGCGCTTGTTCCTGTTCATGGTTTTATCTTTATTTGTTAATAAATGAGCATTCAGATCAGTGACTGTGGTTAAATTATCACTAGGCTAGATAATATCAGATGTATATTTAAAACTATGGTGTAGGCAACTCAAGAGAACCGACTTACCAACATTATCATACTCTTTGATACATTTTCTCTTTCACAGGATGTCCATTTACAAGCATCACTGAAACTTAAATTAACTGGAAACTGGAGAAGGATATAAGTACAGTGGAAACCGCTTATAGTGATCACGTCTGTCTGGTTCGAATATCACTATAAGCAGATGATTATTATAGCCTTTTCTTTTTCTTTATTTGTCATGGAGAATACCATCTAATTGACATTTGTATATTTATTAGCCTACCTGAATATAAGTTAATGAATTTTAATAACTGTTTCATGATACGGTTCAGCTGTTTCAAACGCAGTGTGCACATTCTTGAAGCAGCAGGTTCTGACTTTTGCCTATGACAAGTTCCTTATTATAGGTAAAGATAGCGGTGAAATTTACTTAAATTTCTTCCCCCCCTTTTATTGTCATAAGTTTCGGGAAGACTACGCAGCAGGGTCAGTGACAAATAAGGGTTAGAATGATGTCCAAATCAAAAATATGCTTTAAACATTTTAAAACAACATGTCTGATGTTTGTTTAAATGTATAGTTTGCATTTCTGTTGGTTTCATAGTATTTGATATGACATTTCTACCATTTTTAACCAAATACCAAAACTATAGGCCCATTAAATTGTCAAGTGGTGTAACCACAAAAGCATGACAAGTATTAAATAATTCACCCTCCTAGATGTTATGCAAGAGTACTCATGAAAATAAGTTATTTATTATGAAATATCACCTCAAAGTATATTTAAAATATTTTATTTCTGAACTCAGATAATATGGGTTTTTATTGTACTGAGCAAGTCAGTATGCCGTAAACATTAATGTTTTCTCTCTATTCTTGGGTCAGTTGGTTTAAAATCATTTTGAATTTCATTTTTACAGTGCAGTAGAATGCTAAAATCTTATCCATAGTAACTTTTTTGCACAATATCGGACTTTATGAGAAACATTGGTTACGCCAATTGACATTTATCGGTTACACCAACTGACCATACTATCTGTACAGCAAAACGACAAGCAATTTCCACTTGAAATTGAATGAAAAGTCATGGAGTAAAATTATTTTGATATTTTAATAAATGTTTTAACACACATAGATATATATAAGACTCAAATAAGACAGAAAGCCCAACACATTGTGTCTGACCCAATGCATCCCTTATTTAATGAATTCATAAAACTGCCATCAGGAAGGCGATACAGAGCTGCCACAGTAACCAAAAACATCTATAAGAATTAATTCATACCAAGTGCAATAACACTACTTAACTCACACTAGGCCAACCATAACAGGCCAATATCTTTCTCTGCTGTCTGTGTTTCGTCCGTGCTATTTATTGTATTTATTGTGTTTCTACTTTGTCTACTAGTGTTTTTAAAACCTACATGTGAACCCAAAGATAAATTTCCACATCTGTGGACAATAAAGTGATTATTATTATTATAAAACATTTCAAACATCCCAATCCCAATGAGAAAACTTCACAAACATCACACTTCCTGGCTTTGAGTCTGGAATTGTTTCCAGTCTTCTGTTATGAGTTTGTAATGACGGGAGTTAACAGGCTCTGGCTCAGAGATCATGAAGAGCACATCAGATTCATAGTAGAAGAGGAGGTTGGGTGGGTGAGGCCAGATGAAAACATTCTTTGCATTCAGCTGTTTCATGCAGCTCACTTCTATCTCATCGCCCACCACCTGAACGATCTGCCCCACAAAAGGCTTACCCTCATATCTCACCACAATGAATTTGCCTCTCTGATCTTCCAGGCTGGGTGTTTCTTGGACTTCTGACAAATTTCTGAAGTCTACTGTTGATGGATTGTAAGATTTGCAAATGGCTGGTCTTGAGCAGAGGCATATGTCTCAGTACTGAATCTTGGCTGGCTCTTCGCAGATCACTTGATGGAGTTTCATTGTGCCTTTCACAGCTGGTACATCTGCTGGGACTTTCTCATCAAACTTTGCTACATCCTCCTCAGATATCCAATAGTATTGAATAGTAGAAGTCTGTTTAATCAGGAAATTGTAAAGATCCTCAGGGGTCTGCAAATCTTTTCTCTCTGCACTGCTGTATTGGCAAGACACTTCACAGCTGCCCCAACTCCATCAGGTGCGCCTTTCCCGTGTGCCTTCTCACTGAAGTTCCAAGTCCCACTCTTGAAACTGAAGAAGAAAAGGTACAGTACTCAAGAGGTAAAAGTTATTTCGTGTCTGTGTTACAGGCCCATCACTTATAATGTGGAGGGAGGAAGGTGGCGTTTCACATTTCGTCATGGCATGTGCCCACACAGCACATTCATCATGGCAAAGACAGCCAGAGATGGTGGCATAGGTGTGAGTTGCATTACCTGTGTATACCACACAGGTGTGGATGGTTGCCTGCTTCCAGCTGCCAGCAAAGTGAAAGGGCTGGATCTCGCGATTTAATTTGTAGCCATAATTTTCCGAGAAATCAATATGAACACACAGTTCATCTGTAAGCAGAGAATGTTTTAATTCTCGCAGGGACCTGGTCTGGTGCAGCCAGTTAAACTGATGGCGCATGAAGGTGTCCAGCTGCTTGTTCAGGAGACTGAGAAGGTCTGCCATCCTGCCACTCTTCTCAATCTATTGATATTTTGCAGATGTTTTCTCCTCCTCTGTAACAACAGTCCTCTCCCACTGCTCCCATGTGACAATGCTATTATCTAGTGGGCCCTCGAACTCCACTTCATTGTGGCAACACCTAGTACACAAGCGGTACATACACTTATGGTTGGCTGGGTCACAAACAATTGCTTCCAGGAGATCCGAAATGCTGTTAGTCAACAAAATGCCTTTCTGACAGAGCTTGTCAACAATCATTTCGTTGTCGTGGTCATAGCAGGCACAGGTGTTTCAGTCGGACTCTTGCTGGAGTAACATAAAAAGGGCAGTATCTGAGGAACTGTCTGTATGAGACTGCATAGTGTTTCAGGGCAGTTGTATTGTAGTTGGCGTGGAGGTCAGAGACTGAAGCAGCACTCTCCTTTGGTGTTTATGTGTTTTTTGTAATGGTGTCTTTTTTACCCGACAGCATGCGGCTATTTTCGTCCCTACAGAGAAAGCTGACTACCCTTTCCCTTTTCTCCTCTGCAATTTCCTTTTTGTCTCTCTTCTTGTTTCCCACATTTACTTTCTGTCCTTTCTTCTCTTTGAGTTTCTCGAGTTTCCGTTGCAGCTTTTTTGCCTACATTCTTTTACTCTTAAGTTCTTTCTTTATTTTGATGAGCTCAAACCTTAGCCTTTCCTTTTCCTTCAACATTGCTCTATGTTTGCTGGTACTTTTCTGCACTGCCCTTACAGGAGTTGATGATGCCTGTGGTCTCTCTAAACTTGACTGCACATAGTCATGATCAGCAAGGTTTACTATGGGCTCTGGAGGGCCATTAAGTTGGTCATTTGCTGTTGAATTCAGTGAGGGAGGAGTAAGGTTCAAAACATCAGCAAGCACCCTTTGTGATCTTTCCCTGTCTCTTTCTCCTTTGATAGCTAAGAGTAAAAAAGATGAATACCAAAGTTATTCTTATGTCTAGAGCCTTAATTCATCTTCCATTTCAACGTCACATCTCTCACTTACATTACCCTTTCAGGAGATCTACATCACTGATTTTACTTTCACATGAAGCACGGTGAGGGGGGGGGGGTGTATGTAGTGTGCCTTTGCTTTCTTTTAGCCAGGTAATTTGCCCTTGCAGCAGGATCCGCGTTAACCTGTGCTCTGTGGTGAGCCACTTTTTCCTTGTAAGAGGCATCTATCAGGAGAAGAGGAGAGAGTTTATTGTTTGCATGCATAAACAAGTTTCAACCTACATACTGCTTGCTTATATACATTATCCTATAGAAATGTGATATTAAAATCAGATTTCATTTATAGATTTTAAAGTTCTTTTTAGATCACATTTCAAGCTGCACATTATAGTATATTATTATTTTATTATTATCATTATTAATAATATTAATAATAATAATAAATAATAATAACAATACATAATGATTATAATAATAAACATTACAAAAATAGAACTATTGTCCATAAATTGATCAAATAAGTCTCATAAGGGAAGATGTCCAATGGTGTAACCCAGTTACACCACTTGACATTTCAAATTGAAACCAAAATTTGCAGGCGTTATTGTGGATGACTATGTAAACACCTGACCTTGGTGTGAATATTTAAAACTATTTTTCACATTAAATTGAATATTTTATGATGATTATGATTTATTAACATTTTACTGAGGTCATACCATTTGACATGTAATCTAATCATACCTGACCATGGCCTGAAAATGCTTTATTTTGTCAAATTTTAGAGAGAGTTACTAACCTTGACTTGTGGCACTTGGGGTCTTCAGCATGGATGTATAAAGAGAACTGGATACAGGGAGAGCACCGGGCTTTGTAGCAAATTTGACATAGCGGCCAAACCGTGTAATTACAACGTCACGTGATGCACACTGGCCCAAAAAGACTTTTTCCCAACGAAATGACTTGTCTCACTATCAGAATTTGATCCATTTGGTCCAATCATATTTCAAAAGCCTCGAAGAGCCGCACAATTGAATTGTTTCATCCCCATTCAAGTTAGCTGGAGGGCTAAACCGGAAGTAGCTGACTCGGCCAGCAAACGTCACCACTGCGCTTGCTCTAAGGGCCGCACAAATGCGGAAGCAATGCAGAAGTTGTTGAACTTTTTTGGCTTCATGCACCACTGAGCAACTTTCATAGGAATGAACGGGGCCCCACCTCCAATGCTGTATCCAGTTCTCTTTATACATCTATGGTCTTCAGGGGTCCTTCTGTTAAACATCGTATCCTGTCACATGATCTTCTGGCTAAAAATTTTCAAAATGGCTTCAAAAATGGTGGTTACACCACTTGACATACCAGAAGTTTAACTTGGCAGACATGATTCCCCATATTAATAAAAATATTCAGAACTACCATGTTTCTCTACTATTATTAGGTATTAAAAATACTTGTTTAAGATTATGCCAATGTATTTCAGAGGCCATTTAGAACTAAATTACACATTTTTTTCAGCAACTTAAATTCTTGGTGCTACATTTTTTATGGTTACACCATTTAGACAATTCTGCCCTTATTCTCTCAATATACTCTCAAACCTTAATAAAATTAAGTTATTCAAACCTCAAGGACAGAAAGACATGAGCAGCACGTCTTTCACCCAGCAGCAGCCGCTTATCATGGGAGTAAATTACAAAAATAGATTTATGTGGTTTAAAATGTTTTTCCATATGTTGTCATGTATGAAGAGACCCAAATGAACACTGTAGGCAGACTACTTGATTTCTATGGGCAACATATTTAAACAGCATAAATGTTGTATGGGAATGATTCTGTCTCAGAGCTTTTTGATCCATATAAGCGGCTGATCATTATAACAATGATCACTATAAGCAGTTACCACTGTATACATTTAAAGACAGCAGAAGGACATGGTTTGGACTTTAGGCTATTTAATTTTCTTTTTGTCCTCACAGCTTGAACAAAATGAGTGAATGAATGAATAAATAACTTCAGAATAATGCTGGCACACATTTATTTCTTAAATTATGAATACTAAGCTTTTAATTAAAAGGGTTGGGAGTGCAAAAAGACACTTGATGGAACCGTCTTTTGAGAGTCTGTTTCCGTCCATCAGACATTCTTTGACACAAAGCTAAATTAAGCTTGACCGTCAGCCTGCCACGGAGCAGGCTAGTTCTGCTGACTAAGTTACCATGGTTACTGAGTTGGGACTCATACAAGCCGCAGTGATGGAACGGAACTCCGATTTAAATTAACGAGGCTTATCAAAATAAGCCAGGCTATCCCGTTAGCCAGCTTGATGAAACACCCCTCTGGAGAGTTAGCTTGTTTGTCATTGTTGCTAATGATATCAGGCTGGTTAACAGCAGCCACAAAGTTCTGTTAACTAACAAACAAGATGACCAGCAGCCACAAATGGATGTTATGACATGGATACTTCATCTCCATGAAAGAAAGAAGACATCAGATAACGTGAGTCAGATACACCCTCTCTCTCTCTTTCTTTCTCTTTGGTCGCTAATTTTCTTAAATGTCTCTGTGTGTAGCTGTTGAATGAATTTATCTCCTTAACAAGAATGCAGCAAATGTGCAGTGGGTAGTTAGCTTGTTGAAGTTACAGTGAGCTGTCTGGACTAAGTCATTCATTTGGAATTGATCCAGTTTTCATATGAGTGGTTGTGCAGTCACCTGTTGATGTGTGATTTGTAAATGAGTATGTAGGAGGTCTGGCTGCTTGCTTTTGACAGTTTCTTCAGTTCGTTTTTAAGCTGAGCCGTATATTGAATAATAAGCTGAAAGTAATTAAAAAAACAAGTGTTAACATGTCAGCTTTGTAGACTATATTCTGTATATCGTGCATATAGATAAGAGTGTGTAAATCATGTAGCCTATTCGATACATGCATTACTTTTTGATGTGAACCTACACTTTTAGATCTGTGAATGTTTTTAGTGTTCAGTCTTTCTAGTATACATCACTGATCTGTACCTGTATCAAATTATAAGCTATGTGGTACTTTATATATTTCTGAATACTAAGAAAATACATAGGAAACACGTGTAAATCGTGATATGTTGGCTGTTTTTGATGAGAACATAAATCTGTTGTCACAGTAGAACAATACTATAAATTTGAAATTAACTTTGTTGGTAAAATGACACATCTGAATCACTCCACGGCTAAAATGAACACTTCTTTGTTTAGAAAAAATATGTACATGCTAAATGTCTTTAAAGAAGCAAGCTTCCCACTCAGGGGTCTTTGTTTTTGAAAGCAAATTGTTTTATTGGCATATAAAATTGCTCCCCACACCTCAAATTTCATCAGGTGGGGGACAATGATATAGTATGATGCAGTTTGTTGTAAGATTCTGTGTTGGTTTTTCTCCTGTCCTCCACAATGTTTTGAGTCACCAGCCGCCACTGGTCTGCAACAAGTTTTACCTGGTGTTACACATCCCAGCCAAGTGGGTTTTATGAAGAACAGAACCTCTACTGACAATATAAGAAAATTGTTACACTTACTGTGGTTGGGCCAAACCAATATTATACCAATAGCTGCAATTTCCTTAGTTGCTGAAAAGGCTTTTAATAAGGGAATAGGGCTTACTTTTTTTCCATTTAATCCCATTATGTGTTTGGTCTCGCTTTTCTCAGTAAGTCAAGATAAAATATAAAGAACTGAAGGCTGCTGCAATAACTAAAGGAACATATAACCCTTCTTTCCCCTTTCCCTGGATGGACCTGTCAGGGCTGTTCCTTAAGTCCTTTATTGTTGATATTTTTCATAAACCTTGGGTATCCATATTAGTGCAAATGCTGGCATCAGGAGGGTTGAGGGTGGTTGGGAGGAACATAAATTACTGCTTTATACAGATGACATCTGACCCTTTGATATCTCTGCCACATTTGATGGTCACTATTCATGATCAGACTACACAATGAATGATTAAGTCAGAGGCCATGCCCCTCTCTACATTATGGAGCTTTTTTCCTATCTTTATTCAGGAGTGTGGTATATCAATTTGAGAGCATGATTTATTGATTTCATGTTCAAATTTTGTAATATTGTCCCTAAAAACCCTGCCCTTGCACTCAAATAGCCTCTGCTTGCACTTTGATTTGCTCTGTTTCTGCTCAAACTGTGTGCTTGCACTCAGATATACTGTTGCTTGCACAGATTTCTAGCGCTCCAGCTTCAGCTCTTCTCCTCACACTCAGGCTGCTTCTGTGTGCTCATGGAACTTCTGCTCTCAGATTTCTGCTCTGCTCTCGGATTTTTTGTTCAACAACCCTGTAAAAATGCCCCAATCAATAGAAGGCCAGGTATAGTGTTGACCAATGAAATGATCCCTGCCTCCTTGTGGGCATGTTCGCTTTACTTCTTAGAGTGTCCTATACATGCCAGTACTCTTTAATTGGGTTCATCCACTCCCACCCTCCAGGGTTTTATTAATGTACGTTCCTTCCTTTCTTTATGACTTTTAGAATGAAAGGATAGTTAATTTATACACCAGCACGCATACTTTTTACTATAATAGCTACATACAGTATTATAGTAGCTGCATATGGCACAGCGCCTGTCCGTCGGTGTACTGGAGGAGAAAACAATGTCACCTTCATCATACGTCATCAATGTTTCTATGGTTAAGCCTGTGTTAGAATGGCAAGATAGCCGCATGAACTCATTTTTTATATGTGAAATTGAAGTGATAAGCATTACATGGCTAATGTTTATTAGCCTGATTCACTCAACACTCATCAGCTCATAAAACCGTCATAAAAACTGATTTTAATCCTGCAGCTTTGGTTGTTTAACTGTCACATTCACACCAAGAGTCGGTCTCAGAGAAGAGCTGAAGCTGGAGTGCAGGAAATCTGTGCAAGCAACAATATATCTGAGTGCAAGCACACAGTTTGAGCAGAAACAGAGCAAATCTAAGCGCAACCAGAGGCTAATTGAGTGCAAGGGCAGGGTTTTGAGGGACAATACTACAAAATTTGAAAGTGAAATCAGTCAATCATGCTCTCAAATTGATATACCACGCTCTTGACTAAAGATAGGAAAAAGGCTCCATCCTACATCATGTTACACAAATATAGTGGACATTTTTTTAATTTAAGTGGATTCCTAAGGACATGAAGTATCTTGGAATCAGACTTTAACCAACTGTTACTACCCCAAAGTTAATTACATCGTCATTATGTTGCGAATCACAGTACCATCTGCCATCTTTTAGTGATAACTGTCAAACATTTTTATGGGGAGCAAAAAGACCCAGGATTGAACAAAGTTAAATGTGTGTCCCTAAAGAGAAGGAAGACTAGGTCTACCCAATCCTAGATTACACCTACTGTATCATTCGAAATGGCTAAACTGGCCAAATATTGGAAAATGGCAGAAGACAAAGGAGATTGGATCAACCCTTTCTTTACAAAACCAATAAAAACTAAAATGGCAGAAAAAGTACAACTATTGAGGCCTGTGGGGACATTAGAGAGTACAAAGAAAACAATTTTATCCAAGAAATAAACTTAGTACCAAAACCAAACTTTTCCAAAGCAGAAGTGCATTCTATGAGATCAAACACTTTCCCTGCATTTAAGATGACCAATTTGCTGGTGTATGCAAGTCACCACAGTAAATAATCAACACACTGTATATTGGAAGAGAGTTAATGACCTCTTATGAATTCTGTTCAGTCTGCTGAGATTACTGCTGCACTGGCTGGTTCGAGAAATAACGTTATCAGTGAGGCACAGATCTGCTTTTGTGTCTATGACAGGCAGGATGTGTGTTTTTCTCACCACATTGCATCTAACACAGTGCTCATGGATGTGCTCAGTGCTAAGCTTTTTTTGGCTAGCACTGTCTGCAGCTGAATAAAGCCTCCTGTCGTCTGCTTCTCTGACAGAGAGAAGAGAGGCAGGGGCACCAGCAGAGCAAGTGCTTTCTGCATTACGCAGCCTCTGAATGTAACATGTTTTTATTAAAACATTTTTAACATGTGAACAGACACACAATGGACTTGAACAGTGGTGGGAAGGGGCGGTGAACTCAGCTGGCACATGGTGGGGGGGGGGGCGCAGTTGAATGTAGCCCACGCTGATGTGATGCTCCCTTCCGTTGACGGTCGTTTTGGTGCCGCTGACTTTCCCCAAGCATAACCCAGCTTCAGCAGGAGTCTGTCTGTGCTCCTTGCTGCAGCTTGGGCCGCTCTGTGGTCCCAGGTGTGTCGTTACTGTGGTGTCTCCATCGAGGTGGTATGGGAGGTGGCTGAAGCAGTGGGGGCAGACAGTGCTCTGCCCTGCCTGTGCACTCTCCTCCTTGCCATGGCATTGTGGCAGAGCGCCTTGTCATCTCTCTGGTTCGAAGAAGGCACAAGTGACAGATGACACCTCAGCTGCACCTTCTCTCCTTCCAGCCTCTTGAAGTGCTGAGTCACAGAGGAGATGGATCTGAGAAGAACATTCGGAGAAATGGGAGCTCTCAGAAGGTCCTCTCTGTCCTTCCTTTGTAGAGCGCTGAGTCTCAGCCACACACGACGTAAGCCTGCTGTGGCAAGCAACATCACTCACCCTGTGGTAGTTGCAACACCCAGAATGAGGTTGTTAATCTGACCGATGGTACGACCCAGTAATTCAACCTATTCAGCCGTGGAGGAGGCGTGCAGCGATGTATTTGCCACTGCAATGTCCAACACACCCAGATTGTTCACTACCGCACCCAACACTACTTTCTCAGAATATTCCAGCGTGTCTCTGTCCTGCATCAGTGGAGGCTGCAACCTTCTTGCTGCTGCCCAGCCAGCTGAGTGGGGAATCAGGAGGGCTGCAAGGGCCTCTTCCAGGGAGGGCACACTAGGACAGCCTGTCTACATTTGGCCCTGCACTTTCAGGAAGGAAACCAGTCCCACCACTGGTGACTTTGTTTTCAGCAGCTCCTTCCATGATGATTGGGTGCACTGCCAGATGTCCAGGAGAGGAGGCAAAACAAAGGCAGGCTGTTAAATCCTTCATAGAGCTGGCCGACTCTTGGCGGGATTTAGCAAACTGAAGTTGGCGGTCAGTTTCAACTTAATACAGAGAAAATTTAGTTTTTTTTTAAGAAAGGTGGAAGGATACCAATATTTTTGGACACATTTGTATATATTACTCTTGGTGAGAATGATAGGGGGATTTTTTATATACTGAAGTGTGTGTGTTTCCTGATGCTTTTACGTACTTCTTGTTTTCTTGTCATCCATGGGGAGTTTTTTGAGGTCATCATGCAGATGATTGAGGTGGGTGCCATCATTAGGGTGCAGGCTTGGGGGGTTGGTGATGGTGGGCTGTGTAGTGGCTTTTTGGTTGATGGGGTCATGTATGAGAGATAGACTGGACAAGTCTTGGAGGTGTTCACCAGCACAGTTGACACACTTGGCTTCTTGCTTTTCCTTTGTGCAGGTTTTGTGGTGGTGATTTTCTCCTGTGAGTAATGTGAGCAGAGCCAATTTGGGTTAAAATACTCATTTTGTGTTTTTTTTTATTTTATTTTTTTTAGTCACACTTTTTCTGTTGCACCAGTCCTCAGAGGTTGTTGCTGTTGCTTGAAAATTATATTTGAACTTGCTGAAGATGAAGAGAGGCTATAAAAATCCTGTCCAAACATGCCTGTTATACACTGACTTCTCACCATTTATATTGCAAGACAGTAATTCTTACTACTTGTCCCAGAGAAATCCAAGCCCAGCTGTTTAAATGACTATCGCCCAATAGCCCTGACCTCTGTGGTGAAGAAGGGCTGATGAAAGGCTTCATCACCTCCTCCTTATCTTTCACCCTGGACCCTCTGCAATTCACATATCACCCCAACAGATCCACAGAGCCTACATGTTCCCCACAGCCCTAGGCCACTTGGGCACCAGGAGGGATAAATTATGTCAGAATGCTGTTTGTTGATTACGGTTCCGTATTTAACACAATAATCCCCTCCAGACAGGTCACTAAACTGAGAGACCTAGGATTACACTCCTCCCTGTGCAGGTGGGTCTTCAACTTCCTGACCAGCAGACCACAGGTTGAAAAGTGGGCCACCATGTGTCATCCCTTCTCACCCTCAACAACGGATCCCCCGAGGCTACGTGCTGAGCCCCACATAGGACTGTGTGGCCACTTCAGACTCTAACACCATTGTCAAGTTAGCTGACAACACAGCTGTGGTGAGCCTGATCTCCAATAATGATGAAAAGGCCTACCTGATGGAGATTAACCACCTGAATAACTGTGCCAAAAGAATAACCTCATGCTGAATGTCAGTAAAACTGAGGGACTGATACTGAACTTTGGCAGGAAGCAAACTACCACCCACTCAGGATCAACGGAGCTCAGGTGGAGAGGGTGGACA
This sequence comes from Thunnus maccoyii, assembly GCF_910596095.1. Classification (NCBI taxonomy): domain Eukaryota; kingdom Metazoa; phylum Chordata; class Actinopteri; order Scombriformes; family Scombridae; genus Thunnus; species Thunnus maccoyii. Next base: position 30,347,190 of record NC_056548.1, read on the forward strand.
GCTTTAAATATCTTGGTGTCCACATCACACAGGACCTGTTATGGTCCTGCCACATCAACACCCTGATGAAGAAAGCCCGTCAGCATCTCTACCACCTTAGACACCTGAGGGACTTTAAGCTCCCCTCAGGGTGCTTAGGAACTTTTAAACTTGAACCACAGAGAACATCCTGTCTCAGAGAGGATGAGGGGGAGCTTCTCAATGAGAACTGTTAGTTTGCATTATTTGCACAGTTCTGTGTATAGTACATGTGTGTAAATAGTCTACATTTTTATTCTCATTTTATTTATTTAATTGTAACTTACACATTAAATTTAGTGTATGTCTCAAATTTTAATCACTCTTTTAAATTTTTGTTTTAATCACTCATCTGAGCCAGACACAAAGCATTTCACTGCACATCATACTGTGTATGACTGTATGTGATAAATAAAATTTGAATCGTCCATTTAAAGCAAATGAGTATACAGTTAAATTTGGTGGAAAACACTATACTGCATGAGGGTGTTGTCAAAAAATCAGAGTAGCAGTGTGGATTCTGCTGTTAGAACAACCCCCTAATAAGCACATACAATCCAGACAGTAAGTATTTGGACAGCTACACATTTTTTGTTCTTGAGGCTCTGTGCTTCAGTACGTTCAATTATAAATAAAATATTGTTTACTGCATTGAAGTGCCAAGTCTCAGCTTTATTTTCAGTAGATATAGAAAGGACTGTGTAGGAGATAGGAGCACTTTTAACACATAGTGCCCAAAGTTTAGGATTTCAAATGTAGTTGGACAGATACACAACAAAAGAAGACACACAAAATCATTATATTTAATATTTTATGGAAAATCCTTTGCAGTCAATGACTAGCTAAAGTCTTGCTTCACCAGGGAAGATACTGTGTCTGCTGATGTCTATGGCTCAGACATAAGCTTTTGCTTATAGTTGGCTCTCTCTGTCTCCAGTCTGGTCTTCAGCAGGTAGAATGCAGCTCAGTGGGATTGAGATCAGGTGATTGACTCAGCCAGTGGAGGATATTCCACCTCTTCACTCTGAGAAGCTTCTTGGTTGTTTTGGCCGTGTGTTCGCGATGGTTGTCCTGCTGAATGATGAAGTGTGCTCCGATGAGTTTTGATGCATTTGTCTGAATGCGAGCACATACAATGCTCCTGTATATTATTGTATATCATCAGTGTGTGCCAGTGTGCCACCTCCATTGGCAGTCATAAATGCCCAAGCCATAACAGGAGCACCACCATGTTTGACAGATGAAGTGCTATGCTTTGGCTCCTGAGCTGTTCATTTTTTTTCCCCATACTTTCCTCTTTCCATCATTTTTTATTTTTTTATTTCCCCAGAGTCCCATCACCATACAGCTGTAAAACATGTATTTTTGAAAAGAAAAAATGTATTTAAAATAAATACAAAATGCAACCATTTAAAATTGTATCTCCCTTCCCTAAGCCAAAACAAAAACACAAGTCCTTTCTCAGTGCTTAAATACTTATTTGTCGTGCTTCCCCCGTTTTGCACCATCCCCTCCCTCTCATAAATAACAAACAGTCCCATAGATATTTTTGCTGAGCAGCTCCTCTCCTCCACTGATAGAAACTTTGATGGCCTCAGCATAGCAACCATTGTTCATACACAGATCCACAGCTCCCTCAGAGTTACCGACCAGCAGTGCCTGGCTTATCAAACCATCAGTATCTTCAAAAGAACAAAGTGACAAGCCCTTAATCCAGAAATACACACTACAGTTACATTTGCAATCATGACAAATTCAATTGGAAGCTACAAAAGTAATGGCTTTTAAAAACATCTTTCTCTCATCTCCAACACAGACGTCTTGAGTCTCGCAACACAGCTTGTTTTAGGGGGAGAAGTGGGGAGAAGAGGGGTCATCACTTCTGCCTGGAGTCAGGTCGGGCGCTCGACTCCGGCACAACTCCGCGGAGTAAAACCATATGGAAACGTGGCATGGTTTGAGTCAGTGTAGCCAAAAGTGCCAATGGAAAAACCCTATATTTTGGGTTTTTTTGTGATCAAATTTTTATTTTATTACACAATAAAGTATAGAAAAGCATATGCACGTTACAGAATAATTAAAAAAATACACATCATATACCTATACATACAGCAATATTCAAATACACATGAGTAATCAACTAAAATAAAGTAAAAATAGATAAATAAATAAATGAATTAAATTAGTTAAATAAAAAAATAAATGAGTAAATAAAAAAAAAAAGTATCAAAACCCCAGATATGACCCACTCACTCCCTGGACCCAGGACTCCATCCCTCAATCGCATATTACACCAAGCGTATACCAAGCGTTAATGGCCAACTCTTTAGCACCGTCGACTCTAGCTGTTGACAACTCCAGATTAACAATGTCCAGATACATCAAAACCCATGCCCGGAAAGAAAGTGAGTGTGGAGGTTTCCAGCGTGTGGCCACTAGTTTTTTCCCGGTGGTGAGTCCAGCCAACAGTGTCTTTTCTTGTCCAGAGACAAACCCAGATCCGACAGATCATTCAAAATAAGTGTAGCAGGCAAGCAGGGCAACCTGATCTTGAACAGCTTGGAAAGGTTAGAAGCAACCATCCTCCAAAATTCAGCCACTGGGGCACACTCCCAAAACATATGAAAAAAACTGCCAATCACTTTGGAAGAGCAAAAAGTACATATAGGGTCATTTATAATCTTCATCAAATGAAGCTTACTAGGGGTTAAGTATACCCTATGTATAAAGTTATAACGTATTTGCTTATGATCAGGATTTCTGGATGCTAAGCGCATATTAACCCACACTTTATCCCAATCAAATGCGGGCTTCAGATCTGGAACATCTCTCCTCCACATTTCGTCAAGTGCCAGGGGTCTGTAAGAGTGCTGCAACAAGAACCAATAGAGTCTAAAGACAAAACCACTTGTGCTTCTAGCAGAGTGAAACAATTTACGAAGTGGGTGTGGTATGAGAGCGCCCTGTAAAGGAACACCATTGTTTTTTAAAGACGATCTCAGCTGTAGGTAAAAGAAAAAGGATGTACGAGGTGTACCATACTTATTACATATGTCCTGAAAAGTGAGTAACCCCCCCTCCCCATAGATATCACTAAGTGTGCAAATGTTTTTTCTTTCCCAGTCAGGAAAACAAGTAGGACAACTGCCAATCAACAATTTATCATTATTAAATATTGGAGAATGTGGGCCTCACCCAGAAGAGCAACCAGCTAATTTCTCCACCCTCCTCCACATGAATAGCAAATATGCAATTATGGGACCGAATCTCAAACGGCATTGGTTGACTGAAGTATTAGACTGCAAGATATTAACAAAAGAATATGGGGCTAACGTCCGCTTCTCCATAGCTCGCCATGACACCTGTGCATCAGGTTGAAACCAGGTTAAAAGAGGACTCAGTGTAAAGGCCCAGTTATAAAATTTGAAGTTTGGGAGAGAGCCAGCCTGCCTTTCTCGCTGCATTGTGGTAAGCTTAATATGGGGTCATTTACCACGCCAAAGAAATTTGGTTATTGCTGATTGTAATTTGCACCAATATTGAGGAGGCGGGGTACGGGGGAGCACTGAGCTAACAAAATTGACTCTGTGCAGGATATTCATTTTAATTATAGCTACCCTACTGCAAAGTGAATCTGGGAGGCTAGACCACCTGTCGAGATCTAGAAGAATAAATATCTATCCCCAGATAAGTAAAGTTTTTAGTGACTGGAATATATGCAGGGATGGAAGCATTACACATGGCCTGATTTAAAGGCGGCAAAGCAGATTTCTGCCAATTTATTTTAAAACCAGCTTGCCATAGTGTTCAAAAGTTGACAGAACGTGGGATACATTGGGCTGGGTTGTTTAAGTACAATAAAACATCATCAGCATATAGCGAGATGTGATGGTGTGTACCGCTGATAGAAATTGGAGAGATTGTAGGTGAGCTGTGAATGGCTTGTGCCAGTGGTTCAAGAGAGAGGGTGAATAACAAAGGGCTGAGAGGACAACCTTGTCTTAAGCCTCTAGAGATAGCGAAGGGAGGTGAGCTAGTTTTGCCTGTGAGCACTACGGCTGTTGGATTATTATACAGCACTTTAATCATATTAATGAACGGCAAGCCAAACCCCATAAACTCAAGCACTGACCACAAAAAAGGCGGTCAAAGGCCTGCATCTAGTGAGAGGACGGCAGCAGGGGAACTTAAGATTTGAGCGCCATCTATAACATGCAATAATCTTCTAACATTATCTATAGCCAGTCTAGATTTTATGAACCCTGTCTGGTCACTATGAACCAACTCTGTCATATGACTTTGAAGCCGTCAAGCTAATGGTTTCGAGTAAATCTTTAAATCAGCATTTTATAGTGAGAGCGGCCTGTGACTGGAGCACTTGGATCCTTTCCTTTCTTAAGAAGTAGTGAGATTAGTGCCGAATTAACATCCCTAGAAAATTAACCCTTCTTGATTGAATATTGGATCATGTCCACTAACAGCGGGCCGATCAAAGGCCAAAATGTGATATAAAATTCGGGTGGAATACCATCTGGCCCTGGAGATTTACCTTTACACATGTCCTTAACAACCGCCTCACACTCCTGTAATGTGACAGGACCATCTAGTTCTGCGGAGTCATCGCTACTAAGGGAAGATAGTTCAATGCTATTTAAGAAATTATTGCATTTTTTATTGTCATTTTTATCGAAATTACTTCCCGACTCATATAATTCCTGATAAAAGGAGGCAAAGGAAGCATTTACTTTTTTTGGGTCAGACTGTATAATGCCATCTTTGTCTTTAATGCAGAAAATAACAGCAAAATGCTTGTCTGTCCGAAGCTTCATTGCTAGTAGATGACTGGGTTTTGAGGAATTAAAGTAATAAGTTTGCCTTGTTTTCTGCATAAGAAATTCTGAGCGGCGCTTCAGAAGAGAGTTAATCTCTTTTTTAACCAGTTCCTTCTGTAAGGCTGTATGGATGTTAAAGTTATGTTGCAGGATAGCATCAAGGGTTGCATATTTTAATTCTAAAGCTTCTAATTTGGCTGCACGTTCCCTCTTTCGTGTTGAGACGTATAAGGTGGTATTACTTCTTATAAAGCCCTTCACTGCCTCCCAAAGTATCCTTGGATCAGAAACAGAGCCAGCATTAAACTCCAAAAACTCTCTGAAATTACTTTCAAACTGAGTCTTGAATATTTCATCTCGTAATAAAGATGAGTTAAACTGCCACCTAGGAGCTCTAGTGGGAGATGGGCGAACAGTGACTGAACAATATATTGGCTTATGATCAGACCAGGTAACCGGAATATACTGCGCATCTTGAATATTCTGAAATAAATCTTTTGAAGCAAAGATAAAATCTAGTCTCGAAAAGGATTTATGTCTCCCTGAGTAAAATGAAAAGTCTTTCAAAGAGGGGTTTAACATATGCCAAATGTCAACCACACCCGTATTAGATGCCCACTGGCGCAGCGCCTCAGATGCAAGACATCGGTCTCTAGATTCAATGCCACCTGTTTTGTCCATGCTGCTATCTCACACTGCGTTGAAGTCCGCCCCTAGAACTAAATGAAATCCTGTTAGATCAAGCAGAGTTTTGGTTAATAAATGGTAGAAAGCAACATAAACGCATTGGGAGCATAAGCAGAAATAAGTGCAATATTTTTCCCATCCATACGGATCTTAGCAATGGCTATCCGACCGGCATCAGCGGTCACCAAGAGTCAATAAAGTCAAATTTTAGTTTGCGTTTGCATAGTCGATTACCCCTCTACACTTTCTAGCTGCAGATGAAGTTGCAATGGGATGATAAAGTTTATTGAAGGAATAAATGTGATTCCTGAATCAAAGCAAAATCTATATTTTTCCTGCTCCTGCGTGGCTTTGGAGAAGTCTTAATAGAAGCTTATCTTGTGATTGTGCCAGCGGACAGCCCCTACAGTACCTCAGGAAACGCACGATGAAGGGTTTTGGGGGGGCTCCGGGCTTAGCTGGTAGTAGCGATGAGCATGCTCCAAATCCAGCCCCCCCTGGAAATCAGCCTGGAGGATCTCGGAGAGAGTGGTCCTCAAAAACGATATGGCATCTTTATCTTCAGCACGTTCTGGAAAACCATAAAAGCGTAGATTCACTCACCTTTCCTGGTCCTCGTATTCTGTCAGCTTGGCGTTCTGCTTATCAACCTCAGAAGCCAGAGCCAAGGGCAAGTCACACCGCTGCCTCTTGGCCTCCTCCAGCATGTCCAGACGGACCTCCATGCTGGTCATCCTAGTTAGCATGTCGGCTAGTTTGGCCTCAATCGCTTCAACGGCTCTTTTCATTTCAGACACATCCTTACGGATGTCCGCAAAGTGTTTGGCTTGGTCAGTCAAGATTTTCGTCATCTGATAGTTTCTGAAGAAGCACATATATTTTAGCAGTGGGGGTGGGTTCATCCATGGCCTCCTGAGCTGGCAATCCAGGGGAGGCCTGTTTAGCTTGAGGGCTAGTGGTAGCCTTGGTGCCTGGCTGTTGTTTAGGCACATTTGCCTCGTTTTTCCGGGAATTCGGCATATTGGTAGCAGGAGAAACTTACATTCGGCAACTTGTGGAGGAGAAAAAACTGCAAAAAAAAATTACAAATGCCAGTATATTCACGCAAAATGTGAACTGATGGCACTGCAGCCCTCAGCCTAAGCAGCCATCTTGCTCGGCGTCATCATGTGACCCCAAGCCTATATTTTGCTGTATATCAAATGTACACACACTTTAAATTTCATGTAAATCAAAGGAACTTTGTCACATAAGGCTTGTTTCCTGTTGCCAGCAGACAGTAGTAGTAGTGAAGGTCGCCTGACATGCATATGCAGTTTGATGAATATCTGATGTTGCACAAAGTAGTTAAATACCACTTCCTGTGTCCACTATGTGATATTAGAGAGCACTAATTATGTCAATTTGCCATATATCATGTGTAGACCACACCTTGTAAATTCCATGTAGATCAGATGTTGTTTGTTACATAACGCTGACTTCCTGTTCTCTGTAGGTGGTGCTATGACTATAACTCGATATTGACATGTAGTCCAGTGGAGTTACAACAATTTCCTGTTTCATGGCAAGACATGCATATTGACTGGCATGCCACATCAGGGGTGTTCCACGAAAACTCATGATTTTGATAACTTTTCATCATAAGGTCTTAAGATGAAGTAGGTTGGTTGAAATCTCTACGAGGAGTTCGTTAAAATATAGCGCCTGCAAATGGCAAAAACGGAGCGAAAATTGTAAATGAATTCAAGATGGATGACTTCCTGTTGGACTTAGGGTATGGTTCCAAGAGGCTTTTATTGTGTGTTTGGACATGATTCATGTGTCTGCCAAATTTCAGATGGATCTGTTCATCCTGCTTGGTACAGCTCATAAAAGTACAGAACATGTAACTTCCTGACGCCAGTAGGTGGCGCTATGATTATGTCTCAATATTGACACATGGATGTATTTAGGATGGGACCCTCATGAAGCATGAGAAATTTGGAGCAGATTGTACAATGTATGTTAAAGTTATAACAATTTCCTGTTTCGTTGCAAAACATCAAAGTTTTTATTAAGTGATTTACTGCCACCTTCTGCTTTGGACTGTGGACCAAAGATTAAATCCTACACATTAATCCTGTCTGTCTAATAAACTCAAAGAAAACTACTGCTCCACCCACTTGGCAGGTTCATTTAAGTCTTAATGCTGAACTCCAGTCTTCCTAAGTTCTTCTCTTATATATTTTCTTTCTTGATCATTAGTACAATCTATGATTGCATGTGTAATAGTCTCCTCAGCCAGGTGGAAAAAAATATGTGTGTATATCGGCATTGGAAATCAGCAAAAATGAGAGTCAAAAAGTAATTGTGTTAAATAATCGTGATCTCAATATTGACCAAAATAATTGTGATTATGATCTTTGCCATAATATCTCATCTTGTGGCCTTATTTATTTTGTGCAGCTTTGATATTTATTTTAGTGTACATGCAGTTGTCATGGTCCTCCTCAGTTTCTTAATAATGTGCTCTGAAATGCACTTTGCACATGTAAATATATGTATTTATGTTTAAAAAAAGGTTACATACATGTGTTTTCAAAGGATATTTTTGAAAAATAAATTTGCTTGCTTTGAATTCTATAAATTCTATAAAAGGGCGGCTGTGGCTCAGGAGGTAGAGCGGGTCATCCACTAATCGGAAGATCGGCGGTTTGATTCCCGGCTCCTCCAGTCCACATGCCGATGTGTCCTTGGGCAAGACACTTAACCCCAAATTGCTCCTGATGGCTGTGCCATCAGTGTATGAATGTGTGTGAATGCTTAGCTTCCTCTGATGGGCAGGTTGGGACCTTGCATGGTAGCCCCTGTACCCATTCAGCGTATGAATGTGTGTGAATGGGTGAATGTGATTCATAGTGTAAAAAGCGCTTTGAGTGGTCGGAAGACTAGAAAGGCGCTATACAAGTACAGTCCATTTACTATTTACCATAAAAGTGGGTTGCGACTTAATGACCATGGGAAAATATGGGTCCCAGAGTGAGACCAGTTGAAACCCCTGGTCTAGATGATACACACAAATTTTGAAGTCAATCTGATTTAATCTGTAGGAGTAGTTTGTTAAAATACAAAGCATGCAAATCGCCAAACATGATCGCTTAATTCAAAATGGCCGGCTGTGGCTCAGGAGGTAGAGTGGATCGTCCCCTAATCGGAATATCGGTGGCCAGTCCACATGGCGATGTGTCCTTGGGCAAGATACTTAACCCCAAATTGCTCCTGATGGCTGTGCCATCAGTGTGAGAATGTGTGTGAATGATTAGATTTCCTCTGATGGGCAGGTTGGGACCTTGCATGGTAGCCCCTGTACCCATTCAGTGTATGAACGTGTGTGAATGGGTGAATGTGATTTGTAGTGTAAAAGTGCTTTGAGTGTTCGGAAGACTAGAAAGGCGTTATACAAGTACAGTCCATTTACCATTTACATACGCCCTGTGAATTTCATTTTTCTATGTTAATCTGGAAGGCGGGGCTTCAATTTTGAAATTTTCAAGGGGGCGCTGTTGAGCCATTTTGTCATGTCCATGTCAATGACCTATACGGGATTTTAATTAGTGTTACTCCAGACATGTGTGTCATGTTTCGTAACTGTACAACCATCCCTCAAAAACAGCATTGTATTTCATGGCGAAGAATGTGTCGCCATTGCAACGGCGTTTGATTATGGGTCATGACCTGCCGAATGTAGCATCACCAAGGTCTTACATCTTAGACAAAGTAAATAGTAATTAGACAAAGTATGATGCATGTTACTTCATGTCGACAGTAGGTGGTGCTATGACTGTCACTAAATATGGGCCTGTACATGTCTTCAGACCGGGACTCTTAACAAGCATATGAAATTTGGAAAAGATCAGACCATGTGGAGTTAAGTTATAAGGCTTTCAAATTTCATGGCGAGACATCAAATTCGCCATGTCGTCATGGCAACACCTTTCAACAAACAGTCACCAACTTCAGAATATACAATCTCCAAGGTCTTGAGGCTATTCTGAGTAAATTTGAGGTTCAAAGTGTAAAACATGTAACTTCCTGTTGCCAGTAGGTGGCGCTATTATTCAGATCCAGTATTGACACATGGATCTGTTCAGGGCGGGACTCTTTACAAGCACAAAAGGTTTGGGTCTCATAGGATCATGTATGCCGGAGTTATGGCCATTTCAATTTTCATGGCGAAGGATCGGAATTCATCGCCCAGCCACGCCCCACTGGGAAGGTCAAAAACTCACCGTTTTGATAACTTTTCATCTCCAAGGTCTGTAGATGATACTGACTGAATTTGAATTTGCTGAGGTGAAATCTCTAGGAGGAGTTTGTTAAAGTATGCAGGCTGGAAATGGCAAAATCAGCGTCAAAATCGCAACTTTGATCCAAAATGGCTGACTTCCTGTTGGACCTAGGGTATAGCTCCAAGAAAGTTTTTGGTGTGTCTGGACATGATACATATGCCCTGTAAATTTCATTTTTCTACGTTAATCTGGAAGGCGGGGCTTCAATTTTGAAATTTTCAAGGGGGCGCTGTTGAGCCATTTTGCCATGCCCAACCCCAAGTCCCATATCAGATATCATGTTTTCCTACTTCAGACACATGCCAAGTTTCGTGAGTTTTTAAGCATCTCTAGCCACTTAAAAATAGCTTCCTGTGTCATGGCGAACAATGCATCGCTACGGCAACAGCTTTTGGTGAAAACTCAAGAGCTTCAGGAGTTATCATCACCAAGGTCTTATATCTTAGCTGAGTCAATTTCAGGTGCATTGGCCAAATTTACTTGGAGTAATTATACAAAGTATGACGCATGTTACTTCATGTCGACAGTAGGTGGCGCTATGACTGTCACTAAATATGGGCCTGTACATGTCTTCAGAACAGAACAAGAATAAGATTTTCGGAAAAAATTGGACCATGTGGAGTCAAGTTATAAGGCTTTGAAATTTCATGGTGAGACATCGACATTCGCCATATCGTCATGGCAACATCTTTCCACATAGAGTCACCAACTTCAGAATCTCCAAGGTCTTGAGGCTATTCTGAGTAAATTTGAGGTGGATCCAATCACCTTGCTACCCACAGGGCGTCAAAGTGTAAAACATGTAACTTCCTGTTGTCAGTAGGTGGCGCTATGACTCAGATCCAGTATTGACACATGGATCTGTTCAGGGCAGGACTCTTTTTAAGCACAAAAGGTTTGGGTCTCTTAGGATCATGTATGCTGGAGTTATGGCCATTTCAATTTTCATGGCGAAGGATCGAAATTCGCCGCCTGGCCTTAAAATATCAAATTTTTTGCCAGAACTGATGTGCCCGTCAACTTTGGTGAGTTTTGGGGTATGTGTGTCTGAGATATAGGCACTCAAAGAGTTGTGATAATTAAAGCTGCAAGCAGTGTTGAACGGGCCCTCGCATCTCCGCGCATGTCGGGCTGCGGCGCAATCGAAAGGCTTCTGTCACGGGCATGTAGATGTCTTCAGACCCGGGCTTCCTAATAAAGGAACTGCAGACTGCAGTACAGAGCTATAAATTTTAGTTTTGATTTTATTTTTCTACAACACTTTATCACTAAACTGTCACCCTCACTCCATTTTTTCCTTCCCCTCATAGGTCATCGCCACTACTAAATTATACATGTAAGACCTATAATTATTGTAAAATAAATTAGAATAACACCAAACTTCATAAAAAGTTTGTATATAATGTATATCATAATATCAGATCAACTTGTGTACTGGAGCATTTTGCAATCCTAGTTGAGCCTTTACCTAGTTGTTCTAGTTGGAATTTCTCTGTGATCATTTTTAGTTTTTTCCTCTTAGTTTTATCCTCCCAGTTCACATTAAAATCACCCATAGGTAATGATTCTTTGTTAAGATTGCACTCTTTCAAAACTTCTGTGATTTGATCATAGAAAGTGTCATCTGCAGAAGGGGGCCTACAGACACCTATGATGTTAAAAGACATTTGTTGGGATAATATTATCTTTATCCCAACATATTCTAACGTGTTACTCGCATTATAAACCACACGTTCACATTTGATGTTGTCTCTCACATAAAAAAGCACCCCTCCTCCTCTTCCATCAGGTCTGTCTGTTCTGAAACATTGGTATCCGGGCACTGTGAACACACTTGCAGGAGTTGTTTGTTTCAACCATGTTTCAGTCAGACAGAGAAAGTCCAGATTTGAGTCAGACACAAGATGAGATAGCTGATTGCTCTTTGCAGTAATGCTTCTGATGTTAAAATGTCCATCGAATAGCGCCCTCGGTTTCAGCTTCGGGTCCCATAAGTTTTTTGCATGATTGACAGTTTGGAAGGTTTTGAATAACCTCTGCCTCTACACTGCAGCGTTTTGACACACAGTGGTGTCAGCAGCAGGTTTTGTGAGAGAGACACTGGACCTATCAAGGTTTCCACAGCCCAGTAGCGAAAAGTTATTCATTGAGACATCATGCCTTGTGTTAACAAAGTTTAGTCTGTTAAGGAAGAAGCCCGGCTCAGAAAGTTGCTGCTCATTCGTCACTGGCACCAGAGGAGTCCCAGACACACTCAGGCACAAATCAGCATCGATGTTCTGCAGCACTCCAGGGGTCACTTGTCCAAGATTTAGCTGAACATCTCCGGAGAGCAGGATCAGCATGAAGAGGAGACCTGCTATTCTCCGAAATGGGGTGGCAGATGACCGGTCCACTGGATCAGTGATTCGCTCTGGTACCTGGGTTCGCCTGTGCCGCAGGACAGAGGAATAGAATGTAAAATATCCCAGTAAGTTATGATGAAAACTCACTTTAGGAGTGTCAGCTGGCCATGAGCCAGCATTTGTCCCAAGCTCAATCACTCATTGTACCAGTTGTTTTCCATCAGTGTTGATTGCTCTGGCCAGACAGACACACATGTACAGGCAATACAGCGATGAGTACCAACAGTAGTCCAAAGAGTACACCATGAAACACAGCCCAGGTGTTTTTGCTGATGAAACACTGCTTTGAACTTGACGCAGGTTTTGACAGGCATGCTCTGTGTTATGATGAACTGCCTCAGAGGACAGTCCTATATAGCAATCTCATCCAGGATCCCGGTGGCCAGAGGGTAGAAGCTCCTCTTGAGCCTCTCAGCTCCAGCCCAGAAGATCCATGTGGCCAGGACCGTTTCCTGCGATGTTGAGATGGATGTACAGATGGTCTTACTTGATGTTTAATCTGATGTTTATGTTTGAAAACCTGGACTGGCCTGGTAGCAGAGTCGGCAGGGGGATGAGCTGACCATCTCCCCATCCCGATGAGTGACCCCCAGTCATATGCCATCACTTCTTGAGTCCAGGGTGCACAGAGAGGCTCCAGCATGTGTGGATTACATTACCAGAAAGGATCCTTTTGTATAATGTTGTATATGTTTTCATTTCTTCACTATAGTGGTTCCATAGATTAACTTTGTTGTGATACAATGAAGTTTTGCATTAGTCCTCATTAATTGTTTTTTGAGCATACATATTCCTCTGAAATCATATTTACTTTCCCTCATTTGAAACCACCTTTGGATACTGTTTGGTAACTGCTGATTTTTTACTCTGTCCATGATTTGAATAGTTTTGAAATCACCAGGTCCTTAAATTTCAGTGCATTTAGTGTGATGAAGAGTGGGTTTGTTGGTTCTCTGTAAGCGGTTTTATTTACAATTCTTATGGCTCTTTTTTGGAGGGTGAAGATTATATCTATGTTTGTTTTGTATGTGTTCCCCCACACTTCCACACAGTAGGTACTGTTTGGGAGTATGAAAGAACAGTACAAGGTGTTGATGATGGTTGATTTAGGAGATCTTTGACTTTATATAATATTGCTGTTGACTTCGATATTTTTGCCTTAATATAATCTTCTTTCTGTGAGACTGCAAAACACATAGAACTGGCAAGAAACACCTTTGCAAATCTAAAAGGAAAGGAGACTTGGCATTTCTAATGTTTTATCATATTATTGGGCTTCAAAAATGAGGATTATGACATACTGGCTAGATGACACAGCAACTCTGCCAAAATGGCTTGAAATGGAACAGGAGGCATGTCAACCTTACTCTATAGGTGCCATCCTTTTGTCACCTTACACCATTGAAAAATCTGTATATAATTGCAATTTAGTGATTCACAGTACCCTGCGCATTTGGAAACAAATTAGATCACATTATGACCCATATTTTATGCCTTACCTATCACTGGAAACCCTACTTTTGCCCCATCTAATCTAGATAATACTTTTAAACTCTGGAAAAAGGCAGGAATCCATACAATAGGAGACTTGTACTGTAACAGCCCTTGGCTTAATTGAGCAAGACACAGAGAATCCCCAAACTGATGCTTCACGGTTTGTTTTATTTCTCATTATCAGCCATCATCTCATGCACCATGGAAAGCACCTTCGGACTTATAGACCGTATGAATTAGCGGTCAGTTATATGTACATTGAAAGCACCTTTGCTTCTTTTACACAAATACAGAGTAAATACAAATGACCAGGAAGCAACTTCTTTAGATATCTGCAAATAAGAGATTATGTAAGACCACACCTGCAAAATCTTACGACTTTTAGAGGCTACAGTCTCGATGGATGTGTCTGACCTTCATCATTCTCAGAAAAACAAACTATCAGCTCAGTTGATTTTACTTTAATAAAAGCAAAATGGGAGAAAGAAATGAGCATAGAGATCTTGGACACTCTGTGGTAAAGAAGTTTGGAGCACACCCATTGGTGTTCTAATAATGAAAGGTACTGTTTAATCCACTTTAAAATTATACACCGTCTTCATTATTCTAAAGAGAGGTCACATAGAATATACCTCAAGATTTCCCCAACATGTGACAGATGCCTTTCAGCAGATGACACACTGCTCCACAGCTTTGCTCTGTGCCCCAGAGTTATGATCAGTATTTTTAATATCTAAGATACTTCAAAACCAGTTAGAACCAGATCCACTCACTATTATTTGAGGAACTTCTGATGACGCTATAAAATCAAGCACCACCCAGCAATGTTTCCTATCCTATAGTCTTATCATTACAAAGAAGTTGCTTCTCACGCGTTGGAAAAAGAAAGAAGTGTCCACTACAAAGATGTGGCGTAGCAACCTCACAAACACACTCCATTTAGAAAGAACAAGGTACACTCTTATAGACAAGCTACCACATTTTGACAAGGTTTGGTCACCTCTCACTCATTATCTTTCACCCGTGATGTAAAAATGGCATTCTCCCCTTTACACCAACAAAGTAGTGTACAGATGGAAGGGTAGGGCTGGGGGGCAGGGATAGAGTTTAGGGGACGGCATTCTATTTATTTTCCTTCTCTCTTGTACTTTGTACTTTGTATTTTATTATATAGATATATTGTTTTTTGCTTTTGTTCTTGTTTTCTTTTTTTAAAAAATATCTTCAGCTATCACCATTACTTTACATACATTTGTTCAAAGACAATGAAAAAGAGCAAAGTGTCATCTAATTGCATGTTTATTTGTGCGGATATATGTGCTCATGTATATGTATATATGTCAACATACTGTTACGGACTAGTCAAGTCTAGGGGATTCAGTATCAATGAACCAATACTAGTCCTAACCTGGAGGGTGTAGAAAAGGAGAAAACTAGGAAGAAATCAGAGGAAAACGGACTGGTTTCCAGTGTTAGAGATAGACAGTCTGGAGGTGGGTTACCTTATCGGGTGGCCACGCCGACTAGCAGTGCAAGTCCCTCCGACTCGGCCTCGCCAGCTCTGACGTTGCTCTTGTGAGCCGCGAGCTCCTTCTGGCGGTTCAGTTCAGGTTTTGGTGGTTGGGGGATGGGTCCCCGAAGAACAAAACTGGTTTTACTAAAGGGTCCGGGTGCAGGAAAGGTGTGCGGCTGTAATGTCTCGAACGCTTCTACAACGGACGTCTCTCTGGGCTTTAACTCAACTCGTATCACTTTCAAAGGTTCGCGCTTTCCCAGCTGAGCTGTCTCACGTTACTCCAGTGGTTGCGCGCGCACCTCACCGTGGCGTCCTTTTATCCACCCGCAGCTTAACCACACCCCCTTGTTATCTTCTCAATGAAAACCAGTCCAGTTTAAGAAAGGGAAAGGAAGAAAGAGGAACTATAAACCCCGCCCCCTTTACTCCTAACATTCCTCCCCCCTTACAAAAAAAAACCCATCTGGATTCCACCTATGTTTTTTTTTCTATTTTATTTTATGTATTTTTTTTTTTTTAGCATTTTTCTTAAAAACAACAATGTACACATCACATTAGCACTCATTACTGGCATGTCTAGTCTCTGACCCTTAGTATAAAAGGTATCTTATCACTAGTGACATGATTAACGTCTACTCTGGAGTAGTAGTAGTAGGCCTATAAATGTGAAAGAGTATGCCAATGTATAATGTAAACAGTCTCTTGACTCCAATACACATGCATTACTATAAACACTGCACTCACGGCTTCTCACCACATGCTCATCCCCTTGACAGGGTGTCAGCGATAACATTTTCTTTGCCTGGTAAATGCACTACTGTCAAGTTATATGGTTGCAAAATTAAACTCCAACGGAACACTCTCTGACTGGACGTTTTGAACTTGGCTAGAAATGTCAATGGGTTGTGGTCAGTGAGAACCACCAGATCACCTCCAGCACTACAGACATACACCTCAAAGTGTTGAACTGCCAGAACTAGAGCCAGGGCCTCCTTCTCAATGGTAGAATAACGTTTCTGATGGCGATTAAATTTTTTAGAGAAGTAGGCAACCGGCCTATCTATCCCTGACACATCAGTCTGTAGTAACACTGCCCCCACTCCAACATCACAAGCATCCACTGCCAGCTTGAATGGGACAGAGAAGTCCGGAGCCACCAATACTGGTTCACTAGCTAGGATAGCTTTAACCATTTCCAGTGCTTTCTGACAGTCTGCCGACCAGCTAAACCTCACTCCCTTCTTCAGCAAGTTTGTTAGTGGTGTTGTCACCGCTGCAAAGTTGGGGACAAACCGCCTATAAAATCCACACATGCCTAAAAGGCGCATTAGCTGACGTTTCGTTTTTGGAACAGGCATGTCTAAAATGGCCTGCACCTTGGCAGTCCTTGGCCTCACTGAACCTTGACCAACCTGGTGCCCCAAGTATGTGACCTGCCCCTTTCCAATCTCACACTTGGGCAAGTTGACTACCAACCCTGCTTGCTCAAGCCGTTCAAACAACTGTCTCATATGTTGCACGTGATCAGACCATGAAGAGCTATAGCAAACCACATCATCTAAATAGGTTACAGTGTTCTGTAATCCGGAGGTTACCAGATTCATTAACCTCTGAAAGGTTGCTGGCGCGTTCTTCATGCCAAACGGGAGAGCTCGACAGCGATACAAACATTCCTGCGTCACAAAGGCAGACACATCTTTTGCCCTTTCTTTCAACGGCACTTGCCAGTAGCCTTTTAACAAGTCAAACTTTGAGACATACTGTGCCTTGCCAATCTTATCAATGCAGTCTTCTAACCTGGGTATGGGATACGCGTCAGTTTTAGTAACATTATTAACCTTTCGATAATCAATGCAAGGTCGTACGCTTAAATCGGGTTTGGGAACAGGGACTAAGGGAGAACTCCATTCACTTGAGCCCTGTTCAATGACACCAATTTCTTCCATATAAAGCAACTCTGACTTCACCTGAGCCCATTTTTGTGGGTTAATGCGGTACGGATGTTGCTTAATGGGGGTTGCCTCACCAGTGTCTACATCATGGGTTATTAACTTCGTCAAGCCAGGGGTATCTTTAAACAAAGAACTATACTGGTCCACTAGATGTACTACATCCTCTCTCTGCTCTGTAGTGAGGTAACTGAGTGTCTCTCTGAGATTGGCCAGGGCGCTGGAATTCTTCAGCCTAGCTGTAACAGGCTCCACTGACCCAACATCATCATCCTCACTTGTCTCTTCATCCACAGCAACTTGAGAGGTTATACACACGGTGGACGAAGTGTCACGGGTATAATAAGGTTTCAAGAGATTGATGTGACATACTCGTGATTTGTGCCTCCGGTCGGGGGTCTCAACAACATAATTGCAAGCACCCACTTTCTTGATAACCTTATACGGACCATAGAATTTCACCCCTAGCTTATCTCCACCCATGGGCAACAAAACCAGAACCTGGTCCCCTGCCTTGAAGGTACGTTTCACTGCCTTCTTGTCATACTGAGCCTTCATCTTTCCCTTAGCTGCTTCCAAGTTACTCCTGGCCAAGTCACAAGCTGTATGCAGCCGGTCCTTGAAGGATGCTACATACTGCAAAATCCCACTGGGAGCGTCTGTCTGCCCGGCTGACTGCAACAGCTGTTCTTTCACCATCCTCAGCGGTCCTCTCACTTGATGTCCATAAACCAACTCGAAAGGGCTAAAACCTGTAGCCTCATTCACAGAGTCTCTGATAGCGAACAATAGAAATGGCATAGCTACATCCCAGTCATTTGAGTAACCAACACAATAGGTTTTAATCATAGACTTTAAAGTCTGGTGGTACCTCTCGATTGCACCTTGGGACTGAGGATGATAGGCAGATGACATAATTTGTTTAATTCCCAGCTCATGCATCACTTCCTGAAATGCGCCAGAAGTGAAGTTGGACCCACGATCATGTTGGACTTCTAGTGGTAAACCTACCCTAGAAAAGAAATGGAGCAGAGCCTCCACTATGACCTTGGTTTTAATCGACTTCAATGGCACAGCCTCTGGAAACCTCGTAGAAACATCCATAATAGTCAGGAGGTACTCATTCCCTTTCTTAGTTTTTGGCAAAGGACCAACACAATCAATCATTACCCTTGAAAAGGGTTCCTCCATGACCGGTAGAGGGCAGAGGGGAGCAGCTGGGATGGTCTGGTTGGGCTTGCCTACAACCTGACAAGCATGACAACTACGACAATACGACACCACGTCCTTATGCATTTTGGGCCAGTAGAAATGTCTGCTGATTTTCTCCTGAGTTTTCCGGATGCCTAAATGACCAGCCATAGATACTTCATGGGCTAAACGCAGGACTTCCTCCCTAAAACTCTCAGGCAGCACAACTTGAGTCCTAACGGTCCATGTCTCCTCAGCAGGACGATCACGAGGCCGCCATTTCCTCAACAGGACTCCATCTTGGATAAAGAAGCCTTCAGCTACCTCTTTCATGTCCTCAGCACTAGCAGCTGTCTGTCTCAATGGAGCTACAGAAGGATCCTTTTCCTGCTCTAATATGAGGGCTTCCCGAGTGAACTGAGAGCAAGGTGACACTTCAGCTAGCCTAGCGAAAAAGGTATCAGCCAACCCACCAGACAGTTCCTCCTGCTCGCTCGAATTTCCTTTTTCAGCAGCCAGAGCCTGAGCACGTGTCACCACACAAGCTGTAAACACCTCGGGGTGTTCTCTTTCCAAAGCCATGGTCTCTGGGACTTCACAAGGTTTCTCACACACAACTGGTGTCACGCAAACCTGAGTACCGGCCAAATCATTTCCCAACACCAAGGCAACCCCTTCAACTGGCAAGGAAGGTACAATGCCGACCACTACCGGCCCATTTACAATGTTAGACTCCAGAAATATCCGGTGCAAAGGAGCACTAATAAAACCACCTCCCACACCCTTCACTGGGGTAGAAGCTTTTAAATAGGTGGCGGGCGAGAGATCTATAATACCCTGAACCAATAAGGACTGTGTAGCCCCTGTGTCCCTCAGGATGGATATAGGGACCATTTCCCTACCAGGTGCCCCAGAAACAGCCCCCCTTGACACAAAACCTTCAAACCCCTTTGCTACTGGGCAGGATGGCAGGTTCACGCTGTCCACTTCACAAAGACCAATCTGTGGGTGGGCATTTATCAACCCCACAACTTTCTCGTCCCCATTTCTTCTCCTGAGACCAGGACAATTGGACTTTATATGGCCAGGCTTTTTGCAATAATGACAGATGACATCACTTCTAGGAATGAAAGGCTTCTCATACCTTTTCCCTGGTCCTTGAGACCGCAGGGAGGGAGGAGTAGGCTTAACCACGCTAGCCTCTGTAGGCCTGTCAGTGGTAGCCTGCCTCCTATCCTGTCTGCCAACCTTGCTTTTCCAAGGCGCCTCTCTGTGCGTTAACTCATAAGAATCCGCTGCCATAGCAGCTCCTCTCAGCTCTGTAACGCCCCTCTCATTTAGATGTATTTCCATGCGCCGGGGTAAACTGGTTTTAAACTGCTCCACTAGTATAAGTTGTCGCAACTCTTGAAAGGTGTGTGTGTTGGTACTTGCTAACCACCTGTCAAACACAACTTCCTGTTGCCTAGCCAAATCAAGGAAAGTCTCACCTTGTTTCCGCTGCAGAGACCTGAACTTCTGTCGGTAGGCTTCTGGCACCACCTCATAGGCTGCCAAAACCACCTTCCACACAGCATCATAGTCTCGGCTGTCAGAAGCATCTAAGGCTGCATAAGCTTCCTGAGCTTTACCCTCAAGCACACTCTGGATAAGCAGTGTCCACCTATTTTCAGGCCACTCTAGCTCTTTGGCTACTTTTTCAAAAGCTTCGAAGAAAGAGGCCACATCATCACCGTTAAACTTTGGCATGAGTCTTAAACAGCTGGAAACATCAAAACGAGCCTCGTGCTTGCGTTGTAGGACACTATGGTTAGCTTTAAGCTTCTCTTGCTCCAATGCCAACCTTGCCAACTCAAGTTTCTGCTCTTGCTCTCTTGCTGCCATTTTTGCCAGCTCAAGTTGAAACATCCGCTCCCCCTCTCTCGCTCTTTCTCTCTCTCTCTCCTCCCTCTCTCTCTCCTGTACCGGATCATGCAGGTGTAACGCTGAAATGAGAGTCTCCACAATTTCTGGCTTTCTAGCCTCTGGATTTATCTCGACCTCACAATATTGAGCTACCGCAAGCAAATCTTCTTTTCTAAGCTTACGCAACTCATTTCGCCCAAAATCGCTCCCACAAAACTCTTCTACTCTGAAAGTAGCCATAGTCACCGTTAGTGAGCGCTCACCGGTGGGGGTAACCAAAGGAGACAAGGGCCTCGCAAAAATTACCTCTAAGGTAACTTATCAGATGGCCATAAACTAAACGTATAACCTGCTAACAGGAGGTAGCTCATAGGTCACTCTATTCTCAGAGATCAATGCAAACATAAGTCACACAGCACTCATGACACTGCTACTTACACACAGACCGCAAACCAATGCACCCTTAAGTCGCACACAGCGCTTATGACAATACAACTTACGGACGGACCACAAACCAATGCACCCTTACGCCGCGCACAGCAGCAAAACACCAGCCGTCAACCAACCCGCTAAGCCACACTGTTATCGTCAACTTACAGACCTATCCTCGTTTTTAACCTCGACACACCCGATAAATTTTCCTTAACCTTTCGTCTAGCTAGCTGAGTTTTACATACATACACAACCATCTGTTTAAAACGAGAGTCTGGCACCGAGCAGCTGTTCTGCCCGTAGCTGTATGTCCATGGCCTACTTCTAAACCTAGCAACATACAACTTTTCCCGAGCTGAATCCAACTCACTTGTGCCTCTTCCCGCAAACAGAATGCTTGGATGTAACTCACTAACTGAACTCTAATCGCTTTGAATCCATATCCCGGACGAGTCTCCCAAATTATGTTACGGACTAGTCAAGTCTAGGGGATTCAGTATCAATGAACCAATACTAGTCCTAACCTGGAGGGTGTAGAAAAGGAGAAAACTAGGAAGAAATCAGAGGAAAACGGACTGGTTTCCAGTGTTAGAGATAGACAGTCTGGAGGTGGGTTACCTTATCGGGTGGCCACGCCGACTAGCAGTGCAAGTCCCTCCGACTCAGCCTCGCCAGCTCTGGCGTTGCTCTCGTGAGCCGCAAGCTCCTTCTGGCGGTTCAGTTCAGGTTTTGGTGGTTGGGGGATGGGTCCCCGAAGAACAAAACTGGTTTTACTAAAGGGTCCGGGTGCAGGAAAGGTGTGCGGCTGTAATGTCTCGAACGCTTCTACAACGGACGTCTCTCTGGGCTTTAACTCAACTCGTATCACTTTCAAAGGTTCGCGCTTTCCCAGCTGAGCTGTCTCACGTTACTCCAGTGGTTGCGCGCGCACCTCACCGTGGCGTCCTTTTATCCACCCGCAGCTTAACCACACCCCCTTGTTATCTTCTCAATGAAAACCAGTCCAGTTTAAGAAAGGGAAAGGAAGAAAGAGGGACTATAAACCCCGCCCCCTTTACTCCTAACAATACTCAAATAGAAACATTTCAAATTAAAAAAACAAGATTTCAAGATAGAATTGTGACAGAGATCCCAATGTAACAAGGCCCTTTTCCAGCCAATCCTTCCAACAAAAACAGGATTTATCAATACATAACTTTAGATTCAGCCAAATACTCGAAGAGACATTTAGACACAGATCCAAATCAAACATTCAGGCAACTTAAGTCCACATTAATTTTAGGTGAGCAATTATTGGATGCGCTTTTGCTTCCCAAACCTCCTCTGTCTGTCCTTTGTAGTTTACTGAAGTGTAATCAGGGTAGTTTACGATTCAAAATAAATGTCTTTGTTATCCTGTCAAACCATCTGAAATATGAAAGGGGAACCTCCAGTGGAAGAGAGTACATGAGGAAATTGAGTTTGGGAATGCACTTCATATTTACAACATTAATCTTCCCAGCCTTAGACAAATTAAGAGCTGCCCATCTATTAACATTTCAAGAGATTTTATGTATCAAAATAACTTTAACCAGGTCTTTAAACTGAGGGGGAAATAGGATGCCTAGGTATCTGTTACTTTGCTTGTGCCACTGAAATGCATCTGGTTGGATAATGCATCCAGAGCTGTATCATCTCTGGGTGTGGCATGGGAGGCCCTTAAGGCCACAGAGGACCAATTAGTCTCTAAATAATCTTTTAGCTCTGTCCACAACCACTCTATATTTATGGTTCCTGTAAAAGAGATGAATTAAGACGCCATCTACAAGAACGTCTTCTTTCACACTGAGGCAACAATCTTAGCACACCTGGGCATGATCTGAAATTATGATATTCCCTTTTAAACATCCCTTAGTGGAGGAAATGAGCGTGAAAGGGAAACTCCAGTTTCAGTGGACAATTTTCAGCCGTGCAAGGAATATAAGAACGGCGATATCTGAAGTAGTGTCAGGATATGTACATATTGCTGAAGTGCAGGACCTCCCTTTTGCTAGCATTAACCTTGTGATGGGACATACAGTATATACCTCCAATCCCTGGAAAGACGAGTCTTATGTTGTCTTAGTATGCCTGTGTCTGAATGTCTAAAATCCTTCTGAGTATTTTGGGTTTTAGAGTTTGTGTTGTGCATCTTTCAGGCCAGGATAAGTAAAGAAAGAAGTAAAGAAAAACGCCTCATTATCCTCCAAAAAATAGGCTGTGGGCTGCATAAAGCTGATAGCTTATAAAAGCAACATGTTTTACTTAAATTATTGTGATAATTGTATTGATGCTGCATGTGTGCTGTTTTTAAAATAAATAAAGAAAAATTTACTAATGTATGTAAGCATGTGTGTTGTATGATCTCAACATCATGGAGTCACTTGAGATTACATGAAGAGACAGAAGCAACTGAGATGCCTAAATCCACAGAAGAACTGTGGCAACTTTTCCAAGATGCTGGAACAACCGACCTGCCAAGTACCTGAAAAACTGTGCAGGTGTACCAAGGAGAACTGCTGCTGTTTTAAAGGCAAAGTGTGCTCACATCAAATGTTGATTAATTTAGGTTTCTCCTCTTTACTGAACTTTGTTTGAAGTTAATTGAAAATAAAAACTTTTCATGGCATTATTTAGAAAGCATCCTCACTTTATTTTAGTTCTTAAAACTTTTCCACAGTACTGTGTATATACAGTGCGTATGTATATGTGTGTGTGTGTGTGTGTGTGTGTGTATGTATGTATGTATATATCTGATGTTCTTTTACATTTACATACCTGTTACATATACATATATATATATATATATATATATATGTATATAAATATATACACACACACACACACACACATACATAGGATGTGGTCCTTGTTTTTTGTTTAGATTTGACTTCCTCTATTTATACTTCTCCTCCTGCTTTCTTCAGCTGGGACAACATACATTTTTGGCAAAGGAGGTGGCCTCATCACATTCAAGTGGCCAGCCAATGAGAGACCAAGCACGAGGACAGACAGGCTGACCGTTGGCTTCAGTACCTCCCTGAAAGATGGTATCCTTGTCAGGATTGACAGTGCTCCAGGTCTGGGGGACTATCTCATGCTGCACATAGTAAGTTGTCACACACATCCTGCTTGTCTCATATATGTTTGGTAGTGTCTCAGCTTCCCTTTGTTTGGTTTTCTTACTACTGTACCTTTACCATATGGTGTGCCTGGTGTGTGCTTCAGGTGACTTGACACAACACAAAGCGGTCAGTGTATGTTAGACTAATAGGAGAGAGTTCCACTGCCAGCCACTCTAAAGTGCAGCAGAAAGACATGGTCAAGAAAGTGGCAAGAAAGAAGCACTTGAAATCCTCGTTTAGGCCAAAAAGGTTGGGGATATACTACTGTCACATTCTTCTGGCATTTATACCATGGTTGGCAGCTATAATTTAAAAAAAAAAAAAAAAAACCCCATAATATTTATGTTCTCTATCTGTTTTCGTCTCAGGGTGCACCTGAATTCTTCGTTTACATGTTACATGTATAAAAATATTAACTTTTTTCATCCCATTTGAATTTGCAAGGTTTTAGTTGCAGAGGATGCATACGCCCTTGCAGACTGCAGCAATTTAACATATTTAAAGGTTTATATTGTGCTTCTTTATGCTAACCTGTTTGTAGTTCAGCATCCTTAATAACAAGTTTTCCTACAGCATCTTCACTATCTTCCACTGTTTGATTATCAACTGATAGAGATTAAGTCACACATGGTATCTCATTCTTTGCCTGCACCCACATATATTTTGGTGAAACAGAACAATCGTTGGACAAAATATTATCAATATACTTCATAGACATATAGTCACCATTCTGTACCAGTATGTCACTAATTACGACAATACCTCTTCTTTAATGTAGCAAAAAGCTATTTACAGACAAAAAGACTCATGAAAACAAGAATGTTTTCAGTAGTCCTGACTATTGAGCTCAAGTTTGGCTTTTTATGTACACATTGTTATTTTTGTTTTCTTTTTATGTATTTTTATGTGTGCATCTACTGTGTCATAATTAAATGAAAAACATATATTAAGTGACAAATGTTTAACCTTGGTCTTTAATAATTGAATTATTTGTTTTTCACTGTGACATGAATTTTCAGTGCCATGTTGAAATCAAATCCCAACACAAACAAAGTGAATAGGAGTATTGCATTTCAGTGTTCAGGAGAGAGCAGCATAGACCTGTCAACACTAAATTATTCACTAAAGTGCTGGGAGCTTTTTCTTTTTTGAGAGGGGGACGCATTGCAATGCCAAAATGAAAAAAGAATACAACTGTTCAGTCACAGCTTTGGGGTCATTACCATGGACCAAGCTTATCGGCATCAGACGAGAGTTGATAGCAGGCATGACAGACAAACTTTCACATTAAAGTGGTTTCCTGTGGGCCAATGCTGGAGGGACACTTCTATTGACTATACATCCACTTACACTTATGATTAACTGTCTGCTGTTTTAATTGACGGATTGTGCCGCAGGAAGTTGTATCGACACTTAGAGGGATCTTCTTGGTACAATTGTTAGTAAGCGTTATCTAATTAGCTAACCCTAACCCTCACCCCATGAGGTAATGGTGAATGTGAGAGATGGATGAATTTTGCTGTGCACTATGTTACTATTACTGATAAAAGCAGAGAGTCTAGAAGGCTAACTTTTAGCAAGTTAAATAAATAACTTACAGCTACAAAAAGGCACTCACAGTGGCCCTCATTTATCAAATGAACGTACAACAGAATAGGGGCGTAGGGTCATTTCCATGCAAAGCTCGGCATTTATCAATTTGGACATGAGTGGAGGCTACGATCAAATCTCATGTCAAGTCTCCACTCATGTTCGCAAGTTTTTAAGTCAGCATGGACTTGCAGTGCAGCATAATAAATCTGGCTGTGTCGGATAATGGTTATTAGACCATGCTAGTGCAGTGTCCGTTCAGACAGACAGAGGTTCCCAGATTAGATATTGCATCTAAAATGTTGAATTTTATGAATGATATGTATTCTATTATTATTATTATTATTACTATTATTATTGGTATTATTATTATTATTATCATCTAAGCATATGCGGCCACATATTCATCACTTAAAAATATGTAGCCTATGGCAAAATATTCTATTTTGTAAAGGCATACATTAACTATGTGTAATATGCCATTTTGAGATAACCTACTTGGTAGGCCAGGTTACAGGTGACATAATTACACACAACTAAAATTAATTGACAGCAATGGGTAGCCTAACTGATTTGCATTGTGATAGGTTAGATGCTTATTCAGTCACCTACTTAAACAAGAGCCTTGACAGTCATCAAATCTCAGCCATGGCAGATCTTGCTCTGTTATAAGACCTCTACACGCCTGTAAGATGCAACAGGGTATTTCGGGACTGCAGGGATCTTTTCATTAAGTCGCTTTCGTCTCCCAAGGCATCTCCTTCTGGAATTATGCCACAATTTGGAACCTCAGTGAAGGAGAGAAACCTGATGTTTGAATGCCATACCTGTGCCAGTGCAGGTGCTCTCCACATTGGGGTTTTTATCCAACCGGACCTTTCAGTGAGAGATCGGGGATAGGTTTGGTGTGTCACAGCCCATCATTAGCAGAACAATGCCAGCAGTGTTGGCTGCTATCAAGTCCCTTTCTCGTCAATACATCACATTTCCATACAATGATGCTCAGCAAACCATGATTAAGAGGGGATTTTATGAGATTGCTGGGTTTCCTAATGTGATTGGTGCAATTTATTGTACCCATGTGCATCTGAAGCCACCTTCCATGAATGATTACATATTCATCAATCGTAAAAACTATCACTACATAAATGTTCAGGTCATTTGTGATGCCAGGCTCTCTCTCCTAATCGTGGTAACTTGGTGGCCTGGGGGACACAGGACTCCTTCATTTTTCAAAAGAGCAGCATAGGGACACGGCTACAGGAGGGCACACTGCAGGGCCAGAGTCATCTCCTTGGTGAGTAACTACTGTGTTAAAGTAATATTCTAAAAGTATTCGAATGACTAACATTTTGGTGTGATTTGTGTATTAGATTACAAAGGCTTTCCCCTCATGGAATACCTGGTAACACCACTGGCCAACCCTGCAACAGAACAGGAGCACCGATTCAATAATGAGCACATACGCACACGGGCCATGGTGGAGTGCTGCATCGGTTTGCTTAAGGGCAGATGGCTCTGTCTAGGATCAGCAGGGGGAACTCTACTGTATATGCCAGAGAAAGTTTATGACATCATTTTGGCCTGTGGGATTCTGCACAATATTGCACAGGATAACAGGATGCCATTTGATGTTCTAATGCAGCCAGATGAGCCTATGCCCAGAGAGCTGTGGCCAGCACAGCCCCATCAGGGGGCTATACGGAGGAGACAGGACCTCATTCATTGCCTCTTAAATGTAAAGTATTAAATACTTATGTTTGCCAAGTAGGCTACTCAATACAAGAAACAGAAACTGCACAACATTTAGTCAGACATTTTATTTGTGTGATGCATGTTTAGTCAAACATTTTATGTATGTCATGCATGTTTCAGGTTTCTGTTTATGTCTAAGTTTTGTTGATGGCCAGAAGTGAGCAATTTATCTCCGCCACTGATCGACAAATTTCGGTTTGTTTTCCCAGGACCTCTGCTGTCAGAATCCAGGACCGTGGTGGTGGGCCAGCACGGGGGGCAGAGGACACACGCCCTCTCTCACAGCTGGCGGTTGCCTGGCTCAGTGGGGCTGGCTCCAGGCCGGTTTGTGTAGCCTAGGGCTGAACAACTCCACTGGCGCCTGGCTCTGATTGATCTGAAACATCATTAAAATGAGGAAATAAATAAACTCTGCAACTGTGTAATTCTCTTTCTTTCTTTGATATGGACAGAGCAAATTTTAATATAGGCTACAAAAATACTAGTTGCCTAGGCTATTAAATATTTACCATTATCTGGCTCGGACACAGGTGGTGCATCTTTGTCTCCTCTGCCACTTATGCCTGAAATTGAAGCAAATCTGATGAGCACAGCCACACGCTCCTCAGTCTGCGTCAATGCAAGGATGGGATCTGGCCGGCCTCCTCCTTTCTGCATGGTGCTGCACCCATGGGCAGCAACACGCTTTTTGGTGGCAATTTTGAGGGCTGACCATTTTTTCTTCACCTAAATGTACAGAATTGCGATATAAGCAAATATATATACACATATATACATATAGATACATATACATATACACACATATATATGTGTGTGTCTGTGTATGTGTGTATAAAAAAAAAATCCCCCTCTCAGTCCATTTCTAACTGCACTCCATGAAAGCCTGGTGAATGATTTCATCCAACTACTGGCCAATAACCTGCCTCTGTACAACATGGAAGCTCCAGTCAGACATCTTAGCAGCTAAGATGAATGGGTACATGGCCCAATACATGAGCAGGGCCCAGAAAGGAATTCGTAGTAATACCAGGGGAGCCAAGCACCAGCTACCAGTCAACAGAGCAGTCACCCAAGACTGCAAGACCAGGCAGACCAACCTGTGCACCTCCTGGATTGAGTGCAGGAAAGCCTACAACTCAATATCACATACATGGATACTGGAATGTTTGGAAATGTACAACATCAACAGGACGCTAAGAGCCTTCATCACGAACTCAATGGGGCTGTGGAAAACAACTCTGGAGGCCAACTCAAAGCCAGTTGCACAAGTTACCATCAAGTGCGGTATATACCAAGGTGATGCATTATCCCCGCTGCTGTTCTGCATAGGCCTGAACCCCCTCAACCAGATCATCTCGAAGAGTGGCTATGGATACCGGTTCCGAAGTGGAACAACCATCAGTCACCTCCTCTACATGGATGACATCAAGCTGTATGCCAGAAATGAGAGAGACATCGACTCACTGATCCACATCACCAGGATTTACAGCAACGACATCAGAATGTCATTCGGACTAGATAAGTGTGGTTGGATGGTATCGAATAGAGGGAAGATGATCAGAACCAAGGGGGTTGAACTACCAGAATGCAGCATTGCAGATGTTCAGGACAGCTACAAATACCTTGCACAGGCAAATGGGAACCATGAGGAGGCCGCAAGGAGGTCAGCCACAGCCAAATACCTACACAGAGTAAGGCAGGTCCTGAAAAGTCGGCTGAATGGGAAGAACGAGATACGAGCCATTAACACGTACGCCAGTCATCAGATAACCCGCTAGTATAATAAGCTGGCCAAAGGAGGAGATAGAGGCCAATGATATGAAGACAAGGAAGCTCCCCACAATGCATGGAGGGTTTCATCCCAAGTCAAGCACCCTGAGACTGTGCACTAAGCAGAACGAGGGAGGCTTAGGACTGGTGAGCGTCAGAGCCACTGTCCAGGATGAAACAACCAAGGTCCAGGAATACATCAGGAAGATGGCCCCCAAAGATGAGCTGCTAAGTGAATACCTCAGGCAGCAGAAACCCACTACACAGCATGTACCACCAAAACATAGAAGAAGTGGCTGATATCAAGAAATCCTACCAGTGGCTAGAAAAGGCTGGACTGAAAGACAACACAGAAGCACTAATCATGGAAGCACAAGAACAGGCACTTAATACAAGATCAATAGAGGCAGGGATCTACCACACCAGACAAGACCCTAGGTGCAGGCTGTGCAAAGATGCTCCTGAGACAGTTCAGCACATAATAGCAGGGTGGAAGATGCAGGTAGGAACAGTGTACATGGAATGCCATAACCAAGTGGCTGGCATAGTGTACAGGAACATCTGCACTGAGTATGGGCTGGAAGTCCCAAGGTCAAAATGGAAGACACCTCCTAAGGTGGTTGAGAATGACCAAGGCAAGATCCTGTGGGACTTCCAGAACCAGACGGACAAGCTGGTGATGGCTAACCAACTGGACATCGTGTTGATCGACAAACAACAGAAGAAGGCAGTGGTGATAGACGTAGCAATCCCAAGCGACAGCAACATCATGAAGAAGGAACATGAGAAGCTCGAAAAATACCAAGGGCTGAAGAGGAGCTAGAAAAGATGTGAAGAGTAAAGGCAACAGTGGTGCCGGTGGTAATGGGAGCACTGGGGGCTGTGACCCACACACTGGGAGAGTGGCTCCAGCAGATCCCAGTTACAACATCTGAGGTCTCTGTCCAGAAGAGCACAGTCCTAGGAAGTAGAGGACCCGAGCTTGAGGAAGACACACCACCACCACCACCACCACCCCCCATGAGAGAGGGGTGAGAGGAGGATTTATATATATATATATATATATATCACGGATTAATTAATTAGATATTCAAACCTCAGCTGGAGTTCAGTTGTCAATGCCAGTGCTATTTCTTTCTATACTGCATTTTTCTGACTTCCTTTGATGCCACTTTTCAGGCTGCAAGATAGAACTAACTTGTTCAGTTGAACTGCAATGTTAT
This sequence comes from Thunnus maccoyii, assembly GCF_910596095.1. Taxonomy (NCBI): domain Eukaryota; kingdom Metazoa; phylum Chordata; class Actinopteri; order Scombriformes; family Scombridae; genus Thunnus; species Thunnus maccoyii. The sequence continues at coordinate 30,377,428 of NC_056548.1, forward strand.
GGTTTCTATTTCAAGGTCTGAGAAGTTTCTCTTCTTGGCCGTATTCCGCATCTCCATGTCGTAAAATCTAGGGGTGAGGCCTCTAAACTGAGAATATATAGGGGCTTTAAATTACGATTGTTTTCAGCCGTCACATTTATCAACGCCCGATCATTCTTATACTGTGACTGGCGAGATACGAACATTTCATTAATCACATGTGAACCCTATAGTAAGATGGTTTCAGTGCTCAGATCTGCACTGGTTTATATGTTAGATTGATAAATTATGTTTCCCCTTAAAGCTATTTTCTGGAATTCAGCACTTTGTTGTGTTGTAAGAGCAAATTACAGTTGTTTCTGCTGTCAGTGTAACTATTTCATATGTCAAGCATACCTGATATGCCACCCCAAATCTATGTTTTTAGTATCTCTTTAGTAAGTGATTTGCTTTGTCACATGTTATCAGATAGAATGCTTCAGTCTGTGATATTTAATCAGTGCAAACATGCAGAAATTTCTGTACCATGAATATTCCTAACTGGGTTATGGCATAACCCTACTTTTGGCTCTTGGGAACCTCTTTGCCAGGATCCTGCTGCAGTGGTCTCTGGCCACCACTGGATCTAGATGCAGACAGGAGCAGGCAAGGATTAGACAACTGGTAGAGAAGACCAAGGAGTCTGACAGGACTGTCTACATTTCTTTTTTGGATTTCAAGGCAGCATTTGACAGCGCATTCAGGGTGCCACCCAGGCCTCCGGAGTCCCACACAAGCAGTGCCAACTCTTCAAGCAGCTTTAGCTTTATGAAAGCGGTGTCCATCTGAGGGACAGAGAGTTGGACAGATTTTCGTTGTCTCTGGTGTACAACAAATTCGTGTCATAGCCCAAGATCTTTTCAGCTGTGTGATATCATGTTATCCCTTGCTGCCAAGGCGGGACCCTTGCTGGGCATGCCCCTGGGTGACAGCACACTCATGGACATGGACTATGTGGACAACATTACTCTTGCAGCCCCTACTGTTAGAGACCTTGCCAAAGTCCTTGAGATCCTGAATATCAAGGCTTGCAAAGATGGTATTAAGATCAGGTGGTCCAAGACCAAGGCCATGCTCATCAGCCCTAGCAACACCATCCCAGAGACTCTGGTCATTCATAGTGAGCCAGCCAAGTTTATCACCAACTTCACCTACCCAGGCTGTATTATCATAGCTGATGACAGGGTTGATGCCGACATCATAGCCATGATATCCAAAGCAGCTGGACCTATAGAATGTGTTGTAATATGACTTCAATGATGATTTAAAAAATACAAGTATGTTTTTACATTTATTTAAATAGTAAATGTAACTACTACTAAAAATTGTCAATTGTCAATGCATATGCAACATGCTTCACAATTCTGTTTTAATATTTCCCACATTTCCCACACTATTTACATAAATTATGTATACAGTAGGTTATATCATCAGTTTGTGCAAGTAGTTACAGTGTAACAGTTACACATTCTGCTCAATCAATTGCTTTTCTAGAGGAAAGCAGCGGTCAGAAAAAGAAAAAAGCAGAAAAAAGATGCTGATGCTGTGAGATACATTTCCAAATTAATATAAAAAAAATCTAAATCCAACATCATCCCTATTGGAATTAAATTATCAGGCACTGTTAAATATCATTAAAAATGAAGTTTCCATAAGTGCAAACTGGCTCTGTTTTAGATTTGATTGCCAGACGTCATAAAGGAATGATGTACAATGCTACTATCAGTGCAAACACAGGTAGCCACCACACTGTTCACCCACTTTTATGTTTGGTCAGTCTCCTCTGTATAGGCAGACAGCATGGTATTTCAATATGGTGACTGAAGAGAAGAGGAATATCATTTCTTGAATGCTCAGTATATTTTTACCTGAATATCACTAAATGACTACAAGTTTAAATGGAAATTTAGATTCTTGTTCTGCTTTGAAAAACTGGACACTTGGGATTCATCGTTAGTGAATCCAAACTGACTACAGTTGCTTTTGTTTGAAAAGTAAAAATTTACCTTTACAGCTACCTTTAAATCTAGAGAGACAGACTGATACTGAAAAGATTTTGGAATTTTGAACTATTACTTTTGTTCTTACAACACAACAAAGTGCTGAATTCCAGAAAATTGCTTTAAGGGGAGACATACTGTGAGTGTCCTTTCGCTGTGAGTTATTTATTTAGCTGTCTAAAAGTTAGCCTTCTAGATTCTATGCTTTTTATCATTAATAAACATAGCACAAAAAGTAAGGAAATGTATGTTTGATAGATTATTTCTTTGTTGTAACAATGCTTCTTGGCAATAAATCTTATACCATTGGAAAGCCTGTTTATTTCCCTTTTAAATGGTGCCACATTTGTAAGGAACATGCATTTATGGGATGAGCAGCAGAGCTGAGCATGTGGCTTGCGCCTATGAAAAATTCACCGAATCTTCTCTGCCAATGCCAAACAGCTTATTCTGCCATTGACATTGTTTGGTGTTTGGTGGATTGGATGATTGAAGTTTGAAGAAACAAGACATATTGGCAATTTAACAATTTATGCATATAACAAACAGGAGCCTCAGTAGCATGTGGAAGAACCATACACAGCCACAACAGCCTGGCACCTCCTCCTCATGCTGGTTACCAGCCTGGTCGCACACTGCTGTGGGATAGCATCCCATTCTTCAACCAGTATTTGTCGCAAGTCAGCCAACGTGGTTGTGTTGGTCACTCTGGCATGACCAGTATGCCCAAGGTGATCCCACAAGTGTTCAATGGGGTTGAGGTCAGGACTGCTGGCAGGCCATTCCATCCTCTCCACTTCCAAATTCTGGAGGTAGTCTCTGATAAACCCCGCTCTGTGGGTGCGAGCGGTGTCATCTTGGAGGATAGAGTTTGGTCCCAGACTGTGGAGATATGGAATTGCCAGTGGTTGCAGAATCTCATTTCGATATCTCTCTGCATTGAGATTGCCTCCAATGATGACAAGCCTTGTTTTTCCAGTGAGGGAGATGCCACCCCACAGCATCACACTGCCTCCACCAAAAGATGTTACTCTATTGGTGCAGCAATCAGCATAGCGTTGTCCGCGTCTTCTCCATACTTTGACCCTATATTCCAACTGCCGTAGGCAGAATCTGGACTCATCGCTGAACATAACGTTCCTCCACATATTCAGGTTCTAGTGCACGTTTTGCCGACACCAGGGCAAACGGGCCTAATGGTAAAGGGCATTCATGGCAGGCCTCCTGGCAGCCCTATGCAGCACTTGGGGGTACCAGAAGCTCAAAACAAGAGTTAACAGCAACAGCAAAATAAGCTGTTTGGCATTGGCAGAGAAGATTTGGCAAATTTTTCATGGGCACAAGTCACATACTCAACTCTGCTGCTCATCCCACAAATGCATGTTCCTTACAAATGTGGCACCATTTAAAAGGGAAATAAACAGGCTTTCCAATGGTATAAGATTTATTGCCAAGAAGCATTGTTAGAACAAAGAAATAATCTACCAGACACAAATTTCCTTACTTTTTGTGTTATGTTTAGTAACATTATGCACTGCAAAATTCATCCATCCTATAGTGTCACATTCAGCCCTTCAGGCAATTCTAGATCTCTACCTTGTAGACATCTGTTAGCATTAGCTATTCGTCCTCCAATAAACCTGCCGTTTACTGTAAGCTAATCCTAGCTAACTAATACTAATTAGCTCAGCTGTCAACAATTACCAAGAATTGTGCCAAGATGATCCCTCTAGGTGTCTGTACAACTTCTTGCAGCACAATTCATCAGTTAAAATGGCATACAGTTAATCACAAGTGAAACTGAATGTACCAACAAATCATTCATATTAAACAACCATATTGTTCATTTGCACCATGCACTACAAAACAACCAATAGTAGTGTTTTCTAATATGACACCTCTATTGGCAGTAATCAGCAGGACAACGTCATTTGTCTGTGCTTTCCAAAACCATTACACATGACTGTTAAACAGAAATGATGTTTTCTGATGTAACAATACTGTGGTGAAGGTTAGGGAAAGATCATGGTTTGGGTTCAAATGATCCCTTTTTCAAGATTGGAGAAATATGGTTTCGTCATGGCTAAAGTAAACACCACGGGGTTAAGGTCGTAGATATGGTTTTTAAAAAACTGTCCCGACTCGAGGTTGGAAACGTGACATTTGCGGTTGGACACGGGAAACAAACAACGGTCTCCTGCAGTCCAAAGTCCACTTTGCAAGTTCGGCTTAATCTATCCTCTCAACCTGCCACCACCAAATGAGGAAATTTGTCACCTTATATCAGCGTCATCTGAATTGTACTATTTCTCTGGGTCATAATTACTACAGCTGCTAAATGGCGTCTGTCACTCAAACATAACTGTTGGTCATTTTTGGCTGACTGATATTATGACCTGTTGTGTCATTCTTGGGAGGACAGGCTTGAATATACAGTCAACAGTAGCATCCCTCCAGCATTGGCCCACAGGAAACTGTTATCATGTGAAAGGTTGTCTGTCATGGCTGCTATCGTCAGTGCCACTAAGCTCCGCCCATGGCCCCACCCCCCAAACCTGTGATTGGACATTTGATTGTTTTTTTATTTTGGCGTGTCCAGTGCTTCTCCAGCTCCCCTCCACCTCCTATTGCAAACTAATGACAGTGTTTTGTATTTAGTGTTGGCAGGTCTGTGCTGCTCTCTGCTGAACACTGAAATGCAGCACCCCTCTTCACTTTGTTTTCTGTGTTGTGATTTGATTTCAATATGGCACAGACAATTCACAATGAAAAACAATCAATTAGGTTATTAAAGACCTAAAACGTTAGATAATTTTCATTTAACATATGCTTTTAATTTAATTATATGAAAGTAAATGTAGACATATTGAAATATATTAATAACAATGTGTATTTCCTTCTTTGATTTCTTTTCATTTAGGCATTTAAAATCTTCCATACTTATCACACAGTCTGTGTTCAGTAAATATTACATGAAGACATTTATCACTGTAGTTTAAATTTGTGACATATTTTAAAACTTACACTATTTTTATGTACAGGTTTTAGAAGCATCCAAACACATCCTTTTAGAGCTGCTGGAGTTTAATATGATTGTTTGAAACTGATTTTACTTTATCTTAAAAAATAAAATGATGAATGTTGTCATAGTCTACAGGTTGAAGCAAAATATTTTCAAATATATTGCAAAATTATTGAATTGTCAAGGATAAGGGCACGTCTTTGTTTTTGACATGTATCAAATATTCAGACATCATTCACCAGCCACTTAAAAAGGTTCATAAATGTGCATAGAAACATCATTCAAGGTTCAAAGAAATCTTTATTATCCCCAAGGGGCAATTTGTTGTACAGTCAGCAGTACCACACAACCATCACACCAAACAATAAATACAACATAACATACAACATGATAATTACAATGTGTTATTTAAAAGGCCATTAGCAGCCTGAACAAAATAATTCTTAAGCCTATTGATCCTGCATGTAGGCAGACTGTATCTGTGGCCAGACGGGAGCAACTTAAACTTACTGGGCAGGGCATGGCTAGATTCAGCCAGGACTGACTGGGCCTTCGTCAAGGTCCTATCCTGATACAATAGAGTCAAATCATTAAGAGTTGTGCCTGCAATTTTGCTGCACACTTTGACTATACCATGCAGCCTGTTTCTGTTTTTTAGGGTAAGTGACCCATAAAAGCCGATGAGAGAATCAAGACAGATTTCATAAAACAAGAATAAAGCTTTTTCATAAAAGTGTTGTCCACCTTAAAACTATGAAGTTATTGATAAAAATACATCCACTGGTGGGCTTTTTTGCATACAGCATCTACCTGTAGCTCGAAGGTCAGCTCATTATCAAATACAGTGCCAAGATATTTGTACTGCTGCACAAACTCAACAGCCTGATCATTAATTAACAAAGGGAGGATGACGGTAGGATTATTCCTGAAATCTATTGTCATCTCTTTAGTTTTGGACACATTGATGTTTAAGAAGGATGTCCTGCACCAGTCTGTGAATTCTGCCACTACACGGCCATGATCAGGGTCATCACTGCTGAGGAGAGACACGATCACCAAATTATCAGAGAACTTGAGGATATAACGCCTTAAATATTGGCTTTGGCAATTGTTTGTGTACAACACTAATAAAAGAGGTGAAAGGACGCACCCCTGGGGCGATCTGGTGGAGGAAAAAAGAACATCAGATGAAACACTGTTAACTTTCACATGTTGCAACCTCTCAGTTAAAAAGTCCATCAGCCAACATATCAGGTCAGGATCAATGCTCTGGATGCTCCTTAACCTTTCTGCTAAAATATGTGGTTGGATACAATTAAAAGCTGTGAGGAAATCAATAAAAACTAGCCATACAAAAGTTTTTGCACCCTCAAGGTGTGACAGAATCATGTTCAGTAGGGTGCTCATGGCATCATCAGCACCCCTGCCAGACCTATAGGCAAACTGAAGCGGATCCAAATTTTCCTGCACTGTGTTTGAGAAGGTCATCCTTCACAATCTTCTCAAGTAATTTCATAACCAAAGATGTCAGCGTCACAGGCCTGTAGTCATTCAGTGACTCTGGAGAATTGTTTTGTGGCGCAGGTACAATTGAATACTTCCAAACACAAGGAACCCTATGGAGTTGGAGAGACAACTTAAAAATAAAACAGAATATATCTGCCAACCGTTTGGCACAACTTACAAGAATATGACCTCCAATACCATCAGGGCCAGGACTTTTCCTTTCCTTTACAGCCCAGAAAAGTTTCAGGACCCTACCCCTGTGAAAGAGCACACTGTTCTGCCCCCGAAACAGCATTTTGGACATTAAAACGATTATAAAAAATGTCCAGTTCATTTGAAAGGTCACAATTAGGCTTGCCATTAAGGGAGATGAGACACTTCTTGGACTGCATCCCCATCATGGTTTTCACTCCATCCCAAGTAGGGTGTGAATTTCAATTGCTTAGCAACCTCTCTACCTTATCTTTGTAATTATACTCTCGCGATCTTAGGTTCCTTCTTGACAGAAGTTCCCTGTACTGAAACACATCACCCTGATTAAAACTAATATTCCACTGGATAATTGTGTTTGATAAATGGAAATTGATTTCTGGGGAATGACCAAGCCCTCACAAAAAGTAATATATGAAGACGTAGTCTCTGTCAGTTCATCCAAATCAACAAAAACATTCTTAAACAAGTCCCAGTTGGTATAGCTGTAACAGTCCTAGAGGCATTGATAGACTCCTCAGACCAGATCGGAACTAAACGCCATTCTGGCTTATTTCTCTTCAGGACCAGTTTGTAGGACAGAACTAAATAAATAACCTTGTGATCTGACGTACCGAGTGGAGCTCTACGACGGGATTTGTAAACTCCCATCACAGATCCATAACAGAGGTCTAAGCATTTCATGAGTCGTGTCGTACAAGTAACATACTGGTAAAAATTCTGGTACTGGTAAAAGGGACGTAGTAACACAGACAAAAATTCAATGTCAGAGGTGCACAATGTCTTCTTAACAACCACAGTGTTACACCAGTTTTTGTTAACATAGGGACACAAGCCTCCACCAAGTGATTTACTGGTCACTGTGGTGTCTCTGTCAAGGTGAAATGGTACTCCAAAGCCCTCAATTCCCAAATCGGACTGTGAGGCTTGTTCTTTGAGCCATGTTTCTGTTTGCCCGAAGCTCATCAACTTTGTTGCGGAGTAACTGGACATTGGCAAGGATCACTGTGGAAAGGGGTATCCGACAGTGGCCTTGTCTCTTGAGCCTCTGGTGCACGCCACCACGTCTCTCCCTTTTCCTCACATCCGTCGGCTTGAATGCCCAGCTCCGGTGCCCCACAGCAGGATCCAGCCGGATGATCTCTGTGGGAAGGGCTGCTGAGGGACTTGCGGAGAAGCAGGAGGAACTCAGGGCTATACTGGAGAGGCTCCTGGTTTTCACAAAATCCTCACAAAAAGTGGCTTAAAAGAATTAAAATGAGGGGAAAGCCTATCAAACTAAGGTGAGTCATTGTTGCTCCTGTCCCACGCAGATCAGTTAAAAAATAAATTAGTAGTAATGACAAGACAAGTCAAACAAGTTAAAAACCACAGCACACAGAGCACACTACACAACTGCTGTTGCATTTTGCCATTACCAGCACCATTACCAGCCACATTGTATAAAATATAGTATGAGAGAAATAAAGAAAACTTGAGAAAAAATGAAAAATATATTACATTGTCTTATGTGAGTCACAACAGCTCTTCATAATAGTTAGAAACTTCCTGATTTTTGTTGATTACACAGATATTTTATATTTTATACGCTACTTATATATGCTTATATACTTTTATATCATTAATACACGTTATCAATCAATCAGTCAATCAATCAATTTTTATTCATATAGCGCCATATCACAACAAAAGTAATCTCAAGGCACTTTTCACATAGAGCAGGTCAAGACTGTACTCTTTAATTTACAGAGACCCAACAATTCCCCCATGAGCAAGCACTTGGCGACAGCGGTAAGGAAAAACTCCCCTTTAACGGGTAGAAACCTCAAGCAGAACCCAGCTCTTGGTGGTCGGCCATCTGCTTTGACCGGTTGGGTTGAGAGAGAGAGAGAGATAGAGAGAGGGAAAGGGAGAGGGGGGACAGAAGAACAACAATCATAACAATAACAATAAGCACATCGTAGTGTAACGTTACAGTTACACTACAGTCTTGCTCACCTACAGAGCAAATTTGTCCTAATCATAGTTCAATAATAAAGTCATAACACAGTTAAACCAGTGCAAAATTGGACACAAAAAGGCATAATGTGGTGCACTTGGCTTTCAAGTGCAAACAATAGGGTTCAGTCTAAAAAAGCCACAATGTCATGCATTGTATCAATATTTCATTACAGAGTGGGACAAGTCACCGCTACCAAAGAAAACAAATTGTTGTCATGCCATACAGTTAGCGTCTCTGTATGATTGTCTCTATGAGATTACAGCTATTATTATAGGTATTATTCCACAAGAACAAAAACCAAACAAACAAATGGCTCAGTGTTTATAATGAATGAAAAATTCTGTTTTCTCATTTCAGCAACAAGGCAAAATTGGAGTGACATTCAACATTGGCACAGTGGATATCAGTGTGCAGGAGAGCAGTATCCCAGTGAATGATGGGAAGTATCATGTGGTCCGCTTCACCAGGAATGGTGGTAATGCTACACTGCAAGTGGATAACTGGTCCATCAATGAACACTTCCCTACAGGTACAACACAAATTAATCAATCGAATCTAAAACTAATCAGTCTTTCAGACAACCGTCTTTATTGTACAAACATGTTGACAATCATAATTGTTAGCAAATCTGACATTATCAGTTATCAATGAACAACTACTGCTCATTGTAAGGAAAAGTATAACAATTAGTATCAACAAGCTGCAATTAGGCAACGGGATTACGTCAATATGACAAAGTTGAAAAGGTCACTGGGCAGCATTTGCTTCCAACAGAAGAGTAGCATTATTAAATCGTCTGCTCAACTCTTGTGTTTGTTCTCACATTCTATGTGTGACTATTGCTTTTAAGCTTTTAAACATTCTGCACATACTTTGAGTTAGCTCATGATGGAGTATATCTGTCAGTGCAGTATCAGATTGAGGGAGTAACAAGCCAAAAACCCTGTCAGTACAAGGTATTTACTACTGTTTTCTTGTACTCTTTGTTTTCCTGAGCTATTCTAGTGGCATAGCTCCCCATGACTTTGGTGGTCAAAGCCAACTACCTTATTAGAGCAGAGATCTAAAAAACACACTGATATGTCACGTTCATTGAAATAGCAGCAAATGATTATTAAAATACATAGATAGTTATATTACATGCAGTTCTAATATTAAGGGTGGTTGTTTATCAGTGAGAAAAACAGAGTTATTTCACTTTTGTTCAAGAAGCATGCCTTAAATGCTTGGTGAAACATAAAGCAGGTGCATCTAATAAATACAGGGCTGCCTTAGCTCTAAGCAGAAGTTTATTTTGGGAACCCCCCACTTTTAATCTACAATTTAACAATCTTTCACCTTCATCAACAAAAATAAAGCTATTATCTGGTTGCATTAAATATAATGAATAAAATTACAACTGAAGCATAGTAATTAAGATATATCATGTCAACTTTAAGATCATTGTATCAGATCTGCATGTAAATTCTAAATTTACTCATTTGGAGTGATGAGGTCTGGAATAAACATTTCATCAAACAGCATGTCCTTCAGTTTTGCTGTATATTGAAAGTGCCAAGGGTCACTACATACCTAAAACCGCCAACGGGCTACCGCGTTTCTAATACTAAAAAATGTACTCTGTCGTTATTTTAAAGTGTTCTCTTCACAAAGGAATGTCTAAGGTCAAAAAATGAGTTTGTTTAATCATCAGCTGTGTTTTGGTCCTCTTGTTTTATAATCCAAGTACCTTTAAGAACACTAATTGCTTTGCATGGCCGTCAGTATACCTCAGTCTAAAATGACACTGAAAATGGGTATTAAAAGGAAATATTCGCATATTTGGGTGGTGTGATATTATTATAAAATGACATTCATCACATAATGAGATAACCCATGTTATTTAAATTACCAAGTAGCCTAAATACCCCAAATAGAAAATAATGATCTGTAATAATAACAATAAACAACCTCCACGCTTATGGGTGATTTAAGGTCAAAGTCATCAGTTGACAAAGTCTTTATTTGGCAAAGTGAAGCACACAATTTCACCTAATCAGTTATTAATCTAGGCATTTCAACAATGTGTGAATAAGAGAACATCACCAAGAAAGTTGAGGTAACCATTAGAGCTTTTTTTAATTTATAATATCATAATGCAAATATATATTTTTCTTTTGGTGTTCCATTCATGAAAACAGAGAAAGACAATTGGCAAATCAGGCTATATATTCTATAAACAATAAATGATAATGTGGCAAAACAAAAATGAATGAATAATAAATTAAGTGAAAATAAGTTGCACACACAATGAACGTTTGTGAGTAGGCTAAATCATCCTCATTTGAACATATCTGATTATACGTGTCCCTCAAACACTCTGAGCAGACATTCAACACCTTGACTCTGCATTTTCCACAAATAGCTTTCCTGCACTTCAGGCACTTGACAAAGGTTTTTCAGCGGGTCATTCTTCTCTGCTCTTTTTATAATTTAATTATGACTTGACGTAGTTATCAGATCATACACTCCAACAAATGCCGTTGCTTAGCATTTTAGAATGTTTAAACATAAATCATGTGGAAACAAATGCAATTCATTTATGGGTAATTTTTACCCGGTGGCGGTTATAGGTATAAATGCCTGTGTTTTTAATCATCTTCACTATTTTAAACAATAGGGGGTGCTACACAACTTTATTTTAGGAAATAAATGTCCCCCAAAAACTGGGGGACACGAATATTTCATTAAAAGCATACAATTGGAAAAACACCCCTAGTAAATTTTACCCTGTGGTGGTTCTATTGTTAATAATCCATCAAGTAACCATCATAAGAACACTTTCAAAAACTAATTAAATAAACAAATAAATGGTTTGTGTACTTATATCTCTATTATCAACCATGCAAAAAGAAAGAACCTCTTTACTGTTTTTGTGAAGATTGCTTGCAGCCATTTTGACATTTTTGACTCTCTAAAACAAACTGTAAAAGCTGCACCAAGAGCTGAACATATATCTCTATTATTGACCGTGCAAAATTAAAAACCTCCTTACTGTTTTTGTGAAGATTGCCTGCAGCCACTTTGACATTTTTAATTGTCTAAAACAAACTGCAAAAGCTGCACCAAGAGCCGAACCAGATGGCCAAAATGGCATATTATCATTTTACAGAAAGGCTTGCAGAGGTGTTTCCTTTGTCCAGAATATTAAGAAATCTACTGCAGCACAAAAGCAACCTTCAACTTGTGCTAAAAATGTACATACTTAGTTCAGTTTTGCTGTGCAATAGAGACTTTATTTTGTTGTTGTTGTTGCTTGTGTGTTTGTTTTTGACCTGCAGCCTTGGGCTACAAATTTGAATACAACAAACACATGCATAGTTTTTTATGATGGAAAATTAATAAAATGTTGGTCTTATAAATACACATAGTGTCAAGTGACATTACTGCGTGATCAAATAGCCCAGGTTGTGAAAAAAAATATATCAATTACTTGCGAGTACCTTACAGTCATGAATTTATACAAACATACATAGTAAGAGATCTGAGGCAGCACTAATAAAGTAAAAGGGCCAAGACCTTACAGGGTAATAAAAGCTCTTATTATACCCATGTGCTCAAGACCTCATCACTCCAGATTCTGATGTAATGTTCTCTCTGTTGAGGCACCAGTTTGATCTCCAAGGTAACTGATAGGTGGAGCTCATCTCATTCATACATTTACTCATCTAAAGTAAGCTATCGGATCATTATCAGAGCATTGTGTTATCCAACTAGCCATGTAGGTTACAGTGAAGCATTTTCAAAGAAACAGAAGCACAAACTTTAATTTATAGGCCACTTATAGGCCAAACTTTAATTGCCTTTGAGAGAGGTTGAAATTCAGAATATTCCTCTACAACAATTAATGTTAGAAGTTGGTATGCTGTAGATGATGACATACTGGCTGACCAGTGTCCCATGACTGAATCTTGAGTAACAACTTGACAACTGATGTCTGATGTGTTTTGAACATGGGTCCTTAGAGGAAGAGTATGTGTGGGAAAAGGAAAAGGTTTCTGCAAATTGCCTATGAAACACCAGAACTCATCCTTATCAGAAGTAGCATTAAGCACAACTTGTCATTGGATGTCAAACCTGTCCATCTCACTTCATGCCCATATTGCCATTATTAAAATGGATGTATTACCTCATGCTAACTTTTATTCTTAAGTGCTACCTCTGTCTCCACCTTTAGATTATTGGGACAAAGGTCACTCATTGGTCTCAAATTTTATATGGAAGGGGAAGCAAACCTGTACCAAATTTTCAAATATGCAGTATAATAAGGCCTCTCACTACCTAATTTCAAATTATACTATTGCGCTTTCATTTTACAAACACTTTATCTGTGGCTTAATCCAAATACAGCTGCATCCAGCAGGACAATAGAGGAAAAGTTTGCTTCTCCTCACAGATTACAGAATTTAATTTACTCTAATTTCTCTGTGGAAAAAAAAGTTTGGTTGTGTCCCTATTATTTCCCCTCTTTGTTCTATTTGTTGAGAAACACACTCAGGCAAACCTCAAAGGACAATATGCCTTTTACATTCTCATACTGGATGGGTGATTGGGGGATAGTCTGCTCTGATCTTTGGAAATTTAGTAAGAAGTTTTCAGGTCTGACAGCTAGATTGCAGTGGCATAGGCATACATAAACTGAAAGCATTCAAAGTAGTTTGAGATGATGGGTAGAAATGACGAAAATATTTTACTTAAGTAAAAGTACTGTTACTTCAAAGAGATTTTAGTTTACATTAGATAAGCAAGACTTTATTGATCCCCAGAGGGGAAATTTACACGTTACAGCAGTGCAGAAAACAAGATAACAGATAAGTAGTAACTAGGAGTAGTTAACACAACAAAATAAAATGTCAAGTAAATGGAATTCAATCTATATAGATTGTAAACATTATTCACATTACAATACACAGGCTTCATGACCTGACTTGTGGGTTCTAAAAATAGAAATATTATGCAAAATATGTGCAGAAGTAATTGTGGTAGATGTAGCTATAGATATTCTGTATATGTATATATGTTATATAGGTGAAGTATAGGGGAAATAATGAATACAAAATAAATTAATAAAAGTAATATTAATTTTATTATTAAACGTAATAGTATTATGTTTTTACAGTATTTATAGTGTGTGTGTGAGAGAGAAAGAGAGAGAGAGAGAGAGAGAGAGAGAGAAAGAGAGAGCATATGTGGTGGCAAACATAATTGGAGGCAAACGATATGTTTTTCAAAAATGTTGATATTGTGTGTGTAAATAATCACTGATATTTCAGAGAGCTTTTTAATCCTTTTTATGGGTATATTTGAGGCACTCAAAGCTGCAAAGGCAGCAAAATTATTTATATTTGTATTTGAATAAAAGTGCAAAGAGGCTTAAAAATCCTGTTTTTGTTTTTATTGTGCTTTTAATTTTAGAAAATTAAAGTGTTACATTAAAGTGTTAAGTGTTCATGAATACATCCCCACACTGGGTCTCAAACTGGAGTCTCCCAGATCATAGACAACTGTGCTGACTACTGAGCTAAAACTTTACTCATCGCCTCATTGCAGACAGATCTCTACCTATTTATATACCCATAACACAGACAGCACAGAGTGTAATGTGGAACTTCAAAGGCAATTCTAGCTTTGCACTTTTCATTTATTGCCTATTTTTTACAACCTAACTTTGTGAAAAGGAGAAAGGGAACATAAGGTCATGGAGCACTTGGGAGCACTTTGCGTGTGTCAGTAGCGTAGCTTTATTTCTCGGGAACATCCCTAACTCCGGGAATGATGTCCAAATTATGAAATGTGCATCATGTAGCAGGTCCCCTCATTGAGACCTGCTGATAGATATGAACAGTGGAGCAGAGGAGAGAGACTGAGATAGCGATGTAACCGACCTGTGTGCTGGTATTTTACACTTTTGTTTTTTTTCTTCACAAAAACAAATAATTTTTAAAATATTTGTATGAAACAAATATTCATTAAAAAAACCAACTATTTGTGCTTTGCCAAATAACATATTTGTATTCGGGCACATCCCTAATGTTGACGTTTAACCCAAACCTCAGTCTTGCCCTAAGGACTGATGCTAGCCACTTTGCTAGACGTGCCTCTGGCGACAGTGGCCTCCCCGAGACCATGCCTGATATGGAGAAGTTTTTGTTCGGCATGGAAGAGTGAATCATTTCCAAACTTTTGGACCAACTCTCTGCTGACCATACCATGAAAGAAGAACATAGCCATGCAATTCAACAAATGGAAACATTGGTTAATGATATGCAAAACAAGCTAATAAATTTGGAATCCACCCATGCCACTCTCACCAAAGATAGCGTGGCAATGTGTCTCTGGTTAGAGTGGCATGGGTGGATTCATAATTTATTAGCTTGGCTTGCATATCGTTAAGCAAACACAACTGAAGACGGATGATTTGGAAAACAGGACGAGGCAGAATAACCTTTGCATAACCGGCATACCCAAGAAAGCTGAAGGTCTGCATCCCATCATAATTACAGAGATATACTTGAAGGTAATCTTGAACACCATGCCCATTCCTCTGGTGGTGGATAGGGCACACAGATGGGCCACCAAAAGATGCAGACAGGGTGACCACACTCATCTGTTCATCACACAAATCCATCACTACTAGAATAAGGAGTGCATCCTGAAGCATGCAAGAGAAGCAGATCCCCCTCATCTTCCGTGGGTCAGAAATAAAATGTTTCCCCAACACCCCAATAGAGGTGTGCTAGAAGAGAGCTGCATTCTCTGCTGCTAAGTCTCAGATGAGAAACGCCAGATTGTCCTGCCAGATGTTTTTCTCTGCCAAGCTTCACTGCCAAGAACAGCCAGAAACAAACCTGTCTTTCTCCATGAGAGGTGTCCTCATGTCTTTAAGACATGGGCCCAAAAAGTAATCTTGGAACTCATTAACAGGTTGCATGGGCCAAACAAATCACCATGAAGTTGGTGAGCACTGCTATTTTCAACCTCTTACCAACCTCTTTTGAGGCACAGTGGCATCTGCCTTGTACAGAATTACTCTCCAAAGACCGAAAACATGGTTGCTGTTTGTTTCTTTGTAATGAAGGAACATATCACCTAGTGTGGCTCATTGACAATAATAGTTTCTGGACAACAATTGAGGTCTACTGCACAGAGGAATAAGATATATCAGGTTTTGGATACACACACAATACTTGTTGGTGGATCAGTTCATTGTTGGTTTGGAACATGAGAACATGAGATTTGTTGACAGTAAGAAAAATATAGAAAATCGCTAATCATATTCATTAAGATTGTTTAGGCAAGGCAAGGCAAGACTGCCAGAAATGTATCCTGATGTAGACCACTCATGCCCTCAATGTAAAGGGCAACATGCAGACCCTACATAGAACATATGTTTTGGTCCTGCCCTTACCGTGTCATATTCTGGTCTGCTATATTTGATGCTTACACAAGGATATTTCATAGAACAATCCCTCCCAACCCTTTATGTGCTATATTTGGTTTAAATACTAATTAATAATTTATGAGGGTCTAGACCTGCTTTATTGTATACTATGAGAGCCTACATAATCCTCTCTTCCTATGTCTTTCAAGATTTGGATGTTTTTCTACCAATTTTTATTATTATCACCATCACATATTTTTTGTCATTTATGTTGTGGTATAGACTACATCTGCTATTATATTACTATGCAACTTTGTGGACTCTTTTGGGATAGCTGATGAGCCAGGTGGTGGGCTTGTTGTTGGAGGGATGGGACAATTACATACAGTCTAACCCTAACCCTAACACCCCCTGGTTGAGGAATAATGTATATAATTCACCGAATGGCACAACTGAAGTGGCTGACAAGGGCAAGTAGCTAGCATTTGGTGCATCTATCTGCTTGGAGATAGTTTGACAGACAACTATTGTCATACTACTTGAACTGATTTTAAGTGGACACAGAAACAACACATATCCTGTACCTGATATAGAGGCACTTACTGCTTGTCTAATTTTCTGAATTTTGTCAGTAAAGAATAAGGCAAATTCACCCTGGTGGATAGAAGTTAAGGGGCACAGGAGGGTTTGTTAGCCTGTCAACAGAGGCAAACAATGCACATGCATTATTATTGTATTTGGTGATGATGTCAGAGAAGAAGGACCACGTTGCATTTCTCAGTTCCAAATTATAAATGCAAAGTCTCTCTTTATAGATGTCGTAATGAACCTGGAGATTTGTTTCTGTTCCTATCAGCGTGGCATTTCTCACGCTGAAAAAGAGAGGGCACATGTGGAAGAAAAAGCCCAAATCGATATTTAACTTGTGTTTTCAGTGATATACCATTTTGTGATTACTTCTGTTACTTCTCAAAGAGAACACATGAATGATCAGAGAGCAAAATCAGTCATCACAACATTAGAAATGCTCAGACCCTTGGAGATAGTTAAGTCCAGAGTGTGCCCTTTGTTGTTGTGTGTGGGCTCCGTCACATGCTGAGTCAGTCCATAGTTATCAAGAACACAACACAGTTCTTTAGTGCTGCTGTCATGGGGGTTGTCAACATGGATGTTAAAAACACCAATAATAACTACACAAAGTCAATACACATTATAGACAGCATCTCAGCAAAATTTGCACAGTATTTAGGTGGCCTGTAGATATTTAGAAATATACCTCAAGAAGAGGAATTCAACTGAAGAGCCACATATTCAAAAGAAGCAAAATTTCCACAAGACATCTGCTTGCATTGGAGGGAACCATTAATCAAAATGCCAACTCCGCCTTTTTTCTTATGCACTCTAGCTTCACTCATAAAACTGAAGGGATTGACTTGATAGGAACAGCTGCACTGTTATCTTGGTCTAACCAACTTTCAGTTAAAAACATAAAATCAAGATTGTGCTTGACAAGAAAGTCATTCATTAAAAATGTTTTTCCTGCCAAAGACCTGCCATTCAATAAAGCTAAATATATTGTGTTAAAAGCATTACCTGCCCAATTTTTTCAGACAGGCTGTGGATGATGAAGAACAGATGCTAAATTTGATAAATATGCAGAACCGGAACCATTCTTTTTCCTATTCTATGAAGACAGGAAATGAGCAAGCTACCTGCACACTAGGCCCCAGCTTTTCCTGGGAAGAGTCATGAGTGCCATCAGCCTTGCAGCCTGGACCCAGCATATATCAGTTAGAGCTTGCTGTATTTTGTACACAAATAACTAGACGTGCTGTGCTTTTATCAGGCTGGGGAGACAGAGGATGATTCTGAAACCGTCATGGAGGGGGAGGAGGGGCCAGATGCTGCAACTGTGATTAATTTGTCAATAATTTAATCACTGGCTTATCAGATCAGAACCTATGTGCGAGAAAACTGACTAAAAGTAGATTGTTATGTTATGTTATATTGCTTGATGTACTGTCCTCTGATAATCTGGACTATGGCTATGATACTTTTATTCGCAGAATCTACTCTGTTAGGGAAAGATTTAATGTGAGGATACAGATCAAATCTAAAAATAAAAACAATTTATCGTCGTTTAATGAAAATTTCTGGGAACTAATGAAATCTAGAGATGCTGCACTAAGTAAGGCAATTAAAACTAGAAGAGACTCTGACATACTGATTTATAGCTATCCAAGAGCTAAGAGAAGCTAAATCTCATTTTTATCTCAATATGTTGAATGAGGCAAAAGGCAACAGTAAATTGATCTGGAAAATCATCGATAATCTCACAAGGAGGGATCCAAAATCTTTAGGAGAATTTAAACTCAAAGTGCAGGGAAAGTTAATTGAAGATCATCTTACGGTGGCTTCTGTCTTTAATCATTTTTTCCTTGAGTATCGAGAAAAAAAAATATGAAAAGGAAACTGGATATTGTTCTTACAGGTGCTACAGGACTATAGGAAGACTAATGAGTTACAGGTAAACTAAATCATGAGCTCCTTAAAAAGCTCCAAAAGTAGAGGTGCTTTCCAATTTGACACCATGTTTGTCAAATCACACAAAGATATTTTAACTCCCCCCATTGCTCATTTAATTAACTTGCTTTTTAAACTCAGCTCCTTTCCTGATGACTGAAAATGTGCCTTTGTCATGCCTATTTTTAAATATGGAGACTGCCTTGAAGCCAGTAACTACAGACCAATAAATATACTGCCAATACTCTCAAAGGTTGCTGAGAAAGTTATCATTAAACAACTGACAACATTTCTTAATACAAGCAATTTTGGTCTACATTGTATGCAATTTGGCTTTCATTCCACCAAAGCTCCTACCTTGCACTTAATAGAGCAAGTTAAATCAAAACTTGACAAAGGAGGAGTAGTTGGTGCTGTATTTTTAGATCTGCGTAAAGCATTTGATACAGTCAATCATGATGTTAATATCGAAACTCTCTAAATTTAATTTCTCATCTAGAGCACTGGCATGGATGTCTTCATATTTATCTAATAGGATACAGTGTGTTAAAGTTGGTGACATATTGTCCAGTAACTTGTGCACAATGGATGTTCCACAAGGGTCAGTGTTAGGTCCCTTATTATTTAGCCTATATATTAATGATCTCCCTCAACAGTGTCATGATGTATAACTACAAATGTATGCAGATGAAACCGCTGTGTACACACATGCAAAAACAGCTGAGTTCGCTGCTGCTAAGCTAATAATTGCATTGGAAAGGATCACACATTGGCTTGATCAATCATGTCTGAGTTTAAATGTAAACAAGACAAAAGGTATGTTTTTCTCTAAAACTATGGTACAACCTCCTAACGCTGATATTTCCATCAAAGTTGAAAAAATTGACATAGTTACTGATTTTAAATATCTTGGTGACATTGGATGCAAATTTGAAGTTTAAGAAACATGTTTAAAAAAACAGTTAAAACCATAAAGTACAACTTAGCAAATTTTAGACATATTAGAAACTATCTCTCTTTGGACGCAGCCAAGATATTTATGCATGCTATGATTCTTTCCCATATGTCTTATTGCATCACATGTTGGGTGCAGGCTGGAGAAGCAGCCATAAAACCTCTTGAGTCCTTATACAAACAAACTCTAAAAACTCTGGACAAAAAGCCAATGCATTTCCATCACTGTAGGGTACTGGAGAAATACAATTTACTGAGCTTTGAGAATTATAGATTATTCTCAAATTTGTGCCTAGTTTATACAATTTTAAATGGTTTGGCCCCTCTTCCACTATGGGACTTTGTGTGCACTTGCTCACAAAGTTCTATTATCCTCTATACAAGATTGTACCATACCATTTCGTCGCGCTGCATTTGGGCAGTCAGCTTTCTCCGTGAAAGCCATAACTCAGCGGAGTGCCCTAGCTGATGATATGAAGAATTGTAGTTCAATCAATACATTCAAGGCCAAATTAAAAAGTCTACTAAAGACCCATCAGCTGTGTGAGTACTGAGTCTAACCTCCATCTATGGTCTTCCCATTAGCGCAGGTAGTCTTGCTTTTAATTTGACAAGTTTACATTATTAATTTCTAATTGCCATTGTGGATGTGCTGTTGTGTGTAGCTTTGTATTTCGTATGGTGTGTTCTGTGTGGGTTTCTTTTGCTTTGTACTGTTTGTTGTTGTGCTGTTTTATGTTTTGATTGTGGGGGACTACGGATGTAAATTAGCTTCAAGCTAACTCCGGTGCAGTGCATCTTAATATTTAAAACTGCACACTGTCCCAATCAATAAATCAAATCAATCAATCAAAACTGGCAGAAGACTTAAAGCCATTGGTGGAAGTGGAGAGAAAATGGGAGTAAGGCAGGTTATAAGTTTGGGCCAAGCAGCAACCAGCTCTTTCATCTGGTCAGTAAACTCCAAGAAGGGTGAGTGGGATTTGAAGGGGGGGGGGGGGGGGGGGGGTTAAGGGGGTGAATTCCTCCTCTCTTGTCCTTGGCAGAGGGAAGTAAAATAGGTACATGCAGTTGAAAGCCATATGTTCAGTGCAAACAATCTGCTGAATCTCTCAGCTCCTCAGGACCACTGATAAACACCTCAGCATTCAGAGAGCTGATTGTGTTCAACAGATTAATAAAGCCTCATTTCAGTACTTCAGACTGTTGTTTCACCACATCATTGGTCCATATGTGCACTGTGATATTTTTCACAGTTGGATGTACAGCCGCAATATGCAGGATCCTTTCAGTCATGTCAGAAACCATATCCTTGGGAAAACAGAATATTTTGGTGTTTTTACTGCACATGCTTTTTAAATCTTTTACAGCATAGTCACCCACAATCAGAATTTGAGGCCTGGTTGTTAGATTTCCCTGTAGCCTTTATTTTCTGATTTACTCTCAGTTCTTACCCTGCTGTGGGAAGATGAGAGGTTATCCAGATCATCAGACAGAGATCCAGGGTCCTACAACAGTGGAGCAAATCTGTTTTCCAGTTGCACACTTGGTTGCTGGGGAGGCTTGTTGTTCTCCATTTTGCAGCTGTCCACGGCTGTGTCCTACTAAGAACAGGGGTTGATAAGGCGCTCTGCCTGGATGATAATGCAGGCCATCCAGTCGCATCACAAATCCCAGGGCACTGGGCTCTGCCTGTTACTTGTCCTCCTATTTCCCAGGGAAATTATTTACTCTTAGGCTTTGCGCCAAGGAGAACTACTACTTGTAGATTTATTATCTGGTACACAGCCCTCCTGTTTCTTGGTAGTCTTGTTGGTGCTAATTAGCCATGTGTTAGCATGCTCTTGTTCACTGTTTTGAGTCCATGGTAAAGCGGCGCCATTCCCACGTAGTCCATTCACTTCCATGTTCACTTCTAACCTCTGAATTTTGGTTTCCAGCACTGCAGTCTTCTGTAGAAGTTTGTGGTAGTTGTCCACGGAGAAGGGGGGTATCTTGCTGCTAATTAGCTTAGCTAAGTGCCATTTCAAGTCACTGCAGTACAGGCTTGTGCTGTTGGTAGGCCACACTCACATAGTGCTGAGGAGGTCATAAAAATGTTGCAATATGGCAATAGCCTACTATATCTACAAAAATTACAGTCACAGTGATTTATAAGTATCTAGGAGCTGCTGCTCATAATTTATCACAGAAGAAAAACAAGAATATCAGCAGAAAAATGACCTGTAGTTCCCCCTCTCCTTTCCACAAGGCGGTTAAGTTATAAAAAATAGGCAATAAATGAAATGTGCAAAGCAAGAATTCCCTTTGAAGGTCCTCCCTACACATTATATGCTGTGCTGTCTCTGTGTTATGGGTATATAAATAGGTAGAGGTCTGTCTGCATTGAGGCACTAGGTAAAGTTTTAGCTCAGTAGTCAGCACAGTCATCTATGATCTGGAAGACTCCAGTTCAAGACCCAGTGTGGGGACCTCCTTTGTAAGGTAGTTTATTCATGAACACTTATTGTAACACTTCAATTTTCTAAAATTAAAAGTGTATTAAAACCAAAAACAAAAACAGGATTTTTGAGCCTCTTTCCACTTTTATTGAAATAGAAATACAAATAATTTTGCTGCCTCAACAAATATACAAATACTGGGCTTTTTGCACATTCCTAATATATACAGATGGTTGACAAATTATAGGACAAACCTGAAGAAACAAACAAACATGAAGTGTCTTAGGATGTAGTCAGGCTGCCACAAGCCTCCAGAACAGCTTCAGTGGTCCTTGCCACGTCTGTGGAACTCTATTGGAGGGAGGAACACCATTCCTCAATCATATATACAATTTTTATTTAATCAGGTAATCTCATTAAGATCAAAATCTCTTTTGCAAGAGACACCTGAGCGCAGCAGATAGAAAGAAAAACAAACATCTGGACATAACAAAAGGACATACAGCATCAGAGACAATCACAGACATCACTAAATAGATTTGAAAATGAAAGTTTAGATTATATCATTTGGTCTTATGGAGATGGTGGTGGAGAGCAAATCTTCCATAGGTGTTCAACTGGGTTGAGATCTGGTGACTGTAAAAGCCCTAATTTTATTCACATCATTTTCATACACAGCAAACCATTCAGTGAGCCCTGGTGCACAGACACATCTGCATTTTAAATGTTTTTCCATTCTTTTATTCAGATTTTTCCTTTAATTTGTCCCCCCGGCAAGGTGGCGGCTGTGGCACAGGAGGTAGAGCAGGTCATGCACTAATTGGGAGATCAGCGGTTCGATTCCCGGCTCCTCCATTCCGCATGTCAAGGGCAAGATACTGAACCCCAAATTGCTCCTGATGGCTGTGCCATCAGTGTGTGCATGATTAGATTCCCTCTGATGGGCAGGTTGGGACCATGCATGGTAGCTCCTGTACCCATTCAGCGTATGAATATGGGTAAATTTGACTCATAGTGTAAAAAGCGCTTTAAGTGGTCAGAGGACTAGAAAGGCATATCATTTACCATTTCTGTATTTGTATATATATCGGTCAGCTGATATTATCAGCCGATATTGGCCTATCACAGATATATGGGTATCGGCGTATATGTTGTCCAATATGCACCGATATATTTTTTTATTTTTTATATATATAGTTATATAGGCAGCATTTCATGTATATTTGATTAATTCAAGTTTAGCATATACATATGTTTTTTTGTTCTGTTTTTTTATTTATAGTAATTTATAATTATTATATTCCTAGTGAAGTTTACTGTTTCAGTGCACTTATGTCATTTTGGGCAATAAAGTTAATGCTAAACTGTAAAATATCCTGCCTCCATTACATATCTTCATCACAAGTGTTTGACATTTGAGGGATCATTGCAAAATATGCATTTTTATGTATATATACGATTGTCGGCCAATATATTGATATGGGAATTTTTTTTACTCCCTAATATTGGTATCAGCCTCAAAAATCCAGTATCAATCCAGCCCTGATATATACATATGTGTGCGTATATATATATATATATATACGCACACATATGTAGTAAACAAACAAAAACTGGTTCATATTTTCATATTTTAGATTCCTCAAAGTAGCCACCGTCTGCATTGGTGAGAGCTTTGCACACTATTGGCAATGTCTTAACCAGCTTCATGAGGTAGTCACCTGAAATGGTTTTCAGTTAACAGATGTGCCTTGTCAAAAGTTAACTAGTGAAATTTCTTGCCTTCTTAATGCATTTGAGACCATCATTTGTGTCCTGCTGAGGTAGTATTGGTATACAGCAAATAGTCCTATTAAACTACTGTAGTAATTCATATTATGGTGTTGGGCCTTGACTACAAATTTGGCTATCAGCAATAATTAATGATTATCAAAGACAATTATTGAATCAAATCAATAGAAATTATTAATAAGAATTAATAATAACGTGGCACCACCCTGGAGTCAGGGAAAAAAATAGCCAATTCAGTCTCAAAATTTACTAAGCTATCAATTTGGAACTCTGATTTATTAATAATAACTTAATAACCATAACCAAAATTACCACAATTAAAGCTGCAAGCAGCGTTGAACGGGCCCTCGCACCTCTGCACACGTCCGATCGCAGCTCAATCGAAGGGCTTCTGTGACGGGCATGTAGATGTCTTCAGACCCGGGCTGTTTTCAGACAATTCAGGAAGGAGATAAACATCACTTCCTTTGTCCACTATTTTGCCCGCTGTTGGGGCTGCTTTACTGAAATTTCGTAGGGGGCGCTATTCAGCCAGTTTGCATCACTGATGGAATGTTGTCATGTACACATGTTCAGGCCGGGAGTCTTATCAAACATGTAAAGTTTGGTGCAGACTGGAGCATTTACAATAAAGTTCTAGCAACTTCCTCTGTCATGGCAAAACATTAAATCTCAACAGTGTGAGAATGAGAATTTTCTGCAGGGTGGGACATGGCTGCCTTGCTCACACCTGTGTCATCAAAATCATGCAAGTTTTGCGCCCATTCACTTGAATTTCAATTAGTAAATTGAAAACCCTTGATGAGTTTGTGTGTAAAACAAATTAATTTCATCAAGTCTATTTTTAGGAAAGTAAATATTTTTAACTAGGGATGCACGACATTGGATTTTTGCCGATATCCGATATGCTGATATTTCCAACTCATTGTGGCCAATTGCCGATGCCGATATATGCATATATTTTTACCATCTGGCTGAGGAGGCTATTATGCATGCACGCATAGATTATACTATGACCAAGAAAGACAATATATGAAGGAAGAACTTAGGAAGACTGAAGTTCAGTAGCTCAGCATTCCTGAGACAAAACTTCCTGCCAAGTGAGTGGAGCAGTAGAGTTTTCTTTCAGTTTATTAGACAGACAGGATAAATGTGTAGGATTTAATCTCTGGTCCACACTCTGGAGCAGAAGGTGGCGTTAATGCACCTAATACGCTGGTTGCCAACCGCCAGCATAAACCAAAAAGAAGAAGTTTTTTTTTTTCCAAACAGAGTGGTACATCCTGGCAGCCAAACTATTCCCTAACTGTGCAGCTGAACACAGCAGCTCGTCCGCGGACTGTTTCACGCCGATGGTCCCGGTGTTTCCTCCGCAGGCTCCACTTCACTCAGCTGCCCGACAGACCCGCTGCTTCTTCCCACTTTAACCTGAATAACTAACTTGGGTTCGGTGCTCCAGTTGGATCCACCTGGAGAGCCAGGGCTAACCTTAGCTGGGAGGCTAGCGGAGCGTTGGCTGCAGCATGACTGGAGGGAAGCACGACCAGTTAGCTTCAACTAGCCTCTCACCTAGACCCAGCTCTCTGTTTGGATCCAACCAGACCACTGAGCCCCGGTTTGTTATTCAGGTTAAAGTGAGAAGAAGCAGCGGGTCTGTCGGCCAGCTGAGTTAAGTGAAACCTGCAGAAGGAACACCGGGACCATCACGGAGAAACAGTCTCCTCTTTTTTGTTTATAGCAGCGGTTGGCAACCAGCATATTAGGTGCATTACTGCCACCCTCCGCTTCAGATTAATAACCAATGATTAAATCCTACACATTATTCCTGTCTGTCTAATAAACTACAGAACAAAACTGCTGCTCCACCCTCTTGGCAGGTCCATTAAAGTTTTAATGTTGTGCTCCGGAACTCCAGTCTTCCTGAGTTCTTCCCTCATATAGGCTATAGTCTTTCTTGATCATTAGTACAATATATGATTGCATGTGTAATAGTCTCCTCAGCCAAGTGGGAAAAAATAAGTGCATATATGAACATCGGCAATTGGCAAAAAATGACAGTCAAAAAGTAATCGTGTTAAATAATCGTGATCTCAATATTGAACAAGATAATCGTGATTATGATTTTTGCCATAATCAAGCACCCCTAAAAACAACAGAAATTTTGATTTACATACACACACACACACACAAAAATAGTTTAAATATGTATGTGATAAATTGTAAATATGTATGTAATTAATTGTTTTCTTTAAGAAACTGTTACTTGAACATTTTTCAGTGTGCTCCTAAAGTTATATGTGTGCTCCTAATTTTTTTCATTTAGGAGCACATGTACTCCTTGAAAAAAAGTAAGGATTAAACACTGCTGTCAGATGTGTAGAAACACTAAGTAACTGGAGTGTGGCGCAGTCCAAGGGCTTCTGTCATGGGCATATAGATGTTTTCAGACCTGGGCTGACAGGTCTTACTTTACCCATCCCCCCTTCCCATTGTCTCTCTCTCCCTCTCAGTTGGAGAGGAGAATGTCACTCTTCTTGTGAAATATCCTCATAAATCCCATGACTTTGGCCAAATCCTACATTAAAAATCACATTTTTTTGTAGGAAATTTCGTCTCTAATCCATTGATACAGGTTTCAAAGTGGTCGGACTTATATTTTAGACATCAGAACCATTTGTTTGACACAAAGTCCATGCCTAGAGATTGCCTCTCCATTGGTTTACATTGTAAGGTGTGATGTGGCACTACAACTTTCAGGGCTTATTATACCTAAACCGTTCGAGTTATTACAAAGTTTTTAATAATTTTTGTTCAGCACAGTGTGATAAGTCATATATCAAAGTTTGAAGCTTTAACACCCTAGGAGGAGATAGCGTTTCTTGGGGGTCCAAAATAGGCGCAAAGTCATACTTTAAAGAGCATATTGCGGACTTCCTTGTTGGATTTAGGTCAGGGGTGTCAGTGTATGATTTGTAGGTCTTGATGAGACAAATAATTGAGTTTTGGTTCTATCTCTCTAGAACATTCCTACGGGGTGTGGCAGCCATATTAGATACATAGGTGGCGCTATAGAGCACATTTTGGCACTTTGGGGGATAATTTTTACATTTTATCAGATTTTTCACCAGACCTGATGTGCGTGCCAAATTTGGTAAGTTTTTGAGCATGTTTAGGGGGTCAAATTAAGGGTTGAAGTGGCTTGAGCCCCTTTGAGGCTCAGGCCCTAATTAAAGCTGCAAGCAGCGTTGAACGGGCCCTCGCGCCTTTGCGCACGTTGGGCCGCGGCGCAGTCGAAGGGTTTCTGTAACGGGCATGTAGATGTCTTCAGACAGCTGTTTTCAGACAGTGCAAGAAGGAGATAAACATCACTTCCTTTGTCCACTATCTTACCTGCTGCTGGGGCTGCTTTGCTGCAATTTTGTAGGGGGTGCTATTCAGTCAGTTTGATTGCACTTCTATGTGGCATACGTTTAAATGTACATTGTTACGAGTACTTGCTGGACAAAGACATGTAACTTTAGTTTTTCACTGTTATCTAACATTGCATGAAGGAGTTAAATATCATTTCCTGAGTCCACTATATGGTGCAAGAAAACGTCCATTAAGTGAACTTCATGTTGCTGTATAACAACTGTAGAGCACACCTTGAAAATTTCATGTGAATCAGATGATGTTTGTCATATAAGGCTGAGTTGCTCACACCTGTGTCATCAAAACTGTGCAAGTTTTGAGCCTGATCATGTGAATTTCAATTAGTAAATTGAAAAGTCTTGTTGAGTTTGTGTGTAAAACAAATTAATTTCCTATATTTCATCGTCTATTTTTAGAAAAGTAAACACTTTTAACCCACAGAGTTTGATTGAAATGTGTACTGTCACTGGGCTCTACAGTGTGAGTATTTCACTCGCATTTGCCCCTAAAAATAGATATGAGTGAAGTGGAGAAATAATTTACTCGCACACTGTGCGACTACAAATTACAACCATAACACTATATGAAACGCTAGAGGGATTTAAAGTTGAAACAACGGATACAGAAAGTGGTGACGCTCCTAAGGCTATTGGAGCGTAAGCTGCAGCATGTCCGGAAAGAAGCACAACCAGTTAGCCTCCGCTCGGCTCTCAGCTAGCCCCGGTTCTCTGTTTTGATGCAACCGGACCACCGAGCCCCGGTTAGTTATTCAGGTTAAAGTGGGAAAAACCAGCGGGTCTGTCAGCCAGCTGAGTGAAGTGAAACCTGCGGAAGAAACACCAGGACCATCATGGAGAAACAGTCAGTAGAGGAGCTGCTGTGTTAAACTGCACAGATAGGAAATCCCGCAGCGCAGAGGTTGTACCACTCTGTTTGGAAAAATATTTTACTCTCCTCTTTTTGGTTTATAACAGCAGTTGGCAATGTTGGGACGGACAGTAGTGCTTTTGGTTATTAGCAATAATTCATAATTATCATATATAAGATATTGTTAACCTTAATCAATAATTTGGGCACCAACTGTTGGATCTGTGAGGAACACAGTTGATTATTTGCAATAATTATCAATTATCAAAGATAATTAACTAATTATAACAATTAATAGAACTATTAATATGAATTAACAAATACAGGGCACCACCCAGAAACCGGGACCAATAACCAAACAAGTTAGTCTCATAAATGGGAGTTCACCTAGAATGTTAAGAGATAAACATTCAAGGGTGAACAAAGGGTTGAACTCGAGCTCTGACTCCTTCAATCAGCCACTTTTCACAATATGTTACACACAATAATGACAAAAGACCTTCTCTTTAATAGATATAACAGTGTTTATTAAACTTAGCAAAATTAACAAAATTAACAAATGCTTCATTCAATAAACAACTTTTCTGAACTCTAATTCTACCGAACAAAACACAACAGCTATGTACAGGGTTGGACACATGAAGGGGAATGCAAGTGTGTGTGTGTGTGTGTGTGTGTGTGTGTGTGTGTGTGTGTGTGTGTGTGTGCGCGACAAGATGGCGACTGGGCCTGACATGATGACGTCGTTGGTCTGCGACGTGGACATGACTATGGGAGGAAGTCACGTCACGCTAAACCCAAATGGCAGAAGTACGGCGGTGTCTTGGCTAGACAAAAGCAAGATGGCGCCGCCTGGTGGTCGGCGTCTTGCACTCACCCAGTTCCCTGAAAAACACGTGTCTGATGGCGGATAAGGAAAGACAAAGCAAAGCGACGTTATCTGACCATTAGATGTGCAAAAAGATGTCAGTGCGTGTATCTGTGCGCGCGCGCTTGTGTGTGTTAGTTGCAAGAGAGGGAGGAGGGAAAGCGATCGTGAGAGGGAAAGAAGCGGTTCCTTTGTCCACAGAGAGCGCACGTACGGACGGCAGTCTGTGACGCATGTTGTCTGGTTTCTGATCAACAAAGCAGTGTACTTTCTCACTCACGGTGGCACAAACACAGCAGTAGTCCCGAGCGGGACAAACCCAAAACAGTCTAGCGTGGTGAACACAACTAACAGGCAGCAAACTTAAAATACTCCTACGAGTAAGCAGAGAAAAATGGACTTGGCGGTCCGTCAACTCACACAACAAGAACAATAGCATTAAAGCTAAAAAGCTAAATGCTGAACAACAGCAACTGATGCTGAAAAGAACATACAACTAACACTGCCTCTGCCCTGACTTATGCCTCTTACTTGGTCACTTCAGAAACGAGCAGGGTGTGTGTAGTCCATCTTAATGTCCAACTTTGTCCTTGGCTCAGATGCAGACGGTGGCCGTTCTCGCACGGTCGGCGAAAATCACGGCAGCTGGCTCTGAGTGGCGTGGCGGAGAGAACAGCAGAGTCGACTCGGTGAAGACGAGCGGGGCAGAGAAGTTCCACGTTTTCCTGAAGTAACTTTGTTTCTTCCTTCTCGAGGGAATTTGAGGACGCTGGTTGCAGCAGCGGTCTCTCTCGGATCCAGGAATGTGTTCGGGCAAAGTCTCGTCTCGTCCAGCGAGGGGAGACTTCGATGAGGGGAAAACATGTGTAACCTCTGTTCCTCTGTGAGTCAAGCCGACTCACAGAGGAACAGAGGTTACCCCTAGCTCAGTGACATGGGAAAGGCGTGTGTTTCAGGGCGTGCTCAGTTTTTAACGGGGCGGTGATGTCATGGCTGCGTCATCAGGGCGTTCCACTGCGCAGGAGCGTCCCCGCCAATGAGGGACTGTATGTTGACTGTTTCCTGCTGAGTGTGAAAATCGCAAAGCATCCTTGGAAATGGAGTTTGCAATGGACTCCCATTGTCTGTAAGCAGCATTTTGGCGCTATTCCTTTGTCTCGGGGGAAACAAAAGAAAAAGCATCTCGTGGTCAGGCCTCACAGGTTACATGTAGGCCTTCTCTATGTGACCTCATGGTTTGAGGCCCAACAGCAACCAGCATATTACGTGCATTACTGCCACCCTCCGCTTCAGACTAATAACCAATGATTAAATCCTACACATTAATCCTGTCTGTCTAATAAACTAAAAAAAAAAACTACTCCACCCTCATGGCAGGTCCATTAAAGTTTTAATGCTGAGCTCCAGAACTCAAGTCTTCCTGAGTTCTTCCCTATATAGGCTAAAGTCTTTCTTGATCATTAGTACAATATATGATTACATTTGTAATAGTCTCCTCAGCCAAGTGGGAAAAAATATGTGCATATATCAACATCGGCAACTGGCAAAAATGTCAAAAAGTGATCATGTTAAATAATCATGATCTCAGTATTGAACAAAAATAATCGTGATTATGATTTCAGATTTCAGTGTACTCCTAAAGTTATATGTGTGCTCCTAATTTTTTTCATTTAGGAGCACATGTACTCCTTGAAAAAAAAGTAAGGATTGAACACTGCTGTCAGATGTGTAGAAACACTAAGTAACTGGAGTGTGGCGCAGTCCAAGGGCTTCTGTCACAGGCATGTAGATGTCTTCAGACCTGGGCTGACAGGTCTTACTTTACCCATCCCCCCCTCCCATTCTCTCTCTCTCCCTCTCAGCTGGAGAGAAGGATTTCAGAGTACTCTTCTTGTGAAATATCCTCATAAATCCCATGACTTTGGCCAAATCGTACATTAAAAATCAAATTTTTTTGTAGGAATTTTCGTCGTGAATCCCTTGATACAGGTTTGAAAGTGGTCAGACTTATAGTTTAGACGTCAGACGCCCCAGTTTGGCACAAAGTCCATGCCCAGAGATTGCCTCCCCATTGGTTTACATTGTAAGGTGTGATGTCGCACTCCAACTTTCAGGGCTTACTAGATCTAAACCATTCCAGTCATTACAAAGTTTTTAATAACTTTTGTTCAGCACAGTGTGATAAGTCATGTATTAAAGTTTGAAGCCGATACCATTAACGCCCTAGGAGGAGATAGCGTTTATTCAAGGTCCAAAATTGGCACAAAGTCGTACTTTGATGAGAACACTGCGGACTTCCTATTGGATTTAGGTCAGGGGTGCCAGCATATGATTTGTAGGTCTTGATGAGACGAATAATTGAGTTTTGGTTCGATCTCTCTACAACATTCTTACGGGCCGTGGCGGCCGTTTTAGATACATAGGTGGCGCTCTCGAGCACATTGGCACTTTGGGGGTTAATTTTTACGTTTTATCAAATTTTCACCAGCCCTGATGTGCGTGCCAAATTTGGTGAGTTTTTGAGAATGTTTAGGGGGTCAAATTTAGGGTTGAAGTGGCCACACAAGTATGCTGGCTGGTTTAACAAGTACAGGAGCCACAAAACAGAGTTAACTTGCCACTAACTCTACACAAAGGACTGGACCTGGGCCCTCTGACCTGCAGACTGGAGCACCAGACCTACAGAGCAAATCCTGCATCCTTTCAGCTTTGGAGCCAAACCCTTCACAGCCTTTCTCTTCCACGGATTCACTCGCTAAGAAGCAGCGCACCACAAAGCATCTCTTTCTTCATGGACTGGTAACAACTGGGCAAAGTGTGCAAATCTAGTTTTAAAACTCTTAACTGTGTAGTTCTCTGTTTAAGGCCAGTTGGTGTAGGCTAAAGGTGCCAGGTTAGGAAGAGGTTAGTTGCATGCAAGGCCTAGTTACTGGATGTAACGTGTGTTAAGCATGCTAACATTAACTTGGCAGTTTGACAATGCAATAACCTGACCATCACAACAAGGACATCACAACAACAGTTCAATGAATAACCTTAGGCAAATCAATACATGTACAGTACATTGATTGAGTTAAATGCTCTTGCTTAGCCATGCTATGCTACACTATATGTTGCTAGGCTATGCCCAGTTGTTACTGAGTCCATGGAGGGAGAGAGATGCTTTGTGGTGTGCTGCTTCTTAGCTGGCGAATCCGTGGATGAGTCATGCTGATAAGAGTTTGGCTCCAAGGCTGAAGGATGCAGGGCTTGCTGGGAGGTTGGTGCTCCAGTTGTGCAGGTCAGAGGGCCCAGGTCACTCCTTTGTCCAGTCCTTACAGACTTAGTGGCAAGCTAACTCTGCTTTGTGGCTCCTGTGCTTGTTAAACCAGCCAGCAGACTTGTGTAGTAGCTGCTGACACTAGAACTTAGTTACTGAGTCTTAGGCAGGCTCTCACGTCTTCTGCTGTAAAGAAAAGACTTCTGTGTGTGTCTGCTGTGAGCAGACTTAGGTGCGAACAACCACAGACTCTGGAGAGATTGAGTTTCTAGAGGATTGAGTTTCTTGAGGACACTGTTTGTTTCTTAGAGTCTTGAAACATGTGGTCGGCCAGTGAGACCCAATAATGGCAGGAAGTTCTCAGCTAAGTAAACAGAAATGACAGTCCATCATTACTTTAAGACATGAAGGTCAGCTGTTACATACACGTAGTCCAGGTTCATACAGTGAAACTCTTTGGAGTAAAGCAGCCGTCCTCCTGATAAATCCTGAGCTCATTATGTCAAGCAGCGCAGCAAAACTAAAAACTATTTCAACTAGTTATCAACTTGACAAGACACAGGAAACTATCCAGCAACGTTTAGCTTCTGAAATATTTTTTTAGACAAGCAAAAAACTTTGAAGATGAAAAAGGGGTAGGGGAACGGGGAAAACAGGAGGTGGATTACATTTTTTTAAATTTACATGAAAAACGGAAAATCAAAATAATATATTGCTTTATCCTGTTATCAAACAAGTTGAACATGGCTTTGGACCTGGAGGCAGCAATGCAATTCTCGTGCCTGGTCTGCAGGAAAACAGAGGACGTCAGTTTAGTAGGCGGTCCTTCAGTGTGGCCCAGGATGCATTGCGTTTGCACTGCTAAATGAATGTGGCCACATGCGGCCCAGACCACCTCCAAATGTGGTCTGAGTGATCGGATCTCATGCGTCTTGAGTGCATTCACTCCTGTACTTAGAGCTGTCCACTTGTGATCAGATCACTTGAGACAGATGTTAATGCCAGGTGTAAACAGGGCCCAAGAATGCAGTTCATTAGAGTTACCAGCCACAGAAATTGCCAATTAACAGCACTGGCAATTTATTCAGAATTCAAGGCGCACTTAACCAATATGGCTACCACAACATCCTGCAGCGACATGCCATCCAATCTGGTTTGCGCTTAGTGGAACCTTCATTTGTTTTTCAACAGGACAATGACCCAAAACATACCTCCAGGTTATGTAAGGGCAATTTGACCAAAAAAGAGAGTGATGGAGTGCTGCATCAGATGGCCTAGCCTCCATAATCACCAGACCTAAACCCAAATGTGGTGGTTTGGGGTGAATTGGACCAAAGAGTGAAGGGAAAGTAGCCAACAAGTGCTCAGCATATGTGGGAACTCTTGGACTGTTGGAAAACCATTCCAGATGACTACCCCATGAAGCTGGTTGAGACATTGCAAATAGTGTGCAAAGCTGTCATCAAAGTAAAAGGTGGCTACTTTGAGAAATCTAAAATATGAAAGATATTTTGGTTTACACTTTTTTGTAAACTACATGAGTCTATATGTGTTATTTTATAGATTTGGTACCTTCAGTGAGTGAGTAAGTGAGTAGGTGTGTCCAAACTTTTGACTGGTACTGCATAAACATAGCACAAAAAGTAAGGAAATTTGTGTTTGGTAGATTATTTCTTTGTTGTAACAATGCATCTTGGTAATAAATCTTATACCGTTGAAAAGCCTGTTTATTTTCCTTTTAAATGGTGCCACATTTGTAAGGAACATGCATTTGTGGGATGAGCAGCAGAGCTGAACATGTGGCTGGCACCCATGAAAAATTCGCCAAATCTTCTCTGCCAATGCCAAACAGCTTATTCTACCAGTGACATTGTTTGGTGTTTGGTGGATTGGATGATTGAAGTTTGAAGAAACAAGACATATTGGCAATTTAACACTTTATTCATATAACAAACAGTAGCCTCAGTAGCGTGTGGAAGAACCATACACAGCCACAACAGCCCAGCACCTCCTCATGCTGGTCACCAGCCTGGTCGAACACTGCTGTGATTGGCATCCCATTCTTCAACCAGTATTTGTCGCAAGTCAGCCAACATGGTTGTGTTGGTCACTCTGGCATGAACAGCACGCCCAAGCTGATCCCACAAGTGTTCAATGGGGTTGAGGTCAGGACTGCTGGCAGGCCATTCCATCCTCTCCACTCCGAAATTCAAGATTTTCATGGCCACAAGCCACATACTCAGGTCTGCTGCTCATCCCACAAATGCATGTTCCTTACAAATGTGGCACCATTTAAAAGGGAAATAAACAGGCTTTCCAACAGTATTAGATTTATTGCCAAGAAGCATTGTTACAACAAAGAAATTATCTACCAAACACAAATTCCCTTACTTTTTGTGCTATATTTATACGTGTGTATATTTTGTATGTGTGTTTTGTTCAAGTACTTCTGAACACAGTTGGTAACATGAAGGTGAACTTTTCACCAAAAAAAATCACCATTTCCCCTACCATTGCCTCGGAGGGGCAGCCCACCCCCCCAACTGGACTCCCCAGCAGCCTCTGAAAGATAGGATGAGACAATACCATTTGTGTCAATTAGTTTGATGTTGCATCAAAATACATAGCCCGTCTTTTCTGTAAAGCCGTGCCAGTGTTTGCATCTCTCCTCTCTTCACACTCTCTGCGCAACCCCACCCCCTCACAACTTCTCCTGTAATAGGAGAGAGACACCTGCCAGTGTCAGACAGCGAGGCTATCAGGTTCAGCGACAACAGTGAATAAAGTGTCAAAATGAATCAGCAGCAACGTGTTAAGCACGAGGCACGAGTTCACATGCGGATAGATAGGTTATGATAAACAGTGGCGTTACTTGTGAATGGAGCCACACTAGCTAACTAGCTTGTAGCCAACTAGACTGGGTTGCTAAGCAACTTGCGTCTGCTGTCCGCTCATAAACACCGGCAGCCAAGTCAAACACAGAAAGGTGTTTAACTGTTTTACCAGACTGTTTCTCTTCACACTCACTTCCTGTCTTAAGTATGTAGTATAAGCACAAAACCTGTAAGAGATGTTCTGTCATGGAGTGGAGCAGGTGGACCCAAACACAGAAGATGGCAGGCAGGATCAGAAGTGGAATATTTATTGAATAACACAAGACTGAGACACAGGAACAAGGAACACTGACCAGATACACAGACGCTTCAACAAAAACTAGAGAACAGGACTTAAATACACAGGGTCTGGTTACAAACTGAACACAGGTGAGTGAAACAAGACACAGGTGAAACTCATGAGGCAATCAACAAAGGCAGGCAAACACAGGAAGTAAAGGTAACAAAACACAAGGAGAAAACATATCAAAATAAAACAGGAACTAAAGTAATCATACAACAAGGAACAGGTGACACAACACAAGGGCAGACTGGGAGCTGATAGAGTGGGGAAGACACTAGGAACAGGAAGGACTAACAAGGGTAATGCCGGGCAGGTGAGAGGAGGAGCACATGAACACAGGAGGAGTGAAGGAACACACAAGGGAAACACAAAGGGTGCATCCACGTTTCCCTCACTTGCGTCTTTTCCTTGCGTCTTAGTCCCTCCCACCATGGATGCAAGGAGAGACACAAGGAAACCAAGCGAGGAGAGAGGAAACGAGGAAATTTGTTTTAAGAGACATGAGACATCCTCTCCTCTGAAGCGTCATGTGAAGCGACGTCCATTTCTGATGACGGCGACAGCTGATCACAGCTGGATCAGCTGTCAGTCAGCTTTAACAGCTGTAGAAACCATTTCTACTCGCAGAATGCGTTTATACTATTTATTGATCATTTCCATCTGTATTTTTTGATAACCCTGATAGTGAATTCATCATTCAATAACCCAGAATATGACCAGGGTGTCTTCTGAACACTGGAAAATATGTATTTGGCTAAATGTTTCAGGGCAAATGGAAATGATGTAACTCATATCAAACCTGACACTCAGGAATTTTCAGCCTCACATGTGACTGAATGGAAATGACGATAAATGATGTAAAATATACATGTGTTTAACTGTTATTATGGATAAAGTTAAAGTCAGGAAGAGTCTGTCTGTCAGCAAGGAACAGTTTAATGGAGAAAATAACATCATGAAAAAAAAAATCTTTCTAATAAATGAAGAAAGTTGTTTATGGTTCTTTTGTTGGTCAGACTGACAATTAACAGATTTTTAACTATAGGATGAATATATAAATAAACATAAAACTTGGGAATGATACACTTAAATTTAATCTGTAATCTGTCTCCACTTCGGCATGAAACTGCAGTGATGTGTCAGATCAGTCTGATCAGCTGCAGCATCCAATCAATAACTGTTATCCAATAAGGGGGCGTGTCGGCCAGTAAAAGACTTCCGTGAAGTCTGCTCTCATGTTTCCTCGCTCCTTGCTCCTCCGAGCAAAATAAGAGACTTGGGACGCCTGTCAAAATGGCGCATCGGGAACAACTTCCGGTTCAGGCAAGGAGCGAGGAGCCATAAAATAAGAGACTTGAGACGTACCCACAGAAAACCAAATCCCAGAACACACAACACAATCCAACCAAAAATGCAAGAAAGTCCCCCAAAGTAAATTAACATAAATGACCTCAACCAAATGACCAAGCAACTTAAGTGTAACACAGAGAACCCAAAACCCATGTGACATGTACAGGGCTACGTAGGAGGAAATACTTTGTCCAATAAAGAACTGTCTACCTCAGTCGAAAACTTTGTCAAAGCAAGTAGGCCTGTTGTTATTTTTGTTCTGTTTATATTTTAATTGTTAACTACAAAGCTGTATATTTTGTTTAGTAGGAGAGGAGTATCTGTAATTGTACTCTATTTTAATCAATCTGTTGATTGATTAAATTGTTGTTGAAAACAACTGAAGGAGCATTGTCGTGCGTCCCACATTTCCAACTGTGAGTCAGGACAGTTTTTTAAAAATTGTTACTATGATCATCCCCTAAACTTAACTGCGTAGTTATTATTCTTGCCATGATGAAGAAGGTTGTCTAAGTTTAACCCACACCACATGCTCTAACCTTAACAAAGTGGTCATTTTAACCCAGACCAAGATCTTTCCCTAAACCTTACCAAATGGCTTTTATGCCTAAACCTAACCAGACCTTAACCATAGCATTATCACATCATAAAACATCATTATTTTTTAACAGTGATTTGTAAAATTTTTTGAAACAGTGGTCATTGCATACCAGTTTGCTATTATGTGTGAGCTATGAGCCCTCACTGACATCAGCTATATTTACTCTGGAGAATCCTCATTTCAAATCCTGATTTGTACCTCTGTATAGTTTAAAAAGTCAGTTCCATAAATGCACATGCTGCCCATTGAACTTCAAATTATGTTAAGCTATGCCCTTACATGCTGTGACTTATGTGGGACCATGTCCTGTTATGCCTCTGTTATGCCTCTGTCATATTAAAATAATCAAAGCCCAGAAAAATGTAGCTGATAATCCATTGTGATATCATGCAAACTACGGCACAGTCAAAAATGCTATTTTCAATGTATGTTATTACCATTTTTATAACCTTTCAGTTATGATCAGGGCTCATCCTTTTAATTTTTTTCTGATTTTACCTAGATTTAATTACACCACACTTTCAGGAGGACATTCCCCTCTTCTCATTTCTCAGTTTGTACATCCTCGGTTCCTTTCCTCGCCTCCTCTCCCCACATCTTAGTCCTTCCTACCTGAGATGCGAGCGGAGGAGGCGAGGAAGAGACACGAGAAGAGAGGAGTCGAAACAACAGGCATTTAACAAAATGAGACATCCTTGCTTCGGAGCCGTCATGTCAGTTAAATATAATGTGCAGCAGAGCTGCATCATTTGTCCATTGTTTTGTTACAGCCTACCGCTGTATTTTATGATCTCTGACAGATGAGCAGAACAGTGTTCAGGGCAACTTATATATTTACTTTTAATTCAAATCACAACGTGATAATATATATATGATATAACAAGAATGTACGGATGACATACATTGTTATATTTTACTTAACGCGTGTACACACACACACACACACACACCACACACACACACACACACACACACGCATACATATATATATATCCTAGCATTACAAATGGTTTACAAACCAGCTATGTGTCACGGCTCTTTTATACGTCACGGGTGCCAAAAAGACCTCCGCAAAGGATACACTTGTGTATCCTCGCTCATAGCTCCTCCGGCAAGCATCTTCTCTCCTCCAGATGCAGTTTAGGAATTGAGACATCCCTAAACATGACATGCTGAGATCAATTTCCGGGACGGGGGAGAGAGGAGACAAGGAGGCACAAAATAGAGAAATGAGAAGTGCCCAAAGTTTACCATTGATTACAGTAAATAAGGTTTATCCATTAACAGAGAGTGTGCATGTGATGTTACCGCATGTGTAGTCACCAGTCACTACCCAGGGGTGGAAAACACTCAGCAATCAGTATCTTCCTTTGTGCATTCACATGGAAATAAACATGAAAACCAAACATTTCAGGCAAATGGCCTAATGGACTGCCAAAGGTTAAACAGAATAGAAGAACTGTGAAAATATATTTTCTAAAGGAATGTGAAAACCTTAAATTGTTCAAAATGAAAGACCCCCCTCCACAAATAAAACTGCAACAACAAACAATGAATACATTTGACACAAAACTACACAATTTTAGTTTCAAAATGCATTTCATTGTCCTCATACTGACAGAAAAAAACTGCAGTGGTTTCAGACAACAGGGGACAAATGCATAAAACTCTGTGTAGATGTATGACTACGAGGTCCCAGAGTGGCTGTCATTACACACGGCTGTGGCTCTGTATAGCATCCATCTCATTAATTCATCACATGGACCTGTAAACCATCATCATCAGTGATATTGCATCATCATTTTTAAACATCAGAAATGTAACCAATGATTAACTTATTTCTCCATTTCCACCTTATTATATAACCCATTGCTGGCTCTTGATAAACATGTGTATGGCTGATCTGAAGTATGCATGAGGTGTGCACATTTTCACTGTATATTATGTTTTTATAAATGCCAGTTTATCTATGAGAAATGGCGTGTGCATGGTTTTTGTGCGTACACATCATTTATACATCTGGCCCCTGGAATATTTACACCTGTAATTTGTGCATTAACAATCAAAGAGCAATTGTACTGTGGGTATCTTATATATATGTTTGTTTTACATATAGTATAACAGCCCCACCAATTATAGCAGCTGTAGGGAGTTTGTTTTGCCACTCAGTGGTGAGCCAGGTAGTATCTCACAAAACGTGATGTCAGTGCATACTCTATACAAAGTGAAAAGGAAAGATCGGCTGAATACACAGACAAGCCCCAAAGATGATGAGCCTCAGATATACTGTAACTAAAACAAGTTTAATAAGAATGTAATCTTCAGCTAAAATAATTTAAACATATTGTAAATGTTAGAGGGAAAGTGATATTTCCTACTGATGACATGATGCTGATAATCAATAAATGTCTTTATAAATGTCTTCTTAAACTTTAAAGGGAACAGTGACATTGAACGCTATCAAATGGCCAATAAGAAAATTCCTTTCAAATACGCCAGACCAGTAGAGGAGTGGCTACAAGAAAAAGGTAATTTCAAACAAACATGTTTCTATGCTTATGTGTGTTCACTATACTGATATAATGTGAAAAGACTCATCTGCATTCCTCTAATGAGAACATGAAATCTATGTGCATGGTCTCTATTTAAAGCTTAAATGGATTGTGTGAGTTTAGAGATTCAAAAACAATGAAAAATGTCATTTGATTTTTTTTCAGTGATAGTCAACCCTTAAGGTATTTTAATGCATATCATAATTTCTTTGTTATTAGGCCAAAATGATACTTTCCTATTTCTAACAAAGTACCGTTAAACGTAGTGTCAATAGAATGAACATGAATGTAAACCCATGCATGTAGTAATTGTATATGGAATTTCATGTGGGCTAAAAATGATAAATCCATAACTAATTAATTAACTAAATAAATGAACCAATAAACTGTAAATAATTCAATATATAATCAAAATTAATGAGTAATAGTAATGAGTTGAGAAAAAAATCCCAGCTCATTTTTTAAAAATGTTATTACACATATTCACTGAGCAGCTGGCGTGGCTGTAGACTTTCCTGTTTTGATCGTGCAAGTGCAACAACCAGCGCAAAGTGGTAGGTCTTGGGTGCAAAGACTAAGTGCAAAAGGGCTGGGTGTGGTCATTGATAATAAAACTCTCAGCCAGTCACATCCCTGGTCTTATAGCTCTGACACAGCTGAGCCAATCACAGTAAGGCAATATCTCATCAAATGGAGAGATGCTTCCAGGAAATCATACTGTTGGTGGCAGGACGTGAGTGCAGCACCACAAATCTGCAGCCAGAGGCAGATGGTGTGGGTTTTATAACACCTAATCTGTACAAAAACAAGAAAAGTAATGAATTGTACAACAGTTTGTTGAAGCCGTTTATACTGTATGATTGCATCAATCCAACACTATTTCAGTCACAATTCCAATGTATCTCATGTCATAAATGGTCACTGTTACGACTCTCATATTGAGATCATATTGTAACTGATGCGACACAATAGCGTTTGCACTGTAACTCAAGAATAAAGCATGCTGTAAAAGATGTTTAATAATCAGAAATGTGTAATTAAATCTGAAGGTGTAAATTATCAGTTGATAATCGGCAGGGAATAAATCTCTGATCAGGGAGATACAACAAAGCTTGGTAAGGCAGCTAGTAAGAACTGTACAAAGTCTACCAAACAATAGAGAGTGAATTTGGATGACAGAGATAATGCAGGGAAACCTAATTCTGACTCATAATGCTAGATAGGCTGCAGGTTAGATTGTAAAGTTACTGACTCCACCCTTTTTTGCATCCCTATTATTATTATTATTATTATTATTATTGTTGTTGTTGTTGTTGTTGTTGTTGTTGTTGTTGTTGTTATTATTACATGTTTTTGTCTATCCTTGCAATGGGGAATGCATGGATACAATAACAGTCTACACAAGGTAGCAGGCCAAGTATAATTTTGATTATATGATGTTTATGTTTTTATTTCTCATGTTTATGTTTTTGGGGTT
The DNA here is from genome assembly GCF_910596095.1 of Thunnus maccoyii. NCBI lineage: Eukaryota > Metazoa > Chordata > Actinopteri > Scombriformes > Scombridae > Thunnus > Thunnus maccoyii. The sequence continues at coordinate 30,418,877 of NC_056548.1, forward strand.
TTTTTGTTTTGTTTTTTGCATCTACATGATTTGCTATTCTCAAGGCTGGATATATATGTTGAGCATTTGTAATTCTGCCTAAAGTTATGTGAAAATGAATGCTCAGTTAATTACCATTGCTATTGTTCTTTCAAGCCATGAGTCATTTAAATAGCATTTATTTAAATGTAAATGGAGTCCATAACTGTTTTAAGGTTTTACAACAATTCAAAAAAGAAAAGGGAGTTATATCGTTTCTCCAAGAGACACATTTAACACAAGACAAACATAAGGACCTTCTCCAGTCTTTTCCTCCTCGTGTCGCTCATCAAGGAGCGCTGTAGCCACGATTATAAATAACTTAAATTCCAAGACAAGGACAAGGAAGGAAGGTATATTATGGTGATGGACAGAGCAAAACATTTTGTTACTCTAATGAATGTTTACTATCCACCAGATGAGAGTGAATTATGAGTGAGTTATGAATAAAATTATTGATCTAATGATAGCACGTAAGGAACAGTTATTACTGGAGGTAACTGTAATCTTGTTCTTAAACCTAAGTTCGACTCAACAGCAGGAACTATACACAAGGCTGAGAAAACTGCTTTAATTTGAAGAACATGCAAGGGGTAAGGAATAATGGATGTATGGAGAACATTTCACCCAAAAGCCAAAGGCTATACATACTTGTCTTTTTGACAGTCTGCTTATAATAGATTATATTGTTTTCATATGTTCTACACTACTACTATCTCAACCATTAAAAAAGTACTATTGAGACAATTACTTTGTCAGACCACGCTATGGTTATCCTAGTGGTAAAGTTAAGCTCTAGGAGGGGGAAACGCTTACAGAGGACATCCTTCTTTCTAGATATAGGTTTAAAGAAACAGCTAAAAATTGCGTCAGTGACTGATATTTATGATACAGAAGAAATTAACAGTATCATGGTATGGGACAAAGCAAAAGCTGTGTTATGGGGAGACGTAATAGCCAGTTCATGAGGAAAAAGATAGTGGGAACAGACTAAAAACCAGCTTGAGCTACACATCAAAGAACTAGTAGATAAACATAAAATAATATGTAATATGGATGTAACTACACAACTCAAAAATAAATGTGCAGGCCTTTTCACAGAAGAGGGTGAGAAATTTCTAATATTTACAAAACCAAAATGTTAGGAAGAAGGACCAAAATCTATTTAACTCCTAGTGGACAGGCTTAAGCACCAAAGAAGGTAAGTCTTATGTCACCAAGCTAAAAGATGACATGAGAACAAAATCATGACAGAAAAGTTGACATTGCAGAAAGAATCATTTGTAAAATATTGTGTGAAATTATGTAAGAATGAAATGGAGAGAAGAGACAGAAGAAATTGAAACATACCTTGAGAAACTTGAGAAAATGCTCATTACAACTATAACAATAGAGGATTTCAATTAAATGAAGTAAAAAAAATGTCTGTGAAGATTCTCAGTCATCCAGGTCATGGTATATCCAGAAGGTATGATTGATCCAAAGTTTTAAAAAGTTAAAAAAAAAAAAAAAAACCCTGGGAGACAATGGGTGCACTAATGAATTCTATAAGTTCCAAGAAGGTCTGATACCTCTTTTACAAAAACCTTACAAGTATACTTTAGAATCAGGTGCTTGGGCATCCACATGGAATTCATCCATAGTTACAGGCATTTATGAGGATGGAAAAGATGCAACAGAATGTTCCTCTGATAGACCAATATCGTTATTGAATACAACTGAAAAAATCCTACCAGTTGTCATGACAAACAAGCTCAAGGAAATCTTTCCAGACATAAGAGATAGGGATTAGTGTGGATTCACTCCGAACAGCCTTATGTTTAACAACATCAGACATACTTCAAACATAATTGAGTTTTCTCAAAAAATTAAGAAAAAATAAACCACATCAAATGTAAATCCACATGTAGAGCTAACCAATTTACAGATAATTTTAAAGGGAATTTTATATTTAAATGATAAAAAACAGAGTAAAATAAAATATTTAGAATCACAATCCACAATGACCTAAACAAAATCTGTGATCTCAATTATCAAAATCCAGAAAACAAAATCAAACAAGACCTGAACGGTTCAAAACTGAGACCTGATTCTATATTGGATTGGAGTGAATACAATTATAATAATATTCAAAGTTTACCAATCCCAATCCATCCAGCAAGCTTCAAGATGGAATAGAATGGTAACAAATTTCATCTTGAATAACAACAGGAAAAAAGTAAAATTGAAAACATTAGTAAAATCTAAAGATTGAAGTTGATTGGCACCACCAGACCTGCAGAATTATTTTAACTTCACAGGTCAGCACAATAATGAAATGGTCCAGTGGCAAAACTGAAGCGAAGGGCTTCTTTATAGTAAAAGAATTGGTTCCAATGTCAATAAAAACACTGCCCTTTATTGGTGAGAGAGACACTGTACTGCTGAATGACAAAACAGATGGATCAATAACATCTTGCATAACTGGCCCAAAAAATGTTGTAAAGTCAGGTCAATTTTTGTCAGTTGTATTTTATTTGTATAGACCAATATCACAATATCACAAATTAGCCTCAGGGGGATTCACAATCTGTATAGCAATATAACATCCTCTGTCCTTAGACCCTTGATTTGAGTAAGGAAAAACCCCTGAAAAAAGTAACTATCCAAGATAAATGGCATGGGACCAAACCTAACAATGGATAATGCATAATGTATCCATAAAGGTCTGGGTTCCAAAACTATTACAAATATATAAATATGTATAATATTAAAGATATACTCACAAATGTTAACTAAAATGTTATGAATTCTTTTGAAGCCATATCAATCAAATATAACCCTGTAGAGTTGGACTTATATAAATATCTACAAGTGAGAAATTATCTTCAAAATGCCGAAAAAAGAGAGGAGGTTTCAAAGTACCATTATGTTTGCATTATGTATGATACTATACTATAATATGAACACTAACAACCTCCTCTTGAACATAAACAGAATTTTAGAAAAGCACACCAAAACACAGGACACAATTAAGCTACAATGGCACTCGGAACAAGAGGGTCAGTTATAAATGAGAGTGATTAGGAGAATGTACATAAAGAAATACATAAAACAACAAACTCAAAAATACTTTCTCATTCTCAGTTTTCATGGAAAATGTACATTATATTCTTTATTACTACTAAATTAAGAATAAGGATTAAGTCCCAGTGTTTTGGTGAAAAGAATGCAAACCACTCATATTTTCTGCATTACTAGAAATGTATTGGCAATCAGTTATAACTGTAGTTATATATTATTTTTAATTAAACCATAATGTATTATTTTAGGTATAACACCATCTGTCTAAATATGTGTATGAAACAATGCGAACAATGTAAAATGTAATCAGAAATTTGCGATCAATTGCAATAGAGTAAAAACAGAAGAAGAACAAAACATAAAACCGCTACTGATAATCTGACTTTGCTCACGATACTGTTAAAATGTGTGTAGAGTGCATGTGGTTATTTTGTTGCAGCCGTGTTGGTGGCTGCAGATTTATCAACATACCTGTCTTGCTGCCTTCAGATGCTGCAGGGATTTAATGAACTGAATAAGAAGTTTTTCATACAGTATAAAGCAGCTGTGGACAACAGAGACTGTAAGAATCACCCCCTTTTCGTTCATAGATAAATGCAAACTGCCTTAACCACATTAAAAGTAATTTTTTTATGTTGATTTGAATGTATCTACTGGGTGAAGAATGATAAATTAAAACAGTTTATTTTAAAAATTATAATTTTAAGCATCATTCCATTATTGCTGCGCATTTGCCGCACAAAAGGGCACAACAAACTTCAAGGTCAGCATAATACTGTTGAAGCACTGCTTGCACTGGTCGTTGCTCCACCACGACAATAGGGCCCTTAATCTTAAATCATGCAGTTATAAAAAGGTATATGAAAAGGTGCTTTTCTTTGTTGAAAATATCTTACATCTGGATGTCTCCTCTAGGACGGCAGCTAACAATTTTCAACACTCAAGCAACAGTTGCAATTGGTGGTAGTGATCGAGGCCGGCCATTTCAGGGTCAACTATCTGGTCTTTATTACAATGGCCTCAAGGTGTTGAACATGGCCGCTGAGGGCAACCCTAACATCAAGATTAACGGCAGTGTGAGATTGGTAGGTGATGTGCCCAGTGTGGCAGGCTCAGCCAGGACCACAGCCATGCCTCCAGAGATGTCCACTACCTTCATTGAGACTACTACCATGATGTCCACCACCACCACACGGAAACACAGATCCTCCTCAACTGTACAGGTTTGGACAGACTTCCATAATAACACATTAAAACATGTAAACAAAGAAACACTAATATACTGTGCGTGGGACATGTAGTACATACATAATAGTCAGAAAACTGTGGGATGGTTTGAGCTCCTTCTTCTTAGTGTTACAGAAAATCAAATATCTTATTGGGAAATTGAAGCTGGCCTGCTTGAAGTTGACGCATTAAACTAAGCAACCAATCAGATCAATGATGCAATCATGCATGCAGTCTATATGAGTGGATCATGGTGCCTGTCGACATGGTCCTTTGGTCAGTGCATAAAAATTGCATTCCCCTGCACCACATGTTATTTTGCTCGGAAATACTGTCAGCTGTTTTGCTGAGTATATTGTTGTGACCAGGAAAGTCTGGCCTCATTAAAGCCTCATTCATATGAATATAATCTGGTCTATTGACAGCCAAACATTTTTGTTTGATGGCCAGTTTCAATTAAGATGAACACAGATTTTGTGTTTTTGTTGTATTTACCTGGATTATTTTTTTTTATAAAATACATAATTTGCAATACAATAAAATGACAAGTAAAGCAAAACCTTAATTAAAGTTGATGTTGCCTGCCTTTCAGGCTTATACCAAATGAAGTGAAAATGGACATTTGAACTGTGTGATATTCCAATTTGGTTATTTTATTATATGTATTAATATTTGTATTAAATTCCTGTTCATACTTCCAGATACCAGTCTTCTTACTGTTTGATGATTGCTCTCACAGCTGTATTGTAGTTATGTTTGAGCTGCATTGATTGCAATGCAAACTGAACTTTTCCTTCTGTTGTTTTACATTAAAAAGTGTCCACCAGTGAACCAATTGGAAGCCTATAATTAAACACTGAAATTAAATGCAACATGTTTGACATTGAGTCAGTGGAGTTTTGGTATTTGTTGACAAAAAAAACTTGATTCAATGTGCAATTACTAGTGTTTCCTTGAACTTTCAACCCAGTCTCACAGTCTTCGTCAGACACCTGTATTAAGGTGTGGGCTGACAGAAGCATAAAGGAAACCCACTCACACAAACCAATATCTCAGTTTGAACTCTAACCACCTCTAACTTACAGCACAAAAGGTCAGTAGTGAGGATTTTATCAGTGAGGAGGAGGACAGAGAGAGGGTGGTGCCACAAGGGGGCATTCAGGGCCAAAAGGAACAATGAGTGGATGATAAGTATCCCAATTTAAGACAAGGACTGGACACTGCTAAATCAGGGTGGGACTCCCTTACATAGCTAGACTGTCAGAGTTCACCTTTCTTCTTTATCATGTTAACTATCTCTGACAAAAATAAACTTAAACCTAAAATCTTCTGCCCCCTTATCCCCAATCTCTTAGACTTGAACAACAGAGCTCTCACATGCCTTACACTCATAATAGCAAATGACAGTGATAACCACCTAAATCCACACTTCACACTGCTGCCCTCTGGTCACAGATACAGGACTTCAAAATGGAGAAGAGCTCAGAGTTTTTTCCCTTCTACCACAGCAGCCCTGAACAAACTGCCTGTTTGATATTGTTGTGTAGATTTAGACTCATCTGTGTGAGTGTATACATGTCTATGTCAGTATGAGTTGGGATACAGACAGGGGCATGAATGTATGTGTGTAGATGTGAACAAGTGTGTATTTCATCTATTGTGTCTATCAGTATGTTATTGTGTAGATGTGTATCTGTATGTGTGGAATATGTAGAAGCTGTCAAAACAAATCTCTCTCTGGGACAAAAAAGACTATCCATGACAACGAAGCAAACTCTCATCAGCTGAGGGAGACTGTGAGACGCAGTTGAAAAGCTTTGAAAAAAGCTGGCAAGTGAACCTTAAGATCTTTTTGTCAAGCTACTGTTGCCAAGGTCAATAATGAACTTGTTCATGTTCACCTTCTAACTTGTTTTGTATGTATTCACTTGTCTTTGTGTATCTTTGTTTTTTTTCTGGTGGGTCTGTGTTTGGGTGTCTTCGCTCTGGCTGATGACCAACGCTCTGCCCATGAAGCATACGCCAGATGACATGGGCTCATCTGCAGAGTGTTCCAGTGATGACGAAGACCTGGAGGAGTGTGAAACTAGTCATGCAGGTGGGCTAGGTTAGTTTGAATTTGCTTGCTTTCTTTGTGCTTTCACTCATCTGTACCAGCGGATCAAGGTATCCTCAAAGCATCATACCCCATGGTTAGACAAAGTGTAACTTCATAAAACAGTCAACATAGTAACAATACATAGCAAGCTGCACTACACATGACCCAATCCAAGGACAGCTGGATTGTTAAATGCAAAGATCAATTTCAATTGAATATTGCTGAACAGTACAACAGTAATACAGAAAGTTCATTTATTATGTTGCCAGTTTATAACAGTAACACAGAAGGCCATTAATGTCATGAGCTACACTTACACATGGGGTCATCCAAAGTGGTTAACATGGTCACCAATATACTTGCAAATTTTGACTGGTGAGAGGAAAAATAAGAGTTAGTACATATCATCACAAAATTTGTATGATGAATGGTGAACCATCATCAACCAATGATGCTGCAGTATGTATTGCATTGTGTTTAAGTCACTGCTACCGCCATTCACTGCTCTGATTTTCATTGTGAAACAATACATTTTGACTGTTTTTGTTTTTAGTAGTACAGTGATGTTTTCTACTTTTTGTTTTTATTTGTGTTTCTCCATATTTAGAGGCTTGCATTGTTGGTTCATATAATAGAGAACAGATATCATTGAATTTCTGTGTATAAGTTTTCCTTTTTTTGGGTCATACTTTTGCTTCTAGGTGTACTTGTTATTCTGTCTTTTTTGTATCTAAATATTAAAAAATCTAAAACAATAAAGCATTGTTATAACATAGAGAATCAGTTTGAAAGAATTTGGGAATTTCCATATTTTAGCAAAGTTAACTTTTGTAGGAAACAACAAATAGCCATTTTGTGACTTCCATACTAAAGAATCAAACTGCTGACAGATTCTTTTTCTGAAGGATTACAGTTTTATATTGTACATGCCATGCCCTCTAACAGGCTTTGGTATTGGTTTAACCCATCGAGGCTCAGCCTCAGCACCTTGAGACAGATCTTTGCACTCACTGCCCAATCAGGAGGTAGCAACCACAAACTTTAAAGCGCCAGCACATCCGTTGTTCATCTCCCTCTTTCTCTCAGCCACCTTGAATTCAGTACATGGCATTCAGCAAAGGCTTCTTCATCATCCGGTGTCGCTGAGATAAACTGTAAAACTAGATTATAAACTAGATTAGAGGCACCCCACCTAGGGTGGTGTTGCTTCTTCTCCTATCTCAGGCAAGGTGATTGAGGAGTTGTCAGTGTCAGATTCTTGCATGTCTCCCCTAGACTCTATCTCCCTTCCCCACATACTTCTCTTCACCAGTTAAGAGTAATCTATGCACCTCCACATTTCTAGACTGTTTCAGATGCATTTCATGTTGGTAAGAGCACAATTTTGCATGTATGCAAATTAGGTAATGTTCATGCATTCAGTGCAAAATTGGCCCCTTTCTATGCAAATAAGCCTTGTTGCGAAAACAGTCTAATTCACAAAGACCAGCGCTAATTGCCACACATAATAAGGGTGGAGTTATTAGCATCTTCAGATAGTTGGTGTCAACTGCGCGCACACTCACTCCTCATTCACTCTCTCTCTCTGTCTCTCTCTCTTCAAATCTTCAAGGTTGTGAGGCCATGAATGATATTGAATTGATACTGATTGATATCAAGGGCAAAATCCTCAGTCAGACATTGGGGGGATCAAGTGGGTATGGGGTGGTAAGCTTATCTTGGACTTTCATCTACTTAAAAATAAAAATGTCCTGACAGACAATTCCATCATATAAACCTGGAATCTGTGTGTAACAGCTGACCTGTATAGATATGTTGCAGAACACAGAACATTAATTACAGTCAGATCGTGACCGATCTGGTGTTAATGAAGTTGCCGCTGCTGTGCAGCGTGCATAAATGCACTTAGCCTCTTTCTCAGTTTGGAGTTGCACTTATCATTTTAGCTGCTGTGTGATGCTGCAGCCAGCTGTGACACACAGCTAGCTGTGGGCAACAAATAACATCAGTACTGATGTTTCTGCGAAATCCCGCATACACTAAATGACACCTAAATGACATTATTGTAAGATTCAGACATTCATCTAACACATATGAGACCTGCCTGAGTCACATTAATAGCTGTATTTTGCCATTTGACATTTCAGTAGATTATGTTATAGAACATCTAGTGAAATACTAGAGAAACCAACAAGTTGGTTTGTGATTGTGGAGAGCTCTGTGTGTGTGAACCTCTGCTAATTAAAGACACAGAATTTGAGGATTTTGTGCTCAGCATTTTTCATTATAGACCAGTCTGTGTCATGAAATGTGAAGAAAAGCCTAAAACACTGGAAACTCAAACTGCTCAACAAAACAAACCATTAGTGCAAAATCTTTTGTGAATAGAAGCTTAAAATGGGGCAGATTGTGGGTGCAATGCAAATGTGGAATTCACAGTGCTATTAGCTGACACTGTAAATTCGTGGATTTGGACCAATGTCCCCCCCGCCCCCCCAAGACCATCACCAGAAAAATCTATCGTTTTTTTTCTTTGTTGGCAGGTAAGGAGCAGGCTGATCCTCCTCCTGTACATGTTTTGCATTAATCTGACAGTGTTTTGGGTCGGCCTACAGCCAACCTGTACAGCTACCTCCTTATTGGGCGGTGAGTGCAGAGATTTGTCTCAAGGTGCTGAGACGTGGCCTTGATGGGGTAAACCAATAACGAAGCCCATTAGAAGGCTATGCACATACTCATAGAACTGGAGTTACATCCAGGAAACTACTATTTTTAACATGTTCATAACATTTTTTAGTTTCTATAGCCCATTTTGAAAAATACAACATAAAATTTCAAAATAATGCTTATTTTAATACCACAATACGTAATTCAATTAACAATATCCACCCAGACATTAAACAGAATGCCTTCAAAGTGCTGCTATTTCTTCAATATTTTGTTCATGTTGGGGATGAAGACAAGCTGTCAAATTCCAGTAAAAAACATTCCTGCTATAGTAAATCCACATTCTCCACTTCTCTGACACTTAAAAACTATAAAACTATATTTTCCGAATGAGGCCACATTCACCATACAACCAGGCTTTAAGCATGTGAATATTTGTATCTAAAATGATGATGAAGTATTCTGCAAATAAAAAGCGGTATATATATACTGCTATACTGCTGTTCTGGTGACCATCAGTTGGTTCTCCCTTTGGAAGGTCATTCCCAAATTTTTTCAGAGTATGCAAGATGTCATGGTGTATATGGGTTTAAAGGTGTGCTTTGTATTCTGAGATTCATTAGGATTTGTGAAGAAAGACAAAGACAGGGCCCCAGTCATCCAATCATGCGTTTACACAGAAATTCACACCATTCTAACACTGACATCACTTTGATATTGACAGCGGCATGCTCTGTTGAGTTGAAATTTCCTTTGTTGTATTATTTTAGGAGTCAATGGTATTTCCAGTTTCATTTAGTCTGTTCTAAATTTTATAATCGAGCCATCATTTCCATCTACCAGCCAATTATCCAAAAACATATTCTTGTATTTTGGCCTCATCATGTGTGGCATGGCATTTTGGTGCGTGTTCTTTGTTTCCACATAATCTCTGGAGCATTTGTGCCACACAACTTTTAATGAAAACATCCCCTTTTTTCTACGCAAAAAGAAGGCAAAAACAAAATCTCATCATCAACATTTTTGTTCTGAACAGGGAAAGTGCCTTATGTAACTGATGACAGTTGTATTTGAAAACCTTGCACTCTCCTAATTCTTCAGTCTTCTGGGCCCTGTACATCCCCTACCAATTTCCGCCCTAATGCATTTTAATATTAATTTTAAAAAAATAATATTTTTGCATAGATGGCATGAAAAGATCTTTTTGCCAAAAATTAAATTTTTTCCACTTAATTTCCTCTTAAGCAATCATTGGTACCATGATTTAGCAAACTATTTAAATCGTTGTCCTCAGGGTGATGTTTGATCGTTTCTTTGCATGCTTTTTGATTGGTGTGATTTTTGATCTTTGACTCCATGCCCCTGCATTTAGACTAACTTGATTGCTTTGTCTGCATTCATGTATAATTTGGAAACCATTTTTGCGGTCGCAGCGAGATCGAATGTCATCTATCTTACCCCGCACTGTCTTTATTTTGTCAGTGTGGCTGTTGTCTGTCTGGTTTGTCTGAAAAATTTGTCAAGTGATTCTGTTCTCTGTCGTAAGTCTGTCGTGTCTTCTTTTCAATTAATTTCATAAGATGGCAATCAAGAAGGGTTCTTAAATAGTTAATACCATTAGATATCTGATGAGCAAGTAATCAGGTTCTCTAATTTTTCTTGGAGACCATACAATACATACAGAGACCATAACAAGGCATACAATACAGTGCAAAATCAAAGGTCAGCAATCTTAAAAGTTTGTCAACAGGTGACAGGAAAGTGAAAAACAGGAAGATCAAACTCTGGCTTAGACTTTGTCCACACTAAATGAGCTAAATGTGAAAAGCACATCCACATTTAATTTTCAGGTTGTTTTCATGCCAAATGTACCTGAAAAAAAAAGTCCAAAAAAAAGTAATAGCCATGTTGGTCCACAGCACAAAACATCTTAGTTTCACACTAACGGCTCTAAAATTGTGAGATGTCTACATTTTTTTGTGGCCTATTCTTTTTTATTGGCCTGCGTCCAAATCAAGTGACTGTCAAGTTTCTGTCACACAAACAAAATGGCTGACATTTGTAAAGATACTTTCAGCATTAAAATGCGTTTAGATATCATTTCTAGCGAGAAATGTGTATTTTACTTTTATAATCTTCGTTCAGTGAATGTACATGATGTTTAATTTGTTAGTTATTACAAAGATTCTTTCACGTCCCACCAAAAATTGTTTGTTATGGTGGTTGCTACGGACACAATCGCTGAAATACATAGCTTGCATGTTGTTTGAAAAAATGTGTAGTTATCTCAGCTATTATGTCATTTGTGTTATTTTATGTAACAATTTGATGATGTTCTTTCAATAAAAAAAAAACATAGATTTTAGACTGCCCCAGGGATGATGTATTTCTTCTTTGGATTTCTGACAGACAGCATCAATCTGGTGGATGGACCAGAGGACCCGCTGCCAGGAAGTAGCCTATTTTCGATAGCCCACCGTCAATTTTAATGATATCCTCAACATTTCTCGACACTAAAAGACTAAAGTGTCCTTGACAACTCAACAATATGTTACATTAATGTTAAGGACATCCATTTTAACTATTTCACCTTCGATTCTCAGAAATCAAGTTTTTTGTCAGTCTTTGATAGCTTCATCACCTATGAGCTTCAGATGAAGCAGTCTGCTTTGCATTACAAAATTTTTACTTACTATTATATCTTGTATTTACTTTTAAATACAGGATTTATTCCAAACTGATTAAGATTTTTGTGTGCAACTGGTTCAGTCTCCCCCGATTCACACACACACACACACACATACACACACACACACACACACACACACACACAACGTTGGCTGAACAAACATTTTGAATCCAGAACAAAGAAGCCCCTTAAACACAATTTGAAGCGCTGCATAACTCCCAGAGACACTGAATACCAACTCAAAACCACATTTCTAGAATACTAGCTAGAATATCTGAAATAAACCAACACTTACTTTTTCTTAACATAGATCATCTAGATGCAGTCTAATTACTTGTTCAGCTGCACTAGATATTTGATATATACAGTAGATATATATTTTTACGACCAACTCTACTCTGCAAACTATAAAGTTTGCAAACTTTGTAGTTTACTTTGCAAACTAAAAAGTTTGCAAAGAAATGCAACTGTGGTGCTGATTTGTATCAAGCTGCATGGCACAACTCTAGGAAATTGTAGTTTTTAAAAAATGGAAGTTGTAAATACTGAGTTGAGAGTACACTGAGGAGTTTTGGGGGTAGTAAACACATAAATCAGATTTTAAATATCTAATTGTTAAATGGGTGTAAATTAATTTTAACCATATTTTACCCATATTTGACAGCACCCCTAGTTTTTGACTATACTCACATGATAGCTGAGGTCAAGCCCTCTCTGTAACAGTTGGTCCTTCAAACATGCAACGAGGTCAAGGTTCAAAGGTTAGTATTTCAGAGCAGGAGCCATGTAGAATCTTCATACTGATATATGTTACTCTCAAGGTCGAGACTTTTCCAACAATGTATTCAGTTTAGTTCTACGACAAAGTCTTAATTTTTTCATTGCATGGACGCAAGTAATCCCGGGCCTAGTTTCAGAGAGAACTTTGAAAGCCCAATGTATAAAATTAAGCTTTTTCTTCGTCTGTTGTTTTTTCTTTTTAGTGGAAATAGTGACCAAAATGAGTCATCTTCAGAGATTTCAATACTGCTGACAATCTAGGGCATTACTACAGGCTTGTGGGAAGGCCTGAAGTGCTTGGGTTATAGTTAGGTTATATTAAAATTAAATTGAAATTTTAAAATCTATTTACAGAACGGAATAGTAGTAATTTATATCCATTTTGAAATGGGATATTAAACCTGAAATGAAATATTCACTGTACAAAGGAAAAATGGACTGTGCGGACAAAGAAATAAAGTTGATGAAATATATGAAGGTGACAAGCAAAAATTACATGTGACGTGTATAAATAATTAAACTATGTCATAGACAGTTGAATGCAATGCACAATCTAAAGTCCAGTTTGATGAAATATATGAAAGTGACAAGTGCACACTGTAAAAAATGGCTGTGAAATCCACAATAATACTGTGTGTCTACAGAGTTAATTACCGTGAACTGTGAATATTTTACAGTATAGAACTGCATATTGGCCTAAAAACACAGTAATCAACATGATCACAGCAGTGAGCACACTACTGTAGAAAATCACGGTAATAATCCCACTACTGTAGAAAATCACAGTAAACATTATATTACTGTAGAATATCACAGTAACCATAATTTTACTGTAGAAAATCAATCAATCAATCAATCAATCAATCTTTATTTATATAGCGCCATATCACAACAGAAGTCATCTCAAGGCACTTTTCACATAGAGCAGGTCAAGACCGTACTCTTTAATTTACAGAGACCCAACAATTCCCCCATGAGCAAGCACTTGGCGACAGCGGTAAGGAAAAACTCCCCTTTAACGGGTAGAAACCTCAAGCAGACCCCGGCTCTTGGTGGGCGGCCATCTGCTTTGACCGGTTGGGTTGAGAGAGAGAAAGAGAGAGGGAAAGGGGGAGGGGGGACAGAAGAAAAACAATGACAACAACAAACAACAACAAGCACAAGCAGCAACAGCCAGGGAAGGATGCCATCAGGACTGTGAAGGACCGCGAAGGTTCGGCCCGGGAGTCAGGTTTTTCTGTGAGATGAGAAAGCACAAAAAACTCCGGGGAAGAAGCAAAGTTAGTGACATGCATTGCTGTTACATGAATGCATACAGATGGAGAGGAGGAGGAGGAGAGAGGAGCTCAGTGCATCATGGGAAGTCCCCCAGTAGTCTAGGCCTATAGCAGCATAACTAAGGGCTGATCCAAGGCGAGCCTGGTCGGCCCTAACTATAAGCTTTATCAAAAAGGAAAGTTTTAAGCCTACTCTTAAACATAGAGAGGGTGTCTGCACCCCGGACTGAATCCGGTAGATGGTTCCATAGAAGAGGAGCCTGATAGCTGAAGGCTCTGCCTCCCATTCTACTTTTACAGACTGTAGGGACCACCAGTAAGCCTGCATACTGGGAGCGCAGTGTTCTAGTGGGATAATACGGTATTATGAGCTCTTCAAGATATGATGGTGCCTGACCATTAAGGGCTTTGTAAGTTAGGAGAAGGATTTTAAATTCTATTCTAGATTTTACAGGAAGCCAATGTAGTGAAGCTAAAATGGGAGAAATGTGGTCTCTTTTTCTAGTTTTAGTCAATACACGTGCAGCTGCGTTCTGGACCAGCTGGAGAGTCTTTAGAGACTTGTTAGGGCAGCCTGATAATAAGGAATTGCAATAATCCAGCCTAGAAGTAACAAATGCGTGAACTAGTTTTTCTGCATCTTTTAGGGACAGGATGTGCCTGATTTTTGTGATATTACGTAAGTGAAAAAAGGCAGTCCTTGAAATTTGATTTATGTGGGAGTTAAAGGACATATCCTGATCAAAGATAACTCCCAGATTCCTTACGGTGGTGCTGGAGGCCAGGGTAATGCCATCCAGAATAGCTTTATCATTAGATAATGTGTTTCTAAGGTGTTTAGGGCCAAGCACAATAACTTCAGTTTTATCTGAATTTAGTAGTAGAAAATTGCAGGTCATCCAGGTCTTTATGTCGTTAAGGCATGTTTGGAGTTTGTTTAACTGATTGGGTTCATCTGGCTTCATTGATAAATATAATTGGGTATCGTCTGCGTAACAATGAAAATTTATGGAGTGTTTCCTAATAATATTACCTAAAGGAAGCATATATAAGGTGAATAGAATTGGTCCAAGTACAGAACCTTGTGGAACTCCGTGTCTAACTTTTGCCTTCACGGAGGATTCATCATTCACATGTACAAACTGAAATCGGTCTGATAAATAGGACTTAAACCAGGTTAATGCAGTTCCTTTAATGCCAATTAAATGTTCCAGTCTCTGCAAAAGGATTTGATGGTCAATTGTGTCAAATGCAGCACTAAGATCTAACAGGACAAGTATAGAGACAAATCCTTTGTCTGATGCAGTTAGGAGGTCATTTGTGACTTTCACCAGTGCTGTTTCTGTGCTATGATGCGCTCTAAATCCTGACTGAAAATCCTCAAATAAACTATTGTTATGTAGAAAGTCACATAACTGATTAGAGACTGCTTTCTCAAGGATCTTGGATAGAAATGGAAGATTAGATATAGGTCTATAATTGGCTAAAACACCTGAATCAAGAGTAGGCTTCTTAAGAAGAGGTTTAATTACAGCTACTTTAAAGGACTGTGGTACATAGCCTGTTACTAAAGACAGATTGATCATATCTAGTAAAGAAGTGCTCACTAAGGGTAAGGCTTCCTTAAGCAGCCTAGTTGGGATGGGATCTAAGAGACAGGTTGATGGTTTAGCTGAACAAATCATTGAAGTCAGTTCAGACAAGTCTACTGGAGAAAAACAGTCCAAATATATGTCAGGATTTACTGCCGTTACCAAGGTTCCTGTGTTTGGGGAGAGAACGGTGCCTGTTGAGGCCAGGAGATGGTTAATTTTGTCTCTAATAGTTAGAATTTTATCATTAAAGAAGCTCATAAAGTCGTTACTACTGAGAGCTATAGGAATACATGGATCAGTAGAGTTATGACTCTTTGTCAGCCTGGCCAAAGTGCTGAAAAGGAACCTAGGGCAGTTTTTATTCTCTTCTATTAATGCTGAGTAATAGGCGGCTCTGGCATTACAGAGGGCCTTCCTATATGTTTTAAGACTATCTTGCCAGACTAAGCGAGAATCTTCTACTTTGGTGGAACGCCAAATCCTTTCCAATTTTCGCGATGTTTGCTTTAATTTGCGGGTTTGGGAGTTATACCATGGAGCTAACCTCTTACGTTTTATTATCTTCTTTTTTAAGGGGGCGATGGAGTCGAGTGTTTGTCTTAGTGAGCCTGCAGCACTATCAATAAGATTATCAATTTGGGAGGGACTAAAGTTAACATAAGAGTCCTCTGTAGTATTGAGACATGGCAGTGAAGACATCTAGTGAGGACATTTTTATCTAATGGTGTGTAATCCAGTAATAGGAATTCAAAAGTTATTAAAAAATGATCTGATAAAATAGGATTTTGTGGAAAAATTATTAAATGTTCAATTTCAATCCCATAAGTTAGAACAAGGTCTAGGGTGTGGTTAAGACGGTGAGTGGGATTATTTACACACTGAGAGAAGCCAATTGAGTCTAATAATGAGAGAAATGCAGTGCTGAGACTGTCACTATCAACGTCCACATGAATATTAAAATCACCTACTATAATTACTTTATCTGTACTAAGGACTAAATACGACAAAAACTCTGAGAATTCAGATAGGAATTCAGAGTACGGGCCAGGAGGACGATACACTATAACAAATAGAACTGGCTGTAAAGTTTTCCAGGTTGGCTGGGAGAGACTAAGAACAAGGCTTTCGAATGAGTTATAATTAAATTTAGGTCTAGGGTTGATGATTAGGCTTGAGTTGAAAATGGCTGCAACTCCTCCTCCTCGGCCAGTGTCTCGAGGAATATTAGTATTAATATGACTGGGGGGAGTGGATTCATTAAGGCTGACATATTCTTCATGACACAGCCAGGTTTCAGTGAGACAAAATAAATCAATACGATGATCTGAAATTAAATCGTTTACTAAAACTGCTTTAGATGAAAGAGATCTAATGTTCAAGAGTCCACATTTAATTATCTTATTTTGTTGTACTATTGCAGCGGTGGTTTTAATTTTTACTAGATTTTCATGAATGACTCTTCTTTTATATACTTTGGATTTAATTGATTTATGTGGTCGGGGGACAGACACAGTCTCTATGTGGTTTTGGGTGGGTAACTGCTCTAATGGAAGCGCAGAGAAGCGTGTAGGACTGCAGCTCTGCCTCCTGGTCTCAACTCTGGGTTGTCATGGTTTTGGTTTACTAATAAACTTGGCCATATTTCTGGATATCAGAGCAGCTCCATCCAAAGTGGGATGTATGCCGTCTCTCCTAATCAGACCAGGTCTTCCCCAGAAAGTCTGCCAATTATCTATGAAGCCCACATCGTTTGCTGGACACCACCTCGACAGCCAGCGGTTGAATTGTGACATGCGGCTATACATGTCATCACTGGTCAGATTAGGCAGCGGTCCAGAGAAAATTACGGAGTCCGACATTGTTTTAGCAAATGTACACACCGACTCAACATTAATTTTGGTGACTTCTGATTGGCGTAATCGGGAGTCGTTGCCGCCGACATGGATGACGATCGTACCATATTTACGCTTATTCTTAGCCAGCAGTTTTAAATTTGACTCAATGTCGCCCGCTCTGGCCCCAGGAATACATTTAACTATAGCTGCTGGTGTCGCTAACTTCACGTTTCTGACTATGGAGCTGCCAATAATCAGAGTTTGTTTCTCAGCGGGTGTGTCGCTGAGTGGGGAGAACCTGTTAGAAACATGAACTGGTTGGTGGTGAACCGTGGGCTTCTGCTTAGGGCTATGCTTCCTTCGGACAGTCACCCAGCCGCCCTGGCTTCCCGGCTGCTCGGGAGCTACCGGGGGAGTGGGAGCTACGCTAGGTCGGCCCGCACCGGATACTAGGGGCTGGCTAACTATATTAGCAGCTGATTGTTTTTCCATGGTGCGGAGCCGCGCTTCCAATTCACTAAGCCTTGCCTCCAGTGCTGCAAATAGACTACACTTATTACACTTATCACTATCACTAAAGGAGGCAGAGGAGTAACTGAACATTTGGCACACCGAGCAAGAGAGAGCAGGAGAACGAGAGGGAGAGAGAGAAGCCATCGCTAACTGCTTAGTTTGAGTTAGCTGCTAGTGCTAGCTGCAGAGCTAAAGTGACTAACAACTTGTGCGATTAGCGAGAAAAGTCGTTAAGAGAAAAGCGCTGAGAGTGCTTGTGTAAAACTAGCGAAAGTTTAAATATACAGCAGATATTAATCAACAGTAATGTGATATATATAGGAAAATCAACTGAGATGAGAGCAGCAACAACGCTATCAGTATACACAGTCGGCAACCGGAAATGATACAATACGCTTACCGTAGCACGTCAGCACGTCAGGAGACAGTAACCATTATATTACTGTAGAAAATCACAGTAATATCCATACTACTGTAGAAAATCCTCAAATTCATGGTGCAAATTAAAGAATTCAAACATTAGTTAGAAATAATTATTATATTATTATATTCATATGAATTCAAATACCCCAAGATGGCCTTGTATCTTCACACTTCTGTAGGCTGTTACTTTTCAGTTTTTAAATTTGTCTTAATGTTTATCAGGTCATGACAGGCTGTCTGTGAAGTTGTGAGCTGATTGGTTGAGCCAAAGAAATGCGTCACGTGATCTCAAATTTGAATACCATTACTGTCAGTCTAGGCACCAAAGTTCTTCACTGCAGCCGGTTTGGGAATTTTTGGATTAACTAGATTTTCTTTTTTTTTTTACCTTAAAGGATTTTCTTTTAAGAGTACTCATGTTCTTGTCTGTTTTTGTTCAGTGTTAAGTTGTCAGACGGTATCATAGATGGATTATATGGACTTTCTGACATCCTACAGCTTGCTACCTGTAACATTTGACTACAGAATACTCTGAAAGGACGCAACAAACTTGGAATATTCATAAATGAGCGCTAGAAGATATGGAAGACCACAACTCCCCAAGAGCCTGAGACATCTGCTCAACAGATACTTAAATACTTGAATATATATTTTGCCTTGTGGATGGTGCACTTCTTGCAGTGGTGATTGTGGTGAGGAGTAACGTTAGCAGTCAGTCTGGAGCAGCAACAGGAGTCACCGACATCAGCAGCTGATTAGTAAGTGTCCTCAACATTAAAACACTCGGTCCTGACTTACACCAGACATTACACTAAGCTAGTTTTTGTAGTTAAATTATTGACATCAATCTCTAGCTGCTCAGAATTGTGCTGTGCTAACATTATTTTGTTTGCTAGTGCTGACAGAAATCCATAGTTAACCTGACTGTGCTTTATGTTAAACTCAAACAGCTTCATATTACAAATCTAACTTGTCAATATGCCTTAATATGCCTTACAGATGTTAGCTTTGTATCTTCTGCGTTCAAAGGGCATGTGAGAGCCCCAGGAAAGGACAGTTAATTAAAAAGTAATCACTCTCAGTAAAAATAATGTTTTCTAAAGTCATGCATGGCTCTTAATCCTGATTACTTTCTTCATCTTATTTCTTCTCCTCACAGGTGGTGACCACTCCTGCCGATGCCTGAGCCCAGTCTCTCCCCATCATCACAGGTCTAACTGTGCAAGGTAAGATTTAAAATCCACAGACAAAGCCAATTTAGTCAGCACTTGTGGCAGGTGTGCTTGTTATATTATGCACCTGTTTCAGACAATTCATATTTATATTTTATATTTATTTTGGCTTAGACACAAGCACCTCAGCAGTCATCTGCTTAGATCTGTTCTTGTGTACTAACTCAAACAAGCAATGCTTTCTCTGTTGTGTAAATTTCTTAGTTTTCACAGAGGAAACAGTACTTTAAGGTAACAGAATTGTTGTAAATTCAGTGTTTGATCATTACTATTCAGGAGAACCTGAACCTGAGATCCTGTATGCCACCACCTTGGCTGTCCTCTTCACATTTTACTATATGTTCACAGTTGAATATCAGAAGGAAACAATGACATTGCAGGAGTCTGTTCAAAAGGTATTGCTCATCAACATTTTTACATCATATCCTATTTCCTTTACATTCTGTATATGTTTTCCCTGTGATTGCTAAGCTTGCCATTAAGATGTCTTTAAAAGTTTGTTACAATAGGTAATTCAAATCTTGTTATGTATAACCTATTCTGCAAAATCTTACTTCTGTGTTTGACTGTCTTAAAAACTTTTTTCTTTGATCATAGCTTGGCTTTGATCATAGCTTGGCTATTAAAGTTTTTCTGTCATCTACAGTGGCTGTCATTCAATTTGCTGAAGAACACAAAGCAGCAGTGGAGGATCATAGTGAAATCACCCACTCCTGACCTGCAAGGATCCAAAGCCTTTTGAACCAGCGGACTTGTGTTGCAAAGTGGACTGAGGTGGGCTTTTGGACTTTTTACAGACCAGTACGCATCCACAAACACCATTTTGAAGACTCTAAGAACACCTGTCTACCTGGTGACTTGACATCTCCCACAGTATCCATGTTTAGATTACCCAAGAGTGTTTTGTTTCAAGGCAATTGCAGTGTCTAGTATATTGTCAAGTTCAGTGATTCAACTTTTTTTTTACTTGTAATGGGCTCAAGAAATGACATTGTTTTTTTTTTCATGAGGATTTGTATTACTGTGGCTACAGATTTTCCATGGGCGCAAGCCACATACTCAGCTCTGCTGCTCATCCCACAAATGCATGTTCCTTACAAATGTGGCACCATTTAAAAGGGAAATAAACAGGCTTTCCAATGGTATAAGATTAATTGCCAAGATGCATTGTTACAACAAAGAAGTAATCTACCAAACACAAATTTCCTTACTTTTTGTGCTATGTCTATTAATTTTACTGCTTTTCAGTGTATGCGCATTAGCAAAAAATATATTATGACAGACTTTTATGGTCCTGGAGGCTTTTTTGTATAGCACATTGGGCTGGACTTGTGTGTCAAATTTCAGGTCAATTGGACTTATGGTGTGAGGGGTATGGTCTTTCCAAAATTTAATTTTTGGGCCTTAATTACAACCCCACCGTCTGGCCAATTGGGCTCATATTAAAGAGTATGGTCAAGACCTGCTCTATGTGAAAAGTGCTCTGAGATAACTTTTGTTATGATTTGGCGTTATACAAATAAAAATTTAAACTGAAATATTTCTTGCACATGCATATCA
Source organism: Thunnus maccoyii (assembly GCF_910596095.1). Taxonomy (NCBI): domain Eukaryota; kingdom Metazoa; phylum Chordata; class Actinopteri; order Scombriformes; family Scombridae; genus Thunnus; species Thunnus maccoyii. The sequence continues at coordinate 30,439,854 of NC_056548.1, forward strand.
TTTCCAGTTATTGTGCCAAGGTTTTAGCTTGTTCCAGCTCACAGCAATTTGAGCCACAGCAACCCCTTCGGGGTTTGAAATCCTAATAATAAACCTGGACAAACTTAGAAGGGTTCTAACCCTTCGGGGTTTGAAACCTAACAAAAGTTTTGCTCATGGGTGATGTAGCCAATGGGTGATGTAGATGTCAGCCATCAACTGACAAAAAAACTTGATTTCTCAGAATTGAAGGTGAAATAATTAAAACTGATGGCCTTAACATTAACTTGTCATATTGTTACGTTATCAAGGACACTTTTGTGTTTTAATGTTGAGAAATGTTGAGGATATCATTAAAATCGACAATGAGGAAAATGGGCTACTTCCTGGCAGCTGGTCCTCTGGTCCACTCACCGGACTGATATGGTCTCTCAGAAATCCAAAGAAGAAGAAATACATCATCCCTGGGGCAGTCTAAAATCTATGTTTTTTATTGAAAGAACATCATCAACAATTACAAAAAATAACACAAATAACATAACAGCTCACCACACAACACAAAGACAGTGGCTACATTTACATAGACCCTAATATTCCACCAAAAATCAAAACAATGGTAATAAATAATCAGAATAAAAATACCTCATGTAACCACCTGAATTGGAAGAGACTGGTCTGATCCGGCCTGATTGGAAGGAATTTTCAATCATTTTGAGAGGGGTTGTGTAAACCTTTGATAATCTGTTCAATAGGAAAATATTAGCGCCCAATTACCATGTGAACACATAATCCGGTCACTTCTCTGGAATAAATATATTCTTTCTGTCCATGTTTGCACAGTTTGGGGTATCATTAGGTGATGTAACAGTAGAGAAAGAGAGAGAGAGCGTGGAGTATGAAGTTAGCACACCAAAGTTAGCATGCCAATAGAACAGAATAGGCCAAAAAAATGTAGACATCTCTCAATTTTTGTGGACCAATGTAGCTATTACACATTTTGATGTGAGACTGGGTTGTTAACAGAAATAAAACAAAATTAAATCAAGTAACAACAGTGCCTCTCTATTCAATAACACTTTTTAAAAAAAATGTATTTAAACCTTCATTTATTCAGGTAATTTCACTGAGAGCAATGCTCTCTTTCTCAGGAAAGCCCTGATCACATTCACACACTTATACATTCACACCTGGAAGCTGCTCAGTACAAACACGATGTGATCTGCCAGCTACTGAGGGGCTCCACTGGAGCAGTTGGGGTTAAGGGCCTTGCTCAAGGGCACCTCAGTGGTAATGAGGTAGGGGCAAGCGCTGCTTCTTCACTTTCCCCACCCAGATCCTGCCATTCTGGGGGACTGAACTGGCAACCCTCCGGTCACAAGCTTGCTTCTCTAACCTTTAGGCCACCGCTGCCACAATGGGGAACTCTCCTCTTGCAGACAACTGGTGTGTTTCAGTAATTTGGTATACCCAGGAACAGAACCTTGAAGACCATATATGGGAACTGCAATGAACTACAAATCACACAGTTCTATTGAGCATTTTCTAAAGTTAGGCAAACATTGGTCTCCTTTCATTTCCACTAGAGCATAGAAAGACAAGTGCCATCTTATGCAATTCCTCTCTGATTATATTTTTACCTACATGTGCAGTCCACATGTTTCATGTGGGATGCATAGACAAAATATTGAATCATGTGTCAAAAGAGGATTAAAGCTGATATCCATAATGTTTTTCAGTCAATACATGTTCATATATATCCTTCTGAGTGGTGGAGATATCATAAAACATACAGACCACAGCTGTGGTTTGACTGTGGCACTGTTTATACACTAGGATTGTTTGTTTGAGTCTAAACCTGAGTCTGACTGCCAATCTTCCCCTGGGATAGCTGCTGCCATCACACTGGTTAATTGGTGTTCTGAAGGTACATTTGGATAGTGTTTTCTTTGTCAAAGTGCAGATGTTAACTACCATTGCTAAGAAACAAAATTGGTGTCTGTTTCGGCATATGTACAATATGTGGGCAAAGCAATGTGAGCACACTTGAGGGAGGTGCAATTACCCCATGGTCCAAAGACTTGTAAAGCAAGTGCCCCTTTTTCATTACCTGTCCAGGTAAAAAATATTATGTGGCATCAAATAGGACTTCAGTTTTACATCAATGAGGGATTTTATTTATCTTCCTCTAGTGGTAATATGGTGTTCTGACAACACACAAGCCATATCGCAGTTCAAGTGGAACCAGTCACAGCCTATGTTTTTTGGTCTGCACCCTGAATTTGAAAAGGTATTTCTATGGGGCAGACCTCTAATGATTTGAACCTAAACATTACTGTGAACACACCACTGGACCCACTATAAACTGCTGCTGAGAAATATAGTAAGTTATAGTAAGTTTTGTTTTGGCAGGTTCAGTCATACCTTGTCATGGTTGTCATGGTGCCAACAAGTGAGACGTTAAATATAAAATGCTTGTATTTTCATGCAATTCAAATTCAACGCTTAAGTCCATCAGTATCTGATTTCATCAGTTGGAGTAAGTTTTCCTTTGGCAGGTTCAGACAAACTGCAGCCTCCATTCAACTGTTATCTTTGGAGCACACCTGTTATAGATATCAGCTTTAAGCTTGTGATTTGACTCTTTATCATACTTGAGTCCTGAATCAATTGCATTTCACATATAGAACTTGACACAATATTGCAAACATACGTTTCGTGTTTTTTTGTTATTGTTGTTGTTGTTCTTTTTCCCCACTGCTATTAGTTAAATTTGACCTGTGTCCCAATTGCATACTATACAATAATTCTTATTAAACCAGTTGTTGTTGTGTGTGTGTGTGTGTGTGTGTGTGTGTGTGTGTGTGTGTGTAATTAAGTACACACACACACATACTGAGTATACATGTATACTCAGTTTGCATGCTGAATTGACTTGATATTGTCGTGACATTGATACTATTGTGTCACAATGCGATGCTCAACAGCACTAGAGGATAGCTGGCTGTAGCCTTCTAAAGTTGCAGTCTGATTGATGTCCTTCTGTACACATGTTGTATCATGAGTATCACATGTTCTTTCTTGCCGTTACAATCCGTTACATTAAATTCATTAAATATTAGTTTATAGTAAGGGATTGGGACACAGCGTCTGCCATTTTGGTCAGTCTTACCTGCCCCCAGTTTTCTGTGTTGTTTCTTTTCTACTCTACCTAAATGCAACTTACTTTAAGCATGCATGAACATCCTGCAGTACAACTAAAATAAAACCAAAAAATAATAATGATAACCCATTCTCAGCCAGTACCGTCTCTCTCTGATGTACACCCAGACTGCACGGCCGGTCCATGTCTAAAGATTAACATTACAGATAGATTTGTCATCAAGAAACACATGAGAGAGGAGCCCGTCCTCCAGTCGAGTGCCTCTCTCAACAGTATCTGTTTTCTATTGTGTGCATCTGGTTGTAGTGTGTGCAAAATTTTAAATGGCTTTGTTCTTTCATCTTCACATTTATTATTTGATAGTTTTAACAGGTCATATTTTTGTATTAATCCAATTAATCAATGACATTTTGGTTCTTATTATGGTTTTTGGCTTATTAGATATGTTTGGTTTTATTTGTTTAGTTTTTTGTTTTTGTTTTTGTCAATCAGATAATACTTAAATCACAGTGTGAAACATTTTTTGATATAATTTGACATTTTTGGATTTGGAACTACTTCAGTAACTAACTTGTGTGTTTGTTTGTTTTTTTTTCTTACTATATACTTTCTTGATAAATATTGAATTTAAAAAGTAAACATTTAAAACAACAACAGTTGCACATCAGCTTTATTTTAGGAATTTTATAAGCATATGCCCAAGCCCACAAATTAGTAGGTGAAGCAGTTCCAGATCCACTTCTTACATATCTTCTATTTTCCTATTTTGACAAAACAAATAAATCTTTACTGAATAATATTTTGACTGTAAGACAAAAAAACAAATGAACTGCATGGCTAAGAAGTTGCAGTTTAGGGCTTGTCAGACTTGTCAGTGTTAGAGTTCTTCTGTTCTTTTCTGTAGATGGGCATGTATATGCTCATTGTTTGTATATCCCCATCCCTTCCTTACAGCCAAAAGCTCTAATGCCGCCCGACCGCTTCGTACTGCCTTTACATGGACATGGCAACTGACTTACACTGTCACCTTCATCACCCTCATTTCCTGTGTAGTATGTTCATAGGTCCCACCCCTACTTCACCTTCTCCCTTGTCTTTAGAAATATTAAAATATAAATTCATCCATCCATTCTACACTAAAGAACAAATAACAATTTAAGCAAAAACTATAACATGAATAGATTTTAGATACTATTGAAGTCTATTGCAATGAAAAAAATGTAGATACACATTTTTTGTAAAAACAAACAAACAAACAAACATACAAAAAACAGGAAAAAAACATAAAAAAAACAGAGTTATGGTGTTTATTTTTTATGTTATGTGGTGTGGATGTATGTGTTGTTGCCTCCCTGTACCGTCATGTTTAAAGATAGAACACACTCTCCAATGGATAAAAATGATCTTTAACGGTACCAAGCAGCTCTCCAACATTGTTATACAACTTTTCCTTTGTAAATTCTTTTCTTCCTGCCTAAATCATGCGGGCAATATGTTGATGTAAGTTGACAATATATGTATGTTTTCATTCTCTTTGAAATGGTTCTTAAAGATGCAGTTTGTAAATTGTGAGAAGTGGATCTCAAAAATTGTATTCTTGGTGTGTCTCACTGTAAAAGCAAGGAAGCTAATGAACATGGTAGGTGTTACATGTAGCAATTTTAGCTATGTCACATCACTGAATTGTTACTGCATCATTGATTCAGACAATATTAAGATATAAATAAATGTGGTCACAAGTAAACCCTGTATATCTTTATGCTTCAAAGCCATAGGTAACACCACCAATTCAACAGTTGTAAACTGTTGCATTACAGGTGGAGAGTTTCCTAATATGAATTGCTGCTCCTGCTGCTCCTCCCTGGACTTTTGAAGCATTTAGATTTCTGCATATTGAACTTTTTAGTGGGGCAGCTAAGTGCAAAATCATTCAGATGGTGATACAAGCATGAAATTTTGCATGTGGCTCACCTTCAAGGTGCTTTTTAAAAAATTAATATTAGCCAAATAAAAATCCAATATGGCCACCATTTGTCAAGATGGCCACCAAATTGTGGTTACTGGATGCAATTATCGTCATATAATCAAAACAAACTGTCCAAAATTAATATTTGAGGGGTCATGGAGAATCTGTTTCCCAACATCTGGGTTTGTAGGATGGATTTGTTCATACTTTTTGGAAGGTTTAAGACATTTTATGTCTAAGTTGCCTAATATTTTACTTGATGATTCTGTTTTCATGGTAAGTAGACATCTGGATGTATTATAGTGTATTTATTGAACTTTAGAACTGGCACACACAGCTACAAAATGCAGTACAGCTCAGGCCAGACCAGTAGCATTTGCATCTTCCATGGCATTCATCTTACATCTGCATTTCGTCAGCTATTGGCAACACCTTGCAATAGGTTAGAGACTCATCCAGCAAACCTTCCATCATCACCATGCTTTTGTCCAACCCTATTCACAGGGATTTAGGTACTGTGGCCTACATGGAGTACTTCTCTGAAGTCTGCATATCAGTGTCATCAATGACTGGTGGATGTTGGCTAGGTTTTGAGAAGACAAGTGTGGCCTGATCATACCCATTCCAAGTGTCCCAAGCAGACGTATTTCCTTTGCCTCATAATGCCGACACCACATCACAATCACTAAAGGCAGAACAGAATTCCTCTCCCAAGTACGGAGCAGATCTCATGAATGGCTTCATTTCAGGCTTCATCCTTGACCAAAGGCATTCAGCAGTTTTGCAAGACCCAGCTCTTTCAAGGATGGAAGACACAATACTGCTATTACAGTCACATTGTGTCATTGGCTTTAATCATCAATACCTTGTTACCACTTAGGACTGAATCTTTTGCATACACAAACATTTATTTATCTGCCTCTTCATGAGTACAAGGAGATACATTGTTCAGACACATTGCTTGATTGGACTGTGCATTGCCCACTTTGGTCACAATGATTGTATTTATTATTTGGATGCCAACAATTTTGTCTGCTAGAGAATGAAAGAGCTCTGATTTGTTGGTGTTGGTGTTGTCTTGAGCCAATTAATGGGTGTTTTGGTGAGGTCTGTCACCCTCCTTCTCATTCCCGTCCCTTGCTTTGTTCTTGCCTCAGCCCTCAGACTAGATGCAACGTAAACATCACAACAACTGTATCTGAGTGCTTGTACTTTGTCACATAAGCCTCTACTGCAGGAATACCATTTTGCATGGCATACTGACTTAAAGATTTTGTTGCTAGGGTTGCCAGGATATTCACCGATGTTGAGCCATCGATGACAGTAGCATCTGCCACTAGTTCAAGATCTGGTATCTCGATTTTGGATTCAAAGATCTCTTGGTTACATGTAGCTGTCCATTGTCACTCAGAGAGACAGGGAATGGAGTGTTTTCATGCTGAAAGAATTGTATTACGTCATATGCCCTTCTTTGACAAGAAATGAAAAGTTGAAAGAAAAGATGGAAGTCCTATTTCAGTATTACTTTTCAGAGTTTCACAGCAGTGATGTCACCAGTGTACCCTTCACTCATTACCATTACAGGTGGATTTTCAAGTGGCTTTATATCAACTAACCCTTGATTTGGTGCTTGTATCACAAAATGTTCAATTCTAGCAAAATTTGCACTTAGCTGCCCCACTAATTCTCTTTACTCTTCAGCCACAGATGCTACAGTTGCTCAACACAAAGCACCTCACAAATGTTCTGGCTGTACCATAGGATTAAATTGGATCAAGGGAAACCCTGCTGATTGTTGGGAATATTTTTAAACTGAATATAAGCTGACTCACTATTTAGAATTTAATAATACTTTACATGAACACAGAGTGCTACATGTAGTACCTTTAAGAAATACTAACTACATCAGCGACACTATGATCATAATATCATCTGTTTGAAGCAGCATTTTCTAAAAGCTTGCAAACTGCATCTCTGATCAAGCTGTGGACATTGACAACTGAATAAGTCTTCAGTTCAATTATAGAATAAAATGGCATTTGTTTGATCTAACAATTTGTGTGCTTGTGAATGTATATGTTGGTGTTTGTGGTAACGTGTGAGTCGCAGAATATAACTTGGACTATGCGTCAAATATTCAGTATGGGCATGCACAGTGGATGTTTTTCATGTCAATGGCAGTTTGAATGTTCACACCATTAATACCTCCCTGAGATTACATTTCCATGATAAGGAAAACCAACTTTTTTGAATTTCACCTTAAAATCAGTTGTAGCATCTGTCAACCCTTGTCACCAGAAGGTTTACAGTGCCATATTGTTATGTGCAGTCTTTAAAAAGGCTAGTCATAACTGTTGCTCTTGTTTTTTGGGTTGTTTTTTTTGCTTTAATGTGCTGTTTTACTGAACAAGAACAATTTTAAAAGCTGTTCAATTGCATATTATAATTTGTTCTTTCACACTTCATTCAGAATCTACAAAGACTGAAGAGATACAGATGGAGTTTGTAGATGGAGGGGAATATAGAGCAACATACTTTAGTTACATTGCTCAAAAGGTTGTGGTTTGAAGCTGTTTGTTATTATTAAACTGTAGTGTTGGGTAAAAGTTACTCAACCCAGCTCAATCAAAACCCATTCAGCCACTTCCCCACATTACATAGCCTGTACCAAATGCAGAAAAAAAACAATGAGACCTCATAGCTTAACAAGCAGCTAGTGCAGAGGTTGACAGTATTGACTTATCACCAACAGTTACCTTAATGGTATGGATGTGTTCCAACAGATAAGCCACAGGATTCATACACCTTCCAACTCTAAACAAAACCTAGGACATCCCCAGATGTACCTGTAGCTAAGAAGACACACCATTTAAATAAGACAAATGTAGTTACCTGAAATTGCAACCCCTAGCTGGCTCCCACGCCCCACCTCCAGCCCCTGCACCGAGCTAACAAGTCCCAGACCAGTCTGCCCACTGAAGACACATGGGTATTGCTCCTCCCATCCAGCTCCTGGTAACAGAGCCAACAGACCAACCCTGATTAGTGTAATGCAACTAACTCAACCTAACTCTGATTAGTGTAATGCAATTACTGAATTTAAAATTTTGAGTGCAGTCAATAACTGGTAAACTATTTAAGAATCCACTGTACATGTTACAGTAATGTGTATAATATGTTACACCTGACAGTGTTGAATGGTTTGCTAAATGTTGGTTATAAGGAATTACCAACAGCAATTTTACTAACTGTAATAAGTAATTTTACCAAGACCCATGTTTAAATTGTTTAAATAGTTGGAAAATTAGATGTCTGTTGTTCTGTAGTCATACCAAGATGGTCAAATGGAACAAAATTTTATTTCAAGTTTATGATGTGGACAAAAACTCATCTATAACAGGCCTAGCAAAAAGTGATGTGGTAAACTTATAGCACAGCACACCGTAGTAGCTTTCTATGGTGGCAAATACATCATAGAGATTCGATTATTTGCAGTTTGAAAGAACTGTTCTTATGTTATCTTTTTTTTTCTTTTTTTCTTTCTTTTTTTTTTTTACCTTTTTGACAGTGGTTAAAAAGAAAAATTGTTTTAAACTGTGTAGTAGGAGCATGTATGTAAGTGGATTTGTTAGGAAACCTGTTCTGGTGAGCAAGGGCTTAGAAATTTGACTCTAGAAGGGCTAGCAAAATGAAGCTGTTAAACACACATTGGGATAAAGAATGTCCTTCATGACATCTTTCACACAGGCCAATATTTCACAAAGGGTGAGCATTCAGGTGACTTTGCTCTGCCATTAACATTGTTTCAACTTAAAATCAAAGTTATAGTTAAACAGCTTTTTTCTCGGTTACGGAGCTGATCATACGGCAGAATCATTGTCCCTTGTTGAGTAAAAACTGAACAGGCATTTTTTTCTAATTGCCAAGAAACAGTACGGTGAAAAAAAAGAGGACTCCAGGCTATACCTTTTTCCAGAGATGATTTGCACATGATAATTAGAACTGCTGTTTTTACATAGAATTATTTGGATGTTTAATCACTCTAATGACAAATTACCTGGCATTCACATCCGATTTCATGTCAGCCCTGATTCACCAAGATTTTCTTTTGGGTTTAAAGAAAACAGTAATTTGCATCCTTATCCTAATAATTATTTTATAGAGGGTTTTCTCATTTTTCCTCTTACTCAGTTTTTAAAAATAGTTCCATCTTCACTATTCAAGGTGGTAGCCAACTTGTGCCAAAACAAACTGGATGTTTGTCTCCTCTCACTGACGTTAACTTTAAGATTGAGATCACTTTTACCTCCAGAACAGCTCTGCATCTGAGAAATGTTTGTAAAACTATAACTACATTTTTTGGTGTTATCATAAAAAAGCAAGAGGTTTAAGATGATCAGAGAGCCAGTAAGAAGTAACACACTCATCAATCATTTCTATTATCATAGCAATCTGTATTTTGGATAATAAGTTTAATTTTATCTAAATTAATGTTACTGAATGTGCTGTGAAATAGAAAGAAGTTTGTTACATATTAGGAGTTTATTCAAAGTTTTCCTTCCTACTCAATAATGGGATAATTTGTATTTAGCACATAAAGTTTATTAGTTTACATTTGAAGATTTTACTCTCCTTTAAAAGTTTCTTAAATGATATTGAGAGAGAATGAAATATACCTAACTAAAGTGACCACTTTGATATAAAAAAATATATGTATATCAAAAAAAAACAACCTTTGATCTCTCTGGCTCATCCTTACACACCTCTTAAGCCTTTTGACAATTATATCAGATTATATCAGAAATCAAATCTGTGACATACCTATTTTTTCAAATTGCTTAAATCTTGATATCTTAAATTGATATGCCAAGTTTATTTTCATGGATTTGGATTAAGTCATTGCCTGTTTCGTTTTTCTGTCCATATATATATATATATAATTAATTATATTTCATAAAACCCCCATGCTGCCCTCTAACATTACTACCTGTCTTTCTCCAACCCCAGGAGCTGAATTAGTCATCTCAGTACTTGAGGATCCATTAGCGCACCCCCCTGTAGCTCCTCGTGCACCCTTCATTCACACTCCCTCAACACACCACCCACTCCTCACCATTATTGAGACCACCAAAGAGTCCCTGTCCAAGGCCACTGAGGCGGGGGTACCTTGCTTGTCGGACCGAGGCAGCGATGATTGTGATGATGATGGCTTGGTGATATCGGGGTATGGCTCTGGGGAAGCGTTCAAGTCTAACCTGCCCCCTACCGATGATGAAGATTTTTACACGACCTTCTCCTTGATAACAGATAAGACCTTGTCCACGTCGGGCTTTGAAGGTGGCTACAAAGCTCACGCGCCCAAGACTTTTAGACAAAACAAACATTCAGTCTCCAGACGCGGTAGGACTACCACTACCGCCATACCACTTACCGCCGACCAGAGCCGCACCACCGCCACCTCTGCCTTCACTGCCACCCTCCACAATGCTCCCGCCAAACAGCTGGCTGGCAAAATGAATAACCGCGAGCTAAAACCCCAGCCCGACCTAGTGTTGCTTCCATTGCCCACATCCTTTGAGGTAGACAGCACCAAGCTGAGGGGCCCATTAATAACCTCCCCCATGTTCCGTAATATACCCACAGCACTCCCCACAGAACCGGGCGTCAGGCGTGTTCCAGGGCCCTCAGAAGTGGTTCGTGAATCTAGCAGCACCACCGGGATGGTCATCGGAATAGTGGCAGCCGCTGCCCTGTGCATCCTCATCCTTCTTTATGCCATGTATAAGTACAGGAACAGGGATGAAGGGTCCTACCAGGTGGACGAGAGCAGGAACTACATCACCAACTCAGCTGTGCAGAGCAATGGCGCTGTCATGAAGGACAAACAGCAGAGCTTGAAAGGCAGCAACAAAAAACAGAAAAATAAGGATAAGGAATATTATGTGTGACTGTGAGACTTATGTCAACATGAGACAGTAAAGAAAGAAAGCACTAAGAGAACATTTACTTTCCGCAAGGAGCTATGACAAATGATGGTATAACATGGATGTGCTGAGTAGTTGAACTGATGACATGTACTGTAATATAAAGCACACTTACTATTGTAAGCATAACGAGAAGGCTAAATAGCAACTTTAGAGACCTTCCTCTTCTATCTGGTCAGAGACGTTATCAGTATAGAAATATTTCACAGCTACATCATTCTCCTAAGTGACTTTTAGAGCAATGTGATCCTTGGCATTAAACAAAAAACTTTTTTGTAAAATCACAAAAGGCTCATAATCTTGACCATTTTCAGCATGTAAGCGACATGTAGTGCTTAACAAGAGGGTGTCAGACACGCGATCGTTGTCAAAGTAAAAAAGGACTCTTGTATCAGAATACGACAAAATTTGTATGGTTTATACATAAAAGTGTGGTATCTTACTTATTTTTGCTTTCAGCAAATGAAAAAAAAACCCAAAAAGAACAGCAAGAAATTTTCTGTGTATAAAATGAAAGCAAGTGAGCAAATTGCCATGGGCAGATCTAATTGAATCTGTTCACTCTGGGATCTGATGTACCACAGTTATTCTCATTGTCTGACAGACAGTGACTCACTTTGTGGAAACATGTGGTGGTTGTCTTGGTAAAAAGCAACTGATTGTAAAATGCATGCCATCCTAATTTTACAGTAAAGTACAGTACAGTAAAAGTCCAGTATACAGTGTTACACTTGGACCATGTTCTATCTAATGCCAAGACAGTTCATCATCTGATCAGAACTTAGCCCCTCCCCTCTTTTTGAAGCCCTCAAAGATATTAATCATGGAAAAAAATGATTCTCTTAAAGAAAAAGTCTATTAATGATGCACAGCAAGTGGTGGTCTTATCTTTTTGCAAAACTGTATGTTGGTTCATTGCCTATCATTCCGTTTTTCTATGGAGGTGTCAGGAGAGAGACAAATGCAGTACTACATTGTTAACAAATGTGTATACAGAAATAAATCAAATGGTGAAAGTGTGAGTTCTATCTGCTGTCACAGTCGACTGTGTCAAAAACAAGAAATTTGTTTACATATTTTATTACATGCTAGCTGTTGTAATTTGTAGGTAGGATATTGTACATATACCATGACAGTTGTAATTTTTTAGTACCTCTATTGTACAGACTGGACATATGGTTTAACAGCATATTTCATGACAAAATCTATTAACTGTTAATTTACATGGAGAAAAACTTTAGTCAGAATGTGGAGAATCATATTGATATTTCTTATAAAATAAAAATGTATTGTTAGCCTAGAGATCTAACCAGAGATGTTTCTAAAGTTGCATGAATATTTAACTACTTGCAGTTGTCCAACAAATACAAGGTGCCCTTCCTTCTGTATCATGGCTTTCTTGTTCTGGGTTACACTAGTGTTATTTCTTTTTGGAAGAGAATAAAGTCAGAGTTATGACAGAGAGAAAAACAAAAAGGCTGTAATGGTTGGGGGTTCACAGTTAAGAAGAGCTGAAATTGTGGTATTTTTGTTGTTGTTTGTTGTTTTCTTTGTTTTTTTTTAATCGGACTGGTCACTTCAAATCATTGTCTTGTCATCTTTCTTATCATTAGTTAACATCTTGTTTTGACAATATTTTACTGTCCAATTATGTTCCCATTCTCTGCCATTGTCATTTAATACTTTGTTATTTAATGATGTGGAGGTGAAGTCTTTTTCTTGCCTGAAATTCAGATTTTTGTGTTATAATTGGTACTTTTCATAACCTTTTTTCATTACTTTGATAACAAATAAAACAAATTCTAAAATATCTTTTTATTTTTCTCTGAAAGTACACTGTAGTCCTTGGACTACAATCGAAATCCAATTATGCATTTACTTATGGAAATATGACACCGCTTTAACATTTTCCCTCTTTCTCAGCATGGAGTCATTCAGATTCATCAGGAAAGAACAAATGAGGCAGCTTTATGCCCCTGAAAGCTTGTTTTTTCTCCCCAACTCAATATATACCAGAGATCAAATTTCAAGTTTTGTTTTTAAAAAAATGGTTTGACAGTCAAGAACACCAATCTGCTTTAGATTTTGTTTCAAATGTTGCTAAATTCTGATTGGTGCAGTAAGGCTACTTGTTAGGGTGATACCATGCTCAATGATGGAGATGCATTATGGTGTAAAATAATGCACTTAGTCAATGTTTTTGCTATTTACTTTTAACTGTCACGACCTGACTATGAAGTCAAGACAAAAGAGAGGGGGACACAGGCTGAGGGCAAATAATGAGACATTTATTTAACTAAGAAGTACAACAGTAAACACAAAACTGACTAAGAATATAATGGGATGTGGTCATCAGTAGTGAGGGTGCGTGTATGCATGAATGCAAAGTGTCATGTGAGGAAAAGATGTTGAATGGCTGAAAACAAAATAACATTGCACTGGGAGGAGGAGAACCTTCAATCAATCAATCTTTATTTATATAGCGCCATATCACAACAGAAGTCATCTCAAGGCACTTTTCACATAGAGCAGGGGTCCGTTTCACAAAGCAGGTTTAGTGAAAACTCAGGGTCTGTTAACCCTGAAATGAGGGAAACTCTGAGTTTTCCGTTTCAAAAAGGGAGGTAACTCAAACCAGAGAAAGAGGGATAACTCTAGCCTGTTTCACAGAGAGGGGTAACTTAAGCTCTCGGTCAGTTACCGTAGTAACAGACTCTATGAACCTAACCTGGTCGGGACCAGGTTTTTCTCAATGAACCTCGAGTTTCTCTCAGTCTCCGCCCTCTTTCAGAGCCACACACTCCATTTGATTTCCTCATTCATTCAGTCAGCAGGCGAGTTTTGGCGTAGCTTAGTTCTGCCGTCTGTCATTTAAAAAAATCATTTAAAAAAATCAGAGTCAGTATATTAGAAGTCCATTAGGCACAGTAGGTGGCGACTTTTTCACTAACATGGCATGTCCTTTTGATAACGATCCCGTGGATGAAGGTGCAGCATTACTGCGCAGAGAATTAAATATTCGTTGAGAGATGGTTATCAGACCACGCATAGATGTTCTAGCATTTCCAGACAATTATCTTTTTGAGCGGTACCGTTTCACGTCACAGTCCATCATCTACATACACAACCTAATCCGTCCTTACATTTGCAACATTACTAATCGTAATCAATTCTCTCACATCCCAGCAGATATTGTATGTTGCGCTGCGTTTCTTTGCAAACGGAAGTTTTTTGTACAGTGTCGGGGCCAGCCACTGGCCTTCCTAAATTCTGGCTTAGGGCCAGCTCCTCTGCCTCCGTTAGAGGTGGCGGTGCTGGACCACCACCCGTTTTACGGACATCTGCCTTCTTTCTGTTGGCTGAGTAGAAGTCTGTGTTAATTTAAATAGGATTAATTATTTAACAGAACATGATGTAGATGAGAAGACATTTATGTGTGTGAAACCAGCATTATGTTGGGGATAAAACAACTGCACAGTCAAACAGCCACTTAATATCTACTTTACAATGTAAAACATGATCAAAGTGAGGTACCCCCATGAGATTATGCCGAGGTCTCACCTGTTTGAACAATGTTTTTATATTTTATCCTAAACTGCTGCCAAGTGCGCTTCTCCCTCGCGGGATTGGACCTAAATAAAATAAATTAATAGGCGACCAATCAAGCAGTTTTCCTCTGTAATATTATTGTGATTGCAAAGGACTACATTTAAACTTAGGCATTGACCCGAGCAGCGATGTTCTCCCACGCCGTCTCCCTCTCTTTTGCAGCTGCAGCGGTGTTGCACTTCTTTTTGAAAACATGTTCAAACTCGCCGTATTATCGCATTAAGATTTCTAATTCTGGTGGGGCGAAAAACGCAGCCCTCCTCTTCCCCGTTGCCATGGTGACTCGTTGAATCGGGGCTCCATTGATGCTGGCTTTTTATAGTTGTGGTGCACGCGCTTAACTCCAGGTGAAACTACTCCGAGTTGAATAAACTGACTCAAATCAGCTGTTCTGGAACCGGAAACTCAGAGTTTCTTATCTCAGAGTAGATCAACTCAGAGTTCAGGATTAGACTCAGAGTTTGTTGAACCTGCTTTGTGAAACGGACCCCAGGTCAAGACCGTACTCTTTAATTTACAGAGACCCAACAATTCCCCCATGAGCAAGCACTTGGCGACAGCGGTAAGGAAAAACTCCCCTTTAACGGGTAGAAACCTCAAGCAGACCCCGGCTCTTGGTGGGCGGCCATCTACTTTGACCGGTTGGGTTGAGAGAGAGAAAGAGAGAGGGAAAGGGGGAGGGGGGACAGAAGAAAGACAATGACAACAACAAACAACAACAAGCACAAGCAGCAACAGCCAGGGAAGGATGCCATCAGGACTGTGAAGGACCGCGAAGGTTCGGCCCGGGAGTCAGGTTTTTCTGTGAGATGAGAAAGCACAAAAAACTCCGGGGAAGAAGCAAAGTTAGTGACATGCATTGCTGTTACATGAATGCATACAGATGGAGAGGAGGAGGAGGAGAGAGGAGCTCAGTGCATCATGGGAAGTCCCCCAGTAGTCTAGGCCTATAGCAGCATAACTAAGGGCTGATCCAAGGCGAGCCTGGTCGGCCCTAACTATAAGCTTTATCAAAAAGGAAAGTTTTAAGCCTACTCTTAAACATAGAGAGCCTTGCAGCCTTGAACCTTGCAGCTAGAAAGGCAGGGTCTTATGGGATGAGAGTACCGGGTCCAGGTGCTTCCAACTACCTTGATCAGCTCTCCACCCTCTGGGTGCCTGCTGCATTATAGAAACAGAATATAAGCACAAGCGGGTGGACCGTCACATTACTCACTGGCAATAATGGACACTGGAACATTTTATGGTCTAAAGGGGTAAAAGGAACCTGATGGAGTAGGGTTTTTCTTAATGATGTTGAGGACGAGGAAGTGAGGAACACAGGAGTCCACAATCTGGTCTGAGAGGCAGTTATGTAAGTTTCACCGCTCCAGAGCAAACACACAAAAAACACATATTCTTGCTCCTTAAACAATTAGACATTTCTTCAACAAGTGAACTATAACATGAACAGCATTTTGAGAAATGTAGGGTGGAATGGGGTGGATGCAAGAAACAGGAGAGAGTAACATGAAGTCCTGCAAATATACTGTGTTAACTATAAAAGCAGAGTTCATAAATGTTACAACCAAGGCTTCACACAGAGTGAGACACCAGAAAATTAAGATGGATGTCTATAAAATTTAATTGAAAAAATACTTATTATTGCATACAGTTAAAGAAATGCAGGTGATAATAAGTATGAATGTTCTCATACTTCCTTAATGCATGTGTTCATATATTTTCCCCCAAGGCCAACAAAGGAATTTAGCTGACTAATATGTGAAGTTGCGACAGCTACAACAGCTCAGTTTGATTTATCTTTGGTAAGCCATGAAACTTCAGCATGTCCTCTGCTGTTGGGTAAAACTTCTTCCAGACGTCTAAATGTTGTTACTGCTTTAGCTATGTATTGTTGTATAGGATCCAATAAGATTTTAATGTGGGTGTTGTTGTTACTAAGTATTTGTACCTTTGTTTGATATGCCTCACGATCCAATAGGACCCTTCCTTTGTCCGCCTATAGAATGGTGAGCTCTGTCACAGTTCTCTGTTCTTTTGGCAGAATGTTTGATTTGGGGTGACATGTTCTACTTAAAATCCTGCCTACATTTCCTGGTAAAAAAGGTCAGCTTTGTTCTTGCTTTTAATCTGTTGGCATGCAATCTCATAGTGGCTATGATTTCATGACTTCATGGCTTCTTTCCGTGTTACCAGCAGCTGTGACTGAGCCAGGGTGTGGCATGACTGCATCCAGTGGACGTCGGAGAGACCAAGGTCAATCTCATGACCTTCACCCCAGCCACCTTCTCCAGCGCCTTCTGGGGGATTCCATGGACTTCTCAGGTGGCTCTGGAAGAAAAGGTCCACAGGGAAGCACCCAAAAAAAACTGGGCTCATTCAGCACAAAAGCTCTGTCTACCATGACAGTCTGGTACAATCACATAATTGTCATTATACACTAATCCCTTTGTTGAGGTTAAACCCTAACTCACTCCATCCACTGGGAAGCTTAAAGTCACATTCCAATAAAGGCAGCAGAACTACATCATCTGCTAAAAGCAGAGATCATCTCTCAGCTACAACACAATGCATCAGTTTAAGGTTCAGGAATGTTCACATAACCAGTAGCCCAGTATGATATAAGTATGATAGGAATGTTCCCTCAGTGTGAGCGATCATACCATGAGAGATATGAGATGATCATTTATTGATCAGTGTCAGTGTGAATAATTTCTTATTTAAACAGTAATGTGCTATAAACGTTTCATTGCAGGGGACTGTTCTGAAAACCTTTTATGATGTGACCATGTTTGGTTAGGTCTAGGCACGAAAACAACTTGTATGGGTTTAGGGAAGATCATGATTTAGGTCAAAATAAGTACTTTGTTTTAAATTTAGGGTTAGGTTACGGCAATAACAGCATGGTTAAGGTTAAACACAATGTTAACCCATGTCTTCTGTATTAAAGTCTGATGGTTTGTTTACCCATCGACCCACGCCAACCTCTTCTGTACATGGACTTTGTCACCCTATAATAATGTCACCTGATTTCCTCCTTTGTTCCGATCATAATTACTGCTAGAGGGCTTTTCTTCTCCAAATTTTTCTCCCAACTCATAATGCAGTGACTGCTTGGTAATGTGATAACTTGTCAAAACCAGGGACAAACTTTTGTGTATTCCTTCCTCTAACAATATCCTTATTGTTAGAGGAAGGAATACTTTATCAGCAGGTTGACTTGTGGCAGGCTTCAGTAGGGGCAATTCACTCAAGCTTGTCCCTTTAACCCTTGAATACATTCAACATTCCTACATACCACGGGTCATTAGCAACCTGTTATGTGTATAAAACAAATGGAATGACATATTAAAATAATATTGCTTGTAAACTTTTCATAGCAAATAACTAAAACTAATAAAGATATATTACGGTGGCCCTGAAGTGCACATCACAACGACAAATAGGAAAACACAACAAATGACAAAACACAACAGCAAATCAAAAAACACAACAACAACAAATAACAAAACACAACAACAAACAACAAAACACAACAACAAAAGAGAGAGCATGACAACAAATCACAAAACACAACAACAAATAACAAAACACAACAGCAAATAACAAAACACAACTTCAAAAGCAGACAACACAACCGCAAAAGCAGAAAATACAACATTAACTTGTACCAGAAACAAAGCTTGCTATCAACAAAGCTTGTTGCTGACTGGACACTCTCCCATTGACAGCATGTGGATTTTCGTTTTTTTTTTTTTTTTTTTTTTGTCCTTCACATGAAAAACAGGAAAACAAAGTAATACATTGATTGGTTATCCTGTTATGAATCAAGTTGAACACAGCTTTGGGCGGAGACTACATGGACCCCAAATGAAGGCGGACAGCACCTCCTTCCTGTTAAAAAGACAGACAGTGCGTCCATCCAATCAGCGATGATCTTTGTCGATAGGAGAGTGTCCAATCAGCAACAAGCTTTGTCGATCGCAGGTACCTACCTTTTCCAGTAGAAGTTAATGTTGTTGTGTTTTCTGCTTTTGTGTTGTGTTGTGTTTTGTTATGTGTTGTTGTGTTTTGTTATTTGCTGTTGTGTTTTGTCATTTGTTGTTGTGATGTGCACTTCAGGGCCACCGTAATATATATACATACATATATATATATATATATATATGTGTGTGTGTGTGTGTGTGTGTGTGTGTGTGTGTGTGTGTGTGTGTGTGTGTGTTACACTTTATTTATACCAATATTATGCCCTGCTACAAATAGGCTCCTGTAACTACTCATTGACTTGAACTTACCAAACAGAAATCATCAACAGTCACATGGAACATAGCTGTGCACACTTTGCCAATCCACTGTTTTGCAGTTGAGCATGGATGTGGCTTTCCAGTGTTTTCGCTGTTGTTCCTCAGCTTAAGTTGCTCTCTCTCTGGAAAAAACCAGAGACTTTCAGGGCACCACAGCAGCTGAAGCCTGAGGTTTTTTAAGGAATGTGTGATGCCTTTAATATGGTCTTGCTTCCCAAGACCTTGTATTTCCTTGTATATTTGGCCATAAAAATCCCTTGTGCATTTATAGTAGCAAATGTGAGGCAGTTGTAGAAATAACTCAGGGCCTGGGTCTGTGTAATGCTTATCAGTTAAATTTTTCATAGAAAAAACAACGGAAAATTGAAATAAATTTTGCATCAACAAACATCTGATTTTTTTAAAAAAATCATTATAAAACATATTTAGTATGTTAAACAAATGTATAAATCTGAACAAAAATACATTTAAATTGCCAACTTCAAATAAAAGCTGATTTTTATACAATATTCTTTTGTAAATTCATAGGATTATCCAATCCATCCACAAGACTTTCCCATCAATGTACAGATTTCTGTAAAACACACAAAAAATTATGTAAAATTACATTCAAATTACCCTCCTTCAAACCTGCCACTTAAAGGCTATTTGAGGCTTAAGAGACCTCTTCTGCCCTCACTTCATGTTTGTATATGTAGTTATGAAGAAAGCTAAAACTGTCCCATAAAGGACCCAAGACAGGATCAGGTATAAAACTGTAAAACAAAGACATTCACATTTTAAGTCTCATATAACATCAAAATATCTTGATACAACTGAAATAGCAAGCATGACATGACTAACATGGTAGCATGACAGCAGGAAAAGTAAGGCAAATAAGTCTGAATAATCATCACAAAATAATTCTTAATTATACTGGCATTTGACATGTTAACAGTATACAAACAAATAAACTTACACACACACATATACATATATATATATATATATATATATATATATATATATATATATATATATGTATATACACACACACACACACACACACACACATATATATATATATATATATATATGGGTTTAGGGAAAGATCATGATTGTATATATATATGTATATATATATATATATATATATATATATATATTATACATATTAGATATACATATGTGGAAATGGCGGAAAAAAGAAACAGAATGTTAGTCAACACAGCTATACATCAAAAAATAAATATATATATGTTAAAGCCCATATATACCAAGGTCCAATATTTCATGAAGTTGGGATATACTGAACAAACCTCGTGGCATTGTATGTTACCTGAAATCGTAAGTCTTCTAAAGGAAATCAAGGAAAATCAAAGAAATAAAAAGGAAAACTAAAGCGAGAAAATGGTGTCTCCTTCCCTCCACTGACCCCCAAGAGAGAGTAACAATTAAATTCAGGTTCCAATTAAAGCTGCAAGCAGTGTTGAACGGGACTTCGCACCCTTGCGCACGTCGGGGCACGGTGCAGTCCAAGGGCTTCTGTCACAGATGTCTCCAGACCTGGGCTGACAGTTTGACTTTACAAACATGTGAAGTTTGGTGCAGACTGGAGCATGTACAATAAAGTTATAGCAATTTCCTCTGTCATGGCAAAACATCAAATCTCAACGGTGTGAGGATGACAATTTTCTGCAGGGTGTGACATGTCTGTCTTGCTCACCCCTGTGTCATCAAAATCATGTAAGTTTTGGGCCCATTCACTTTAATTTCAATAACTAAATTAAAATTTGATGAGTTTGTGTGTAAAAGAAATTCAACTCCTAAAAAAACACTCATCTCTGCACCATGACATGGGAAGTGCCTTTTCTGCTGTTATCCTTGGAAAACAATCTTTTTTGATGAAGAATGAGTGATTTTAGATGATCTGGCTCACATATGATGAAAAACCACTCATTTCTCCACTATGACATGGGAAGTGCCTTTTCTGCTGTTATCCTTGCAAAACACTGCTTTTGGAGGCCCAGCACGTGGGAAAAGGCCAGAAATGACAGATCCAGATACCATTCTGTGTATGATGAAACTGCTCATACAATTAGTGATTTTGGATGATTCTGGTTTAGAGCTGATAAAAAAAAAACACTCATTTCTGCACCATGACATGGGAAGTACCTTTTCTGCTGGTGTCCTTGTAAAACACTCTTTTTTTGATATAGAATGAGTGATTTTGTATGATTCTGGTTTATATATGATGAAAAACCAGTAGATTCTGGACAATGACATGGGAATTACCTTTTCTGCCGTTATCCTGGCAAAACACTCTTTTTTGATGCAGAATAAATGGACAAAAGCCAAAAGAGAGATTATGAACTATTATTCTGTGTAAGGTGAAAGTGCTCATGAAAGTAGTGATTTTGGATGATTCTGGTTCAGATCTGATGAAAAACCACTAATTTCTGCTCAATGACATGGGAAGTACCTTTTCTGCTGTTATCCTGGCAAAACACTCTTCTTTGATGCAAAATGAGTGATTTTGGATGATCTGGCTCACATATGATGAAAAACCATTCATTTCTGCATCATGACATGGAAAGTGCTTTTTCTGCTGTTAAAGCACTGCTTTTGGAGCCCCAATACGTGGGAAAAGGCCAGGAATGACAGATCCAGATACCATTCTGTGTATGATGAAACTGCTCATACAATAAGTGATTTTGGATGATTCTGGTTCAGATCTGATAAAAAAAAAAAAACCCCACTCATTTCTGCACCATGACATGGGAAGTACCTTTTCTACTGGTGTCCTTGCAAAACACTCTTTTTTTGATATATAATGAGTGATTTTGTACAATTCTGGTTCATATATGATGAAAAACCAGTAGATTCTGGACAATGACATGGGAATTACCTTTTCTGCTGTTATCCTGGCAAAACACTCTTTTTTGATGCAGAATAAATGGACAAAAGCCAAAAGAGAGATTATGAACTATTATTCTGTGTAAGGTGAAAGTAGTGATTTTGGATGATTCTGGTTCAGATCTGATGAAAAACTATTCTCTGCTCAATGACATGGGAAGTACCTTTTCTGCTGTTATCCTGGCAAAACACTCTTTTTTGATGCACAATGAGTGATTTTGGATGATGTGGCTCACATATGATGAAAAACCACTCATTTCTCCACTATGACATGGGAAGTGCCTTTTCTGCTGTTATCCTTGCAAAACACTGCTTTTGGAGGCCCAGCACGTGGGAAAAAGCCAGAAATGACAGATCTAGATACAATTCTGTGTATGATGAAACTGCTCATACAATTAGTGATTTTGGATGATTCTGGTTCAGATCTGATAAAAAAAAAAACCCACTCATTTCTGCACCATGACATGGGAAGTACCTTTTCTGCTGGTGTCCTTGCAAAACACTCTTTTTTTGATATATAATGAGTGATTTTGTACGATTCTGGTTTATATATGATGAAAAGACCAGTAGATTCTGGACAATGACATGGGAATTACCTTTTCTGCTGTTATCCTGGCAAAACACTCTTTTTTGATGCAGAATAAATGGACAAAAGCCAAAAGAGAGATTATGAACTATTATTCTGTGTAAGTTGAAAGTGCTCATGAAAGTAGTGATTTTGGATGATACTGGTTCAGATCTGATAAAAAAAAACACTCATTTCTCCACCATGACATGGGAAGTGCCATTTCTGCTGTTATCCTCACAAAACACTCTTCTTCGATGCAGAATGAGTGATTTTAGGTGATCTGGTTAACATATGACGAAAAACCACTCATTTCTGCACCATGACATGGGAAGTGCCTTTTCTTCTGTTATCCTTGCAAAACAATCTTTTTTGATGCACAATGAGTGATTTTGGATGATCTGGCTCACATATGATGAAAAACCACTCATTTCTCCACTATGACATGTGAAGTGCCTTTTCTGCTGTTATCCTTGCAAAACACTGCTTTTGGAGGCCCAGCACGTGGGAAAAGGCCAGAAATGACAGATCCAGATACCATTCCGTGTATAATGAAACTGCTCATACAATTTGTGATTTTGGATGATTCTGGTTCAGATCTGATGAAAAACCACTAATTTCTGCTCAATGACATGGGAAGTACCTTTTCTGCTGTTATTCTGGCAAAACACTCTTCTTTGATGCAAAATGAGTGATTTTGGATGATCTGGCTCACATATGATGAAAAACCACTCAAACTATTATTCACTATTCCACTATTATTCTGTGTAAGGTGAAAATGCTCATGAAAGTAGTGATATTGGATGATTCTCACTCATTTCTGCTCAAAGACATGGGAAGTACCTTTTCTGCTGTTATCCTGGCAAAACACTCTTCTTTGATGCACAGTGAGTGATTTTGGATGATTCTGTTTCAGATCTGATGAAAAACCACTAATTTCTGCTCAATGACATGGGGAGTACCTCTTCTGCTGTTATCCTGGCAAAACATTCTTCTTTGATGCAGAATAAATGGACAACAGCCAAAAGAGAGATTATGAACTATTATTCTGTGTAAGTTGAAAGTGCTCATCAAAGTAGTGATTTTGGATGATACTGGTTCAGATCTGATAAAAAAAAAAAACCCACTCATTTCTGATCCTCAGCAGTGCCTGTGCGTCGCTGAACTGCTGCATCTCTCACGCTTGTAGCGTCCACACTGGAAGCGTGACTGCTGCGGCGCTTCTGCCACTGGCAGCCCTATCTTTCTATCATGTTCCCTGTCTGTTTCTGCTGAGAACCGCGGTCACGCGGCGAAAATAGGCGAGACCTCGAATCTCTAGATGAAGCGACGCAGCAGCCACGCGCATCTTAAGCTTCATTTATACTCCCGGGCAGACGCACACACGTACAGCACTATGTTCCTGCCTATTTTCTGCCTGCTCAGTATTAAAAAGTCTTAAGAAACCAATACTCTAATATGACAGGGGGCATCACAGGGTATCATAATTCTGAGTTTTATTCATTTTTACGGGAGCATTCTTTTCTTATTGACCTTGTCTTATTGACTCACACACACACTCTCTCTCTCTCTCACTCACACACTCACACACACACTCTCTATCTCTCTCACTCACTCATGCATGCACTCACTCACACACACAATTTCTCTCTCTTCCTCTGTAGATGTGTACAAGGCCTGCTAGAAGCAGACACTTTGTTGTTAAAAGTGTTTTGTGGAGCCATGCACGGACCCATAACATTTTTTTAAAAAAACACTTAAATACTTATGCTTATCCTGGTATGTAGCCTATCTATTGAAGTAGTTGGTGCCCCACCAATTTTTACATATAGAAAGGCATATATGACACTATGAGGACACTGTTCATAGAATCAGTGATTTTGGATGATTTTCACTCAGAGGTTATGAAAATCCACTCATATTTTATGAATGACAGTGGAGAGGCTTTTAAAGCATTAATTCTGCAAAACATTGATTTTTGAGAAACGGACAGGAATGACACAATAACATATTCTCTGTAGGATGAATATGGTCATAAAATTACTGATTTGGGATTATTCTGGCTCAAATCTAATGAAAAATTACTAGTTTGTGTGGAACAGCAGTGAAATTGCTTTTCCTGCAACTGTTGTGTATGCCAGGACTCTACTAGTAGAATTGAGCGTTTGGGATGAGTCTGCATCGATTCTGATGAAAAGTGGCTATTTTGTGTTGAATAACATTGAAATTGATAGAAACATATAAAAAAGCATATGCTGTGTGTGCCTTGACTCTGCTAGCAGAACCAAGCATTAGGTGTGAGTCTGGATCGAATATGATGAAAAGTGACTAGTTTGTGTCCAATAACACTGAAATTGATAGAAACATATGAAAATGCATATACTGTGTGTGCCGTGACTCTGCTACCAGAATCATGCATTCGGTGTGAGTCTGGATCTAATATGATGAAAAATGACTAGTTTGTGTCCAATAACACTGAAATTGATAGAAACATATGAAAATGCATGTACTGTGTGTGCCGTGACTCTGCTACTACAACAGAGCGTTTTGGACGAGTCTGCATCATTTCTGATGAAAAGTCACTAGTTTGTGTCCGATAACACTAAAACTGATAGAAACATATGAAAATGCATATACTGTGTGTGCCGTGACTCTGCTAGAAGAACATAGCATTTTGGACGAGTCTGCATCGATTCTGATGAAAAGTGACTAATCAGAGGGGAATAACACTGAAATTGATAGAAACATATGAAAATGCATATACTGTGTGTGCCATGAATCTGCGACTAGAACAGAGCGTTTTGGACGCGTTTGCATCGATTTTGATAAAAAGTGACTAGTTAGAGTGGAATAACACTGAAATTGATAGAAACATATGAAAATGCATATACTGTGTGTGCCGTGACTCTGCTAGCAGAGTCATGCATCCGGTATGAGTCTGGATCGAATATGATGAAAAGTGACTAATTAGAGTGGAATAATACTGAAATTGATAGAAACATATGAAAATGCATATACTGTGTGCCGTGACTCTGCTAGCAGAATCATGCATTCGGTGTGAGTCTGGATCTAGAATGATGTAAAGTGACTAGTTTGGGTCAAATAACACTGAAATTGACAGAAACACATGAAAATGCATGTACTGTGTGTTCCGCGACTCTGCTACAAGAACAGAGCGTTTTGGACGAATTTCCATCGATTCTGAGGAAAAAGTGACTAGTTTGTGTCCGATAACACTGAAATTGATAGAACATATGAAAATGCATATACTGTGTGTGCCATGAATCTGTTACTAGAACAGAGCGTTTTGGACGAGTCTGCATCGATTCTGATGAAAAGTGACTAATCAGAGGGGAATAACACTGAAATTGATAGAAGCACATGAAAATGCATATACTGTGTGTGCCATGAATCTGTTACTAGAACAGAACGTTTTGGACGCGTTTGCATCGATTTTGATAAAAAGTGACTAGTTAGAGTGGAATAACACTGAAATTGATAGAAAACATATGAAAAATGCATATACTGTGTGTGCCGTGACTCTGCTAGCAGAGTCATGCATCCGGTATGAGTCTGGATCGAATATGATGAAAAGTGACTAATTAGAGTGGAATAATACTGAAATTGATAGAAACATATGAAAATGCATATACTGTGTGCCGTGACTCTGCTAGCAGAATCATGCATTCGGTGTGAGGATCTAGAATGATGTAAAGTGACTAGTTTGGGTCAAATAACACTGAAATTGACAGAAACACATGAAAATGCATGTACTGTGTGTTCCGCGACTCTGCTACAAGAACAGAGCGTTTTGGACGAATTTCCATCGATTCTGAGGAAAAGTGACTAGTTTGTGTCCGATAACACTGAAATTGATAGAAACATATGAAAATGCATATACTGTGTGTGCCATGAATCTGTTACTAGAACAGAGCGTTTTGGACGAGTCTGCATCGATTCTGATGAAAAGTGACTAATCAGAGGGGAATAACACTGAAATTGATAGAAACATATGAAAATGCATGTACTGTGTGTTCTGCGACTTTACTACTAGAACAGAGCATTTTGGATGCGTTTACATCGATTTTGATGAAAAGTGACTAGTTTGTGTCCAATAACACTGAAATTGATAGAAACATATGAAAATGCATATACTGTGAGTGCCATCACTCTGCTAGCAGAATCCTGCATTCGGTGTGAGTCTGGATCGATTCTGATGAAAAGTCACTAGTTAGAGTGGAATAACACTGAAATTGATAGAAACATATGCAAATGCATGTAATGTTTGTTCCGCTACTCTGTTACTAGAACAGAAAGTTTTGGGCGAGTCTGCATCGATTCTGATGAAAAGTGACTAGTTTGTGTCCAATGACACTGAAATTGATAGAAGCATATGAAAATGTATGTACTGTGTGTGCCATGAATCTCTTACAAGAACAGAGCGTTTCGGAGGAGTCTGCATCGATTCTGATGAAAAGTGACTAATCAGAGTGGAATAACACTGAAATTGACAGAAACATATGAAAATGCATGGACTGTGTGTCCTGCGACTTAACTAGTAGAACAGAGCGTTTTGGACGAAGTTGCATCGATTCTGATGAAAACTGACTAGTTTGTGTCCAATAACACTGAAATTGATAGAAATATATGAAAATACATATACTTTGTGTGCCATGACTCTGTTAGCAGAATCATGCAGTCGGTGTGAGTCTGGATCGAATATGATGAAAAGTGACTAATTAGAGTGGAATAACACTGAAATTGATAGAAACATATGAAAATACATGTACTGTGTGTACCGTGACTCTGCTACTACAATAGAGCGTTTTGGGTGAGTCTGCATCGATTCTGATGAAAAGTGACGAGTTTGTGTCCAATAACACGGAAATTGATAGAAACATACGAAAATGCATGTACTGTGTGTTCTGCGACTTTACCACTAGAACAGAGCGTTTTGGACGAATTTGCATCGATTCTGAAGAAAACTGACTAGTTTGTGTCCAATAACACTGAAATTGATAGAAACATATGAAAATGCATGTACGGCGTGTGCCGTGACTCTGCCGGAGCAGCAGAGCGTTTTGTGTGTATCTGCATCGATTCTGATGAAAAGTGACTAATCAGAGTGGAATAACACTGAAATTGACAGAAACATATGAAAATGCATGGACTGTGTGTTCTGCGACTTAACTAGTAGAACAGAGCGTTTTGGACGAATTTGCATCGATTCTGATGAAAACTGACTAGTTTATGTCCAATAACACTGAACTTGATAGAAATATATGAAAATGCATATACTTTGTGTGCCATGACTCTGTTAGCAGAATCATGTAGTCAGTGTGAGTCTGGATCGAATATGATGAAAAGTGACTAATTAGAGTGGAATAACACTGAAATTGATAGAAACATCTGAAAATGCATATACTGTGTGTGCCGTGACTCTGCTAGCAGAATCATGCATTCCGTTTGAGTCTGGATCTAAAATGATGAAAAGTGACTAGTTTGGGCCCAATAACACTGAAATTGACAGAAACACATGAAAATGCATGTACTGTGTGTTCCGCACCTCCGCTACTAGAACAGAGCGTTTTGGACGCGTCTGCATCGATTCTGATGAAAAGTGATTAGTTTGTGTCCAATAACACTGAAATTGATAGAAACATATGAAAATGCATGTACTGTGTTTGCCGTGACTCTGCTGCTACAATAGAGCGTTTTGGGTGAGTCTGCATCGATTCTGATGAAAAGTGACTAGTTTGTGTGTAATAACACTGAAATTGATAAAAAAAATATGAAAATGCATGTGCGGCGTGTGCCATGACTCTGCCGGAGCAGCAGAGCGTTTTGTGTGTGTCTGCATCAATTCTGATGAAAAGTGACTAGTTAGAGTGGAATAACACTGAAATTGATAGAAACATATGCAAATGCATGTAATGTTTGTTCCGCTACTCTGTTACTAGAACAGAAAGTTTTGGGCGAGTCTGCATCGATTCTGATGAAAAGTGACCAGTTTGTGTCCAATAACACTGAAATTGATAGAAGTATATGAAAATGCATATACTGTGTGTGCCATGATTCTGTTACTAGAACAGAGCGTTTTGGACGAGTCTGCATCGATTCTCATGAAAAGTGACTAATCAGAGTGGAATAACACTGAAATTGACAGAAACATATGAAAATGCATGTACTGTGTGTTCTGCGACTTTACTAAAAGAACAGAGCGTTTTGGACGAATTTGCATCGATTCTGATGAAAAGTGACTAGTTTATGTCCAATAACACTGAAATTGATAGAAACATCTGAAAATGCATATTCTGTGTGTGCCGTGACTCTGCTAGCAGAATCATGCATTCCGGTATGAGTCTGGATCGAAAATGATGAAAAGTGACTAGTTTGGGCCCAATAACACTGAAATTGACAGAAACACATGAAAATGCATGTACTGTGTGTTCCGCGCCTCTGCTACTAGAACAGAGCGTTTTGGACGCGTCTGCATCGATT